>NW_027518683.1:19281785-19886071 GCF_043159265.1 Tasmannia lanceolata | reverse complement strand
TATGTAACACCCCAACCCCACTGTGTAGATATTGTCCGGTTCTGGGTCATTTACCCTCCCCGGTTTTGTTTTTCCTCAGAAAATGCGTCTACATAGGGAGAGGAGAAATCCACATATATAGCCTAGAAACTTTTTCCTCCCTTTCCGATGTGGGATCTTTCATCATCCATAGTCAGAGCAAGTTCTTTGGAAATATTATTTGATAAATGGGATTATCAACAAATTAAGGAGATTTTTTATGGGTAATTAAGGAGTATTAACCATTATCAAGATAGCATTAGTGAATAACGTGACGAATTCTTGACCACGATTCCTAGTCAGACATATTATTTGATACATGAGATTATCAACAGAGGATATATGATCAAGATAACTTCAGTGGGTAATTTCTGGATCACTTCACCAAAACTTTAGTCATAAAGTGTTTAAGAAAGACTTAGAAAAGATAGTATTCTCTTTAATAATCAATTCCACCCTTGCAATAAATGTTTATCTGCACAAAATGTTGTAATATGTGGGATTGGATTTTCCACAGTTTCATGACTTCCTTGGAGTGGTCACCCTAATAAATCAAGGGCGCTGATATTCTCCTCCCCCCCCCCCCCCCCCCCCCCCCCCCCCGCGCGGGCTAACGTTAAACGTTAGGATTTAACGTATATGTCACTTTCCCACCATTTGACCTCTCTCTCTCTCTCTCTCTCCACACACACAACAGGAACAGTTGGTGGGCCCAACAGAACGGTTGGTGGAATGGTGGGCCCATCTTTGAACAACGTAGGCCCCGCCCATACCACACCATAGGATAATCCAAACCATCCATTTGATGGGCCATAAACGTAAATAGGTTGTGTCCCAAAATATTATTTCCATAGGCTGATCCTAGCCCTCCGATCTACATAGAAACTACATCTTATGCAACCTCTATAGATTGTAGGGTTGTGATCATCCTATGGAAATGATTTTTGGGGCACAACCTATTTACATTATGGCCCATCAAATGAATGGTTTGGATCATTCTATGGAGTTGGTCGTAAAGTAACATTAAGGCCCGTCCACAACATAGGACGATCCAAGCCGTCCATGGTTTGGATAATCCTATGGAGTTGGTTGTACAGTACCATTAAGGCCCAATCGTAGGCCCCACAGATATTTTTTCAAATTGAAGCGTACCGTTCACAACATAGGATGATCCAAGCCGTCCATGGTTCCTATGGTGTGGTTCGTACCGTTCACAACATAGGATGATCACAACCCTACAATCTATAGAGGTTGCATAACATGTAGTTTCTATTTAGATCGGAGGGCTAGGATCAGCCTATGGACATAATATTTTGGGACGCAACCTATTTACGTTTATGGCCCATCAAATGGACGGTTTGGATTATCCTATGGTGTGGTATGGGCGGGGCCTACGTTGTTCAAAGATGGGCCCACCATTCCACCAACGGTTTCTGTTGGGCCCACCAACTGTTCCTGTTGTGTGTGTGCGCGCGTGTGTGTGTGGAGAGAGAGAGAGACCGGTCCTATTACTAGACCACTGCAATCTTTGGCATTGGCCCACTTCATACGTAAGATGAATGGCGTAGATACCATACTGATGTAGAGAAGAAAAAGATGTCAAAATTTGATCATTTTCATAACACCCATTTGCAATCCATTGATCAAACGGCTGGAATTGCTTGATTGCCACTAATTTTAAGACATGGTCCACCCACTCTCTTTGGGTCCCACATTAAACGGATGACCTCAGCCATACATCAAGAAGGGTTCTTTAGGAATTTTCCACCGTGGCTGGCATGGAATGGCCAACTATGTCAGCTGTCAATGTCATATTTGATTTGATAGGAAAGTAGCCTTTAGTGGTATGACTAAATGTTAAGAGTGGCAACTGGCAAATGACTTGTGGTGGGACCACCACGATTTTCCAAGAGACAAACAATCTCAATCGAACCAATTTGGACGCTAAGATCAGTAGCAATTCTATGTAGAAATACAAGGAAATCAGAATATCTACGCAAGTATAATATAAAATATAACATTGTCAATATGAGAAATTATATGGTGGTCGACCGTGAAATCACAAGGGCAGAGAGAGAACCTGCCACCTTGATTTTAGATCCAAAGAAAAGTAAAACTAGAGAGCTTTTGATGGATTTAAAATCAGAAAAACTATATGATGGCCGACCGTGAGATCACAAGAGCAGAGAGAGAGAGAGAGAAAACCTGCTACTTTGATTTTAGATCCAAAGAAAAGTAAAAAAAGGGGAGCTGTTGATGGATTTCAAATCAAGTGAGGGGGTGTTTTCTCTCTCCGACCTTTATATGTAAAGATCGGCCACCATATAAAATCTCTTAAAATGGGACGGGGGTGTTTACTCTCCCCGAAGTAAAGGTCGTCGGCCGCCATATAAAATCTCGGTCAATATAGCCCAAAGCAATAAGTCAAATGCAAAAAAAAGTCAAAAGCATGCCAATTTTCAAAAGAAAGATGGTATTCAGACAAAGTTCCTTTGGTAATGGCACTCTACAAGATATTAAACATTTTTTGATGGGATTTGCTATGGACTTTCGCAGAAAGGCATTTTGTGCATGAGAGCAGTCACACAGGTTCACTTTTCAGCAGACTTTCTCTTATTCATTTAATTCATCTCAGGTGGCTGCTCTCTCATGCAACAGCCAGCCTCAAAATGCCTTTCTACAAAAGTCGCTAGCAAATCCCTTTTTTGATTGGCCAGTGATAGACGCTTAGGCTCTGTTCACTTGCCGTCTTGAGAAAGGAAAGGTGAAGAAAGTAAGCTAAATTTTTCCGTCATTGGACACGATTTGACATTTTTCACCGTTCACTCGTTTTGTCAGGAAAGAGAAATTACACAGGTGGAAAATATAAATAATGATTTGGAAAACCAACTTTCTTGCACTTTCCCTCTAAATTTTCTCACCAAAAGGATGAGAAAATCATTTTCCTGATAAAACCACTTTGCCTGCATACTTTCCTTTCTCGGCCAAGTTGTTATTCTTTTCCTGCTGCTAGAAAACAAGTGAAGGGAATAATTATACCGCCGTGAAGAGCTGGTTGGAAAATAAGAAGGGCGTGCGGATATCATTATCCTCCCCACCAACATGCATTTCCACTGAGCAGAGTCAAGTCCACATAGAAAAAGACGAAACAGAAATTAAAAAAATAAAAAATAAAAATCAAAGCCGCCGAAAAACCAGACTAGACAAATCTCCAGTCTTAAAGAGGAGGAACCTTCCAAAGTGGGTCACCGACTATAAAAAACACAAGAAACAAACAGAAATGATATATTCAGTCCCCCTTTTTTACTTGGGACAGCCCCTCTAGTATAAAATAGAAGTCACAGATACACTAGAGAGGGGTGACCCAATTAAAAAAGAAGGCTAATATATCACTTCCCAACTCTCCCTATCCCTCCCAGCAAAATCTTACAATAAAAACCCCTCTTCAACTCTCCCCAACCCCTACTTTTCCCTTGCAAAAAACCCCCAAATCCATCCATGGCCAAAAAAACCCTCCTCCTCCTTCTCATCAAAGCCCTGCTGCTAATCTACGCCGGTTGCACAGTATCCTCCCTACGCTGCCCCAACTGTGGCACAACCCAAGTCCCATACCCCCTAAGCACCGGCCCCACCTGTGGCGACCAATCCTACAAAATCCGATGCCAAAACTCCACCTCCACACTCTACTTCAACACCATCAACTCGTCTTACCCAATCTCATCCATCCATCCCGAAATCCAACGGTTCATAATCCGCCCAGCGAATTTCGTCCAAAACACATGCCTAACCACAGATCTCCATAGCCAAGGCATTCAATTAAACAGTAGCCTCCCCTTCAATGTCACAAGTAGTAACACCATCATGCTTTTAAATTGTACTAATCTTTTACTAACCTCCCCATTAAATTGCTCTTCACTTAGTCTTTGCCACACTTATATTGATCAGACCACTGAGGCCTCACCTTGTAGGGGAAATAGGTCGCTTTGTTGCACGTTTAGGGCAGGGGGGTCTTCAACTTCGTATTCGGTTAGGGTTTCTGGGGTTGGGTGTAATGCTTATACGAGTTTTGTGAATTTGGACCCTTCTTTGCCGGTGGCGAGGTGGCCGGAGGCGGGGGTGGAGATACAGTGGGTTTCGCCGTTGGAGCCCACGTGTCAGACGCAGGTGGATTGTGAGGTGGGGTCTAACTGTGGGTCCGATCCGGCTGGGTTTGGACGGAGGTGCTTCTGTGTGGCTGGGCTCCGGTGGGATCCGTTCTCTGGGACGTGTGCTAATAGTGAGTTCTTCTCTCTTTCTTTGTTTTGGGTGCTGATATTTGCACTGCTATGTTTTGATTATTGCACTAACTCATCTGGTATTGTGGGTTGTTGAGTTGACGACCAAAAAAGGGTAAGACAAGCTGAGTTTGTGCAATTATTGAAACATGGCTGTGCAGTATTCTTTGGTTTTGCTCTGATTTGATAGGGGTGGAGAACATGATAATTTCCCCGTTTGTCTTTTCTCAAAAACATTCACTTCATTTGTTTTTTAGCAAACACGGATAAGAGGGGGTAGAAATATCATGTAGTGGATGGAAAATGGGGCTGATACAATGAGCGTAGTGGGTCCCAATTTGTGACCAAAATACCCACGGCAAATTTTTTTGACCCGTGAAAAGACCAAAATATCCTTCTATGTAAAAAGGCCAAAATGTGAAAATACCCGTAATGCTTAGTGATATGTTTCAATAGAGTGGGTCCCAAAAATAATAGACGTCTGTGATTACTCGATCAATGCTGGGTGGGACCAATCCTAGATTAACATTCGGGGCCAACTAGATGGACGTTCCAGATCTCTAGTTTGCCTTAAAATCTGCCTTTGTTCTCTGCTTTTGTAGCTCATGTAGATTTTTCTTTTGCTGCATCTCAAACCTGCACATTTTAAACTGATAGTTTCTCCGCTCTGTGCAGATGTGACAGATTCCGGATCGCCAAATCGAGCTCCACTCATCGCAGGTAAGCCTACTCCGAACAGTTTTTCATCTATGGTAGTTCACTCAGTTTTATCTCGGGCGAGTTCTCATAGGAGTGCCTCACCCAACTCGACTCGGTTTACCTTGACCGAGTTCCCATTTAAGTCTTAACTATTTAAACACTGGACCATACTAACTATTGGCTACATGGAGTTTCTTGATTCAGTCTTCTGTAACCATAATACAATCCTATAATTTGAACCTTTTACAGGCTTAACTTCAGGCTTGGGCACGACCCTGCTAGCCATAATCGCTGGTATTCTCATCTACAAGCGTCAACAACGCATCAAAGAGGCACAAGAACGCCTAACCAAAGAGAGGGAGGAGATACTCAACGCCAACAGCGGCGGAAGGTCGGCAAAGATCTTCTCCGGCAAAGAGTTAAAGAAAGCCACCGACAACTTCTCCCATGATCGCCTCCTCGGATCCGGAGGCTACGGAGATGTCTTCAAGGGCTTCCTCGAAGACGGCACCATCATCGCTGTCAAGTGCGCCAAGCTCGGAAACACAAAATCCACAGACCAAGTCCTTAACGAGGTCCGAATCCTCGCCCAAGTAAACCACCGTAGTCTCGTTAGACTCCTCGGTGTATGTGTAGAGCTCGAGCAACCACTCATGGTCTACGAGTACATTTCAAATGGCACCCTCTATGACCACCTTCGAGGCCTTCGACCCGAGGGGTCGGTCCTCCCATGGCTCCGACGCCTCACCGTTGCCCGCCAAACCGCTGAGGGCCTTGCGTATCTTCACTCCTCTGCCGTACCGCCCATTTACCACCGAGATGTGAAGTCAAGCAACATTCTACTAGATGAGAACCTCAACGCCAAGGTTGCTGATTTCGGACTCTCGAGGCTGGCCGAGACCGATCTTAGCCATATCTCTACATGTGCACAGGGAACTTTAGGGTACTTAGATCCGGAATACTATAGAAACTACCAGTTGACGGATAAGAGCGATGTTTATAGCTTTGGAGTTGTTCTCTTGGAGCTCTTGACTTCCCAGAAAGCAATTGATTTTAACAGAGGGGCGGACGATGTGAACTTGGCGGTTTATGTACAGAGGAGGGCAGAGGAAGAGAGGCTAATGGAGACTATTGATGTTACTCTGAAAGAGGGTGCAACCCAGCTGAGTCTGGACACCATGAAAGCTTTGGGATTTCTGGCATTGGGTTGCCTGGAGGAGAAGAGACAGAACAGGCCGTCGATGAAAGAAGTGGTGGAAGAGATTGAGTATATTATGAGTATTGAGGAAAACGGTGAAAATGGGGGCGAAGATGGTGTGACATCATAAAGATTGAGATCATGGATCAGTTCTACTTCATTGTGTATTCTGTGTCTATTGGCTTGTCTTGTGATAGTGGGATTTTTTTTTTTTTTTCTTCGAATCTGTTGTAGGATTTTGTAGACTTGAGTTTGTTACATGGTTCTTTTTTTATGTATGATTTTGCTCTGAGTATGGTTTTTGTTGCATTATGCTATGAGTAACTTGCTGTTCCCATCTTTAGATTTTGACTCCAAAACAATTAGACACCACCTTCAGCTTGAGTTTGCTTCCCTTCTGGAGAATCTTGTTATAGTTTTTGTAATATTATTTTTTTTGTCAAAGTTTGATAGAAGGATTTGGGTACTCGACTATCAAGAAACTGATCGAAGGATTTGGGTACTCGACAATCAAGAAACTGATGGAAGGATTGTATTACCGCCCCCCAAAGGGTCCGTTTGGATGTACCTAATATAAATGTGTAACATAAAAGTAGAAGAAATCCCATTTCTTTACTTTCTTTCCTCTTGATTTCAGAGCAAAGTTGAACACTTAAAATGGCTTGCATTTGGAGATTTCACACCCGATGTGAGGACTGTCATGTGAAATAGCAAATGGCAACCAAACAATGCTAGGAAAAGGAAAACGTCCTTATACTTTGATTTTCCCTATTTTTGGTGCAACCAAAGGACCTTATCTAAAGCCCTTCAGCTGAGTTGGGACTAATATATGGTTTTCTTTGGCCCTACCTAGAGTAAGTGGACGGAGACAAAAAAAAAAAAAAAAAAAAAAAAGATAAAGAAAGAGCAGGTTGGTTGAAGTGGAAGCTTGCCTCAAAAGTTCCGTGCGACTGTAAAATCCGTACCAAGTTGAAGGGAAAGTTTTATAAGACAGTTATGAGGCCAGCCATGCTGTACGGCTCAGAATGTTGGGCCACCAAGAAGTAGCATGTGCATAAGATGAGTGTCGCGGAGATGTGAATGCTCAGATCGATGTGCGGCCACACAAGGTTAGATAGAATTAAAAATGAAGAGATTCGTAAAAAGGTGGGGGTGGCACCAATTGAGGAGGATGAGAGAGCACTGCTTAAGATGGTTTAGACAAATCCAACATAGGCATTTTTATGCTCCAGTGAGAAGATGTGACTCGTGCCAAATTGATGGAGTAAAACGAGGTAGGGGCAGATCGAAAACAACTTGGGTAGAAGCAGTGAGGAAAGACTTGATAGCTAGGAACATAACAGAGAACATGACCTTGGATAGGATAGAATGGAAGAAAATGATCCACGTTGAAGAAGCCAACTAGACCCAGGATTAGAGCCGGGTAGATTCCTTTCACCTTCTTTATGAAATTTTTCTAAAGGATTCATTTAGCCGACCCCAACTAGTTTGGAAAAAGGCTTCATTGAGTTGAGTTGAGTTGAGAAAGACTTTCATCTTCTTACTAGGAGAGGCATCAAGGAAAAATTAAATCACCAAATGATTTACTACCCTTCTCAAAGCTTTGAAAGCTATCCTATCTCAATTTCACATGGGATGGAGCTTCCTAAACTCAATCAAACCCATTATATTTGGTTGGAAATCAGGTCCTTTTGGTTGGAGTGGCAAAGTATTATGTAGACTAGTAAAAGTGCACGTGCGTTGCACGTGGGACCGAGGTATTTTACTACATAAAACTGCAAAATACATGTTGAGATAGATATATTCATAAAATGTTACCATCCAAAAAGAAAAAAACTCCACATTGGGCTATAAAAAGTCGTCAAAATGAAATGCAATCTTGTCCTCAATTCCAATTGCAAGGATTACTACTGATTACTATTGTTTCCTTCATTCATTAAGTAAACTTTATGTATCACTTGGCTTTCAAGAAGCCTTTCAAAGCAAAACACCAAAGAAATACAAGATTCAATAACAGGTGCCTCTCATGGACAAGCATATCAGAACCAGGACATTCCTGCCTCCGGCATGTCAGTAGATCATAGGGCAAGGGCTAGCGCTTGACATCTCGAGATAGTCGCTTGTATCTATAAATGATAGGACCAATTACAAGAATACAACTTATAAGACGCACAATCAATATTTTCCATGCACTCCAAATTAGAGAGGTGCTACTTGTGGACCCCGATCCGAGAGAGGCGGGGGGACGTGCCCCCACGCGGGTCTCAGGATCATCCACGTGAAGGAGAGCCCCGCCAAAGAACTCTCGAAAGAGTGCTCCTCACAGCATGAGCGGCGATGTAAAGTGAGATACCTCTCGATTCGGGGACTAGCCCGGATTCGAGATGCACCTTAAACGAAGAAAGAGTCGCCATCCAAGGAAGTAGGCCCTGGATCCCATGCTGTGCTCTGTCGGAACAGATAACCAGAGATATAAAAGGTCCGTGCCTGATGACGAATGGGGAAGGGGTTAGGCGCCCCCAATTCGCCCAAGTGCGAGCACCTGGTCTCTTATGCCATTTATTATTAACTTTGAAGGATTTTGGGCGAAAATCATGCGAAATAGGAACGAATATCCCCGAGATAACGTCTAGCTAATCATGCATGTCTCGGAGATGAATAAGAAGCACACACAAAAAAGAAACGAAAGTCATGACACCTAAGAATAGCTAGATTATGAGTGTCATGCCTAATTGGTGTCTATGTTCTGGTGGACAAACACATGCATGCTACAGCTAAAAGTATAGGATCTGTACAGAAAAGTAAGAAAACACAGCAAAACATACAATATGACAAACTCTAGACTCTAATGCGATACTTGACTCGGACCAAGATGGCCATCCATCCTAGCTGCACTACGTATCCCGGCCTCGGGAAGAATCAGAGCCAACGTAGTTCGGCGACCTATGCTAAACTACAATGCCTAACCCTCTAGGACTGCTATCCTAGACTCGATCAACTAGACCAGACTAGTTTTAAAAGCTTCTTGCGCCATTGCTTAAGTTCAAGTGAATGGTAATTTTTAGGACTTCCTATGTGCCCTAACTAATGCAAGTGGACCCTACACCCTATGTGTGACTAGGTTGTGTGTCCTAAGGAAAACCATGGGCTCTCTAAGCGCGTCCTAGTCTAGCCATCGGCTCGACTAAGTGTCTAGCCGACCACGACTCGAGGCCTCCTAACTCTAGGGATACTCACATGACCAGACACGGCAAAGCAACACAATCAGGACAGACTCCTAACTCTAAGACACCCCACACGCCTAGGACAGACTCCTAACTCTATGGGAAGATCTTTTGAAAATTGCTGGTAAGGTTATTTTGAAGAATTTTTGAAGTTTTGAGAGGTTTGAAAGATTTTGAAGCTTATAGAAGTTTTTGAAGTTGTGAAAGATATTTGCAAAAAATGTGTAAAAAGGGTGATGAAAAGGAGGTAAAAATGGTGATGAAAAAAAGGGTGACTGGACTCAGGATGCCAGCTGCACGCCTGAGCTGCCTACGTACCCCTCAGCTAGGGATCAAGCCATCCGTAGTTCGGACTTTTTCCTAACTACACTCTTAATGACTCAAGATTTTTGAGATTTTTGATTTTTCAGATGTTTTTGATATTTTTGACTCAAGAGGATAGAATCTTATCATCATAAGGGGAGGACAGACTCCTGATATTCCGCAAAGGTTGGACAGTATCCTATGCTTTGCGGGAGAAAATGACAGAATCACGACTCTGCAAGGGTTGGACAGCATCCTATACCTCGCAAGAGTGGATAAAAAAATCACATGATTTGATGAGAGGATGGACAGAATCCTAACCCCTATGATGATAGGACAGACTCCTGAAAGACTGAAGGACTGACTCCTATGCTGAAGACTGACTCTGAAAGATGGAAGGACTGAATCCTAAACTTTATGAAGGGATAGGACAGAATCCCAAACCCTACAAGGGTAGGACAGACTCCCAAACCCTAGGATGGTAGGACAGACCCCTAAACTCTCTGCGACTGACTCTATAGAGGAAAAAATCCCTTAACCTGCGAAGACTCTAAGGCAGGAAGGGAAGGGGTTGGCTCAAGATACATTCCGTCATAGCCTGGTGCGGAGGAAAGTTCCTGAGAATCGATGGCAAGATCAAATGGTGTTGACAATCCCAAAGGACTTATGCTCATTGATGGTTCAAGTTTTCACTCATAAAATGGTCTAAAGAAGGAATAAGAGGAATGTCGTTGAAAGCGCAAGATTTATCTTCAATGGAGGAAATCAATCAATTAGGCCCTGCTGCCTCTTGCTCCAAACATACTCATAAAGACAAGAATACATTATGCACTGAAATGAGACCTATGTCTACATCTTCCGTCAACAACTCCAAATACCAGGATCACAATCAAAGAAGAATAAAAATTATCGAGGCTAAAGATCATGACAGAAACTGAACTACAACAAAATCATACTCAATACTCATCATTAGCAATCGGAGGATCAAGATCACAATTAAAACAAGGATCAAACCCTATCACAATACCATACAAAGACACCTCAAGAATCAAATGTTGAAATTAGGAATTGGGAACAGGGTATTGGGGTCAGCAACCATCCAAATTTGGTTGGGCTACTATCCTTCCCACAAGAGATATATATAAATAAACAAATAAAAAGGGTTGAGGTAGCATGCCCAGATAAAAAACAGCAAGTGCTCTGATACAATTCACCTGATAGATCTAATGATTTATTATTATTATTATTTTTTTATTCAAGCAATCCCAGACCTATATGACCGAACCATTCCAACAAAATACATCTGGGCCAGACGAAGAATTGGGTCGAATGACCAATTTCTTATCGAATCAGCATTTTAGATGCAACTCCACACAGAAATGAACAACAGTAAAGGAGCTAAGGGAATGAATTACCTGAATTTTCAGAGATAGGATCCTTTGCACGAAATCAGCTCCGAGAGATCCTTCTCTTCTTCTTCTTTTTTCGGATGCTAGTGATGACCGGAGATCGTGATGATGCGAGGATGATGTGAGGAGCTTCAAAATTGCAGATGATGGGTTTGATTATTGCACTGTTGGGAATGAAATGGGTTATTGGGGATGGGTTCTTTTAGGAACAAGCTCAGGGAAAAATGACGTGGGTTTGATGGGGGAGGTGGAGTTTATAGGAAATCAAATGGGTGTGATAGTGGGCAATGGGCAATGGGAAAATGAAATGGGTTTGGGCAGAGATGATGGCTGGCCGGAGATGGGGCCGGATTCCGGCACAGCTGGTCGGGGAAGAGGATGAAGAGGCGGCTGGTTTGGGGTTTGAAGAGGGTGGTGGCTCGTGGAGCCAAGGTAGAGGTGGCGGTGATGGCGGGTAGAGGCCGGCCGGAGGTTGGATCAGAGAGGATGGAATGGGTGCCGGATTCCGGCACAACTCACCGGAGAAGAAGGATTTTCTTCTCTCTGCTCCTCTCTCTCTCTCTCTCTGTATGTTAGAGAAAGTACAAAAATAAAAAAATAAAAATGAAGAAGCTAGATGGGGGAGAAATCGGTGGATTTGGAGGTGGATGGCCGAGAAAATGGCCTGGGTTTTGAAATGGGTTTTTTTTTTTTTTTTTATAAAAATAGAAAAAACGGCAGAAACAGAGGATGTGGGTTTGGTGGATGTGGTGGTCGGAAGTTGCCGAGATGAAGGGGAAAGAGGAGGCGGCTAGCAATGGAAGAGGGGAAGAAGAAGAAGGTGGAGGATGGATAGGCTTGCCGGAGAAGATGTTGTTGGTTGTCTTTTTTTGTTTTTTTTTCTTCTTTGAAATGGGTGTTGCTGGTTGATGGTGGGTTTGGGTAGAATAGGTTTTGGGCAGAGAAGATGAAAATGGGTTTGATTGGGTGGCGAAAATGGTGGCGAAGGAAGGAGAGGATGGTAGATGGGGGTGGAATAGGCTTGCCGGATTCCGGCTAGCTTGCCGGAGAAGAAGGTGGTGATGGGTTTGAGGTTCTAATAATAAAAAATAAAAATAAAAAATGGTGGTGGTGCCGACGGTGGTGGAGGGTTTCTGGAATGGCTTTAGGCCGGCGATGGCGGCTGCAATGGTGGAGAAGAAATGGATGGGGTGGACGAAGAAAAAGAGGAAGAAGGGGAGGGTGGTGGCCGGTGGCTGGCCTCCCTCTGCTTCTCCTTGCTCTCTGTTTTTTTTTTCTTGCAAAAATGAGAAAAACTCCCCCTGTAACCCTAGCTCGAGTGAATATATAAAAGGGGAATGATAAATTTGCCTCCCCCCCTTTTACTTCCTGGACAACCACCCTCTAGTGTATTTGTGAAGAAATTTTAACCTAAGGGGGAGGGGCCAAGTAGAAAAACAGGGCAAAGATTCTTCTTTTTCCAAATGATCCTCACCCTTAGATTTGATCCAAGGGTCCCTAAGGATTGCTTATACCCTAAGTATTGTTGGAATTCCAAAATTGCCCCTCCAAGGATGGCAAATCACCATTTTGCCAAACAAAATATCTTGTCTTTTTTGAAAAAAGGGGAGGATATCCACACAACCATGCTTTGATAATTCACCCTACCACAACCCAGCTTTGACTATCGCACATGCTTCGCCTGTCTTATTCTTCATTTTTCGCCCGATTGCCCTGAAATTTTGCAGAGGGATTCTCGAGAATACTAACAACCTCATGGGGAATTTGTACCTAGGAATATGCGTAATAAGGTACTCCAAGACTCAAACCTTCTTCTCATTCTGGGCCCAGTCCCCCAGGAATTCACGGAGATTAAATTCGGGACATCTTGGGACTCAAAATTTGGGAATTTTACTGGATATTCAATTTTGGGGACTTTAGGGCCTTGTCAAAATGGGGTGTCTACAGATGCTCCTCTTTGGCGGAGTGTGCTCGTCGCACGGAAGCCAAAGCCGAACAGACAACACATTTTGACTGGCCCAAGGTTTCAAACGGAATGGATGCAAGGGGGCGACGAGATGAATCGACGAGACAGATTCTCATCGAGAAGGAATGATAAGATGAATTGACGAGACAGATTCTCGCAAATTACAGAATGGAATGATTAGACAGCCTCTAATTAAGCCACTCAGGGATTTGGAGATTATAAAGCGGAATGATTAGACAGCATCATGATCATTCCTAAATTGGGATCTGAGAAGACAGCATCTTGACAGATCAACGAAACAGAATGATTAGACAGCATCATGATCATTCCTAAATTGGGATCTGAGAAGACAGCATCTTGACAGATCAACAAAACGGAATGATTAGACAGCATCATGATCATTCCTAAATTAGGATCTGAGAAGACAGCATCTTGACAGATGAACAAAGCGGAATGATTAGACAGCATCATGATCAAACCTGAATTAGGATATGAGAAGACAACATCTTGATCAAATCTGAATTAGGATCTGAGAAGGCAGCATCTTGACAGATCGATAAAGCAGAATGATTAGACAGCATCATGATCAAACCTAAATTGGGATCTGAGAAGACAACATCTTGACAGATGAACAAAGCGGGATGATTAGACGGCATCATGATCAAACCTAAATTGGGATCTGAGAAGACAGCATCTTGACAGATCAACAAAACGGAATGATTAGACAGCATCATGATCATTCCTAAATTGGGATCTGAGAAGACAACATCTTGACAGATCAACAAAACGGAATGATTAGACAGCATCATGATCACCCCTAAATTAGGATCTGAGAAGACAGCATCTTGACAGATGAACAAAGCGGAATGATTAGACAGCATCATGATCAAACCTAAATGGGGATCTGAGAAGACAACATCTTGACAGATGAACAAAGCGGAATGATTAGACAGCATCATGATCAAACCTAAATTAGGATCTGAGAAGACAGCATCTTGACAGATGAACAAAGCGGAATGATTAGACAGCATCATGATCAAACCTAAATTGGGATCTGAGAAGACAGCATCTTGACAGATGAACAAAGCGGAATGATTAGACAGCATCATGATCGTTCCCAAATTGAAAATTTGATTTGAAAAATGCGTTCAAGTTTTCTCAAATCCTGATTCGTTAAAATTGATATCTCAAACATCAATGCATGCTAGGTATCTTTTATGGTCTGACTTTCGTTAGGACATAAAAGATGCCCCTAGTATAATTTCGCTTCCAGTTCAGGTGTCTTAACAAAACTCAAACAGATTCAAGCTTTCTTTTATGAAACTTGGGTTACAAAGATTTTGAAGGTACAAGAGACTGACTCTTGCTGAAAGGTCTACCACTTTTATGCCAATACCAGGGCTCCGGGCCTCAAAGGCTTTCAAAATGCACAAGAGACTGATTTTGCCTGAAACACTTTCAATTTTCTACCAGCTGTCAGAATTTCAGGTTACAATGGTTTTCAACTTCCAAGCAGACTGATTCTGCTTGACATATCTTCAACTCCTTGCCTGTTGCAGGAATTTCAAATGGGCCTGAGAGCTTGCCGCGCTTCTAGACCGTGTATAGGTCATTTCGCTTTCTGGAGATGCGACTTTATTCTATGGTACCTGTTACCGCAGCTTTTGAAAGGATACTGGACCAAACAGGTCATTTTGGGACACACCTGACTCGACTGAGTACGTGACTTTGACTTGACAAAGAATGACCTTGACAACTGCTTGACGAAGGACTTTTGGTGAGTACACAACCGAGTTACAAGACTGACTTTCAGGAAAGACCGAATCTCCTTCTTAATTTGATAATTGTTTTAAGAGGGTACAGCTTACCACTCTCGGAACTCTTTGAATACCGCGTTTTAAGGTGATTTCGCCTCTTTCTGGTATTTAGTCATGGTTATTATACCCTTTGGATTGCTCGGTTTTAACCCCTAGCTTAGGGGAATATCAAAGGAAGCCTTGCTGGCACTACTCAGACCTTGGAAGTGATGCCTATACAGGTATGAAAGTCTTGCTAGCTTCTGAAATTTAGTCATTTACGAGAAGTCATTGCCATGACCAGACTGCCCTTTTGGGTTTTTAATCTGGCGGACCGCTTGCCTTGATTTTTGCCTGGACTGCCTGCCCTTGCAGGTTTTCCATCCAGCAGGCTCTGCACCCTGATTTTTGCCTAAGCCGCCCTTCCGGGTTTTCAGCTTAGCGGGTGAATGACCCTAACTTTTGCCTAGACCACCCTTTCGGGTTTTCGGTCTAGTGGGTCTAAGACTCCATTATTCTTTTCTTTCTTTTCTTTTTCTCCACAAACCTTTGCCTTATCACACCAGGAGGACTTCTAGGTGGGTTAGGGTTTGAAAGAATTGGATTAGGGTGTTTGCATTGACTGGACCGAATCTGGACCCTTCCAGATAGCCTACGTACCTCCAAAGAGTGAGGATCAGGTCCGCGTAGTTCGCCCATTGGGGACTTTGGGTTGAGATTGTTTTGATTTGACTTTTTCTCTCCTCCACAGATTTGAAGGATTTGTTTTTTTTTTTTTTCAGCAGCTTTGAAAGATTTGACCGAACCCGAGTTTGTCAGGTTGCCTACGTACCCTGTGGAAAGGGATCAGGTCATGGCATAGTTCAGGCTTGCATCTTTTATGACGCAAGTCACAAAAGATGCCCCTGATTTGCGGGCGACAAAGAAATTTTTGATTTCACTTATTGGCTCAAAGGGTTTGCAAATGGTCTTTGACTTTCCCTTCTTTTTTTTTTCAATTTTGGGTTTTTGGATTTGAAGCTCAGATCGACCAAGGATGGCCTCTCGGTGTCTTAGGCATAATATTTTTTAAGCTGATCAAGGTTTGTGGGTTCTGTTAGTTTTTCACCATTTTGATCAAAGAGTCTGACGGCTTTTCCAGGCAGGACTTCATCGACAATGTAAGGACCCGACCAGTTTGGTCTGAACTTCCCTTGGGGATCATGGACCGGTGCCCTGTAGGATTTCAAAATGAGGTCACCTTTCTGGAGATCTCTGATCTTCACCTTCTTGTTAAAGGCTTTCTCAATTCGACGCTGATATCCCTGGACATGATACAGAGCTCTGAGCCTCTTCTCATCAATCATCTGCAACTCCTGATACCGGGCCCTTGCCCATTGTGATTCTGGCAAACCAGCTTCCATCATTACCCTTAACGAAGGAATTCTCAGCTCAACCGGCAGGACCGCTTCCATCCCATACACTAGTGAATATGGCGTAGCTCCCGTAGAGGCCCTGATCGACGTTCTGTAAGCCCACAAAGCATATGGTAGCTTATTTGACCAGTCCCTGTACGTCTCTGTCATCTTGCTGATGATGGTTTTGATGTTCTTGTTTGCAGCTTCGACGGCTCCATTTGTCTGGGGCCTGTATGGTGAGGACTTGTGATGCTTAATCTTGAACTCCTCACATAGGCGTACCACTTCTTTCTTGAAGTGCGATCCATTGTCTGAGATCAGCTCATGCGGTATCCCATATCTGCAGATGATGTTCGCTCAAATGAATTTGGCAACTGAGGCTGAAGTCAGCGATGCGAAGGATGCGGCTTCGATCCACTTGGTGAAGTAATCGATGACTACCAGGATGTACTCATGCCCACTTGAAGATTTCGGAAACACCTTTCCAATAATATCGATTCCCCAGACTGAAAACGGCCACGACGAAGTCAGAGAGTGTAACTCAGAAGGCGGCACATGAATGAGGTTGGCATAAACCTGACATTTATGACACTTCTTCACAAATGCGAAGCAGTCAGCTTCCATAGTAGGCCAGTAGTACCCAAGTCTCAGGATCTTTCTCGACAGCATCTTCCCGTTCATGTGAGGCCCACAGACTCCTTCATGCGTCTGCTCTATGAGATTAGCTGCTCGATCTTCATCTACACAAAGAAGCTGGATTCCATCAAATGACCTCCTGAAGAGCTCATTGCCGCAGATAATGAAGTTAGCCGCCAACTTCTGGAGAGACCTCCGCTCTTTTCCTGATGCTTCAGGGGGGTGCCCTTGGCCTAAAATGAGATTCTTTATATCAGTGTACCAGGGCTTTCCATCTGGACATCGGGCTGCTATCTCTATAGCGTTCACATGCGCTGGAGCCCATTGTAACCGCACTGCTAGAGGCTGAACTTCCATTGATGTAGAGATATCTAACATTGAGGCTAGTGTAGCCAAAGCGTCCGCGAAATGATTTCTTGTCCTCGACAGATGAGTGAAGGTAACATTCTTGAATCTCTTGACCAGAGAATCCAGATATGTGTGATATGGGATCAATCTATCCTCTTTTGTTTTCCATTGACCATTGATCTGACAAATGATCAAGATTGAACCCCCGAAAACATCTATCTCTTGAATATGCAAAGCCAAGGCTACTTCGAGACCAGCAATGCAAGCCTCATATTCGGCCTCATTGTTGGTACACTTGAACTGCAATTTGATGGATACGGGGATGTACTCTTTCTTCGGAGATATCAACACTGCCCCAACCCCTTGACCTCGGTTGTTCACAGCACCATCAAAATACATCAACCATCTGGTGCTTTGGACCTCATCTTCTACAACCATGATCTTATGGAATTCCAAAATTGCCCCTCCAAGGATGGCAAATCACCATTTTGCCAAACAAAATATCTTGTCTTTTTTGAAAAAAGGGGGGGATATCCACACAACCATCCTTTGATAATTCACCCTACCACAACCCAGCTTTGACTATCGCACATGCTTCGCCTGTCTTATTCTTCATTTGTCGCCCGATTGCCCTGAAATTTTGCAGAGGGATTCTCGAGAATAGTAACAACCTCATGGAGAATTTGTACCCAGGAATATGCGTAATAAGGAGCTCCAAGACTCAAACCTTCTTCTCATTCTGGGCCCAGTCCCCCAGGAATTCGCGGAGATTAAATTCGGGACATCTTGGGACTCAAAATTTGGGAATTTTACTGGATATTCAATTTTGGGGACTTTAGGGCCTTGTCAAAATGGGGTGTCTACACTACTCTTTCAAACGATCCTGTCAAAACATTACATTACTGTATTTTGACAGAAATTATCCTTTAAAAATGATAGCCACTTGAAAGAGTAAGCACTAAAGACAAATGCTCAATGTCACAATCTTTACCCGAGAAAGCATGCATTGATTTCCCAAAGATTAATCCAATATGTGGCCATAGTATTCATCAAAGAATGTGTGAGAGATCAACTTATGCATTTCCACATTCCAATCGCTACTTTGCAAGACATTATTTGGAAATCAATATTTGTGGCAATTACCTTCACAATCGCTACTCCTCGACCTTGCTGCTGCAGCAGCCCGCCCTCCCTTCCTCCCTCCCTCCCTCGCTCATACAACATGTTCATGAGGATGATTGATGTATTTTGTATCCAAAACTCAAATCCAAATACAAAAACATGAGGTATCCAAACGTGGCCTAGTAAAATCAAAATCCCCAAATGGGTGTCCCAGTTTCTGCTTAAAATTCAAACCCTAGAGATGATGTCAATGTGCTTTTAGCTAAGTTTTCACTTGAGAATGAGAGGGTATTGAATCTTAGATTTAGTTGATGAAGAATGGAGATTGAAAAAATAAAAAGTTTCGTATTTTAGAAACTCTATAAAACATCAGTCTTTTAGACTTAGTAAACCTTAGAGATGTTGTCAAGCTATCTGCCTTTTGTTCAACCAAACACATCGCGTTTTGAAAGACCTTTTCTTTGTTTTGTAATTTATCTTGGAATTCATCTCACTTGCTTTGTTTATTTTGTGTCTTTACCTGATATAAAGTAGATTATGACTTGTTTGAGACAAAAGAAACCCTAACTAGGATGAATTTACCTTATATGCTTCATTGAATTTATGCTCTGTTTTGGCCCCTTTGATTCCAAAATAACCCCGCACAAAATCTGAGGAAGGAAAAAAATACTCCCAGGAACCAAAATAATCTCAGGAACCAAAAATAAGCTTGCAGAATAATTTTTTTTCTTCCCAATAGTTCAAGCAACCAGACAAAGCATTTTTTTTCCCACCCTAGAGATGGTGTCATCGAGTTTTTTGGGAACTTTTTAGGTGAGGATGATATGGTATTGAATTTTAGATTTAGTTGATAGAGAATGGAGATTGAAAAAAATAGAAAGTTCCTTATTTTAGAAACTTAAAAAAATATCAATCTTTTAGACATATGAGACCCTATCGGGGCATACGCATGTCGAGTCATACCGGGGCGTAACGGGCCTATCGGGGCATACGTGCGCATATCCGGGCAAAAAATGCCCCAAACTTGCGCATTCCAGTGCCCACCTTGTAACGCCCCGGATTTTTGGAAATACCAACTCGGTGCGTAGAAGAATATTACATCATCTTTCTCAAAAACTTTCATTATTCCCAAGATCTCAAATACAACAACTACGTTTAGAGGGTTTCCAGAAATTAGGACTAACTTATTACATCTTAATTCAAGACATAGTTGATACATATTTAAAACATATTTGTCCTTTAGAACAGTTCTGGATTCAACTCTAGCATTCCTCATCTTTCATCTATACTTCACCTGGGGGTTGGAACAATAAAACAAGGAAAAAAAAGGGTGAGCTCAAATAGCCCAGTAGGGTATAAACAACAAGTGATGTAGAATTGTCAAGCTCATAAGAACATGATATTTTGTAGATAGGACATCTCACATTATAAACATGGAAAGAAAGAATAAGCACAACATACTTTCCAAACGTATAGAGAAAACTTACAGAACTTGATATCAAGAATTATATATAGAATTATATATATAGACTTCATTAAGCATAGATGCTTTCATTCATAGCCATATCTCGGCCCATTCATAGCCATACCTCGGCTCATAATCCTCTAGATTTACAATCTCTAGAGTCGTCTTTACCCACGTGCACATGGAGGACTATAACGCGTCCACCCGTCATCATATCATAACTCAGTCCATATTCAGAATTAGGGTATCACAAGATAAACTCTAAACATAAACATATCTCACGGAAACAAGTTTCGAGGATACAAAATAGAATTATAGCTTTATCAGTAAAATTATTTATCTGAAAGGAATGGGGTCTGAAAGAAAGGATCCCCCTTGGATTCTCATCAGTTGTGGATCAATTGCGTATAAAGAGAATCAAAGAATATGAAATATTCACATCCAGTATATCAAAAGAGAATCAATGGAAGAAAACCCTTATATATAGCAAAAGAGAATCAATGGAAGAAAACCCTTACATATAGCAAAAGAGAATCAATGGAAGAAAACCCTTACATATAGCAAAAGAGAATCAATGGAAGAAAACCCTTACATATAGCAAAAGAGAATCAATGGAAGAAAACCCTTACATATAGCAAAAGAGAATCAATGGAAGAAAACCCTTACATATAATTTTCCGGTCACAAGTTTGTTTGAGCTTACATCTTGGAGTGGATAACCTGTAAATATATTCTAATTTTATCAAATTCATATTTTAAGGCAGTGTCCTTTCTGTCCAGGTAATGTCCATCTATGTCCAAAATAATGTTCCCTGTGTTTAGTGTTCTTTCTATTAAAATTTCAAGATCATGGGGCCCAGCATGCACTATTCATATGGACCCCACATGTTACTATTCATGTGGACCCCACAGGTTACTATGCTCAGCAGTTCATCATTCTTTGATTTAGTTTATTTCTTGGCTACTATGCTCAGCAGTTCGCCTTTCTTTGATTAAAGTTTACTTTACGGTTACTATGCTAGCATTTCACCGTTCAAATAAGATGGGCTACTATGCTCAGTAGTTCGCCTTTCTTTGATTAAAGTTTACTTTACGGTTACTCTGCTAGCATTTCACCGTTCAAATAAGATGATAAAACTTGCATAATCTATAGCGACTTATCGCCTCTTATGCATGCTTTATCCTAATATTTACATAGGTGGTAGAACCATATTACCCATAATAAATACTTTAACTATCTATATGAAAGACTTACCTTGGTAGTGATGAAGTGGATTTTCTTTTCCTTCTCCTCTTTCTCTTTTTCCCTCTCTCTCTTACTCTTTCTTCTCTCTCTCTTTTTTTTTTTTTTTCTTCTTCTTCTCTTCCTCTATTTATAGGTATTTTTTTTCAACTACAGTCTTAAATTCACAACTACTCTCTTAAATGCTTTTACAAAAATATAGGAATAGTAAAGGTATAAATAAATGAATAGTAAAGGCTGCTTGAATAGTAACAGGATGATTAATATTATTTAATTATTATTTTCGTCGGTGAAACGCAACTACTCATTAATGATAGTGGTTGTGGAGTGACCCGCTTAACCAATGAGTTAATGAAAGTGGTTGCGGTGTGTCCTTCTGGTAGTGGTTCCCACTAGTGATGGGTCCCGCTGGCGTTGGGTCCCGCTATTTGTGGGTCCTGCTTGTTGTGGGTCCCACTGGTGGTAGGTCCCGCTTGTGTGGGGCCCGCTGATGTGGGACCCACTGTTGGTGGGACCCGCTTGTGAATAGTACTCGGTGGGTCCTACTGTGAATAGTAATTTTGAATAGTTTATCTCAATAGTGAACTTGCATAGTATTTCTGCACAGTAATCTTGCATAGTGACTATTGTGAATAGTAATTATGAATAACGACTATTGGTAATTTTTAATATGTGTAAGTATCTACTCATTTTTAGTTGACATCTGGGGCGGTGGTTTAGTGGTAGAAAGCCGTTCAATCCTCGCTCAGCGTTGGGTTCGAATCGTGTACGCCCCATTATGCCAGATGTCCTCATGCCCGATTAACTCGGGGAAAAATGAGTAATGGCCGATGATTACCCACCTATGAGGCCATTTTTAGTTATTTGTATATATATATATATATATATATATATATATATATATATATATATATATTTTTACCGGTTATTACATTCTACCCCTCTTAAAAAAAAATTTCGTCCTCGAAATTTTACGTACCTTAAGAAGTAAATAGATGAGGATACTTTTGTTTCATCTCCTCCTCCGGTTCCCATGTTGCTTCCTCGGTGGCTTGGCTCCTCCACAGAATCTTCACCAGTGATATTCTTTTTGTCCGAAGAATTTGTTCCTTTCGATCAAGGATTTGTAATGGTTGCTCTTCATAAGACAAATCTTGTTCCAATTGCATTAGTTCTGTTTGCAGTACATGTGATGGGTCCGCCAAGTATTTCCTTAAAAGTGAGACGTGAAACACATTGTGAACATGTGACAAGGCTGGTGGCAAAGCTACACGGTATGCTACTGGTCCAATTCGTTCAAGTATTTCGTATGGTCTAATAAATCTGGGACTGAGCTTCCCTTTCTTTCCGAACCTTATCACACCCTTCCAAAGTGATACTTTTAAGAATACACGGTCACCCACTGCAAACTCCAGGTCTCGACGTTGATGATCGGCGTAGCTCTTCTGTCTGCTTTGAGCCGTCCTCATATGTTGTTGGATCATACGTACTTTGTCAGTAGTTTCTTGTACTAACTCTGGGCCTAGAAGTTTTCTTTCTCCGACCTCATCCCAACACATCGGTGTTCTACACCTCTTACCATAGAGAGCTTCATAGGGTGCACTCTCTATACTAGAGTGATAACTGTTATTATAAGAAAATTCAACCAATGGTAAGTGTTGGTCCCAATTACATTGGAAGTCTATTATGCAAGCTCTAAGCATATCCTCCAGTGTCTGAATTGTCCGTTCGGATTGACCATCTATTTGAGGATGAAAGGCAGTGCTGAAGTTCAACTTTGTCCCCCAATGCTTTTGTATACTCCTCCAAAAATTAGATGTGAAGCGCGGGTCACGATCAGACACAATGGATGCTGGTATGCCGTGTAAACGGACTACTTCTTTGATGTAGAGCTTCGCCAATTGATCTAAGGAAATTTTTTCTCGTATTGGGATAAAATGAGCTACCTTCGTCAGTCGATCAATGATGACCCATATTGCGTCATTTCCTTTCGTAGTCCTCGGTAGTCCCGTAACGAAATACATTGCTATCATATCACACTTCCATATAGGCACCTCTAGTGGTTGTAAGGCTCCCTTTGGTAGCTGTCGTTCTGCTTTAACTTGTTGGCAAACCAAGCATGTAGACACGAACTCAGCAATCTCTCTCTTCATATTATTCCACCAATAATGGGTTCGAAGATCTCGATACATCTTCGTACTCCCTGGGTGTATGGAGAATGCCAAACTATGTGCCTCAGTTAGCAACTTCCTTCGTAATTCTGGATCGGAAGGCACACACAGTCTTGTGTTGAATCTTAAGATGTCATCTTTATCAACATTGAATTCGGAAAGTTTGCCTTTCCGAACTGCTTCGATCTTTCCTTGTAATTCAGGATCGTCGACTTGAGTGGCCTTGATTTTCTCCAATAGTGATGGTTGAGCAACCATCTGTGCTATGTAGCCCTTGGTTCGCGGTTCTACTATTTCCATATCCAGTTTTCTCAGATCTTGGAGTAAATGCTTTTGAGTGGTTAGCATTCTTGCCAAGGTTCCGGAAGTTTTTCTACTCAATGCATCTGCCACTACATTCGCCTTTCCAGGATGATAATGAATGGTGCAGTCATAAACCTTTAGTAACTCTAGCCACCTTCTTTGTCTCATATTCAGCTCCTTCTGGGAAAATATGTATTTGAGACTCTTGTGATCAGTATAAATTTCACACTTTTCCCCGTAGAGATAATGTCGCCAGATCTTCAATGCAAAGATTACTGCCGCCAATTCCATATCATGCGTGGGGTAGTTTTGCTCGTGGTATTTTAGGTGGCGTGATGCATAAGCTATAACTTTATCATTTTGCATTAATACGCAGCCGAGCCTTTCCTTTGATGCGTCACTGTAGATCACAAATCCTCCAGTTGATGTTGGTAATGCTAGCACAGGTGTGCTGACGAGTCTCTTCTTTAACGTTTGGAAGCTTTCCTCGCATTCTTTGGTCCAGATAAACTTCACGCCTTTCCGAGTTAATTTCGTTAATGGATTTGCTAATCGAGCGAAGTTTTCCACGAACCTTCTATAATAGCCGGCAAGTCCCAAGAAACTCCGAATTTCTGTTGCTGTCGTGGGTCTTTGCCATTCTTCAACGGCTTTAGTCTTCGTTGGATCCACAGAAATTCCTTCTCGGGTGACTGTGTGACCCAAGAACGCCACTTGCTGCAACCAGAATTCACATTTACTGAATTTGGCATACAGCTTCTTCTGTCGAAGTGTTTGTAAAACAATCTTCAGATGTTCCTCATGTTCTTCGCGACTCTTAGAATAGACAAGAATGTCGTTGATAAACACCACGACAAACTTGTCAAGATAGTCGTGAAATACTCTGTTCATTAGATCCATGAATACGGCTGGGGCATTCGTTAGTCCGAATGGCATGACAATGAACTCATAATGTCCGTATCGCGTGCGGAACGCCGTCTTTGGAACGTCTTCCTTCTTTACTTTCAGTTGGTGGTAACCAGATCTGAGATCGATCTTGGAGAAGTACATGGCACCTTGAAGTTGGTCGAACAAGTCGTCGATTCTGGGCAACGGGTACTTGTTCTTTATTGTGACATTGTTCAGTTCTCGATAATCAATGCACAACCTAATTGATCCATCATTCTTCTTTACGAACAGGACGGGAGCTCCCCAGGGTGATACACTGGGCCGGATGAATCCTTTGTCTAATAGTTCTTGCAGTTGCTTCTTTAGTTCCTCCAATTTTATCGGCGCCATTCGATACGGTCTTTTGGATATTGGATTTGCTCCCGGTACTAGCTCGATAGAGAACTCCAGTTCTCGATTCGGTGGGGCTCCTGGTAGATCGTCAAGGAATACATCCACGTACTTTTGCACAATAGGCACGTCCTCCAATTTCATCTTCTTTTTACTCGTGTCCACAACTTGAACTTGAGCGAGATATCCTTCATAGCCCTGTTTTAATAATCGTCTTGCCTGTCACCACATCATTCGTTGCCTCCACTTCAGCAGTTGTGATAGCAAAAGTACGGGCCTGTCCCCTTGGCTGTTGTTGTTGTTGTTGTCGACCTCCTCCTACTGCTCTAGGCTTGGTGCATTGATTTGAATAGTGTCCCATTTCGTTACAATTGAAACACTTGATGTCTGGGTGAGCATTCAGAGTCTGCTTGAGGGTTGGCTGACTGTTCTGAGTCAAAGTTGGATTTTGTTCCCGTTTTGGGACCGTCTTGCAGTCCTTTGCCACATGTCCTTCCATTCCGCATTGGAAGCATTTTCGTGTCCCCACGTAACAGACACCTCCATGTCTCTTTCCACATTTTGAGCAATGTTGCTGGTCTCCTGCTTCCTTGACATTAGGTCTCTTTGTTCCAGATCCTCCTAGTTGGCTTTCATTCGTTCTCTTCATGCCGGTCAACTTGTTTTTGGACTGCTGAAAGTCCAAATGTTCAATTTCCACTTTCAAAGCACATCTCACCACGGCTTCGTAGCTTTGAAAATCTAAAGCTGCTAATGCTCGCCTGACACTAGGCTTTAATCCGTATTGGAATTTGTCCACCTTACTTTGAACGTCAGTCACTAGGTGGGTTGCATATCGAGCCAGTCTTGTGAATTTTGCTTCATATTGAGAGACTGTCTCTCCCTCTTCTTGCTTTAATGAAATAAATTCTCTCACTAGCTGAGCTTTTAGTGGCTGTGGGAAGTATTTTTCTAGGAAGATTCTTTTGAATTCATTCCAACACATTGCGTTCATTTCTTCTTCGGTTTTTGTATTTCGGACTAAATTCCACCACTGATCCGCGTCACCGTCCAATCTATACGTCGCCAATCTTACACGTTGTTGGCTGGTGCAGTTAATCACTGAAAAGATCTTTTCGATGGACTGAATCCATCTTTCAGCTTCTAAGGGATCTGTAGTTCCTGAGAAGGTAGCAGGATGTTGCCTTATAAACTGTTCCAGCATAGCTCCTTCGTTTTGAAGTGGAGCAGATGGGGCTCGTTGTTGGTTCATGTTTGCTGTCATTGCTTGGGCTAGCTGTGCCAATAAAGTGGCAATGACATCATTTCCTGCGTTGTTGTCTCTAGCGTTGGCTGTAGGTTGTTCGTTTCTTGCTTGCCTTTCTCTGCGTGACCTGCCACGTCCCCTCCTTGCCTCAGCCTCGATTGCAAAAATCTGTTCCTGATTCTCCGCCATCTTCATATCATAGTATCACATTAGTAATCTAAATTATAACTCATAGTTAAAAGCATTTATATACAGAAGTATCACAGAAGTCATAAATAGCACATAAGTTCTATATTAACCAACGACTAGCGATATAGTTAACATATTCTAACTTAACATTTAGATATGGTATATTCTAATCTTATCTTTTTGAATCATAATTTCCAAAATCGACTAAACTTTGCTTTGATACCAAATCTAACGCCCCGGATTTTTGGAAATACCAACTCGGTGCGTAGAAGAATATTATATCATCTTTCTCAAAAACTTTCATTATTCCCAAGATCTCAAATACAACAACTACGTTTAGAGGGTTTAAAGAAATTAGGTCTAACTTATTACATCTTAATTCAAGACATAGTTGATACATATTTAAAACATATTTGTCCTTTAAAACAGTTCTGGATTCAACTCTAATATTCCTCATCTTTCATCTATACTTCACCTGGGGGTTGGAACAATAAAACAAGGAAAAAAAAAGGGTGAGCTCAAATAGCCCAGTAGGGTATAAACAACAAGTGGTGTAGAATTGTCAAGCTCATAAGAACATGATATTTTGTAGATAGGACATCTCACATTATAAACATGGAAAGAAAGAATAAGCACAACATACTTTCCAAACGTATAGAGAAAACTTACAGAACTTGATATCAAGAATTATATATAGAATTATATATATAGACTTCATTAAGCATAGATGCTTTCATTCATAGCCATATCTCGGCCCATTCATAGCCATACCTCGGCTCATAATCCTCTAGATTTACACTCTCTAGAGTCTTCTTTACCCACGTGCACATGGAGGACTATAACGCGTCCACCCGTCATCATATCATAACTCAGTCCATATTCGGAATTAGGGTATCACAAGATAAACTCTAAACATAAACATATCTCACGGAAACAAGTTTCGAGGATACAAAATAGAATTATAGCTTTATCAGTAAAATCATTTATCTGAAAGGAACGGGGTCTGAAAGAAAGGATCCCCCTTGGATTCTCATCAGTTGTGGATCAATTGCGTATAAAGAGAATCAAAGAATATGAAATATTCACATTCAGTATATCAAAAGAGAATCAATGGAAGAAAACCCTTACATATAGCAAAAGAGAATCAATGGAAGAAAACCCTTACATATAGCAAAAGAGAATCAATGGAAGAAAACCCTTACATATAGTAAAAGAGAATCAATGAAAGAAAACCCTTACATATAGCAAAAGAGAATCAATGGAAGAAAACCCTTACATATAGCAAAAGAGAATCAATGGAAGAAAACCCTTACATATAGCAAAAGAGAATCAATGGAAGAAAACCCTTACATATAATTTTCCGGTCACAGGTTTGTTTGAGCTTACACCTTGGAGTGGATAACCTGTAAATATATTCTAATTTTATCAAATTCATGTTTTAAGGCAGTGTCCTTTCTGTCCAGGTAATGTCTATCTATGTCCAAAATAATGTTCCCTGTGTTCAGTGTTCTTTCTATTAAAATTTTAAGATCATGAGGCCCAGCATGCACTATTCATATGGACCCCACATGTTACTATTCATGTGGACCCCACAGGTTACTATGCTCAGCAGTTCATCATTCTTTGATTTAGTTTATTTCTTGGCTACTATGCTCAGCAGTTCGCCTTTCTTTGATTAAAGTTTACTTTACGGTTACTATGCTAGCATTTCACCGTTCAAATAAGATGGGCTACTATGCTCAGCAGTTCGCCTTTCTTTGATTAAAGTTTACTTTACGGTTACTCTGCTAGCATTTCATCGTTCAAATAAGATGATAAAACTTGCATAATCTATAGCGACTTATCGCCTCTTATGCATGCTTTATCCTAATATTTACATAGGTGGTATAACCAACCATATTACCCATAATAAATACTTTAACTATCTATATGAAAGACTTACCTTGGTAGTGACTTGGATTTCCTTTTCCTTCTCCTCTCTCTTTTTTCCTCTCTCTCTTACTCTTTCTTCTCTCTCTCTCTTTTTATTTTTATTTTTATTTTTTTATTTTTCTTCTTCTTCTCTTCCTCTATTTATAAGTATTTTTTTTTCAACTACAGTCTTAAATTCACAACTACTCTCTTAAATGCTTTTACAAAAATATAGGAATAGTAAAGGTATAAATAAATGAATAGTAAAGGCTGCTTGAATAGTAACAGGATGATTAATATTATTTAATTATTATTTTCGTCGGTGAAGCGCAACTACTCATTAATGATAGTAGTTGTGGAGTGACCCGCTTAACCAATGAGTTAATGAAAGTGGTTGCGGTGTGTTCTTCTGGTAGTGGTTCCCACTAGTGATGGGTCCTGCTGGCGTTGGGTCCCGTTATTTGTTGGTCATGCTTGTTGTGGGTCCCACTGGTGGTAGGTCCTGCTTGTGTGGGGCCCGCTGAGGTGGGACCCACTGTTGGTGGGACCCGCTTGTGAATAGTACTCTGTGGGTCCTACTGTGAATAGTAATTTTGAATAGTTTATCTCAATAGTGAACTTGCATAGTATTTCTGCATAGTAATCTTGCATAGTGACTGTTGTGAATAGTAATTATGAATAGTGACTATTGGTAATTTTTAATATGTGTAAGTATCTACTCATTTTTAGTTGACATCTGGGGCGGTGGTTTAGTGGTAGGAAGCCGTTCAATCCTCGCTCAGCGTTGGGTTCGAATCGTGTACGCCCCATTATGCCAGATGTCCTCATGCCCGATTAACTCGGGGAAAAATGAGTAATGGCCGATGATTACCCACCTATGAGGCCATTTTTATTTATTTGTATGTATATATATATATGTATATATATATATTTTACCGGTTATTACACACCTAGCTAGACTCGCGTTTTCGCCTAGCAGTTTACAGACCTTCCTCCGATTGAATGACCATAACTCACTCAATTGAACTCGGACTTCATTGAAATTTGTTCCATTTCGTTGGAGTCGAAGTGTAGTTTAAACCGGAAGAAACGGGTAATGTCCGACCAATGAACCCATAAGGAATTCGTTTACCCTCCACGTTTTGTTGTCCCACACAAGCAGTCATCTGTGAAATGTTGATAAAACTTCCTTTGGATCCTGCTGTAACCATTGTTTAGGTATTACTTGTATAGTGAAGGGTATTGTAGTCTTTGTACTCATGCTGCACTAGTTGGGCCTATATATACATCATATTACATGGGAGCTCCTTAGTGGAGACTCTCCATCTCTCCATTCCTCTCTTCTTCTTCCTCTCTACCCCCATAGACCTGAAACCTCCCTACTTGAGAATGTATAATGACAAGTTTATGAGCCTCTTACTGAGTGGTAAAAAGCTTTTATTTTCTAAAGCTCGATAGGGATCCACGGAACGACATGGACACCTCAGTAAGTCAGTATAATATAGGATCCACATATTTTATCGATTCTATCATGCTTGCTGATGAAATTGGAGGATTGTTTCCTCCAGAGTAGGGAACAAGGAGGCAGCACTGAATCCGATCTCTACTTCTGATCTATATAAATAGAATTCAAATGATGCTAAGATACACGAATAATATAAATAAAACTTTCGAGTGGCTCTAATGTCATTTGTAGAAAATGGATTTTGGACATAGCAATTCGTTCGGTAATGGAGTGTCACTGTCACCATGATTGGACATATTGGCATGTGGCATGATTGGACATGCTGAACATAAAAGAAGGTACCATATGGGAAAGCATGTAACTTGTTTAGAAATTACAATCAACTTCCAAACTGAGTCAATTAATACTTTCCAAGTTTCGATCCTTTTATGATGATAATAATCCCTAGTTAGAGAATACAGGTTCTGTTATTGATAGATTTATAGCATGCTGATATTAATAACAGTGACACTGATAAAAAAAAAGCTCCAATTGCATTAGAATGCAAAACAATAAAATTTCATATCCGATATTTACTTGTTACTATGACTTTTGCTTTTTGAGTTGTTTTTTGTGATGTGAGTATAATTTTCTTGCCAACAACTAATGACAAACAATAACTTAATGCAAAACTCCTCAGGACGACTTGTCCATTCCTGCAACTATAGATAGTAGCATTGTAGCTAAATTCTAGCTGAATTAAAATGTTTTCCCCACATTAACATCTTGTGGAAGCGAGCTGTAATGGCAAAGCAAGAGGCTGAGAAAGCCCACCAAGAAATCGATGAGGGAGATTAGTATTCATAAACAATTTCTTGCAAAGTCTTGTCTACCCAAAGAAACAATGAGGCCGGAAAATAGTGAAGCAGACATGACCACCAAATATGATGGAGGAGAGAATCTTAGTGTTTAATGGCCGAGAGAATAATTTGAGCCCTTCTGCCATGGAGAGAATGAGTTCTCAAGAATAAGGAAACTCTCTTCATGGTTTTCTCGTTATGATCGATGCAATATTTAAATAGTTATATTGGTGTCAGGAGTATGTATTACTGAAAGTTTTGTTTTATGGATCCTTGTATGAACTGGAGAGTTGAATAAGTGATTTATTCTTTTCCTCCACCATTTAGATGTAACTATAAATGCATTTTCTAGTGGATGCTTTGTCTGTAAGAAAAGCTTGGCAATGGCAACTAACAGTTTAGGAGATGAAAACATGTGGAAAGGAAAACATGAATAAGTTTAATTTCTTGACATAAGAGATGTGAGACATAAAAAAGAAAATGCATAAACTAATGACTGTGACCCTATTTCATCAAAGGTAATAGCAAGATTTGAAGCGCTCATTCTACCAGAATAAAGTCACAGAATAAAATAAACAAAGAAGAAATTTGAGAGAGAAATCTATAACCGGGATACTTACTTGGATTTTCTAAACCATGAAAGCCCATGTGGTCATGTATAAGTAGAAACCAGACCATGTGGAAGTTGTGAACACAGTTGTTGAAGCAATGGAAAAGCAAACAAAGCTATAATCTTTAAAACATCAAGAGTTAAGCAAAAAGAATTACTGATAAGAAGCACAAATCACAGATATAAGGGACAAACAAAAAATCATACACGGCTGATTGCCCAGCCTTGGCTTTATTCATGAGGTTGATCTTTTCAATATCCCCTATGAATGGGACTCCAAGAAACGACGATTAGATATGTCCCCAAATACCATAAAACAAAAATATATGAAAACAGAGAACTCAAAATACAATATGGTACTTATTTTCTATTTCACTAAGCTGAAGCAGTAGTTCTGTTACGATGCCTAGTGCATGTTACGTAAATCTTTAGAAGGAAAGAAATTTCTTTTCAAACCAAACTGAAAAAGAACAAGAACAGGAAAGCAAAGAATTGGGTTTTAAATTGATTTACATGTAAAATATCCTTACACTACTGACCTCTTTAAAAAAGTAAACGTAGTCCCGTACCCAGAAAAATGATTGTTAACCTGAACTTCATCTAAGGAAATTGCCCTCATCGGAATCAAATATATTGAAGGAAACCAGCTCTCTTGTTTGTCTCCAAACAAGAATGCCAAAGACTATCATTAAAGTTTTATTTTCCAAAGTTCACTTTAGCTAGATCAACATCCTCGGTCCATGTAATCCAAAAAAAGTCACAAGCAATAATCAGTGAAATGGTGATACCTTAACTTCAAAACAATGCTCAAATAAAGAAATCTCAACTTCATTGAAGACTGAAGGAACAACCAACATGGTTTACCAGAGGATTAACTAAAGGGTACGATATGATACAACTATCTAATTTTTTACAAAATAGCAATACATCCAAGCCAAAGGCTATGAAAAATAATTATCAGATCATTCGATCACAAACGCATCCCCTTCCAAGAAAACCCTCCTCTGTAGTAAAAAAATATAAAATACCAATTCCCAATAAAAACCTTAATAGATATCTAAAATCATAGAAAATATGATCATCCAACAGGAGAAAAAGTATGAAGAATTGGGGTTGCCCAAAAAGAAGATATGAAGACTTAAAAACTAAAACATTGTCAGGCTCTCAACATAGATATCAAAGTTACAGTTCTTTTTATCTGAAATAACTAATTGGGTTTAGTAGAGCTGCTAAAAACTGAATATCAACTAATTAAAATGACAACTACTCTACACTATTTTTTGGATGATTTTTTTACCAATTGCGCATGGATGCATGAGTGAACCAGGATTGCAGGAATTTTCTAGAAAATAATTTTTTACCCATAAGTTCTCGCTTTTCCATTGTTTAATTACATATGGAAAAAAGTAATTTAAACCATAGCAGCTCAAAGCTTTTGGCGTAATTGGGATATTTTCCCTGCACTCCAAAATTAGAGGTTAAACCTCCAATATATAGTTTTTTGCCTTCACTGGTAAACATTCACGTAGTAAAAAAAAAAAGCTGGGTTCAAATAAGCATGCATGAAACAACCAACAAATAAAATCGAATCACATGATCTTGATGTTCATGATGAAATTTCTTCCAATGTTCAAATTTGTGTAGACACCCCATTTTGACAAGGCCCTAAAGTCCCCAAAATTGAATATCCAATAGAATTCCCGAATTTCGGGTCCCCAGATGTCCCGAAATTAATCTCGGAATTCCTGGGGGGCTGGCCCCGAAATGAGAAGAAGGCTCGTGTTCCGGGCATCTGGTTGTGCACATTTGTGGGCACAAATCCCCCAAGTGATTGTTGGTGTTCTCAAGAATCCCCCTGCAAAATTTCAGGGCAATCAGGCGAAAAATGAAGAATAAGACAGGCGAAGTATGTGCGATAATCAAAATTGGGTTGTGGTAGGTTGAATTATCAAAGCATGGTTGTGTGGATATCACCCTCCTTTTTCCAAAAAAGACAAGATATTTTGTTTGGCAAAATGGTGATTTGCCATCCTTGGAGGGGCGATTTTGGAATTCCAACAATACTTAGGGTGTAAGCAAGCTTTATTGGCCATTGGATCCAATTAAAGGGCTAGGATTGAGTAGGGAGAAGAGAATCTTTCTCTTTATTTCTAACCTGTTTTCTACTCGAACCCACCCCCTGTTAACTAAATGAATAACCTTAATACACTAAGGGGGGCTGTCCGAGTAAACAAGAGGGCAGTAAATATATCATTTCCCTTTATAAAACCTAAAGGAAATTAGGGTGAGGAGGTCAGATTTTTTTTTGAGAAAAAGGAAAGCAGAGAAAGAGAGAAAGAGAGAAAGAGAGAGAGGCCGATCGTCTTCTCCGGCCACCTCTCTCGCCGTCGGCGAGCCTCCATCCGCACCGCCTTCTTCTTCTTCTTCTACCCTCCTCCACCATCCTAACATCCAAACCCATTATCCCAAACCCATTCTAACACCACCATCACAACCTATCTCCACCACTAGCCACCATAGCCATCGCACCCACCCTCTTCTCTATTTTCCACCATCCGAACCCCATCTTCACCCAAATCCCACATCAAAACCCTTTCCATTTCGACCGGCCATCCTCTGCCATTTTCCAAAACCCATTTTTCAAAAAACCCAAATCCTCTCCACCACCATCCACCCTCCGGCCTCTTCCCGGCCACCCTCATACCCCTGCAAATCCCGCGAGCCATCATTTTCCCCACCATCACCTCCATCTCTGCCACCTCCCCTCAAAAACCCATTTTTCGTCTTCCATCAAAACCACCCAAACCCATTTCAAAAAAGAAAAAGAAAAAAACCGACACCATCTTCTCCGGCAAACCGCTTCCCACCCCCACTTGCTTGTTCTTCCCCTCTTCTCAATACCTCCGAAACCCATCTCAACAAACCCTCGACCCCTTGAACCCTCAAACCCCTATCCATTAAAATCTGAAACCCACCTCATCTTCATCGTCAACCAACACCATTTTCTATCAAACCCATTTCAAAAGCTACCTTTTCCTCCAATATCTCAGCTATTTTCCTCCACCACCACCTTCCCCTTCTTCCTCTTTTTCTTCGTCTCCCACCTCCTCTGCTGCTATCCCAGCCAAACCTATCTTCTGTCAAAACCCATTTTAAAAAACCCTCCACCATTTTCTCCTTTTTCTTCTACCCCATCAGCCATAGATTAACCCCCTCACCGACTTCATCAACACCTCTTTCAAGGGTACGGTCTCTAGGGTACGGTCTCTATTACTCTCGCCATCGTCTTCTCCGGTAATTACATCAAAATCCGACCGCATCCGAGGTTCCTTTGCTTCATTTTTTCTACCCAAATTCAGGTAATCTTCCATTTCATTACAAATTTGGTATTCGCGCTACATTGAATTGGTTTTTGCAAATATGACATTGGAGCTATGTCGGATTGGATATTTTGCTAAGTGTGTTGATCCCATACCAGATTTAATATTCTCATTACTATGAATGGGTTGCTGCTCTAAACCTGTTATTGGCATTACTGTGAATTGGACATTGCACTTGATGTGTTTGCCTTATGTTGGATATGATATTAACATTACTCATATTCTGATGGTAGTATTAAAATTGTTTCTCGTGCTTTGTTTTGATATCGACCCAGTTATGCCTTGATGGTTATACAAAATGATCTTGATGGTCCCCATTTGATAAAATTGTTTTGGATAAGGTGGATGGCTCTCTGTCTCTTCCATATTGCTCAAATTATTAAGAGTTTTCATTGGAACTTTCGTAATCTTGGGAAGCCATCTCGACAACAAGAGATAAGATGGGTTAGTGTAATCTTTAAAACCATGGCTGCTGTGATGTTGTTTTCATTAGGCAAGAGATATTTTGCATCACTGGGTTTGGGTAATGGTATTTTATTTTATTTTTTTGCTCTTGAAACTTACCATGTCATGTATGGAACGTCATGAATGCGATCAATCGCAATCGGAAGGGGATCCAGCAAAGCAGGTGCTATTTCAATAGCTGTACAGAGCTAAAAATAAATAAAAAATAAAAAAAAGAAATTTTCTCACAAACTAAGGCAGTTGAGGCTGTGTTTAATACAATTGCCGGAGCTGATTAATGAGGTCATTAGCTTCTTCATAGGTTGAAGCTGACGCTTCATATTTTTGAAAGTTGTTTAGACCGACCTTACCCCAGTGGTATTTTGGATACCTCCTGCCAACCTTTGGAAACTATGATAGCTTTGTTGACATTCATTTACTGGATGATAGGAATATCAATTCCGATTATGGTAATATGGGGGTGGTTTAAAACATAAAAATGATCTCATTACAATCATATTGTGGCAAAGCCATTGATCGTTTGGTTTGCTGTTGTTTTTAAAGCCGTCAAAGATGATTGCAATTGAGGTTATAGAAAGAAAAAGTCTACTGAATTCTGTGGTCACCTGTTTGGAAAGGATGCTTACTCTACATTTGCATGCTTTGGTAACATGTCGAGTGTATCCATTTAATCTGTTGAGTTTCGAAACCTTGCCTATATCATTGTCTGGGTTGTTGGCTTTTGGAAATAAAGTGTAAATATTCAATTTTAAAGGCATGCTAATGTACTCTCTTGCATCTTTGTGTGGGTATATTTAGGATTTTGATGTGAAGTCTTTAGACTATTAGCTATCCGTCCTTTGCGTGGGTCTGTTAAAACCTTCGAGATCATTATTAGAGCTTGATATAAGGTGGATCATGAAGAAATGGTTTTGATAAAATAGTTGGAGCATGATAGCAATTATGTTGGTATTCTGGCATGTCAATTAGTGATAGTCTATAATTGTTATCTTTAATTACATGAACTGATTCTTTCGTCTCACTATCCTTCTTTGATTTGGTCCGCATGAGATTGTTTTAAATCTTTACTCCATGTCCTTATCCTTGTTGTTCTCTCTCGAACTTTGTTTCAGTATCAGATATGTGTGAACTCAAGACTGCTACCAATTTCCATACACCTCTCTACCTCCCGGGTTCCGGCTATGACGGAATGTATCTTGAGCCAACCCCTTCCCTTCCTGCCTTAGAGTTTTCGCAGATTAAGGGATTTCTTCCTCTTTAAAGTCAGTCATAGAGAGTCTAGGAGTCTGTCCTACCATCCTAGGGTTTAGGAGTCTGTCCTATCCTTGTAGAGTTTAGGATTCCGTCCTTCCATCTTTCAGAGTCAGTTTTCAGCATAGGAGTCAGTCCCTCAGTCTTTCAGGAGTCGGTCCTATCATCATAGGGGTTAGGATTCTGTCCATCCTCTCATCATGTCGTGTGATTTTTATCCGCTCCTGCAAGGCATAGGATGCTGTCCAACCCTCGCAGAGCCGTGATTCTGTTCTTTTTTCCCGCAAAGCATAGGATGCTGTCCAACCTTTGTGGGATATCAGGAGTCTGTCCTACCCTTATGATGGTAAGATTCTATCCTCTTGAGTAAAAAAAAACATAAAAAACATCTGAAAAACCAAAAAAGCTCAAAAATCTCGAGTCATTAGGAGTGTAGTTAGGAAAATCTAGTCCGAACTACGGATGACTTGATCCCTAGCTGAGGGGTACGTAGGCAGCTCAGGCGTGCTGCTGGCATCCTGAGTCCAGTCACCATTTTTTAAATCACCATTTTACAAATATTTCTCACATTTTCGTCCACCCGAGTTCAGTCAAACCTTTTTAATAAATATTTTCAAACATTTCAAAACAAAAGCAAAAATGGGCAAGGATGGTGACTGCCAGGTCACTCGGAGCCCTCTTTTCATTCCATTTCCGGTTTTCATCGTGATTTTCCGGTTTCCATCGGTTTTCTGACGTTTTATCGGGTTTTGGGACGGGCGATGACGTAGCGTGGCCCTTTTACAGGGATTGTCCTCGCTGAGCCCAACGATAGGTCATGACGATCGCGAGACTTGTCCGATCTTCAGCAGATTAGGATCACTGGGCTTGATTCCTTTTGAATCGCCCTCCGAGCCTATCGTGTGTTCCATCTTCTTTTCCCTGGCATTTTTTATTCTCACATGCCGTTGATTTTCCGATTTCTTTATTTTCTTACACTTTTTAGCTTGCTGTCTGCTTATCATAGATTTCTCATGCATTCTAGTTTGTTTGTTCTTCTAGCGTGCGATCGATTGCCATTTTCTTAGTCTTATCTCTTGCATAGGCTTGCATGCTAGTGTGTTTACTTTACTGCTTTGATTGCTTAGCTATAGCGTTTATTTATTCGTCTTAGCTTGATTATCTGTCTAAACTTAGATATTTGCTTTCCTTATCTCATTATATCTGTCATTATCTGCTTAGCTGTAGCTATGCATGCGATTGTTTATTGCTTTCTTAGATGTGATGAGTTAGGATTAGATGCAATGAGTTAGGATTTGGATGTTCACTTTCTTTGCCCATCCCCGGGTCATGCATGCTTAGATAGACGTTTTCTCGGGGATGATTGTTCCCATTTCACATGATTTTTGCCCAAAACTCTTCAAAGTTAATGATAAATGGCATAAGAGACCAGGTGCTTGCACTTGGGCGAATTGGGGGCGCCTAACCCCTTCCCCATTCGTCATCAAGCACGGACCTTTTGTATCTCTAGTTATCTGTTGCGACAGAGCACAGCATGGGATCCAGGGCCTACTTCCTTGGATGACGACTCTTTCTTTGTTTAAGGTGCGTCTCGAATCCGGGCTGGTCCCCGAATCGAGAGGTATCTCACTTTACATCGCCGCTCATGCTGTGAGGGGCACTCTTTCGAGAGTTCCTTGGTGGAGCTCTCCTTCACGTGGATGATCCTGAGACTCGCGTGGGGGCACGTCCCCCCGCCTCTCTCGGATCGGGGTCCACAATTTGAAGTTCCTTTCATCGTAGTGAATTCTGCATTACCTCTGTCTAGTTTCCAAGATGAGTTGCAAATTCTGTCACACCCCTCCCTTGGTCAATCTAGATTGAGCCCTCATGAGCAACCGAACTCCATCGGTTGCCTCACCCATTTGTTTAACTCGCCCATATTTTCAATTCTTATGTCAGTATAGGCATTTGGACTCGTCATTTCTCAATTCTAGTTCAGTAAAAGTTGAAGAAAATTGTCCAGTGAGCTTGCTGTAGGAGTTAATACATTAAGAAAAGTGAAGGCAAAAATGCATAATATAGAAAGCACTGGAAATGGAGAATTTACTGCAATTAGGTGAACTTCGGGCAGCTTGCTCCAAAAAATCAATTACTTTGGGCAGCTTGCTTCAAACAAAAAAAAAACGCATAGCAAAATAGGAAAAAAGAATTAATTACCCAAAGGAAAAAGGCAGGGACTAGAATTCAAACCTAGAATCCTCTAGATGTATCAGAGAAAAAAATCCCAATAAGCAGTTTTCAAAATCCAAAACAAAGAGGTTACGAGAAGGAATAACGGCGGGGACTGGACCTCAAATCTGGGATCCTCTCGATATACTAGAGAAAAAACCACAATAATCTGAAAATCCTGGAAAAAGAAGTCAATAATCAGTTTTTGACTCCGTCTGTTGTCAAAATCCAAAACAAACAGGATAATAAACTGAAAAAATCAGGAAAGAAAAGTCAATTTTGAGCTTAATAATCAATTTTGGACTCACGATCCTAACAATTTTAAAAGCGATACATGCGGCGACAGAATAAAAAAGAATAAACCTGGATTTTAAGTAGAATGAGAAAGATTAACATGTGAAACCTATGCTAAAATAAAAAAGGTAATAGGTCAGAAATACAAATATCTTCACAAACATTATGTATAAAAGAAATAAAAGAACCCCCAAAACCAATTATAAAATGCACTTCTAAATTCTCAGAACAAAAATATCACCGCAAATTATAATGAAATTCAAATCAATAAATGAAATTTGCTTATAGAAGATATTAAAATTAGAGAAATGAACATAGAACGTAAAATGTTATTAGCATTTCAAATGCCTTGCAAGAAGACAACAATCTCGTAGGATTGGGCCTGTAGCTCAACGGTTGAGGCTTTGTATCTCAACCTTGAGGTTGCAGGTTCGATCCTAGGTTACCTACGCAAAAAAAAAAAAAAAAAAAAACGACACAATATGTTATCTATCTGTCTTTGACAGATGAAAAGAAGTACAAACCTATGAAAAGTCATTGATCCAATCCGAGGCAAGCATCACAGATGGAATAGAGTGATTCCATCAAAGCCACCTTGAACCCGAACATGGCAGATGCAAAATCAAAACTGACATAGATAATTTGAAGATTTGAAATGGGAAGAGAGGAGAAACCCAATTCCATGAAAGAAAAACTCAGTACCATGATTTCCCAAATTTATTATTTTGAGATTCTTCCTTGCCAGAAAGGAAAAGAGTGACAGATCAGGTCGATATAGTAATGCTTGTGAGTTGTAACTCGCTGCAGTGCTTGTGATCCGCATCATAATGCAGCGATTTATTTGAACTCACTTTCAGGATGAAACTTTAAAGCTATGCCAGATTTCTCCCACTGAGTTTCTAAAGTCATAGGACGCAATAATTGGTTGGTGTGTGTACTACTCGCTTGGGAGAAGATCTGCCTCTCAGCTGCAAAGAGAGTATTCATGACCAATATTTGGGCTAAAAGCATTAACTAAAATGTGATGTTTTATGCCCAATTTAAACACTGAAACACAAATCCGCGTATTAACTATCCAGATATTTAGAAGTTAGAATAACTATCCAGTGGAGGTAAAAGGTATTTCAAGGTCTCTTGCCTTTTCCATTCCAAAGGAAACTCTAAATGAGATCGATGCCATCATCAGAAACTTCGTTTAGAGTGGACCTTCTCTGATTAAAAAGTACCACCCCATTGCTTGGAACATCCTTTGTAGGCCGAAGGAGGGAGGAGGGGTTGGAATGAGAATTCCCCAAGATCTGAACAAAGCAGCTCAAATAAAAAGCCTATGGAGGGTGCTTAATCCCTCTCTCTCCCCCTGGACAGAATGGTTTAATCGGAAATATCTGAAGAAGGGAAGCCTATGGACCTCTAAAATTCCCTCAAATTGTTTAGCAGCAGCTAGGGGAATTTTCAACTGCAGGAAAATAGCCTCTGAAAACATCTGCTATAATATTGGAAATGGGAAGGGCATAGACTTTTGGAAGGACCCATGGCACCTAGACGGACCCATTCAGAACCAGACCTCCACTATATTCACCTCCTCCCCTTCGAGAATTTTTGTGGACCATCTATGTTTAAATAAGAAAGAAAACACCCCTGTCTGGAAACCGTGCCCGGATGGCATCCTCACAATGAAATCAGCATGGAACCCGGTTTGAAAGAAATTTTTGAAAGTTCCTTGGTACAGAACTTTTTAGTTCAAGGGACATATACCCAAACATGGGTTCAATGCATGCCTGGTGCTTAATTACAAGTTGGCAACAAAAGATAGACTCCAACTCATTGGGATCCAAGTGGATACCAGATGTCTTCTCTGTAAAGCAGAACCAGAATCCATAAACCACCTGTTCTTTTCGTGCTCTTATACAGCATGGAGATGGAGATCCATCCTATGGAGATTCAATCACAGAAGGAAACCAAAGCCCACTCTCACCGAGGAAGAAGAATGGATCAGATCGAATTTTACCGGTGGAAACCAGGGGGCAACAGCGATCAGAATTGCCTTTGGGAGTGCTCTATATGCCATTTGGCTGGAGAGAAATAATAGGTTATATGGGGGGACCCAAACCCACAAAATCACCATCCTAAGGAACATCCTTAGCCAGGTCCGAGTGAGAACTCTTCACATCAATCTAATGGACTCCACAACGACCAGAAATAGACTCATTGCTGAAAACATGAATCTGCCTATTATCCACAGGGTGAAACATACTAAAACAGTTCAATGGCAGAAACCAGATGATGGTTGGATGAAGCTTAACATTGATGCCTCAGTTATGGAAGAAGGTGGGGCATAGGGGGTGGCATTCGAGATCCGGAAGGAGCAGCAATTGTAGCCTTCTCTCATAGTATTAAGAAAGACAACATCCACTGGTTAGAATTGGATACCATCTCTCATGGGCTACATCAGGTAGTATCCAAGAACCTCAAGAAAATATGGGTCAAATCTCACTCCATGATGGCGGTGAAGACTATTAAAGGCCATTTCCCTTGCCCTGGAAAAGAGCTAGTACGGTAGAAAAGATAAAAAATTTGTTTTCAAAATGTGAAACATGGAAGAAACTCATATCTGGAGGGAAGGAAATGGGGCAGCAGACTACCTATCCAAATGGAATTGCCCTATTAAAGGTGAACAATGTGATAATTTCCCTGATGATTTTTCTCTCATTCTTTGTAATGATGCCTCTGGCACTCTATACCCGAGAGTGTAATTCATTCTTATTTTGTTCTTAATATATCTGGTAGGGGTCTGCCTAGCCCCAGTTTGCTCATCAAAAAGGAAAAAAGGTATTTCAAGGTTTTTATTGATGATTATAAAACGAAAACTTTTTTAATATGGGGAAGTATAAGAAAGATGAACCTTTAGCAAACTTGAAGCATTTTATTATACAACAAGCAAGAAGGTTTTACAGGTTGTAAGCTTAAAGTACGTCGGTCAGATCGTGGAGGTGAACTTCTTCAGGTTCTTGCAAATTGTTTGTGTAAGTTAATGTTGGGTGGTTGAAAAACAGCCTTAATCTTATTCCAAGATCGAGTGATTATATCACAGATGTACCAAAGCATTAAAGACGATCATAAACTCAAAGACATAAACCCTACAGGAAATCAGACATGCAGATAAAATAAATTCATTAAGGGCCCGTTTGGATACCCCGTGGATTTGGATTTGGAGGAGAATTTGGATTTCCAAAATCCATGAATTTGAAATCAAGAATTTTAAAATTCACAAATTTATAAATAATGTCGTTTGGATGACCACATATAGATTTGAATTTCAAATCTAAATTATTATTTTTGTTTGGATGCTCTTTGGATTTGAATTTGAAATCTAACAACACCAAAAAGCCCTTAAATACTTGATATAGGGGCATTTCAGCCATTTTCCATGATCCAAGGGTATTCTAGTCATTTTACCCTATATGGGAGTATTTTGATCATTTTTTATGTCAAAAGGGTGTTTTAGTCATTTTCCATAACTCAGGGTATTTGGTCATTTTCATCCGGTATAGATGTATTCCTGTCATTTTCCATGACCTGGGGGTATTCTAGTCATTTTACCTAATATGGCGTACTTTTATCATTTTTATCTCAAGAGGGTATTTTTAGTCATTTTTACAAGCCATCGGTCATTTTTACTCGATATAGGGGTATTTCGATAATTTTCCATGATCTTGGGGTATTTTAATCATTTTACGAGGTTATTTTGATCATTTTTATATCATAAGGGTATTTAAGTCATTTTGCACGACACGGTGGTATTTTGTCATTTTTACCTGGTATAGGGGTATTTCTAGTCATTTTACCTAATATGACGTATTTTTATCTCATGATGGTATTTTTAATCATTTTAATCATTTTTATGAGCCATGGGCCATTTACTTGATCTAGGGGTATTTTAGTAATTTTTCATGATATTGGGGCATTCTAGTCATTTTACCTTGTATGAGGTTATTTTGATCATTTTTATGTCATAAGGGTATTTTAGTCATTTTGCACGACTCGGGGTATTTTGTCATTTTTACCTGATATCGGGGTATTTAGGTCATTTTGCCTAACTCGGGGTTTTCTAGTCATTTTACCTAATACGATGTATTTTGATTAGTTTTTAATGTCATGTGGGCACTTAAGTTTGGAATATTTCTAGTCATTTTACTTAATACGATGTATTTTGATCATTTAACACTTTTTTGGTATATTTTGGTTATTTTAACCCCTTACGAGTCAGATTTAGATTTATAAATAACCTCTCGCAGAAAGGATTTATAAATCCAAAAATTACACTAACACGAGGAATTTGTAAATCTTGTGGATTTCACTCAAATCCAAATCTAGATGTCATAAAGGCTTGCCAAATGCCAAATTTGGATTTGAAAATCCAAATCCAAGGGGTATCCAAACGGGCCCTAAGGAGAACAAAATGACAAAGAAAGTAGAATAAATTAAATAAGGAGGCCAAACCTGGGAAATTCTTCAACATCTGCATCAAACACGAAAGCATTAATAAAGAAATTGTAATTAGAAGAACGGGAAGGAAAACTTACAGCAATAATAGTTGAAAATAATTCCAAAGAGTTGAGAGATTAATGGCATTTTGAATAAAACAACAATTATACAACGACATTGAATCTACTTAGCCTGGTTGATAATCCGAGAGAGAGAGAGAGAGAGAGAGAGAGAGAGAGAGAGAGAGAGAGAGAGAGAGAGAGAGAGAGAGAGAGAATTTAACTTCTTTTTCTAAGAAATTAATTCGACGAGGCTGAAGATATTTGGAGAGAGACTGAAAACCAGAGTGATTTTGGGAAAGCAGTCGGAGAGAGAACAGTCGCTTGAAAGGAGTTAGAATGAGATAGAGCTGTTGGGATAGGATGATACATTCATACGTGCAGCAAAATGGAAAGCATTGCATTAAAAAGTAAAGACACCTGGTGGGATTTTTGGACTTATCCTATGGGTAAAGCATAGGCCAAAATGATGAAAAAACCCTAAGAAAATAGGACATGTTAGGAAATTTCACAAAATAAAAACTGGGACTTAGCGGGAATTTGACCAAAAGATGGTTGATGAACTTTCGGTGGTTTACGCTTTCACCTTGCGAGATTTTCGGAAATCATGCGAGATCACATAAATCTTCAGAAGGGCGAAATGACGTAAATGCCCTGTTGCACATGTAAGGAAGATCTAGTATAACACATCCAGGGATACGAATGGAAATAGGAAGGGGCAAAACAACCGACGACTTTGCCTCGTATGAGTTTTTTTGGACGCATATGGAGGGGCAAATAAGGAGGCTGATCTGACAAGAATGCCCTAAAAAATTGGGACCTATTTGGAAGTCCAATAAAAAGAAAGGACAGGATATAGAGGGAATTCCGACAAAAGTTGGTTGAGGAACTTTCGTTGGTTTTCACTATTCTAAGGACTTGTGCCACTTAGTTTTGTGTGGCAGATATCGAAAGAGCTCAATAACTGCATCTTTAACCAACGAAGCAAAGAGCACAATAATTGGGACAGCCCCTCTAGTGTAAAATAGAAGTCACAAATACACTAGAGAGAGGTGACCCAATTAAAAAAGAAGGCTAATATATCACTTCCCAACTCTCCCTATTCCTCCCGGCAAAATCTTACAATAAAAACCCCTCATCAACTCTTCCCCATCCCCCACTTTTTCCCTGCAAAACCCCCCCTCCCTCCTCTCTCTCTCTCTCTCTCTCTCTCTCTCCAAATCCACCATGGCCAAAAAAACCCTCCTCCTCGTCAAAGCCCTGCTACTAATCTACGCCGGATGCACAGTATCCTCCCTAAACTGCCCCAACTGCGGCACAACCCGGGTCCCCTACCCCCTCAGCACGGGCCCCACCTGCGGTGACCAATCCTACAAAATCCGGTGCCAAAACTCCACCTCCACTCTCTACTTCAACACCATCAACTCATCCTACCCAATCTCATCCGTCCATCCCGAATCCCAACGGTTCATAATCCGCCCCGCCAACTTCGTCCCAAACACATGCCTAACCACAGATCTTCAATTCCAAGGCATCGAATTAAACAACACCCTCCCCTTCAATATCACAACTAGTAACACCATCATGCTATTAAATTGCACTGATTTCGAATCAACCACCCCATTAAATTGCTCTTCACTTAGTCTTTGCCACACTTATATTGATCAGACCCCTGAGGCCTCGGCTTGTAGGGGTAGTACGTCGCTTTGTTGCACGTATAAGGCAGGGTGGTCTACAACTTCGTATTCGGTTAGGATTACGGGAGTTGCGTGTAATGCGTATCGGAGTTTTGTGAATTTGGACCCTTCTTTGCCGGTGAGGAGGTGGCCGGAGCCGGCGCTGGAGATACAGTGGGTTTTGCCGTTGGAGCCCACGTGTCAGTCGCAGGCGGATTGTGAGGTGGGGTCTAATTCTATCTGTAGGACCGACCCGTCCGGTGTGGGACGGAGGTGCTTCTGTGTGGCTGGGCTCCGGTGGGATCGTTTCTCCGGGACATGTGCTAATGGTGAGTTCTCTCTTTCTTTGCTTTGGTACTGATATTTGCACTGCGATGTTTTGATTATTGCACTAACTCATCTTGGGTTTTATTATTTAAACTTGTCATGGTTCTTGTCTTCTTGACAACCCAAAAGATGAAAAGACAGGCTGAGTTTGTGCGATTATTAAAACATGGCTGTGCAGTAGTCTTTGGTTTTGCTCTGATTTGATAGGAATGGAGAAATAATACGTGCACGAGTGGCTAGAAATAGTTCGACGTATGTCTTTTCTCAAAACCATTGACTTCAGTTTTTTTTAGAAAATACGTACAGAAGGTCAGGGGGGTAGAAATATCATTGAGACGTAGTGGGTCCCAATGTCCCTCCTCTCCGACATGAACAGTTGGCAACTTTAACGATTTTTGACTTCAAATCACGTTAACAGTGGGCGAATGCGTACTGCAGAGGGGTGACAATATCATCTCCCTAGATTTATTTGCAAAGGGCTGATATTCATCCCCCAACCCCCTCTTTGACAGCCTACCTCACTACATCAAGCAAGATAGGCCCCACCATAGGATGATCCAAACCATCGATTCGATGGACCTCGATGTAAATAGGTTGCACCCAAAATATTATAGATCGGAGGGTTGCGATCATTCTGTGGAAATGATTTTGGGGGCACAAGTCACAATCTATTTTCATTGCGGCCCATCAAATGGACGGCTTGGAACCTCCTATTGTGTGGACCGTACGCTTCATTTTGAAAAATGTAAGTAGGGCCTACAATTGGGCCTTAATGTTACTGTACGACCTGAACTATAGGATGATCCAAACCATCCATTCGATAGCCCAAACGTAAATAGGTTGCACCGCAAAATATTATTTCTAAAGGATGATCGCAAGCCTCCAATCTATAGATATTTCTCTCTAGATCGGAGGGCTAGGATCATCCTTTGGAAATGATATTTTGGGGTGCAACCTATTTACGTTGTGGGCCATCGAATGGATGGTTCGGATCATGATATGGCCTACCTTGCTCACAGATTAAAACAAATTAATTGTTGGGCCCACCAACCGCTGTACGATAGGAAACATGCTGGAAGATGGAGGGATGCATGTATTGGGCATGGAAACAGGATTCTTATACCGAAAACTGTAATATGCGTAGGGGTGTAAACGGATCGAATTCGGAGCGGATATGGCTATATCCGAATTCGATTACAGTATACACTATCCGAATTCGGATTCGACGGATATTTAATATCTATTACCGAATTCGTATCCGTCGGATATTGTTCGAATTCAGATATTATCCGTATCCGTTTATCCGGTAAATTAGAACATTTTATTACAGCACTTAATCTTTTTTCTCCTACTTACTCGGATGAATTTTCCAAACCCTAAAACTAGACCTCTACATTCTCTTCACAAAATTAACTCTCAAACCCTAAAATATATGAGATCATCTTCTTCCTTTTAAAACAAAGGCAGAGAGAGAGAGAGAGAGAGAGAGAGAGAGAGAGAGAGAGAGAGAGAGAGAGAGAGAGAGAGAGAGAGAGGGAGGCGATGGGGATGGATGATAGTGTTGGTAGTGGTCTTTGGGTTTTTCCTTCTTTTTTTTGTATATGATGGAATGGGTTTGAGTTATTTTGATGGAATGGGTTTGGGCAATTTTTGTTTTTATTTTATTTTTTCTAAAAAGAATATTCACTTTTCTTATAGAAACAAAAGATAGTGTGTCATTACTAAAAATAAATATTAATGATATTATTAATAATAAATAAAAAGGATTTACTTCTCGGATTCGGATGTTAAACGGATCGGATATACCATTTACCAGATTCGCATCCGCTAAGAGCCGGATATCTCATAAACGGATTCGGATAATATCCACTTGAAACAGATTCGGATAATATTCGCTTTAAACGGATTCGGATGCGGACGGTAATCGAATTTCCGAATATCCATTTACACCCATAAATATGCGTGAGAGTGGCGAGAACAAGATACGTCATCTGACAGGAATATGCGTCTCTCACTATCAGGTGGATGTAACTACCCAAAACGGTTGAATTAAAAGATCCAAAAAAATTAATGGCGATATTAACTTAGAAAAAATCCAAAAGAAAAAACTCATAAAAAACTTTCCTGGAAAATATTCTTTTCCATACTTGTCTCCGTAGATCCAATCATCCAAACAATCCCTCAGAGCATGTTTGGCTACCATGATGAAGTCACACATGGCCTTAGATGAAGATTTCTGCATGAATAGGAAGACTAATCTGATTATTCTGCTGGACTTAATTAGTAAGATGCACTAACTTTGACATACCGAAACCTCCAACACCCAGAAGCTCTTTCTCTCTGGAGCCCTTTGTGGCTATGAATAGATCCTTATAGAAGAACCTATGAGGACCATATTGGAGTTCCCAATCCTCGAGTATTTCTGCAAATTTCTTCCTCCTTTGACATGCAAAGCTTGCACTAAATAGGGTCATTATGAAAAGAAGTACAGAGATTATGGGCAACCCAATTCTCAAAGCTCTTCGTTTCCAAACAGACGATCCAATGTGGGGAAGCGGGTCGCATTGAAGAGGCCTAGATATTGGCTGGGTAGAGCTCCGGGGAGCTCTTCGGACGGAGAGATGACAAAGACGATCCCGTGGCCACTCAAAGTGGGATCTTCATGGAGAATTGCAAAGACGAAAGTAGTAGAGAAAGAGAAAACACTACCATTTGAGGTATTGTTCCAGTAGAGTGGAATGGAATAGAAGGCATGGCCAGTCTCTTGCTGGGTATCGTTTGTCAGCCTCAAGAGGCCATCTGGTGTTATCTCTGCTATGCCTTTCAGGGTCAAGTTAGAACTGAAGAATCCATTGTAGGTGAAATCATCGTCCTTGCCTTCTGAGGCTGAAACGTTGAAGAGAACAAACAACAGTAGGATCGTAGACAACATTGCTAAAACTAAGAACTCAAACTTTCCTTGCCTTTTACTACGTTATTGATAGCATGACTTCATAAAGAGGAGTAAGACTTATAAAAAATAAAATCAAGGAAATATTCACCAAACCATCTCTGGAAAATACATTCCCACCATTGTAGGGCCATACAATGAATGGCCAATAATCTTAACCATACGTGTGGCATATGTGTATGGTGATCAGAACTGCCCTATAGATCAACGGTCAGGATCGATAATAGCATATTTTAGCACGTATAGTATCTTTTAACTTAAGATTGAGAGCAAGTGGGAATAATTTTTGTTCATGTATCTGATGATAGATGAACAAAAATTGCACTGATCAGAAAAGGAGGGCAATTATTCTAGTATAATAATTGTGAAAAGTCCAACGATTGGACTGCTGAGATTGTCCCAATTGACAAGATTTTCGTGTCAAGGCACATTACTTAACCGGATTTAACCTAAGTAATGGACCCGATCAACATAAGATTGTGACATGTGTATAGATTTATCTTAAGAGTTTTTCACTTGGCTTGCTTGACGACTTCAAATTGTGGAACACTCGTCTCTCTCTCTCTCTCTCTCTCTCTCTCTCTCAATAAGAGAAATGATATGATAGAAAATTATTTGGGTGATCCAAACATTGGGCTCTGAGATGTGCCCAGAAAATCATCTCCGTATGATGATCCTAACGCTCCCATAAGTGATCTCCATATAAATTCTCTCTAAATTAATATACCATGTGTACACTCTCCCCTGCAATCGGGTTTGTAGTTTGTACCAATATAAGCCAGAGGATGGCGTGACCTTGCTTAATCTCAAGACTCGACTAGCAAAAAGTCATCTTTTTCACCCCCCTTTAGGAGAAATTCGCTCCCTTTAACGATGAATTGATGCCAAAGATGTTAAAGTTTGCCACATGCCCTTCTTTAGCCTGTTAATAGATAAAGTATGCAACATGGCCTCCTTTAACCGGTGGTTAATCTCTCTCTTGCTCTCTCTAAACAAGGTAGGCGCCTGTGTATTTTTTTTATTTTTATTTTTGAAACATGAGAAATTATATAATGGGTGCCTGTACAAACCCGTATTTTTTTTAAATTGTGTTGTACAGCCTACTTCATAGGATGATCCAAACCGTCTGTGCCCCGAAAATCATTTTCATAGGATTATCTGACATAATCTGATAAATTACCTTATAAAAAGACAAATACCAGTGAAATGTTTCGATAGAGCGGGTTTCAAAAACAAAGAAAGCCCATGCATCAACTGAGGCTCGCCATCTACTTCATGTTTTAGCAGGATAGGTCACACGATAGGATAAGGTACAAATATGTAGAGAAATGATATTTCCACACCCTTGATTCAAAACATTTCATTGAGCGTAACAGATATTCTGGTCTTTTTGTAAGCTAATTTTTGGCTTTGCACATCACAAAACATTTTGGTTTGGTTTTTTTTTAGTAAAAAAACACTACGATGGCATTTTGATTGTCCAATAAATGCTGGGCTGAGACCAATCCTAGATGGCTGGATTAACATTCGGGCCAACTACATGGACATTCCAGATCTCCACTTTGCCTTAAAATCTGCCTTTGTTTTCTGCTCTTTTAGATTTTTCTTTTGCTGATCTCAACGTGCACATTTTAAACTGATGGTTTCTTGCTCTGTGCAGATGCGACGGATTCAAATCGAGCTCCACTCATCGCAGGTAAGTCTCCTCCAAAAAGTTTTTTCATTTATGTTGTTTACCCGGTTCACCTTGACCGAGTCCCTATTTGAGTCCCAAGTTTTTAAACACTGGACCATAGTTACCAGGGTGGGAAACGGAAACGGAAAAGGAAACGGGAAACGCATGAAGAAAAATACAGGGGAAACGAGAAACGAGAAAAAATAGAAATTGGTACAAGAAACTTCTTAGGAAATGATGAGTTTTTTCCACAATGATTTTCGTAAGTTCCACTCATGTTTCCTACACGTTTCATATGCGTTTTCTACGAGTGTTGCATACGTCTATCACGCGTTTACACATTATTTACATAAGTTTTCCATATGTTTCCCATGTGTTTCAGAAATATTTCTCCAATTTTGTATCATATTTTGAAAACGTTTCCGAAACGTGTTTCCCTCATTTTAGGGGAAACGAGTTTCCCAACTACGAGAAATGCGTTTTAGGAAACGGGTTTCCCACCCGCCCAAGGAGTTTCCGGCAACTATGTACTGGACCATACTAACTACTGCCTACATGAAATTTCTTGATTCAGTCTTCTTTAAACATGATACAACCCTATAATTTGAACCTTTAACAGGCTTAACTTCAGGCCTGGGCACGGCCCTGCTAGCCATAGTCGCGGGTATTCTCATCTACAAGCGCCAACAACGCATCAAAGAGGCACAAGAACGCCTAACCAAAGAGCGGGAGGAGATACTCAACGCCAACAGCGGCGGCAGATCGGCCAAGATCTTCTCCGGCAGAGAGTTAAAGAAAGCTACCAATAACTTCTCCCACGATCGCTTCCTCGGATCTGGAGGCTTCGGAGAGGTCTTCAAGGGCTTCCTCGAAGATGGCACCATTATCGCCGTCAAGTGCGCCAAGCTCGGAAACACAAAATCCACAGACCAAGTCCTTAATGAGGTTCGAATCCTCGCCCAAGTAAACCACCGTAGTCTCGTTAGACTACTAGGTGTCTGCGTAGAGCTCGAGCAACCACTCATGGTCTACGAATACATTTCAAATGGCACCCTCTATGACCACCTTCGAGGCCTTCGACCCGACGGTCCGGTCCTCCCATGGCTCCAACGACTCACCATTGCCCGCCAAACCGCCGAGGGCCTTGCATATCTTCACTCCTCCGCCGTGCCACCCATTTACCACCGAGATGTGAAGTCTAGCAACATTCTACTAGATGAGAAACTCAACGCCAAGGTTGCGGATTTCGGGCTCTCACGACTGGCCGAGACCGATCTCAGCCATATCTCTACCTGTGCGCAGGGGACTCTAGGGTACTTGGATCCTGAATACTATAGAAACTACCAGTTGACGGATAAGAGCGATGTTTATAGTTTCGGAGTTGTTCTGTTGGAGCTCTTGACTTCCCAGAAAGCAATTGATTTTAACAGAGGGGAGGAAGATGTGAATTTGGCGGTTTATGCTCAACGGAGGGCGGAGGAAGAGAAGCTAAATGAGACTATTGATGTTACTCTGAAAGAGGGTGCAACCCAGGTGAGTTTGGACAACATGAAAGCTTTGGGTTTTCTGGCATTGGGTTGCTTGGAGGAGACGAGACAGAACAGGCCGTCGATGAAAGAATTGGTGAAAGAGATTGAGTATATTATGAGTATCGAGGAAACGGTGAAGATGGTGGTGGAGATGGTGTGACATCATAGAGATTGAGATCATGGAACAGTTCTACTTCGTTGTGTATTGAGTGTCCATTGGCTTGTCTTGTGATACAGAATGGGATTCTTTTTTGAATCTGTTGTAGGATATTGTAGACTTGAGTTGTTACAGGGTTCTGTTTTTCTGTATGACTTTGTTCTGAGTATGGTTTTTGTTGCATTATGCTACAAGTAACTTGCTGTTCCTATATTTGGATTTTGATTCCAAAAAATTAGACACCGCCTTCAGCTTTAGAGTCAGGACATTATTGAACCTAAAGGGTAGTGAAATAGATAATTTTGCTTCCCTTCTTGAGACTCTTGATAAGGTTGTTTTTTTTTTTTTTTGTCAAAGCTTGATAGAAGGATTTGGATACTCGACTATCAAGAACCTGATGGAAGGATTTGGATACCTGGCCCCTTTGGTTCAGTTTGGATGTACATAATATAAAGGTGTAATATAAAAGTAGAAGAAACGGAAAACAAATTCCCATCTCTTTACCTTCTTTCCTCTTGATTTCAGAGGAAAGTTGAACACATGGTTTGCATTTGGAAATTTTACACCCAGTGTGAGGACTGTCATGTGAATAGTAAATGGCAACCAAACAATGCTAGGAAGAGGAAAATGCAACCAAAGGACCTGATCTAAATCCCTTCTAGAGAGTTAGGGACTAATATTTGGTCCTCTTTGGCCCTACTTAGAGTAAGTAGACGTAGATGTCAAAAAAAGATAAAGAAAATACACTTTCATCATCTTGGTAGCAGAGGCATCAAGGAATAATTAAATCACCTAATGATTCACTACCCTTCTCAAAGCTTGGGAAGCTATCCTATCTCAATTTCACATGGGATGGAGCTTTCTAAACTCAATCAAACCCATTACATTTGGATGGAAATCCGGCCCTTTTGGTTGGAATGGCAAAGCATTATGTAGACATGTCCCTAATGGAGTTTTGTGGCACATATGGAAAGAGCTCAATAACTGCATCTTTAGTGAAAGAAGCAAAATGCGCAATAACTGCATCTTTAATGAAAGAAGCAAGTTGATTGGAAGACAATAATGGAAATAAGGATTGATCTACTAAGTTATTTAAAAGATAAGATGGCTGTAGATGTGATCCACTCATGTGTTACTTTAAACAACTGAATGACAATTATCTGGGAAAGAAAACGGAAGCTCATAGTATCACCCCATTGGTATGTGATCAAATTTAAAGTTGACAGTAGTTATAAAAGTAACCCTGGAACAGCTAGAATTGGAGGATCATCAGGAAATATTCAAGAGAGGTTCTCAAATGCTTTTCTAAGCCTTGTAAAGTGACGGACACAGACAAAGCAAAAGCAGGATTGTTACTAACTGGTTTGCAGATCTTTAAAGAATATTTTGGCAGTGCTTGTAAAGTGACAGATGAAAAACATACTTGATACTGTTGATGGCCTAAATGGGACCTTCTTCATTAGTTGTTGGGAAATAATCAAAGAGGAAGTGGTGGAGGCTGCTAAAGCTTTTTTTGCTGGGGGCAAGCTATCTAGACACTATACTTCAACCTTGATTGCTCTAATCCCTAAAGTTGAAAGCCCAAAAAATTTCTCAGAATATAGACCAATAAGTTTGTGTAATTTTTGTTATAAAATTTTTGCCAAAATCATAGTTACAAGACTCTCTAAAGTCTTGCCTAACCTGATTTCTCCTGAACAGGGCGCGTTTGTAAATGGTAGATGCATTTCAGACAACATATCTATCGCCCAGGAAATGATGGTGGGGTTGGGAAGGAAAGTACGAAGTGGGAATGTGATGCTTAAAATCGACATGGCCAAGGCGTATGACAGACTAGACTGGGGCTTTATGCAAAAAGTGCTTGCTCGCTTTGGATTTTCTGATCCTTGGAGAAAACTCATTGAGGAGGCAACCCAAAAGTGCTGGTTCTCGGTTGTCATCAATGGGGAACCTAGTGGTTATTTTAAGTCCACGAGAGGGCTTAGACAAGGAGACCCGTTGTCCCCATGCTTATTCATCCTGGCAGAAGAAGTGTTAAGTAGAGGGATCTCGAAGCTCTTTCTTGATGGAAAAGCTAAAAATTTCATGAGAAGTAGAGGCAGCACCCCAATCTCCCACTGCTTATTTGCGGATGATACGGTTATCTTCACCAATGGAGGCAAATCAAGCTTGACACAGATCATGAGGTTCTTAAAGCGATACGAAGTTATGTCAGGGCAGTTAGTTAACGAAAACAAAAGCAGCTTCACTACTTCAGATAAGATGAAATCAAGCAGGCAGAGAGACATTGCAAAATGTACAGGGTATATGCAAAAGAAATCTCCAATAATGTATTTAGGAGCCCCTCTTTTTTCGGGCCGGCCAAAAGCATGCTACTTTGATGGTTTGGTTGATAAAGTCCGGAAGAAGATAGAAGGGTGGAAAGGAAAAATGTTAACTGCAGGGGGCAAGCTAGTTCTAATCAACCATGTTCTTGCTAGCATGCCTATCTACATTCTCTCAGCTATGAGCCCCCCCAAGAAAGTCCTTCAACGCATTGACAGCTTAATGGCAAACTTCTGGTGGGGTAAATCAGATTATGGGGCAAGGAACCACTGGGTCGCATGGAAGCAAATATGCAAGCCCAAAGATGAAGGGGGTTTAGGTACAAAAGCAATGGTTGATTTGTGCGTGGTGTTCCGTATGAAGGCTCTCCATAGGCTCCATCAAAATCAAGGGTTATGGAGCTCTTTCTTGAGATCTACGTACTGTAGCCAGTGAGAAGCCGAATTAAAGAGTGGATGGCCATTGGTCGCTTAAGGAAATCTCAAACAGGTTTTCTCCTGGGTATGTCAGCCCTGCTTATCCCTTGGCACATATGGAAGGAACGCTGCTTGAGAAGAATGGAAGGCAAGATCAGCAACATAAACTGGGTTATAGAGAAAGTTGTGAGTGATTTAAGAGCAGTGAGAACTAGCCAAAAATTCTCGAAAGAAATCAGCATGCTGGACCGGCTTGCTTTAGAGGAGTTGAAGATTGACGTTCGGAAGCAAAAAATTAGCAGGGAAATCTGGATCTGGTGGGAAAGACCTGTGTGTGGTCTTTTTAAGCTTAACATCGACGGGGCGTCAAAGGGAAACCCGGGAGAATCAGGAGGCGGCGGAGTTTTGCACGACTCTAAAGCAAAAGTTATTTTTGCCTTCGCCTATTTCTATGGGTCATCCACCAACATGGTGGCAGAAGCAAGGGCGCTCTTGGACGGTCTTAGGCTATGCAAAGCTTTCGGAGTAGTGAACCTCTTTGTAGAATCGGATAGCAAGGTGCTGATGGATCTCATTTCGAAGAAAGAAAGCTACCCGTGGTCCATCTCCTCATTCTGGACGGAGATGATGTTACTCATGGATCAACTTTGCCTCTCCCATCAACACCAATTCAGAGAAGGCAATAAAGTTGCGGACGCTCTCGCAAATGAAGCAGTTATTTCCAAATCGAACCGATTTTATCAAGGCTGGTCAGAATTGCCAACCACGGCCCGTGGGGCTGCAAGATGTGATGCTTTAGGTCTTCCTACTCTCCGATCGAGGATGACCTAGGTGGTGGGCGGTTTTTAGGGAATGTGTTTGATTTAGAGGCGAGTCGATAAGCCCTCTTTCTGTAATTCTGCAATTTCTATATAATATTTTGAGGTCCTCCCCGGGGCCGCAATCTGTTCCGGGTTAAAAAAAAAATAAAAAAAAATACTTGATACTGTTGATCTTTGCACACTGATCAGGCCTCGTCTGAATCAGTGATTAAAAGAAGCAAATGAAGAAGCGGATGCATCGGCTAAGGCAGGCATAACTGTGATGTCTTAGTTATCAGCCACTAATTTCCATAACTGTGATGTTTTAGTTAACTACCACCAATTTCCCATAGCTTAACTTGTACATTTTGTTTCTTTATTGTTTTTGGGTCCCCTGGTTCCGTACTATGTATCTTTGCTTATGAATTCAAATTACCTTCTCAAAAAAATAATATTAATTAACTGTCAAACCCATAGCTACAAAACTTCGGATTCAAAGCAGGATAGGTGTTTGAAAATTTTTAAAAAAAAATCATGCGTGTGTTCTCTGGTTAAAACATGCATGTCTACGAATGAGATCAACTGGCAAGATAATCTTGTTTTTATGTGCACAAAAATTGTCATAACTCAAAGCACAAGTGGCATGCAAAATTGTGGCATCTAAAGTAATCTTAAACAACGTCTTTTTCATCATGCCTATTAATGGTGTGGAGTAATCCTTTTTTTTTTTGAATCATGAAAAAAGTGCGGGTGCAACAAGAGGACTTCCAACTAACAAGGTCACCCATCTTAAGTACTATTGTCCAGGCACACTTAACTTCAGAGTTTTGATGGGATCCAGCGAATTTGTGTGGACTTCCTAGAAGGTCACCCAACCTAGTACTAAGTCCCGCCCAGGCACGCTTAACTTCAAAGTTTTGATGGGATCCGGTGTATTTTTGGTCATATGATCGCACCCTCAAAATCATCAAATTAGAGTGGGACCAAAGAGATCAACAATATCCATAGACCATATCACGGTACACATGGCAATGGGCCCAACCATACAATGGTAGGAAAACAATGTTCATCACAAAAGCTCTTTCTATCTACTATATATATATATATATATATATATATATATAGAGAGAGAGAGAGAGAGAGAGAATAGTGTTCCTGCACCGCTGCTCAGATAGCTTATCTGAGCAGCTGCTTCAAAAACTAATGTGGCCTCACATTTTTGGGGTGATCCAAAGCATTCATTTGGAAGGCCCTTCCATGGATAGGGTGTGTACCAAAAATGAGCCCTTTAGGATCATCCTAACCCTGCCATTTGTGGAGGGAAAAAATGGTCCATTTTCCCCTCCACCTTTGATTGGGTTAGGATGATCCTATAGGGCTGATTTTTGGTACACACCCTATCCATGGAAGGGCCTTTCAAATGAATGCTTTGGATCACCCCAAAAATGTGGGCCACATGAGTTCTTGAAGCAGCTGCTCAGATAAGCTTTCTGAGCAGCTGCGCAGGAACACTTTTCTCATATATATATATATATATATATATATATATATATGTGTGTGTGTGTGTGTGTGTGTGTGTGTGTGTGTCGAGAGAGAGAGAGAGAAATGGGCAGAAACAGTGTCTGTCCATTTTCCCCTCCAACTTTGATTGGGTTAGGATGATCCTATAGGGCTGATTTTTGGTACACACCCTATCCATGGAAGGGCCTTCCAAATGAATGCTTTGGATCACCCGAAAAATGTGGGCCACATGAGTTTTTGAAGCAGCTGCTCAGATAAGCTATCTGAGCAGCTGCGCAGGAACACCATATATATATATATATATATATATATATATGAGGAAAGTGTTCCTAAGCTATAGCTTATCTAAGCCTATCTAAGCTATAGCTCAAAGACATGTGGCCCCACATTTTTTGGGGGATCCAAAGCATTCATTTGGAAGGCCCTTCCATGGATAGGGTGTGTACCAAAAATCAGCACTATAGGATCATCCTAACCCAATCAAAGGTGGAGTGGAAAATGGACAGACACTGTGTGTCCATGTTTCTGCCCATTTTTTCTCTCAACAGATGGCAGGGTTAGGATGATTAAATACATATACTTGCAAATTAGGATGTGAGTTGAATTTTCATTACAACGTCTTTTACAATAATTTTGAATTTTTCGTGGAATTTTTAAATAATAGGTAGACAAAATAATTGCTAAACTTCCGTTTAATTCAAAACAAAAATCAATAACTATGAGATTTTATGAATTATTCTAGATTTCTTGAAGTTTAAATAGGGAAAAAATCGAGATTTGTCCAGTATGCTTCAATTATTAAGAGAATTTTGTAACTATTAATCAAACCCAAACTTGAAAATGAAGTTCATTAAAAAAATTGCATGCTGAAATAAAAAAGACATGCATGACTTCTAATGTTTTACAACTCTGATGATATTAAAGCACTAATAAAATGAGAATATCATATAATGTTTGAACATAAGGTTCAAAGCATAAGACACATAACACACTTACCAGCAACTTCAGATGGCCTCTGATCAATTGCTGCTGATATCTTATTCTCGTTGAGAGAAGTTCTTAGTTTGTTCTTGGTGTAGCCCATTCAACTCTGAGAATGAGATTGTCGTAACCATAACCATTGAGCTTGTTGATAGCCCTCTCCGCATCTTCCTTGTTGACAAAATTGACAAAACCAAATCCTCTGCTCATGCTAGTCTTCTGGTCAACAGCGACATAAACACGACTCACAGAACCAAACGTTCGGAACAACTCAAGCAGGTCAGGTTCACGGGTATCTTCTGACAGGTTGGTGACACGAACCGAGTTCTCTTCATTCCTTCGACGCATCTCGGTTCCTGTTCTCTCAGCGCCTGCTCTCATTCCTGGAGGAACATAGGTTCCCTTTGTAGCAGGAGAAGGAGCCACAGATTCTGATGTTCGAGGCTTGTCAATGAATCCCTCAGCCTGTGGGGCAAGATCCTTGTAAGGACATTTCGAAGTCCAGTGGTCACCCTTCTTACCACAAGTCCTGCAAACCATAAGAACAGCACCTCCTTTTCCAAGCGCAGCAAAGGGGTCTCCTGCAACCTTGGTATCTTCTGCTTTACTTCCTGCATTTAGTTGCATAGTATATCCAGACCTTGTATGTCAGTTATCAGAACATATAAAAACCACAAGACTTGATCTTGTTGAAAGAAAGGAAGCTTTGACCAGAAAAAGAAACCAGAAAAGATACATGAAACATAAGCCAACCAACAATAGCAAGCAATAGATTCCACAGCAAGAAACTGTTTCTCTACAGTTGTTGTTAAAGTAATGCAACTATTTTTTCAAATGTTTAAATAAAGAAAAAAACATGTCATGGCAATCCTTTATAAATGACTGTAAACGAGTTTCCTAGTAAAAATATTAGTCAATCTATCCTTGCCCATGTCTGATCATCTCAGCATCAGGAACCCCACAGAACGTGCAGAGCATAGCACAGTGAGCATCCCTCACCGTAGACAATTTATAATTAATAAAAAAAAAATTATTATTATTTAGAAATACAACTATACCCATAAAAAATATGAGTAACACAATCATAAGGTTAACCATAGCAAGTGCCTTGAAGAAATTAAAAGAAAATGAAACTAGTTACTAGTTACTAGTCAGTTTCTTGCAAAAACTCAGCTTCAACAAGTTAAGAATAAAGCAAAAAAAATACATAGAAAAGAGACAAAAAAATGATAAATTTAATACCAAAATGTAAGCCCAAGATCTATCAAGTCAACATCCGCCAATCCAAATTTCTAAAGATGAATTTTGATGGATCTAGCTTTGGAAATTCGGGTCCGTTTGGGATCGGGGGTGTTTTGAGCGACAGTGGAGGTATCGTCAGGTGGGCATTTGCAAGACCTATTGGGATGGCAGATTCTAGCGAGGAGGAGGTCCATGCCGCCTATCAAGGTATCAAGTGTTTGTGGAGGCTGATGAGGTGGATAGAGTGGTGATCGAAGGGGATTCCCTTAATGTTATCCATTGGTTAAGTGGTTCCCTCCCTTGTCCTTGGCGTTTTGCTCATCTATTTGACGAGATCGACGAACTAGAGGGGTCCTCAAACATTAATTTCCGTCATGTGAGATCGGCTAACGCAGATGCTGATAGGTTGGCCAAGGAGGGGTTAGTTTGGACTTTGGAGTCATTGGAGCAGTTTTGATTTTCTCCCCCCTTGATTTCATCCATCTTTCTTGTCCTTGTATCTTTCTTGCCCTTCATCTATCTTCATTGCTGGTTTCTCTATATTGTTTTTCTTTTTATTTTTTCTTTATGTATCGGACCATTTCGGTACTTCTTCTCTAATAAAATTTCTTCACCATTCCAAAAAAAGAACATCTAAGCCCAAGAACACCAAGAAAGAAGGCAGAATAGTAAGGCAGGAGAGGAAAAACTTTTGAAAATTAAAGCCGTGATTATGTGCTATGATGTAGTTACTGAGCAATGGTCTAATTTTTGAAAATTCAAGCTGATGGGCATTCATCTAGAAGGGGAAGAGGTGTGGAAGTATCTCACCTCTAGTTCGCCGCTGCCAACACATTGATTTTCAGCAAGGCAGAAGAGGAAAAAGTTTTGAGAATAGTTTTGACTTTTGAGAAATAAAGCCGTGATCAACTGCTATGAAGTGGTTACCACTTACCAGGCAATGGTCTAATTTTCGAAAATCCAAGCTGATGGGAATTCATCTAGAGGCTGTAAAAGAGAGATTGGCTAATCTGCTAGAGTGCTCAGCTGAATCATTTCCGACTAGTTTACAAGGATTTAAAGTGGCGGTTTCAGCTACCACCGAAATCAAAATATTTCGATTTCTGTGGAAATTTCAGCCAAAATCATGTAAATTTTGGTGACAAAATTTCGATACTTTTTAAAATTTCGATGGAAATTTCGGCAATTTTAGTGGGAATCTTAACATTTCGGTGGAAATCTTTAAAATTTCGGTTAAATTTTTGGTGGAAATCTTGTAAATTTCAACAAAATTTTGGGGTTTCGGCGAAATTTCAGCAAAATCCTGTGAAAAACCAATTCAATATGCTTTTTGGTTTCAGGCCAAACCGAAGCTGAAATATTTTGGCCAAAATTTCGCATTTCTGGCAAAATTTAAAACCATGGTTACCTGGGCCTCCCTCTTGGAGAAGGCAGACCAAAGAAGAGGACAGGCTTAAGGACATGTTCGCCAAGGGCATTCAGTTTACACTGACCCAATACGACATAGCGAGGTTTTGGTAAGATAAATGGTGTTCGGAGGATGTGCTTAAGGGCATGTTCCTCAACCTTTTTGGAGTGATGTCAAACAATGAAGCGTGGGTCCAAAAGTGCTTTCTGAAGGAAGATATCATGAAATATCGTGGAAATTGAACTACGGGTGGAACTTTTTTAACTGAGAAATGGAAGAGTTGCTAATCTGTTGGACATACTGGATTCCTTGTATATCCAGAATTGTGGTGAAGATAAAAGGGTTTGGATCTTAACCTCATCTAGTAAGTTCAGTGTAAAGTCCTTTTACCTCCACATCTCACTTAAGTTCCTTTCTTCGTAGCTAGCCAAAGTATATGGAGAATCCCTGCACTTCCGAAAGTCAGCGTGTTTGGATGGGCCGCATTTTAGGACAAGATTCTTACGGTGGATGATTTGCGACATTGGGAGATGATTATCATCGACCATTGCACTCTTTGCGTGAAGGCAGGGGAGTTGGTTGATCATTTGCTCACCCACTGCACTTTTACCAGTAAGGTGTGGAGTCGTATCCTTGCCAGGTGTGGACTGATGTGGGTTTTCCTGTGCTGCCTCTCTAATCTCCTAGTTAGCCGATATTCTGTCAACTGGACTAGAAGGGCAGAATTCTTTGGAGGCTCTCATTGTTAGCCACATTGTGGATCCCTTTGGAAGGAGGAATGCCCTGCTCTTCATAAACATTTCCAAAAGCGGATATTCCGTCTACCTGAAGATCATTTCGATCATCATTTCCTAGGTGAGGATTCTGCCTTGCTTAAAACTTATTCTACCTCGGATATCAGGCGATGTTGGAAGGAGATATATGTTATTCCAGAAAGGGCGAAGCCAATCTCCCTAGATGGTCTCCTCCAAACCCAGGTTGGTTGAAACTTAATTTCGAAGGATCAAGCATTGGCGACCATGGTCCGACATGGGTGGGAAGCCTCCTAAGAGATAAGAGGAGGACATGACTGGATGGGCCTTCTCTGGACATATTGGGGAGGACTCTAACGAGGCAGAAATCAGAATGGTGCCTCAAGGCATTCGGATTATCAAAATAGCCATGACTTGAGTCATGTCCTTGTAGAGGAAGACTCCCTCAGTGTCATTAGATGGTTAGATGATTCAGATTTTTCGTCGTGGAGATTTTTGTAGTTTTTTGAGATTCGGGATTGTTTAAATGGTTTTTCGATCCGTTTCCATCGTGTGCTGAGATCAGCTAACAAAGAAGCGGATCGTATGGCTCACTCTGGTGATTTCAGCGCAAGATTAGAGGGTTTTTTTTATTTCCTACTTGATTTGCTTTGTTTTCATGTTTTTCTCTTTGTTATTCTTTCTGATGTAGCCCCGGCCAACCTCGGTTGCGGTGCCCACTCTTTTCGAATAGCAAAATGCTCATCATGCAAAAAAAAAGACAATCAAAAGACATAAATGGGAAAGCAGCCGGTACATCTACTATAATGTTAGTTACGATGCAACGAAACTAAGGTTTCCTTAGAGGGAAATCAGTTGTCAATTGTCACAAGTTATGGAAACAGCTTATGCCCATTTCTCAAAGTACTTGATCGAGTTTGCACTACAGCATGAAACAGTCCTCACTGAGGATAAGGTTTGGAGGCAATATACCATCTTTGTTCCAAAAAAAGAGGCTCTTGAGCAGAATGACGTCCCAGCAAATATCCATCAAAGGTCTTCAGCCATATAGAGCCTCATCAAAGATGGTGACTAGGTGGAAATGGCGGGCCATCTTAAGCTCATCACAAGAGTTGCTTGCAAAGTGGTAAACTTGGTCCTAGTGAGCCTAGAAGGGTCTGAATTCATAATATTTATAAAGGTTTTAGATCAATTTTTTCCTTCCTCATGATTAGCCACCCTTCCTCTAATAAAGCTTCGCTATAGCACATACTCTCCTATATCATATGCTCTCAAGGCCGTATAGTCTTCAACAATTTTTGAAGCATCATTGATCAATCATTGGATAGCTTTGGAATTACCAAATCAAGAACTCACCCAACTCATCTTAGTCAATAAGAAAGCACAGGGTTAACCATGAACTCCTCCGGTCAAGGGCTTAAATATCCAAATCAGTATGCATATCAGCCTAAGGCCAAACAAATATATTTGGCTAATTCATAGTCAATATGCCAGTGATTTTTTTGTTGCACACTCCCTAACCAATGCAAGATTTATTTTTTTATTGATAGTGCCTACTAGTGTGCCCACCTAAGTTAAAACACTAAAAACATCATAATAACTAGTCTGCCGATTTCTTCTGTGAGTGGGGCTTATGCTAGTGATTGTTTTTCTAGCACTCTCCCTAACCAATGCAAGATTTATTTTTTTTATTGATACTGCCTACTAGTGTGCCCACCTAAATAAAAACACTAAAAACATCATAATAACTAATAATAACTAGTCTGCCAATTTTTGTTGTGAGCGGGGCTTATAAAAAGGGAGGCCCAGTGCACGAGGCTCCCGCCATTGCGGCGGGTCTTGGGAGGGCTAGATGTACGTAGCCTTACCCTTGCTTGGAAGAGAGGCTGTTTCCGTGACTTGAACCCAGTGCACGAGGCTCCCGCCATTGCGAGGCTGTTTCCGTGACTTGAACCCGTGACCAATAGGTCACAATGGAGCAACCTTATTGTTGCCCCAAGGCTCGCCCTATGTGAGTGGGGCTTATGCTAGTATTTTTTTTCTTGCACTCTCCCTAACCAAGGCAGGATTTATTTATTTATTTATTTTTATTGATAGTGCCTATTAGTGTGCCCACCTAAATAAGCTCACCTAAATAAAAGCACTAAAAACATCATAATAACTAGTCTCTGCCAATTTTTGCTGTGAGTGGGGCTTATAAAAAGGGCGGCTCAGTGCACAAGGCTCCCGACATTGGGGGGGGGGGGTCTCTGGTCTGGGGAGGGCTAGATGTACGCAGCCTTACCCCTGCTTTGAAGTGACCAACAGGTCACAATGAAGCAACCTTACTGTTGCGCCAAGGCTCGCCCTCTGTGAGTGGGGCTTATGCTAGTGTTTTTTTCTTGCACTCTCCCTAACCAACGCAGGATTTATTTATTTTTATTTTTTTATTGATAGTGCCTACTAGTGTGCCCACCTAAATAAGTAGGCTCACCTAAATAATAGCTTATAAAAAGGGCAGCTCAGTGCACAAGGCTCCCGACATTGCGGGGGGGGTCTGGGGAGGGCTAGATGTACGCAGCCTTACCCCTGCTTTGAAGAGAGGCTGTTTTCGTGACTTGAACTCGTGACCAACAGGTCACAATGGAGCAACCTTATTGTTGCGCCAAGGCTCGCCCTCTGTGAGTGGGGCTTATGCTAGTGATTTTTTTCTTGCACTCTCCCTAACCAACGCAGGATTTATTTTTTTTATTGATAGCGCCTACTAGTGTGCCCACCTAAATAAAGGCACTAAAAACATCATAATAACTAGTCTGCCAATTTTTGTTGTGAGTGGGGCTCTCTAGGACTCGCTTTTGACTTTGGCATAATCCCTGGACAGTTTTCTAGAGGCCCCAGATTTTTTGTGTCTTGCTCATCCATTTTTCTTCCCCGAAATTGTCTTACTGAATATAGCCCAGTTCATATCACTAGAGTTTATTAAAAACTCAAAACCCAAAAAATGTCTCTTACAATTTCTTAATGCAAGTGAGAGAGATATTATTGGGGCATAAAAGGCCCAAATAATTTAGATGAAAAAAAAAAATTCAACTAGAATAGTAAAAGAAAGTGATTCAGGAACACGATTCAGCTCAAATAGTAAATCATAAGAATTTCAAAATGCTATAAAGAGGGACCTCTACATGTCACATCATCCAAGAAGTTGACAATATGTCCTACTCCTACACTAATCCCAAATCCACTCACAAATTCCACCCTCATCCAACAAATTTTCTTGCACGCCCTAGACTCCTTCATCCTAGTCACCTCTCAAGAAAACCATTCATTTGAAAAACCATGTTTCTAATCTCAACCTCCCAACTCTCCTCAAGACAGAACATCTTCTCCAATCACATCAAATCAAACTTGTTCTCTCACCCCCACCCACTACGAAAGTCACCTCAAATCCTTTGTAACTTCAAACATCAACCCGACTGCCCTTTGCGTCTTAATCTACAAAGCTCCAACACAAAGAATTCTCAAATTTCCTCACTATATGGGCATACAACATCATCATGTTTCATGAAAAATCGTGAATCAATTATGCCATCCCCAAAATCATAATTTCTTAATTAGGGTTTTGCCCTGAAATAAAAGCGAATTAGGATTCGCTTATTGCACTGAAAAGAGAGAAGTAGGGTATTTATATCAATTAGGGTTAGCACTCATGATAGAAAGAGAGTGGGTTTTCTTGTTTCTCTGACTGCAGGAATTTAAAACTCGAATAATAGATAATTAGGGTTCTTTGTAATCAGTTAAGAAATTCATCACCTATAAGAGAGAGATTGAGTTTTTTTTCTTTAAATTAGGGTTTTATCAGACAGAAAAAAGTCGGAGAAAGGAAAATTAGGGTTTTCTTTCTTTCTTTCTTTCTTTTTAGCATAACTTACTCCTCATACAAGAAAAGATTGAGTTTTTTTTATCAGTTAAGGGATCCACCACTAAGAAATAAGCTAAGTAGATTTCTACTTTGCATCAATTAGGTTCCACCACTCAGAAAGAGGATTATTAGGATGTTTCTCCTAGAAACTCAATAACATATCTACACCATTAGCCCCAAATAAATGAAGAAAGCACAGAGATAAGATTAAATAGAAAATCATATACAGATAAAAAATTCAGAGAATAGGACAAAAAAAAAATTTACCGGGAGCTCTAGGGTTCTCCATGAGAATCTCTTCAGTAGAGATCATGGTGAGCCTGCTAGTGGAATCCTCATGAGCGGCATCACCGAACTTGGACCAGGCGCGTCGCTCCACTGCTCGCTTGCTCAGACGAGCCTTCGCGAGCTTTCTCGTACGGGTAGCGGTAGTTATTTTGACCTTGTTTCCTTCTTCATTGAATTTGTACTCGATGACCTTTTTAACTCCGTTCTCGTCAGGTCCGATTATCATACGAGGCGGTAGCAGAAAATCCAGATCCTCTCCTTCGTCCTCTTCTAGTTCTCCCCACCGGACTTTGGCCGGTGCAGTTGCCGGCGGTCTGGAACTGTCGATCGCCATGGTTACACAGAGAGACTGTGTGGGGGTTTCTTTCGTTGAAGACGAAAAAAATAACCCTAATCTTTTCACAAAAAAGAAACGAAGTACAAACTCTATTGGAGATTTTATTGGGTGTAAACTGTAAACCCGTAGAGTTTAATATATTTTTAAAAAAAGTACTATACGTGAGATCATAGGATGATCCAAACCGTCCATTTGATGGGCCACAACATAAATAGGTTGTGGCCCAAATATCATTTCGTAGGACGATCCCAACCCTCCGATATATAGAGGTTTCCATAATATACAGTTGCTCTATAGATCTTTATAGAGGTTTCCATGATGTGCAATTCCTCAATAGATAGGAGGGTTAGGATGTTTGGGCAAAACCAATTTATGTTGTGGCCCATCAAATGGATGGTTTAGATTTTTAGGCCTAAAATCGGTAACAGATACGGCAGTGACGTCAGAGCTGAGCTGGAAGACCCGAGGAGCCGAAGTGAAGAAGCCGAGTTCTGCGGAATCGAAGTGAAGGAGCTGAGTCCTGCACAAGAGCAAACGAGGTCAGAAGACCAACCCGGAGTCGTTACTCCGGCCAGGCCTTTCGACACTCAAGTCAGTATGAGCAGGAGTGCAGAGCGAGTTTTTAAGAGTGGTAGGTTGAGAAGTTATTACCCTTGGTTTGAACTTTGAAAGCCCTTTTATAGAGGGAAACCTGGGGTGGTTGGATTACCTACCCCAGGACAGGTGTCGGCCTGTCATAGGTTTGAGTTTACCTACTCTGAGGTAATTTCCATAATACCCCTGTGCAGTAGTTAGGCTTGTGGTGGGCCATCCTGGGGCCACGTGTCGACAGCTAACTGGCTGCTGTTTTCCCAGTTCTCCAAGTCATTGTAGTGATTTGGGGAAGTGTGGTGAGTTACATTCCTGATCGGGGGGAGTCTGTCCTGCGAAGCCGTTTGTCCGGCCTGCGGAATCATTCCGAAAAATCTGGTTAGTCCGGCCTAGGAATCAGTCCAGAAAATCTGTCTGTCCGGCCTGGGAATCAGTCCGGAAAATCTATCTGTCCGGCCTGGGAATCAGTCCGGAAATCTGGTCAGTCCGGCCTGGGAATCAGTCCGAAAATCTTGTCAGTCCGAAAATCTTGTCAGTCCGGCCTGGAAATCAGTCCGGAAAATCTGTCTGTCCGGCCTGGGAATCAGTCCGGAAAATCTGTCTGTCCGGCCTGGGAATCAGTCCGGAAAATCTGTCAGTCCGGCCTGAGAATCAGTCCGGAAAAGCTGTCTGGCAAAGCCATCTGTTCGGCTTGGGCCGGACTGATTTTTGTCGCGTAGCGAATGCGCCATATTCTGTCCGGCTTGGGCCGGACTGATTTTTGTCGTTTAGCGAATGCGCCATATTTTGTCCGGCTTGGGCAGGACAGATTTTTGTCGTTTAGCGATTGCGCCATATTCTGTCCGGCTTGGGCCGGACTAATTTTTGTTGTTTAGCGAATGCGTCATATTCTGTCCGCCTTGGGCCGGACAGATTTTTGTCGTTTAGCGATTGCGCCATATTCTGTCCGGCTTGGGCCGGACAGATTTTTTTCGGACACAATCACTTTAAAAGGTATCCCGTACACGAGCACCTTACCGATGTCCCTTAGTCCCTTGGAGATACGAGCGTATAAGCTTACGCCCTTACCTCGAAGTGTGTGTCCGTCATTAATGAAAGACACGTGGCACCATACAAGGGCCTTCGAAGTGCGTGCCCTTCATTAAATGCAGATCGCCTTAGCCAAGGCTTATAAAAGGAGGTTTTCACCCTTCATTTCTTACTTTTCACTTTTTACTCTCGCCTTCTCCTTTCTGCCTTTTGCTCTGCCAGTTCGGCTCGCGTAGTTCGTGGTTGTGAACGTCTGCGGATTGGGAGCTTTCAGTTCGGACCGGTAATCTTCTTGAGCTCGTCTTTTATTCGTTTATTTTTCTGCGTTCATGTCCTGTAGTAGCTCTAGCTCTGAGTCCGGTTCAGGGGAGTCCTCTTCCAGTAGCTCAGGGTCTAGTTCGTCAGGGAGGGCCCAAAATAATCCGACCAGGACTTCCGGGCCAAAAATGGCACGTCCCGATGTTAGAGTAGAAATCGTAGATAGTGAGGACAAGGTGATTTTGGATCTGAACACCACTCCGCTCCCAAAGGATAGTTATCTCCGAGCAGAGGCGAGTGTTGGTAGTGATGCCGTCGAGGCGTCCACAACATTCCTCCCGGGCCGGGCCGTTGAGGTCGTAGCTAGGGCCCGGATGGACGCCAATCCCCAGTACAACATACGGGCTTTGTACGAGGAGAATATCCTTGACGAGTCCAGGATGGGGGACATTACGGATAGGTACATTATTCCCCTAAGGTTCGGGCTGAGGGCCGCGATAGAAGGAGATAGGGCTTGCAACGAAAGCTCCGATGTCTACATATACGACGAGTCGTTAAGGGCTGGGCTCAGGTTCCCTCTGCACCCATTCTTCTCCGCGGTCCTTCGATATTACGGGCTGGCTCCGGGTCAGGTAGCGCTGAAACTCGTGGAGGACACTGACCGATTTCATATACCTGGTCCAGGGCCGGCTTCAGAGAAATTTGTATGTGCCGTTGTTCCGCGCGTGTGCGCACTTGAAGAGGCATAAGGACGGGGTCTGGATTTACATTAGCCAGTGCCCGGAGGTGAAAATGATTACTAGCATTCCCTCTTCCATACACTTATGGAAGAACAGGTTCTTCTACGTCGAGGACAGGGAGTCCGCCGAGCCCTGGCCTGTTCCTCTAAGATGGGACACCCCTGATACAGTTGCGATGAGTCGCAAGCCGTTCCTTGAGGGCGAGGATATGAGGACGTTCGCCCTAGTCCGAGAGGAGCTTGACCGTGAGGGCCTCATTCATTGTTAAGAATTCTCTGAGGAGGAGGTTCTGATCTGGCTTGGCCTTAGTACTGCTACCCCGGCACGTATGTGGCTAGTCTTGCTTTAAACTCTTTTTTCTCCTTTTTGCTTTTGACCGGTTTGTTCGTTCATGTTGACTTTCAGAGATGCAGAAACAGTCAAAGATAGAGAGAGTGAGGCAGGGAGCATTCGGAAGGGCCCAGCAGGGCCAGAAAAGGAAAGCCGCTGAGATATTGAGTACGGCTCCAACCCAGGACACGCCGCCTCCCAAAGGCAAGACTACAGTGAAGCTGGTCAGCGCCTATGGCCTGGGGATGAGGTCCTCAAAGTTGAGGGGAACTTCCACTGGAGCCCGTCCTCGCCCGGCGAGGTCGGGAGACAATGTTTTTCGGCCCAACTGGGCCGTTCAGAAAAATGACTCCGGCCTTGGTGAGAGCCGGGTAGCTACGGAGATCGTCACAAAAGTTCTCCTCAGCAAGGACAAGCTCCAGGTTCTCAACGAACCTCCAGCTGCGGCCAACGATGCCATATTCTCTTTACTTTACCAGGTAAGATGCGAGTATGGATTGTACTACAACGATTTTCGGGAGAAGAGCAAGAAGTTCTCCAAGGCAATAACAAAGTCCGAGGAGGAGAGCGGGCAGGTGATGAAGGAAGCAGTGGAGCTCCAGAGGTCCATCGGAGAGAAGGACGCGGAGAACAAGCGGCTCAAAGAAGAGTTGGTCGCTCAGAAGCAGAAGGCAGCCGAGGCCCTCAACGCACAGAGGGAGAGAACCCGGGAGAGACAGATAGCGGCCGTCGAGGAGGCCGTTCAGAAGAAGGAGGACGAACTTATCAGTTTGTCCAGCGAGTCCTGCAAGGTGGGATTCTTTGATTACCTTGAGCTGGTTAAGGAATCCAACCCGGCCGTGACCTTGACGGGCCTGGTTCTCCCGGATCCATTGGCGCCTGAGGAAGACGAGCAGGGTACTGCCGCTGCTACAGAGGAGGTCCCGGAGGCACATCCACCACGGGGTGTCTTGAGCTCTAGGCCCTGTCTTCTGATTCTTTTTGTATTGGCCCTTGGAGGCCATATTTTTGTAATGGCCTTAGAGGCCCAACTTTTTGTAATGGTCCTTCGAGGCCCCACTTTTCCATGAATAGAAATTGCATTTCATTGTCCATTCTCTACTTATCTGACCCTGGCTAATACCGTTTGATTCTAACACTGTGGGCCAAGAATTCTCTGGGCATACGTTCTAGGTGAACTAACCATCAAGTGCCCAAGTTTTAGCAAACTGGGTCTCTAAGACGGTTTGTTTTTCTATCCGGGCCTGTTCTTGACCAGGAGTGTGCTCCCGGTCTTTGTGGAGATGAGCCGTGGCGAACCAAGCAGCGAGTACCCTAGTTTTAGTGAAGTGGGTTTCCAAGGAGCTTTGGTTTTTGCTGTCCGGCTTGTTCCGGACCAGGAGTGCTCTCCCGGTCTTTGCGGAGAAGAGCCGTGGCGAACCAAGCAGCGAGTACCCTAGTTTTAGTGAACTGGGTTTCCGAGGAGCTTTGGTTTTTCTGTCCGGGCTTGTTCCGGACCAGGAATGCGTACCCTAGTTTTAGTGAACTGTGTTTCCGAGGAGCTTTGGTTTTTCGGTCCGAGCTTGTTCCGGACCAGGAGTGCGCTCCCGGTCTTTGCAGAGACAAGCCGTGGCGAACCAAGCAGCGAGTACCCTAGTTTTAGTGAACTAGGTTTCCGAGGAGCTTTGGTTTTTCTGTCCAGGCTTGTTCCGGACCAGGAGTGCGCTCCTGGTCATTGCAGAGACAAGCCGTGGCGAACCAAGCAGCGAGTACCCTAGTTTTAATGAACTGGGTTTCCGAGGAGCTTTGGTTTTTCAGTCCGGGCTTGTTCTGGACCAGGAGTGCGCTCCCGGTCTTTGCGGAGACGAGCCGTGGCGAACCAAGCAGCGAGTACCCTAGTTTTAGTGAACTGGGTTTCCGAGGAGCTTTGGTTTTTCTGTCCGGGCTTGTTCCGGACCAAGAGTGCGCTCCCGGTCTTTGCGGAGACGAGCCGTGGCGAACCAAGCAGCGAGTACCCTAGTTTTAGTGAACTGGGTTTCCAAATCGTGCGAGGAGATTTGCAAAAGAGTTTCTATCATTCATATTCAATATATATTTACAAAGTCACTTTAACGCCGGGTGGTCTACTAGTGATAGTATTTGCGAAGGTTCTTTGAGTTCCAGGCATGGGGTAATAGGTGCTCCTCCAGCGTCTCCAGCTTGTAACTCTCCGGGTGAATAACCTCTTTCACTCAGGACGGCCCCTCCCAGGTCGGGGAGAGTTTTCCGACCTTCTTCGGTTGGGAGATAGCAGCTTTTCTTAGGACTAGATCCCCTGCTCGGAATTCTCTGGGACGTAACTTCAAATCATGATAATTAGACACTTTCTGCTTGTAGGCGGCGACCCTGATTCGGGACTCTTCCCGGGCTTCTTCCAGTAAGTCGAGATTTGCACGAAGCCCATCTCCATTGATTTTCTCATTGAAGGTGGTGACTCTAGGAGACGGGGCGCCCACATCGACGGGTATTACGGCCTTCGTCCCAAAGGACAAGTTGAATGGTGACTCCCCCGTTGATGTGCGCGAGGTGGTACGATACGCCCACAGGACATGATAAAGCTCATCTGCCCATCGGCCAGCCTTCTCGTCCAGCCTCTTTTTAATTTCCTGAAGCAGGATTCTGTTCGTAACTTCTGTCTGCCCATTCGTCTGAGGGTGCGCCACTGAAGTAAATCTCTGCTCGATCTTCAAGTCAGAGCAGAATTTTCGGAAGTTCCGGCAGTCGAATTGTCTACCGTTGTCTGTTATCAAGACGCGGGGGATCCCGAATCTACAAACCACCGATTTCCAAAAGACGTTCTGCACGTTTTGCTCTGTGATCTGGGCTAGAGGTTCAGCCTCCACCCACTTGGTGAAATAGTCAATTGCCACTACTACGAACGCACGTCTTTCGGAGGCCGGTGGAAAGGAGCCCAAGATATCTGGGCCATGGATATAGCAAGCTGGTGGATGGTGGGAGAGAATTTCTGGCATCTCTCGCACCTTCTGACCAGATTCAATGCGTCTTGCCTTAAGGTTGGCTAGTACAAACCTCTCAGCAGCACTTTGATTGCCAGGGCCTTGCCCCCTAGGTGCTCCCCACAAATCCCTTCGTGCGTCTCTTACAGCGCGTATGCGGCGTTGCTTGGCCGGAGGCACTTTAGGTATGGGAGGGTGTACGACCTTTTGTACAGACTCTCACCATCCAGGTAAAATCGGGCTGCTCTCTGTGTCACTTTGCGGGCTTCCTTCTTGGCTTCAGGAAGTTTTCCACTACGCAAGTATTCAATAATTTTGTCCATCCAGCTGGACTCGTGCTCCACCTGCATTACTTCAGCGGCCTCTTTTTCGATACTGGATTTCTGTAGAAACTCCATACATATGCTCCCGAGAGTGGTGTATCCGGATGCGGCCAGCTTAGACAGCACATCTGCTTTTGTATTTTCTGTTCTGGGGATTCTGATGACCTCAAAACTTTTGAACTTGCTAGCTAACTGGCGGACCTTGGAGAGGTACTTGATCATACGTTCGTCGGGGGCCTCATAGACCTCTTGAATCTGGTTTGCAACCAGCTGGGAGTCGCAGTACGCTTTAAGCCTTTGGGCGCTGGTCTGGACTGCGAGATTCATTCCAGCGAGGAGGGCTTCATACTCTACCTCATTGTTGGACGCGCGGAACCCGAATCTTAGGGCGTAATCTAGAGTGAAGTTGTCAGGCCGGTGAGAACCAAACCGGCTCCACAGCCACCCTTGTTCGAAGATCCATCCACGTACACTTCCCAGAGTGGTTCGGTGGTTGATGGATCCTGTTCTGCTGGTACGGGGACGATTTCTGCTTCAATCCCATCTTCTGTTCGCTCCTCAGTTGTGATTACCTTTTCCACAGCTGGGGTTTGAACAATTTCGAATTCGGTGCTCTGCTGGGGGATGGTGCACTCAGCCACGAAGTCTGCCAGCACTTGAGCCTTGATCGCTGGTCTTGGCATGTTGTGGGACATGATCCCGCGAGAGGGGCGTGGGGCGCGAGCCGCCGCGCGCTCTCCTTTGGTCTCTCGTACCCACGCGATTGGCGTGTGCATTTTATTATTGATTCGTCTTTCCTGTGAACTTGGGATCACTAAGGCAATCCGAATTCCACACGAAAGAGACTGACAGAGTCGCCACCTAGATGTGGGATCTAGGACCCATAATTAACCAGAAATCTAGACTCGCTACCTGGTTACGAGAATGGAAGGTATGGGGAGTTATCCACCACATGCACCATTCTTGTCCGATAATCGGTCTTCGATTCCAAAAGCTAACTCTTTTAAATTTATTTTAAATGGCTCATTCAACTCTATGTTAATGTGCGAACTAAGTGACATGCATCCTAGAATCTAATTTCAATGTGAATCCTAGATGTGTATCTTGATTTATTAATTTGTCTGGATTCATTCTAAGTGAAAGTTCTCCTAGAATTCTAATTTCATGGAAAACCCTAACTGATTTGATTAAGTATTTACAAGAAAATTAATATACAAAACACCACAATTTGTTTGTGGTGCCGACTCGCGGGTGGTATGCCATCAGACATCCAAGCTGCCTACGTACCCAAGCCTTACTGGGATCAGAGTCGACGTAGTTCGGTGCACCTAAGCTAAGCTATATATGCCTAACTCAACTAGGACACCGACTTAGACGGATTTGACTGTTTCAACAGTTTTAAGAGGAATTATTTAATTCAAGTTGAGGATTTTATTATCTTAGGATTTCATCTAAGATGCTATATGATTCTTATCTGAATGCAAGTTGTCCCTTAGACTAATGCAGGTTTGCCTACATCCTAGTTTACTAGGCTTGTCTTAAGGAAAGATTGGGTGACTAGTGTAACTAGACCTATGGTACGGTTGCTATACATAGCAAGCGTCCGTGATGAGGCTGGACTCCTAACTCTAGGACTCCCTAAAATTTAGGACACGACACAACACTAGTGTTCCTAAATTGGGCTCTAATGGTTCTTAGATTGGAAACCATAATCCAATGGTTCCGAAAGACTCGAGACAAATCAATTCAAATTCTTGAAGTTAATTAATTTCAGATTTCATGGATTTTCGATTTATGGACACTTGAGGATTACCAATGGTTCTAGGGTTCACCAATTTCGGCCCAGAATAGCATCCAAGGAAGGGAATCGTGCGTTCTTTCCTTGCGCAATTTAATACTTAGGTTATAACATCTTATTGCCTGGCATATCTCAGGATTTCCGTGGACAGTAACCTCGGAGCCAACAACATGCTATAGCTTAAGTATTCAAATTGTCAAAGATCGGTTGCAATTGGGATACGATTATGGATGCACTGGCCATTTTTCCAGGAAAATCTAAAGATCCTAAAATTTCTGTTTCAATGGATTAAGGAGTGAACATGTGACAAAATTTAAGGTTCTTTGGAAATTTTCACAATGATTTTTAATTAATTTCGAATTTTCAATGGATTTTATCAATTTTAAGCATATGAGTGATTTTACAAGTGAAATTATTGCAAACAAATTCGAAATGAGTTGAAATTTCTACAGCAGCAAGATATGATGAAATGTAGCTTACGGGAAGAGTTTTACAGATTTTTACATTAAGCTCATATTTAATTTCGATTTAACAATTGATTGACCAGATTGCACAAATAACACAGAAACCACTAGAAATATGAATCTAAATTCAATAAAATTTCTACAGTAATAAGATATAAGTAAAAATAACATACTGAGAAATTTTCATGAATTTTGGAAACCATTTACTATCAGTTTCAGATTTTTTAATTTTCAGACCAGATTATGAATTAACCCTACATCCCATATGAAAACAGATCCAAATCACTTGAAACTTTTACAGTAACTAGAAATGTGAGATTGAAGACTACTGTAAAAATTTTAAGAATTTTAGTTGTGATCTGATGTCAGTAACAATTCCTTCAAAAGCTGGTAAATTTCAAAGAAAGCATAAAATAATATACCAAACAAATTCTACAAATTCTCAAAATTTCATGGTAGAATGTACTGGTATCATATTAGTTTCCCACGAAATTTCATTAATTTTGGAATTCATTTAGTATATATTTTATTTTCGAAACACTCATGGAGATCATGATTTTGAGCATACATATTTAATTTTCAACTAAATCCAATTAAATACTAAAAATCATGCAAATATACCAAATAATTCTAGAAAAATCTAAAAATTAAGTACCTACCTGTGATCGAAATCCTCGTCGAATCCGAGAGCCGAAAAATTCGAAAATCGCACCGCCGCTTGATCCGCTTCCGCTTTCTTTCTCTTTTTCTTTGTTTTATTTTCTTTTATATTTTTTTTTATATGGAACAAGGGAGAGAGATGGGGAGAAACAAATAAGGAGAGAAAGTGGATAATGATAGTGTGAGAGTGAGAGAGTGAGAGATATTGAGGGAGGGAGATATTGAGGGAGAGAAAGAGAAAACTATCCAAAAACAATGTGTTGTTTTTCTCCTCTTTTCTTCCTCTCATCACCTCTCTTTATATAGTGAAAAACTTAGTGGAGAGGTGGAAATAAAAAATGAGAATGGTGGGTGTGGTGGAGAATAATGGAATATATAATGGTAATGGTGGGAATGGTGGTGGGAATAATGGAATATATAATGGTAATGGTGGGAATGGTGGTGGGAATAATGGAATATATAATGGTAATGGTGGGAATGGTGGTGGGGATAATGGAATATATAATGGTAATGGTGGGAATGGTGGTGGGGATAATGGAATATATAATGGTAATGGAGATAATGGTGGTGGGGATAATGGAATATATAATGGTAATGGAGATAATGGTGTTATTTTAAAGGGAAAAATGAAGTTAGTGGAAATGGTAGAGAAAGTTAAGTCATGCTAATGGTGAGTCCCACTTTGTGGGTTCCGCACAAGCGGGCCCCACATCAGCGGGTCCCACACAAACGGGTCCCACATCAGCGGGTCCCACACAAACGGGTCCCACACTAGCAGGTCCCACACCAGCGGGTCCCACACAAACGGGTCCCACACCAGCGGGTCCCACATTCTCTTTTGCTCGGATTCTCATGAATAACCCTTCTCAATACTCAACGGAAAAAAAAATCAGAACATTGCAGGAATGACCAGAAAGATTTGAGAAAGCGTAAGGGACGAACACGGGAATGGAAAATACTGAAAAATTGACAGCGAAACCCTAATTTCTTTGTTGATCAAAGCAGAGCAAAATGGGGGTGTCTACAGATGCCCCTCTTTGGTAAAGATGACGTAGTCATCAAATACCAAAGTTAAAATGACAGAACCATTTTACGTAGCTTTAATCGACAAAAGACTCTACACAAAACGGAACTTAGACGCAAACATTTACTACCTAATGCAAGACCCTAAACGAAGTCCTAGAATTGGAATGCAATAATAATAAAAAACAAAATCCCGCTGCGGTGCCGCTCGACATCACATTTATATGATGTTCAAAGAGAAAAGACCATTTTTGAATGGACTCAGAATGAAATACCATATTTTTACGGTTTCCAAGGAAATGAAACATCACATTTGTATGATGCTCAAAGAGAGTAAGAAACCATAGTTGTATGGATTTGAAGAGAATGGAATACCGTATTTTTACGGAGTTCCAAGCAAATGAGGTATCATATTTGTATGATGCTCAAAGAGAATAAGAGAACGTAGTTGTATGGACTCGAAGAGAATGGAACACCGTATTTTTACGGAGTTCCAAGGAAATGAGGTATCATATTTGTATGATGCTCAAAGGGAATAAGAGAACATTTTTGAATGGACTCAGAATGAAATACCGTATTTTTACGGCTTCAATCTTCGGTTGAGATGAATTAATGAATTTGACAATGAAGAATTTGGAGATTTTTTCATGAATTTGAATTTGACGTAGAATTGGATTTGATGAATTTGGGGAATTTGAATTTGACGTAGAATTGGATTTGATGAATTTTGGGAATTTGAATTTGACGTAGAATTGGACTTGATGAATTTTGGGAATTTGAATTTAACGTAGAATTGGACTTGATGAATTTTGGGAATTTGAATTTGACGTAGAATTGGACTTGATGAATTTTGGGAATTTGAATTTAACGTAGAATTGGATTTGATGAATTACGGAATTCCAAGGAAATGAGGTATCATATTTGTATGATGCTCAAAGAGAACATTTTTGAATGGACTCAGAAGGGAATGGAATACCGTATTTTTATGGAGTTCCAAGGAAATGAGGTATCATATTTGTATGATGCTCAAAGAGAATAAGAGAACATTTTTGAATGGACTCAGAAGATAATGGAATACCGTATTTTTACGGAGTTCCAAGGAAATGAGGTATCCTATTTGTATGATGCTCAAAGAGAATAAGAGAACATTTTTGAATGGACTCAGAATGAATGAAATAACGTATTTATACGGATTTCAAACAAATGAGACACCATATTTATATGATGCTCAAAGTTAACTCAAGGACAATGGACTATCGTATTTATACGAATTCCAAGAAATGAGACATCACATTTATATGATGCTTAAAGAGAAGAGACCATTTTCAAATGAATTCAGAGATAATTTGAGCTTTGACATAGATTATCAGAGAAAAGGAACTGAAATCTCTAATTAACAACTTTGGAAGCAAATGATTCCATACCACCATGCAGCAAAGGTCTTTCAAGGCTTGAACATGAGATGCCACTTCATTAGCAACCTGCCCCAGTTTAAGGCCTTCTAACCTTCTTCTATTCATTGACCAGAGATCATTCTTGCAACGATTTTTCACCATTCATGACAGTCGCACCTTTTCCAAGTTTCTCGGAATCTGTTAATGAACCTGCCTTCAGAGTGATTGCACCCTACAACAATTCTTTAAAATAGCATTTGTAAATTTTTCTAAAAATAGAACCACAGACATTGGTAATAAAAAGACAAAATAAGAAAGATTACTCAAGTGATCTCGTGATGCTTCTGACTTATCAGTATTTTCTTTTGGGTTAGGTTAGCCTCTTTTAAAGAATGTTTCTCCACTGATAAACATCTTAACTTATTTTTTAAGACAGTGATACTTCATATATCCTTCTATCAACTTTCGGATTGTTTTGAAATTAATGCCCTTAGTTTCGGGAATCATTGTTATTTTTGCCTGACCTACTGAGAGTTCAGAGGTCGATGTAATTCTTCTGGCGTGAACCCCATCTTACCACGACCAAGTATTCCTTTTTAGATTTTCAACTTGGCGGACCGTTCAACCTTAACTTTTGCCTGAATCGCCTTTTCAGGTTTTTGACTCAGCAGGCTACCCCCTTAACTTTTGCCTAAGCTGCCTTTTCAGGTTTTCAACTTAGCAGGGGAATGATCCTAAATTTTGCCTAGATCGCCTTTTCAGGTTTTCAATCTAGCGGATCTTCAAGCTCCATTCTCTTTTTTTTTTTTTTTTTTTTTTTTTTTTTTTTACTTGAACACCAAAAGGACTTTACAGGTGAGGTAGAGCTTTTCAAAAAATGGCTTAAGGTTTTGCAAGAGTTTCAACCGAACCTGTGAACAGGTTGCCTACGTATCCCAGTGTAGGAATCAGGTCATGCGTAGTTCAGGGGAATGCCCCTAGTACATTGGGTTTTGAAGGAAAATTTTATGTAGGCTCAAAAGGGTTTGCAAAAGGTTATATATTTTTTGATTTTGGGTTATGAATTTGGGTTTTATTCGGCCAAAAGACGGCCTTCTGGTGTTCAAGCATAGAACCTCTTGAGTTGATCAAGATTTGTTGGTTCCGGCAATATTTCTCCATTTAAATTACGGAGCTTGACGGCTTTTCCAGGTAAGATTTGGTCCACGATGTATGGCCCTGACCAATTAGGCTTGAATTTGCCTCTTGGGTCAAACACTGGTGCTCGGTTTTCTTTTAGAACAAGGTTGCCTTCTTCGAGATCTCTGATTTTAACCTTTTTATTAAAAGCCCGGGCTATTCTGCGCTGATAACCCTGCACATGGTAAAGCGCTTTTAACCTCTTTTCATCTAGCATATTCAGCTCTTTATATCTGGCGTCTGCCCATTCATTTTCTGGCAACTTGACTTCAGCCAATACTCGGAGCGAAGGTACACGAATCTCTACAGGTAGCACTGCTTCCATACCATAAACAAGAGAGTAAGGGGTTGCCCCAGTTGAAGCTCTAATTGATGTTCTGTAAGCCCACAAGGCGTACGGCAACTTATTCGACCAATCCTTATAAGTTTCTGACATCTTGCTAATGATAGTCTTGACATTTTTGTTTGCAGCTTCCACTGCTCCATTTGTCTGCGGCCGATAAGGTGAGGATTTGTGATGCTTAATCTTGAACTCTTCGCAAAGAATGATAACTTCTTTCTTGAAATGAGATCCGTTATCTGAGATAAGTTCATGGGGAATCCCATATCTGCATATGATGTTGGTTCGTATGAATTTAGCAACTGATGCGGATGTAAGCTTTGCATAAGAAGCGGCCTCAACCCACTTAGTGAAGTAGTCAATTGCAACGAGTATGTACTCGTGACCACTGGATGACTTAGGGGAAATTTTGCCAATAATGTCAATTCCCCAAACCGAAAACGGCCAAGGAGAAGTAAGAGAATGCAATTCGGTAGGTGGTACATGGATGAGATTCGCATGTATCTGACATTTATAGCATTTCTTCACAAATGTGTGACAATCTGCTTCCAATGTTGGCCAATAGTACCCCAGACGTAGGATCTTCTTTGACAACATCTTCCCATTCATATGAGGTCCACACACCCCTTCATGAACATCTGCGAGAATTTCTTCTGCCTGATCTTCAGTGACACATAAGAGTTGAATTCCGTCGAAGGACCGTCGATACAGCTCTCCTCCACAAATGACAAAGTTAGCCGCCAATCTCTGCAAAGTCCTTATCTCCTTATTCGACGCCTCATTGGGATGCCCCTGGCCCGAGATGTAGTTCTTTATGTCCGTATACCATGGTTTACCATCGGGACATCTTGCAGCTATCTCTATAGCATCAACATATGCAGGAGCCCATTGCTCTTGAACCGTGATGGGCCTCATTTTCATATTGTGAGGTATGTCAATCATAGAAGCTAACGTCGCTAAGGCATCGGCGAATCTATTCTTCAACCTTGGCAAATAACTGAAAGTGATGTGCTGGAATTGCTTAGCGAGAATATCCAAGTATTCATGATATGGCAGCAACTTTTCTTCTTTGGTTCTCCATTCTCCTTGGGTTTGGCAAATGATTAACATTGAATCTCCATATACGTCAAGATTCTCTATGCCTAAGGCCAATGCTGCCTCAAGCCCAACAATGCATGCTTCATACTCTGCCATATTGTTGGTGCAATTGAATTGTAACTTAACTGCAAGGGGAACATGCTCATTTCGGGGTGACACAAGCAATGCCCCTACTCCTTGCCCTGTTTGGTTTGCTGCTCCATCAAAATAGAGGGTCCAACCAGTTTCTGGATATTCATCTTCTACCATCATGATCTCTTCATCTGGGAACATCGTCTTGAAAGGCTGATTTTCTTCTCGGGGTGCTTCTGCCAATTGTTCAGCAATGACTCGGCCCTTTACTGATTTTTGGGTTACATGGGTGATGTCAAACTCAGACAACAACAATAACCATCTGGCAGTCCTGCCTGTCAAGGCTGGTTTTTCAAAGAGATATTTCAGAGGATCCATCCTTGACAGGAGCAAGACCTTATGTGATAAAATGTAATGCCTGAGTCGCTGAGTAGCCCAAACCAAGGCTAAGCAGGTTTTTTCTAGGACAGTATACTTCTGTTCATACTCCAACATCTTCTTGCTAAGATAATACACAGCCTTTTCATGCTTGGTTTCTGGATCTTGCTGCGCTAACATACAACCCATTGTGGTTTCTGTTACTGACAAATAAAGCAGCAATGGATGTCCCGGTATCACTGGTGCTACTATCGGTGGTTCAGACAAACTTTGCTTTATCTTTTCAAAGGCCTGCTGACATTCCTCTGTCCATTCTTTGGAAGAGTTCTTCTTTAAGAGCTTAAAGATAGGTTCACAAGTTGATGTCAGATGAGCGATGAATCGCCTTAGGAACTGTATCCTTCCTAGGAATCCCCGAATTTCCTTCTCGGTTCTAGGCGGCGGCATCTCCTGGATAGCCTTAATCTTCTGAGGATCCACCTCTATACCCCTTTGACTCACCATGAATCCTAACAACTTACCAGAGGTAACCCCGAATACACACTTGCTAGGATTCAGGCGAAGCTGGTATTTGAGTATTCTTTCAAAGAACTTCTTGAGGTTCGGGATGTGATCCCTCCTTTCCCTAGCTTTTACAATCATATCATCGACATAAACTTCGACTTCTCTATGTATCATGTCATGGAGTAAGGCTGTAGCTGCTCTTTGATACGTCGCACCAGCATTCTTAAGACCAAATGGCATTACCCGATAGCAATATGTCCCCCATTGTGTAATGAACGAGGTCTTAGCCATGTCCTCGGGTGCCATCTTAATTTGATTGTAGCCCGAGAAACCATCCATGAAAGATAGTAATTCATGCCCGGCCGTATTGTCCACCAAGATATCGATATGTGGTAGAGGGAAATCATCTTTTGGACTTGCCTTGTTCAAATCCCTAAAATCTACACACATTCTCACCTTTCCATCTTTCTTCGGTACAGGTACTATATTTGCGAGCCATTCTGGATATTCCACCACTTGCAGAAATCCAGCATTCAACTGCTTAGTAACCTCTTCTTCTACTTTCAGGACCCACTCAGGCTTCATTCTCCTTAGCTTCTGCTTTTTAGGTTTAATCCCAGGCAACAAAGGTAGCTTGTGTTGAACAATGTCTTCGCTCAACCCGGGCATATCTTTGTAGGACCAGGCAAAAACTTCTTTATGTTCCTTAAGTAGGTTTATTAATTCATCGCGCTCTTCAGATGATAGAGTATTTCCAATTCGTATTTCCTGTATTAAATCTTCTGTTCCGATGTTTATAATTTCGATTTCATCTTTAAGAGGCTGGGCTCGGCGCTCCTCCTCTTGTTTGAGCATATGCTGTAATTCAAAGGGAGTTTCGTCGATCCCCTCTTCCTCGTCTGAGGAGGGAGTGTTATCATTATTATTAAAGTCAGAAGCAAACACAGAGACATACTGAGAATCAGATTTCATTGAATTGAAAGAAGTTACATCATTATCATTGGACTCATCCTGAACAGGCTCAGGATTCACATAGTAAATAAACTCAGAAAATGACTCGCCTGGACTAGGCACTGACACCGATTCACTCGACTTGACTAGACTTGACTTAGCAATATAATAAGGTGGAAAAACATCAGAACTCCAGTTTGAAAGATTTTCTGTTGCAGGTGCAATCTGACTCTGAGGTTCAGTAAAGGTATCATTACTCTGAATAACTGCCACCAGCACATCTTCACAGTCAGTCTCTTCTTGCTTTTTAGAATGATCTAAAACGGGCAACTCCTGACAAACAACATCAGGCACATCTTCTTCGAACAAAGACCCCAACATATCTGGCTCAAGGCAGACTATCCAATCCTCAACAGTTTTTTCAACACAATATACCGGCGGTTCTGTTTCTGGGAGAGCAAGGCCACTGAATATTTCAAAACCCGGTATCATGATCCCTGTTACTGAGTCATACCATGGTTCAGAAAACCCATAGTATGGAGAAGTCTCACCTTCTTTGATAAAGTGACCATTCATTGATAAGGAATATGGAGTCATCGGGAGTATCCTTCCAGTGCGGCGGATTTCTTCCTTCAATTTCAACAATTCTTTCATGGATTCCTCCTCCTCCTCAGTAGGTATATACCCAAGACCGAAAGCTCCAGAGTTTGCTTTGATTGGGCGCCAGTGAGACGCTTTGCTTGGATCACGGCCTAAATTCATACCCGGAAAGTAGTTCATTTTTCTCATCATCTTGGCAACCACAGGACTGATGGCAAAAGGCAAATACAACTCCTCCCGAGAGGCATCTTCATAGGAAATAGCAGTAACATCGAATGCGAAACCATTCAAGTTGTAATCATCTGCTTTTGTAACTGGAAGAATCCGAGTTTCTCCTGTTATCTGCCCTATTTCTGGCTCTTCGTCGCCTCTGACAGTGATCAATTTTCCTTCTTTAATGAACTTCAGTTTTTGATGAAGGGTTGAGGCAACAACACCTTCCTTATGCAACCAGGGTCGTCCCAGAAGTATATTGAACGAGGCTTTGATATCAATAACTTGAAATTCCACCTCAAATTCTTGACCGTGTGGACCCCGATCCTGAGAGGACGAGTGCGGCGAGGGACGCGAGGTCCCCACAGCAATCCTCTAAGATCTCCACAATGTGAAGGAGAGCTCTGTCAAGGAACTCTCGAAACGGATGCCACCCTCACAGCATAGCACGAGTGGCGATACAAAACGAATGAGATACATCCTGATCAGGAGCCAGGGCTCGAAACCGAGATGTACCTAAAAAGAACTCAGAGTCGCCATCCATGGATAGGCCATGGAACCCTAAAATCAAATCCTCTGTGCAATGGATAACCAGAAATATATATGGGTTCGTGCCTGGTTACGAATGGGGAAGGTCTGAGAGCACCCCCAATTCGCCCGAGTGCAAGCACTTGGTCTCTTATGCCATTTTCATTAATTCCAAAGAAGTTTGAGTAAAAATCATGTGAAATGGGAACAATCCTCAGGAATCGTCTACCTAAGCATGCATTTCCTGAGAATGGAGAAATAAACACGTAAAATGAAATGAAAAATGTGTCACCTAAGCAAAGCTAGGTTATGAGTGACATGCCTAATGGGTGTCTAAGTTTCTGGTGGACACGCACATGCAAGCTACAACCAAAGGTATAGTATCAGTACAAGAAAGTAAGAAAACATATCAAAACATGAGACACAAATCTATGCTATGTATGACGGGACAAGACAAGTCCTAACTCTAATGCAGGACTGGACTCGGACCAGAATGGCCATCCATCCTAGCTGCGCTACGTATCCCGGCCTCGGGAAGAATCGGAGCCCACGTAGTTCGATGCCCTATTCTAAATTATGATGCCTAAGACATCTAGCCCTCTATCCTAGACTCGATCTAAAAGACCGAACCAGTTATTAAAGCTTCTTGTATGATTATTAAAATTCCAGTGAATTGTGGATTTTAGGACACCCTATATGCCCTAACTAATGCAAGTTGATTAGCCTTAGGCTAATGCAGGTGGTTCCTACAATCCTATGTGTAACTAGGCTGTGCAACCTAATGAAAACCACGGGCTGACTATATGCCTAGTCTAGCCATCGGTTCGACTAAATGTCTAACCGATCGACTCGAGGCCTCCTAACTCTAGGGACACTCACACGACAGGACATACCATATCAATACAAATCAAGACAAACTCCTAACTCTAGAACACAACCTAAACAGCTAGGACACACTCCTAACTCTAAAGGAAGATCTTTTCGAAAATGGTTTGAATATTTTTGTAATTTTCAAAGGTTTAAAATGTTTATTTTTAAAAGTTTGGCTGGACTTGGGATGTGGATCCCAAGCTGCACTACGTACCTCGTGGAAGAGGATCAAGCCAACGTAGTTCGAAACGAACTCTCTACCTATCAAACACTTACGGCAAATCAACTATGCTCTAATAATACTATTATAAGAGCAAATGAGTCAAAGACTCTCTAATGACAGTAACTGGAGAATAAATGAGTCAAAGACTCTCTAATAAAAGCGACTAAAGGATAAACGAGTCAAAGACTCTCTAATAAGAGCAACTGATAACACTGAAATGAGATAACGAAGTCAAAGACTCTCTAATAATACTGCAAATGAAACAGATGAGTCAAAGACTCTCTAAAAACGGAAACACGAGTCAAAGACTCCAATGACACCAACTAAAAGATAAATGAGTCAAAGACTCTCTAAAGGAAAAGAAACACGAGTCAAAGACTCCACTAACATTAACTAAAGGATTAATGAGTAAAGACTCTCTAAAAGAGATGAAAAACACGAGTCAAAGACTCCACTAACACCAACTAAAGGATATATGAGTCAAAGACTCTCTAAAGGAAAAGAAAACACGAGTCAAAGACTCCACTGACAACAGCTAAAGACAGATGAGTCAAAAGACTCTCTAAAAGATATGGAAACGCGATCGAATCATATAATAGAAGATTGAAAATCTGTGATCAAGATGAGATGAGATAGCATAAGATTGCTTTCAACGGATGGATCATGAATGACTAATCCTATGAGATCTTTGGAAATGAATGGGATTTACATCCTAACCCCAAAGGAAAAGTTTTTTAATCTTCACACATTTTATCAGTGTTACCTGAAGGCATCAACCCTAACCCTAATCTAGCGGAGTGGAGAGAGGATCTCGACTCATGACTTTGTTTGTGTACCTAGGACCGATCGTAGCCATTGGAAGATTGACTACGGCCTAATCTAGACACAAATGGGTAGGATATCCTAAACTAGGCTCACACACGTGATGCACATGTGTTCGTATACTACATGCATGTGTGGGTTAATCTAGGGGTAAGGCCAAGAGTTCCCTTAGCGCGAATCCATGTTCGATATACTGTACCAGTGTCCGGCGTATCAGTACGTGAACAAGAGATCCGTTTACGTACCATAAAGGTACTAGGCTAAGGGTGGAATGCTTCTCTAGCACAGAGGCACCAGGTGATGAAATCCCAGTCAACCATGCTAGATAACACTCCGGGTTCCTAAAATAGGACGTGTGTGCATGTGAGATGCAGGGGTTTAGATGCAAGTGATGTAAGTGTGTGCAATAAGTTCGCGCAATCTATGATGCCTTCAGGTTTTGTTAGATTAAGTTTGAGTAAATGTGATTTTATCAATGGATTTTATCAATTTTAATTTCGAATTTCGAATGTTGAAAATCACTTGGTAGTAATTAATTTCGAATTTTCAATGGATTGTATCAATTTTAAGCATATGAATGATTTTACAAGTGAAATTATTGCAAACGAATTCGAAATGAGTTGAAATTTCTACAGCAGCAAGATGGGAATGTATGTAGCTTAATAGATGAGTTTTGCAGATTTTTACATTAAATTCATATTTAATCTTGATTTAACAATTAAATGACCAGATTGCCAAATTAACACAGAAACTACAAGAAATAGACATATAAATTCTATGAAATTTCTACAGAAATAAGATATCAATAAAATGAGCATGCGGTGAGAATTTCATAAATTATAAAGACTATTTACTACCGATTTCGGATTTTACAATTTTCAGACCAGATTAAGAATTAACACTACATCCCATATGAAAACAGATCCAAATCACTCGAAAATTTTACAGTAACAAGAAATATGGAAGATAAGACTACTGTAAAAATTTTAAGAATTTTAAGGGTGATTTGATGTCAGTAACAAGTCTCACAAAATCTGATAATTTTCAAAGAAAGAATTAAATAATATACCAAATAAACTCCAAAAATCCTTAAAAATTCATGGTAAAATGAATCAGTACCATATTAATTTCCCACGAAATTGCATTAAATTTGGAATCTGTTTGGTATATAATTTAATTTTTCTTCGTCAAAAGATGTTTTTTTGAAGAGTTTTCTATTTTTAAAACACAATTTGCGGAAAAAATCAGAAAAATTCGGAAAAATACAGAAATATTTTGAGAAAAATGCACCTACCTGTGGTGAAGATCTTGCCGCCGCCGATCCGATCCGCCGTCTTTCGCTTTCTCTTAGAGGGAAGGATTGGGAGGTGATTGGGAGAGATAATGGAAGAAGAATATAGGGAAAGGGATTTGAGGGAGTGATTGGAAGAGATAATGGAAGAGAAAGAGATAATGGAAGGTAAATCTCCTTTTTTTCTCCTCCTTTTTATGGATGGGAAGGAAGATATATATAGGGAGAGAAAGAGAGAGAGAGAGATGTGTTGGTGGAGAGCTCATCATGTTGTCCCTCTTAGTGGAGAATCCATCATCATTCTTCTTAGTGGAGGGCCCATCATGTTTCTTAGTGGAGAATCCATCATCATTCTTCTTAGTGGAGGGCCCATCATGTTTCTTAGTGGAGAATCCATCATCATTCTTCTTAGTGGAGGGCCCATCATGTTTCTTAGTGGAGAATCCATCATCATTCTTCTTAGTGGAGGGCCCATCATGTTTCTTAGTGGAGAATCCATCATTATTGTTCTTAGTGGAGGGCCCATCATGTTTCTTAGTGGAGAATCCATCATTATTGTTCTTAGTGGAGGGCCCATCATGTTTCTTTAGTGGAGAATCCATCATTATTGTTCTTCATAAGAGGCCTCACAAGAGGCCCTACTGAGGCCCCACAATGTGGGCCCCACAACGCGGGCCCCACAACGTGGGCCCCACAATGTGGGCCCTCGGTTGATTCGAATTTTAAACAAATGTTCAATGCGGGCCCACCAAACGGGTCCAAATTCTCCCTCGCTTGGATTCTTATGAATAATCTCTCTCAACCTCTCACGGAAAAATGCGAAACATGGCGGAAATGATCGGATGGGGTTTCTCCCAAGCATAGCGAACTTGGGTCCGGTCAAAATGGGGTGTCTACAGATGCCCCTCTTTGGCAGAGCGTGTGTAACACGCGAATGGCAAAGCTGAACAGACGACACATTTTGACTGACCCGAAACCAAAACAAAGCAAATTTTTGGGTTTTCAGTTTTAAAACGATATTCACAAAGATAAAACTCTACTAACAATAGGGAGATAGTCTCTCACCGACTCTTAACTCGGCAACTAAGACATCTCAAAGAGATAGTCTCTCCCTAATACTCATGACTCGACTAATTAATAAAAAACGAACGAACGATTACAAAAACACAAACATTTTTTCTTTTTCTTTTTTTTTATATATCAGGCTAAGCCAAAGTACACATAACAATTGCTCAAAGAGCACAAACCAAACAAACAAACCAATCACTTCAATTACTCAAAGAGCTTTCATTTTTTTTTCTTAGAAACCACGTTGCAATTTGTCTAAGACAAGCACAAACTCAAACACTTAAAGAGTTTTTCCTTTTTAGAATCCTGCAAAAATAGGCCAAAGACCAATGTATTGAAACTCGTCCAAAACAAGTTCAAAACCAAACACTCAAAGAGTTTTTCCTTTTTAGAAACCTGCAAAAATAGGCCAAAGACCAATGTATTGAAACTCGTCCAAAACAAGTTCAAAACCAAACACTCAAAGAGTTTTTCCTTTTTAGAAACCTGCAAAAATAGGCCAAAGACCAATGTATTGAAACTCGTCCAAAACAAGTTCAAAACCAAACACTCAAAGAGTTTTTTTTCTTTTTAGAAACCTACAAAAATAGGCCAAAGACCAATGTATTGAAACTCGTCCAAAACAAGTTCAAAACCAAACACTCAAAGAGTTTTTTTTTTTTTTTTTTTTTTTAAATCATGCCGATCAGTCAAAGACTCGACCAATTATTAGGGTAATCGAATATTCAAGCTAAACTCAAACTTCTAATACCCGAGGCGAGACTAAGTCTCAAGCCCAGCGATAGTTATACAGATCATTGCTGAAAATAAATCTGTGTAACTATCCGAGTAACTCTGACTCCTCTCTTTCAAGGTAGCGAATCACTCCGGATCATGCGGTTCTGCTAAACAGTTCCACGTAAATCCAAATTCGTAGGTCCTGCTAAACAGTCCCCTACAAACCTCTTCGCAGATACACATGACTCCTAACACGTTAGGAAGCTGCACATTGCGGGACGATGATTAGGTAAGTCACCACTTGACATTACACTACTAATCATCTGGGTACTAAGTACCAGAGGCGAGACTAAGTCTCAAGCCTAGCGATAGTTATACAGATCATTACTGAAAATAAATCTGTTTAACTATCCGAGTAACTCTGACTCCTCTCTTTCAAGGTAGCGAATCACTCTGGATCACGCGGTTCTGCTAAACAGTTCCACATAAACCCAAATTCGTAGGTCCTGCTAAACAGTCCCCTACAAACCTCTTCGCAGATACACATGACTCCTAACTCGTTAAGAAGCTGCACATTGCGGAACGATGATTAGGTAAGTCACTACTTGACATTACACTACTAATCATCGGGGTACTAAATACCCGGGAGAAGGAAGAAAAGACCAATCCGTGTAACACAGGATCGGAAATATTTTCCTTATTAAAACATTTCAAAAAGACCAAACCGTGTAACACAGGTTCGATAATTTCCATCTCTATTAAAATCTTTCAAAAGGACCAAACCGTGTAACACAGGTTCGGTAATTTCTATCTCTGTTAAAAACTTTCAAAACGACCAAACTGTGTAACACATGTTCGGTAATTTCAAACTCTGTTAAAATCTTTCAAAAAGACCAAACCGCGTAACGCAAGTTCGGTAATTTCAAACTCTGTTAAAATCTTTCAAAAGGAATGAAGAATTTACCATCTTTGATCAATTTCACTAATGGGCCAGTCATCTTTTACCAAGAATAACTAGGAGCGCATGATCTTTTCTGAAAGCAAAACTCAAATAGATTGATGAGATTTTCAGGTGCTGACTCTCTTTAACAGGTGAGAAGCATTCTGATGAGGTTTGAAGTATGCAGGAGTAGATTTTATACTCCGCTGGGAATTAAAGTTTCTGAAACTGACTCTAAAAGAAACAATTGGATCAAGGAATTCAACTCAAAGAGTATGTTCAAGCTTCTCTGGTTTCTATTTGCTAAGAATAGATATCCCAGTTATCATTGTGTAATATCTTTTATGACGCAAGTCATAAAAGATGCCCCTAGTATGATGTGCTTCCATGACAAAGTCTTAAGAAGGCAGAACCAAGGTAAGTAGAAAAAATTTGAGTTTGCATGGGTTCTTTCTTTGGTATAGTGGTAAAACCAACTCTACAAAGGCTGAACGTAAGAATTCTTCATTTTGCTCAGTGTTTGAGGCTTTGATGTTTCAGGCAGGTCAGAATAAAAAATCTCTTGCCCTTCTTTGATTCTTAAACCAGGATCTACTTTGAATTTTCTTTTCACTTTGGAAGGTATACACCCATTCTCTCCAGTGCCAAACACTTTTGATTCTAAAAGAAAACAATGATAAACAAGGAACAGACTCCTGAAGACTCTTTCAAAGAAGACTTACAATATTCAAATGATTTGACTAAATTTTGATTCACTCTTAAATCAAATGTATCATTTTTTAATGGTAAGGTCAGCCACTCTCAGAGTAGTCTAAAAAACTATGTCAAGATGGCCTAATTTCCTCCATCGGGATCTCCGTCATGGTTATTACCCCTTTCGGATTGCTCGGTCTTAATGCCCCTAGTTTAAAAAGGTGTCAAAATAAGTCTCGCTGACACTACTCGGATTCCAGGATTCTGCCCTGTGCAGAGGTGGCTTCTCCGTCTCCCTGATTTCTCTCTTCAAAAGAAGTCATAACTTTTGCTTTCCAAGCTTTCAGTCTGAAAGACCACTTATCTCAACTTTTGCTTGTACTCAAACTTGGGAATTCTACGTAACTGAGGAACTCCTTCTGCTTCTATTCAACTCAACTGTTCATGGGAAGTCTTTGCCCTTGACTGGATTACCTCTTCAAGTTTTCAATCCAGCAGACCACTACCCTGACTTTTTGCATAAGCTAACTCTTTTGGCTGTTAACTTAGCAAATGTATATCTCTAGGCCGCCCTTTCGGGTTTTCAACCTAGTGGGTCTTCAGACTCTCATTCTTTTCTTTCTGTTTTTCTTTTCATTCGCCTCGAACCTTTGCTTGTTTCACCAGAAGGACTTTCTAGGTGGGCTTGGGTTCGAAAGGGTTGAATACCTAAGGTTCTAAAGATTTGAACCAAATCTGGTCTAGCCAGACTACCTACGTACCCCAAAGATGGAGGATCAGATCCGCGTAGTTCGCTTTGGGATTTTTCAAAGAATGGTTTAGCATTTAGCTTCAAAATTTGAAAGAGATTTTATCCCAAGGTTTGACCGAACTTGAATTAATCAAGTTGCCTACGTACCCCTGAAGAGGTGGGGATCAGGTCCGACGTAGTTCGGGTGCATAAATGCCCCGGGTTTATAATGTGTTTGAAAAGAAGTTGTTTTAATTTTGCTTTTGGCCCAAAGGGTTTACAAATGGATTTTAAAACATTAGGATTTTGGCTATAAAAGCTCAAACGATCAAGGATGGCCTCCTGATGTATTTGATGTACAAGCCCTTTTGTTTAAGGTTCAAAGCCTTTGAATTTTTTTTTTTTTTTGAGGAGTCTGGTGGTTTTCTGGCAAAACTTCAACCACTGTGCTCCACTCCCGTCTCAAAGATCTTGAATTTATGCTCAAGATTCCATAACTCTGTCTGAAAATCTTCTCTCAATATCTCATCAGCTCCACAGGATGCCTGACGCTTATCTCTTTAAAATTTTATTCCTCAACTGGATGTCTAAAGCAGATGAAGTCTTGCTTTGATCAACGACAGGGCATTCCCCTGGTTTATCCTTATAGGATCAAGCAAAACTACCTCAAACCCCTCTAAACAGGTTTATCAATTCTTTGCGCTCCTTAGGAGATAAAGTTTTTCCAATACATCCATCCCGAGTTTCGGATTTCGATACCTCTATCAATGGCTTCGATTTCTTCTTTAAGTGGCTATGCTCGACGCTCTTCCTCTCGTTTGACCATCTTTCAGATCTCGAGGTGAATTTCGTCTGCATTCTCATCCGAGAAGGGGGTCTTTAGTTATTTAAACATTAGATCTAAGAGTGAATCATAGAGTATCAAAGATACGAAATCAACCATTTTATGGAATTGAAGACTGTAAGTACATTGATGATTTTTGACGCGCCTCGATGGGCTCTTCATCAGTTCTGACAGAAAACAGAACACTGACTCTGTATAAGAAAGACTGACAGACATGACTTCATTTTTTTTTTCTTTTAACATCTACGTAACTGAACTTTTTCAACTTAGAGAGAAGAAAGTTGATGTACGCTCAATAAAAGACAAATCTAAAGATACAGGACACTTCTTCAAAGGTAGTGAACTGACACTGAAAGCTTATAGGTGATACACCTTTCCTCATGATAATGATAACTATAAAGTTCAATCCCGGAGTAGAAATCCCAGAAAAAGCAACTCCACAAGGTCTAGGTTAAATGGGGCAACAAAAGGCTTATGTTGACAATGTGGGTAAAACAATAGACTGCCTGGATCAAGTATGATTGGAAATGGTCAGTCTTTAGAAAGAATGGTCTTTCGCTAAACACAGACTCTTGACTTGGAAGCACACACACTAGATCAATAGTCATGGGATAAAGATTCTGAACAAATAGAGAAAAGAGTAATCTTGAAATACACCAAAGGGTATTTTATTCTGAAAATCAAAGAAATACTGTCTATAAAGGTCAAGGAAAAATAGACAGTGATAATATGACATACATCAACAGGGTTTCAATGAATTCTCAATCCACACCTTGAAGTCTCATTTGAGTATAACTGCTCTTCTTTTTGGGAATGAAAGAGTCAGGAACGATAAACATCCCTAATCAAAATAAATTTCGATCTCAGCAATGATCATGCACTCAAAGAATACAGGTAAGATCAAACTTTTCCATTAATGATTTCGATATGATCCAAGGGTAAAAGATATATGATAGGTAAACATGGATCAATGAAAAATCAATGGCTCAGATAATAGACCATGGCCATAAGAATGACAAAAGTAGGGCCAAAGACCAGATCTAAAATCTGAATGATGGATATCAACAACTGTACGATCAATATGATCAGAAATGGTAGATCATGGTCATAAGGACAGCAAACGAGCTATCGGCCAGATCTCAAGACAAAACGGGTAAGGATTTAATCCTACTGAATGATGTATACATGAAAATCAAGACAAGGCAGACTGACTCCAAAGGATAGCAATCATGCTTAACATGCTTTTGGATAAAATCCAGCAGCATAACGGCTATACGAGGAGGTCAAGGTCCAGACTAAGTAAACAGACTCTAAAGAGTAGCCGTCATGCTCAAAATGTTCTGGATAAAATCCGGCAGTATAACGACTATACAAGGGATCACCCTAGCTCAATCGAAAGGTATGAATAACGGTTACTAGAGAAGGGCGATCAACAGATGGACTAACCAAAGGTGAGAATATACAACAATGGGTCAAACCCTATAATCAACAGATCAAGGGCTAAACCCGGCCAAGGTAATGACGGTCAAAATCCACTGACTAGATCTAGATCTAAATTCGGAATGGATATAACCGACTGAAAGGAATAAGGAATCTCTAACTAAGAGGAGAACCATAATATACATAATCAGTATATATAAGTAAATACACATACACACAAATCCTAACCAGGGGCACCAGCCCTAATTCTAATCTAGCGGAGTCGAGAAAATCTCGACTCAAGACAGACTGATGAGTGTGCTAGGACCATGTTGTAGCCATATAAAATGAGCTACCCTAGTCTACAAATGGGGCAAAGCTCCTAACTCTAGGCTCCACATGTGTGAGCAACACATGTTCGACCCTATATGAATGCAATATCCTTATATAAACACGGGTACTTCCTAGTTGGGCTTCACTAGGTCAGTAAGTATATATATAATATATAAAACAAAGTAAGGCTCCGGACTCAATCTAATGGGTACCATGCGTATGAAACATACTTAACATGTATAACTCAAGTGCACCGAGTGTTATACATAGTATGCTTCATTGCTCATCGGCTGCTGTAAACACAAGTGCACCGAGTGTTTACGGCTGCAGCGTTGGCGCATAGCTTGGAAATAGATTCAACAGTACCATCAGGGTGAAGACATCCCAGTCGGGCACGCATTGAATCTATCCCGTGGAGCCAAGAAGAAAAAACAAGGAAAAACAAATATGATAATGCATGATGTGTAGTGTGTGAATCCCTTGTTTTAATTACGCACCTGCCTGGCGCCCCTGGATTCTAACGATAGAGTTCCCATTTAAAATGATTTTAGCTCAAATTTCTCCAAAGTTAATAAAAATGGCATTTTTAAAGAGTTAGGCAATGTTTCAAGAACTCCCCAGCAGAGTCGCCAGCCTGTGGACCCCGATCCTGAGAGGACGAGTGCGGCGAGGGACGCGAGGTCCCCACAGCAATCCTCTAAGATCTCCACAATGTGAAGGAGAGCTCTGTCAAGGAACTCTCGAAACGGATGCCACCCTCACAGCATAGCACGAGTGGCGATACAAAACGAATGAGATACATCCTGATCAGGAGCCAGGGCTCGAAACCGAGATGTACCTAAAAAGAACTCAGAGTCGCCATCCATGGATAGGCCATGGAACCCTAAAATCAAATCCTCTGTGCAATGGATAACCAGAAATATATATGGGTTCGTGCCTGGTTACGAATGGGGAAGGTCTGAGAGCACCCCCAATTCGCCCGAGTGCAAGCACTTGGTCTCTTATGCCATTTTCATTAATTCCAAAGAAGTTTGAGTAAAAATCATGTGAAATGGGAACAATCCTCAGGAATCGTCTACCTAAGCATGCATTTCCTGAGAATGGAGAAATAAACACGTAAAATGAAATGAAAAATGTGTCACCTAAGCAAAGCTAGGTTATGAGTGACATGCCTAATGGGTGTCTAAGTTTCTGGTGGACACGCACATGCAAGCTACAACCAAAGGTATAGTATCAGTACAAGAAAGTAAGAAAACATATCAAAACATGAGACACAAATCTATGCTATGTATGACGGGACAAGACAAGTCCTAACTCTAATGCAGGACTGGACTCGGACCAGAATGGCCATCCATCCTAGCTGCGCTACGTATCCCGGCCTCGGGAAGAATCGGAGCCCACGTAGTTCGATGCCCTATTCTAAATTATGATGCCTAAGACATCTAGCCCTCTATCCTAGACTCGATCTAAAAGACCGAACCAGTTATTAAAGCTTCTTGTATGATTATTAAAATTCCAGTGAATTGTGGATTTTAGGACACCCTATATGCCCTAACTAATGCAAGTTGATTAGCCTTAGGCTAATGCAGGTGGTTCCTACAATCCTATGTGTAACTAGGCTGTGCAACCTAATGAAAACCACGGGCTGACTATATGCCTAGTCTAGCCATCGGTTCGACTAAATGTCTAACCGATCGACTCGAGGCCTCCTAACTCTAGGGACACTCACACGACAGGACATACCATATCAATACAAATCAAGACAAACTCCTAACTCTAGAACACAACCTAAACAGCTAGGACACACTCCTAACTCTAAAGGAAGATCTTTTCGAAAATGGTTTGAATATTTTTGTAATTTTCAAAGGTTTAAAATGTTTATTTTTAAAAGTTTGGCTGGACTTGGGATGTGGATCCCAAGCTGCACTACGTACCTCGTGGAAGAGGATCAAGCCAACGTAGTTCGAAACGAACTCTCTACCTATCAAACACTTACGGCAAATCAACTATGCTCTAATAATACTATTATAAGAGCAAATGAGTCAAAGACTCTCTAATGACAGTAACTGGAGAATAAATGAGTCAAAGACTCTCTAATAAAAGCGACTAAAGGATAAACGAGTCAAAGACTCTCTAATAAGAGCAACTGATAACACTGAAATGAGATAACGAAGTCAAAGACTCTCTAATAATACTGCAAATGAAACAGATGAGTCAAAGACTCTCTAAAAACGGAAACACGAGTCAAAGACTCCAATGACACCAACTAAAAGATAAATGAGTCAAAGACTCTCTAAAGGAAAAGAAACACGAGTCAAAGACTCCACTAACATTAACTAAAGGATTAATGAGTAAAGACTCTCTAAAAGAGATGAAAAACACGAGTCAAAGACTCCACTAACACCAACTAAAGGATATATGAGTCAAAGACTCTCTAAAGGAAAAGAAAACACGAGTCAAAGACTCCACTGACAACAGCTAAAGACAGATGAGTCAAAAGACTCTCTAAAAGATATGGAAACGCGATCGAATCATATAATAGAAGATTGAAAATCTGTGATCAAGATGAGATGAGATAGCATAAGATTGCTTTCAACGGATGGATCATGAATGACTAATCCTATGAGATCTTTGGAAATGAATGGGATTTACATCCTAACCCCAAAGGAAAAGTTTTTTAATCTTCACACATTTTATCAGTGTTACCTGAAGGCATCAACCCTAACCCTAATCTAGCGGAGTGGAGAGAGGATCTCGACTCATGACTTTGTTTGTGTACCTAGGACCGATCGTAGCCATTGGAAGATTGACTACGGCCTAATCTAGACACAAATGGGTAGGATATCCTAAACTAGGCTCACACACGTGATGCACATGTGTTCGTATACTACATGCATGTGTGGGTTAATCTAGGGGTAAGGCCAAGAGTTCCCTTAGCGCGAATCCATGTTCGATATACTGTACCAGTGTCCGGCGTATCAGTACGTGAACAAGAGATCCGTTTACGTACCATAAAGGTACTAGGCTAAGGGTGGAATGCTTCTCTAGCACAGAGGCACCAGGTGATGAAATCCCAGTCAACCATGCTAGATAACACTCCGGGTTCCTAAAATAGGACGTGTGTGCATGTGAGATGCAGGGGTTTAGATGCAAGTGATGTAAGTGTGTGCAATAAGTTCGCGCAATCTATGATGCCTTCAGGTTTTGTTAGATTAAGTTTGAGTAAATGTGATTTTATCAATGGATTTTATCAATTTTAATTTCGAATTTCGAATGTTGAAAATCACTTGGTAGTAATTAATTTCGAATTTTCAATGGATTGTATCAATTTTAAGCATATGAATGATTTTACAAGTGAAATTATTGCAAACGAATTCGAAATGAGTTGAAATTTCTACAGCAGCAAGATGGGAATGTATGTAGCTTAATAGATGAGTTTTGCAGATTTTTACATTAAATTCATATTTAATCTTGATTTAACAATTAAATGACCAGATTGCCAAATTAACACAGAAACTACAAGAAATAGACATATAAATTCTATGAAATTTCTACAGAAATAAGATATCAATAAAATGAGCATGCGGTGAGAATTTCATAAATTATAAAGACTATTTACTACCGATTTCGGATTTTACAATTTTCAGACCAGATTAAGAATTAACACTACATCCCATATGAAAACAGATCCAAATCACTCGAAAATTTTACAGTAACAAGAAATATGGAAGATAAGACTACTGTAAAAATTTTAAGAATTTTAAGGGTGATTTGATGTCAGTAACAAGTCTCACAAAATCTGATAATTTTCAAAGAAAGAATTAAATAATATACCAAATAAACTCCAAAAATCCTTAAAAATTCATGGTAAAATGAATCAGTACCATATTAATTTCCCACGAAATTGCATTAAATTTGGAATCTGTTTGGTATATAATTTAATTTTTCTTCGTCAAAAGATGTTTTTTTGAAGAGTTTTCTATTTTTAAAACACAATTTGCGGAAAAAATCAGAAAAATTCGGAAAAATACAGAAATATTTTGAGAAAAATGCACCTACCTGTGGTGAAGATCTTGCCGCCGCCGATCCGATCCGCCGTCTTTCTCTTTCTCTTAGAGGGAAGGATTGGGAGGTGATTGGGAGAGATAATGGAAGAAGAATATAGGGAAAGGGATTTGAGGGAGTGATTGGAAGAGATAATGGAAGAGAAAGAGATAATGGAAGGTAAATCTCCTTTTTTTCTCCTCCTTTTTATGGATGGGAAGGAAGATATATATAGGGAGAGAAAGAGAGAGAGAGAGATGTGTTGGTGGAGAGCTCATCATGTTGTCCCTCTTAGTGGAGAATCCATCATCATTCTTCTTAGTGGAGGGCCCATCATGTTTCTTAGTGGAGAATCCATCATCATTCTTCTTAGTGGAGGGCCCATCATGTTTCTTAGTGGAGAATCCATCATCATTCTTCTTAGTGGAGGGCCCATCATGTTTCTTAGTGGAGAATCCATCATCATTCTTCTTAGTGGAGGGCCCATCATGTTTCTTAGTGGAGAATCCATCATTATTGTTCTTAGTGGAGGGCCCATCATGTTTCTTAGTGGAGAATCCATCATTATTGTTCTTAGTGGAGGGCCCATCATGTTTCTTTAGTGGAGAATCCATCATTATTGTTCTTCATAAGAGGCCTCACAAGAGGCCCTACTGAGGCCCCACAATGTGGGCCCCACAACGCGGGCCCCACAACGTGGGCCCCACAATGTGGGCCCTCGGTTGATTCGAATTTTAAACAAATGTTCAATGCGGGCCCACCAAACGGGTCCAAATTCTCCCTCGCTTGGATTCTTATGAATAATCTCTCTCAACCTCTCACGGAAAAATGCGAAACATGGCGGAAATGATCGGATGGGGTTTCTCCCAAGCATAGCGAACTTGGGTCCGGTCAAAATGGGGTGTCTACAGACCGCCTATAACGATCCTGGTGGTAAGGACTCCGACCACATTTCTGCGGGTATTGTCATATGCGAGGATACCAAGGGTTGATTCGGCAAAATCAGTGGGACCGAAACCCAAGGTAATGGCAGTTCTTAATGGACATACATTCAACGCGGATCCATTATCTACCAGCACAGACGGTACTTTCTTGCATTCGCAAACAACAGTGACATGAAGAGCTCTAGCATGATTCCGACCTTGAGGAGGCAGCTCCTGGTCTGAGAAACTAATGGCCCTGGTGGCGTGTGTCAGAGCGACAACTTCAGCTAGTTGCTCTGGAGATATTTCTGAGGACACCTGTGTGGTATTCAGTTCTTTCAACACAGCCTCTCTGTGTTTCTTCGATGCTATCAACAACCCCCAAACAGATATGACAGCCTGAGTTTTCTTCAACTGCTGAACAACTTCATCATCTGGGTCCTTCACGTATTGCGGGTCCTCTCCTCGAGCCAATGCCCCTGGATTTTCGACTCTTAATTCAGCAGGTTTGAAAATTCTTCCACCCCTTGTCACATGTCTGACTTCATCCAATTCTGGCTCACCATAGGTGATAATTTGAGGGACTTGTGGCTCATAGGTGATTACCAAGGGAGGTACAGACTCCCTCAGGTATGATTCATCACAGAAGATGATTTCGGGTTCAGAAATGGGTTCTAAAGCACATATGAGGGTGAGAGGGTCAAACTCAGGATCTCCTATGGTTATGGCATTAACGGCAGCGGGAGGATTAGCATGACCAGGTAGCGGGTTTTGGGTAACATTGGGTCTTGGTTGGAATGCAATGACTTTCTCATCAATAAGTTTCTGGATTCTGAATTTCAAGGCGATGCAATTGTCTGTAAGATGACCAGGACCCCTGTGATACTCACAGTGTAGGTCGGCTCGCCAATTGGCAGGTAAAGGATTGGGGGGAGGCCGGGTGGCAGGTAGGGTTATGCGACCTGAAGCCAGACACTGCTTAAGCACCTCCGAAGATGGAATGGGAAGAGGAGTAAATTCTACCCGGGCTTGTTGCCGAGGTGCGGTCGCAGGTTGAGCATAGTCCATTACTAGAGGTTCCTGGGATTTAGAGGATTGAGCATTGGAATGGGAGATACTACTGACTTGGGCTGGTGGGGATTTTTTGAAATCTCTAGGATTTGGGTTACTACGGTTGAATACACCTTGAGCCATAGCCTCCTCTATCTGGGTGCCAGCCACAATGAAGTGTTTGAAGTCTGGATAGTATTGCAATGACATGTGATACTGGAGCTGGGGGGAAATATTTTTCATGATTATCTGGACTTGCTCCTCCTCAGACGGGCGCTCCATCATCTGAGCTGCTATTCTCCTCCATCTTTTCACAAAAATCAGAAAGGATTCTCTCGAGTCTTGTTTTGTTCTCTCTAAATCCTTTCTGGTGATTTCTGTCCCATCATCATATTTGAACTGCCTGATGAATTGCTCGCCGATATCCTTCCATGTCCTGTAACGAGTCTTGTCCAAGACCATGAACCATCTCCTAGCAACCTTGGTTAGGGAAACTGGGAACAATTGAGCCATTTGCTCAGGAGATAAGCCTTGAGGCTGACACATGATGGTGAACATTTGTAAATGTGTGATTGGACAACCCACACCATCATATTTGTCGAAATCGGGCATTTGAAAATTAGCAGGAAGGCGGATTTCGGGAAATAGAGTAAGATCACTGGGATTGAAACTACCCTGGTCTTGAAACTGAATGTCTTGAACTTTTCTGGTAAGAGTCTCTAATTTCTCCATAACAGACTTATCAACCATGGACTGAGAAGGTCTACTGCGATTCTCGCTATACTGCTCTTTTTCCAAATCTTCTTCGGTTTTATCATGGATATTGATGAACACTGGCTGGACAGGTGCTGCTGAAGTAGCTGCTTGGTGCACAGGCCCTTTATCCTTGGACAACGATTGTCCGAACTTCTCAGAAAGTTGAGCCTTGATAACTTGGTTCTCTTCCTTGAGTTCTTGAAGCTGCCGGAGAATCAAGGTAAGAGTATCGGTGATAGCAGCGAGTGGAGGACTGTCCTGGTTTTCTGCCATTGGTGAGGATGAGGACGGGAAAGAATGAGATGCTGGGGTTCTCAGAGAAGGTGGCGGGGATACAGATTTCCTCTGTAATCGAGAAGAGACCCGAACCCAAGGAGTATTAGGGTTAGCTATGGTGTCTACGGCCCTGTAATATTTGAAAGACATATTTAAAATCAGAAAGAAGTAGACACTGATGTATGCATAGACGAAGATACTGAAAGAAAAAGGTGAACTTTTATTGATAGATCATTAAAGCTTGAGTACATGGTTCGATCTTTCAAAGATAGACTGATAAGAGAAAACATGACATTAAGCACTCTTTCTAGACTTCTTCTTTGGACGACTATCTTCCTCAACTGACTCCTTGAAAGATTTGATGACTCGAACATCCCAAGCAGATGAAACGGCTTTGACAATCTTGGGCTTGAGATCCTCAGGCGGATAGAAATGACGAAGGGGAGGCACAATGGATTGCTCCCTTCCATACTGACGCTGAATCCTGGCAGGAATATAAAAGGAAGTCTTTTTGAGGCCAAGAAGGCGAACGTAGTTAGCTTCTCCAGTATTGAAGACAGCTTCTTGGATTCCAGGGATTTGCCAATAAATCTGATCTTCATGGCGAGAACTCAACCACTCAGCCCAATCGCCTTTATGATTGAAAGAAACATCATGACGCCATTCACTGAAGGTGTATAACGTATGATCAAAATGCACAGGAGCTGCAATTTTTAGCTTGTGGCATAACCACACGTGAAGTAATGCAGGACATCCTGAGAAGGACCCAACAAAAGATCGAACATAAGAGCCTGGACCTGAGCTGGCACGAAGACGAGCCATCTCATCCAATCCATTGAAGGTTTCTGCAAGCATAGTAGGAATTGGATTGGCGCCACGATCCATCTGATCAACGAGGTCCAAGAGAACAGCTGACGCACAGCGAGAAGGCTGGACAGTGAGGAACCTAGCAAAGGAGCAGAATCTCAGAGCGCGACCTCGGGCTTTTTGAATATCAACAGCACCAATATGCCCAACAGGAGGGTAAATGTCAATCAGTTGTTGCATGGACACTTCCTGGTCTTTGATGAAAGAGTTCATGGATTCATCTGGATTATTCATCAAGCGAAGGAACAAAGGACGATAATCCGACACGTAAGATGGCTTCACCAGAGGGCCATCTACAGGATATTCCAATAAGGCACACCATTCTTCAAAGGTGGGACACATTTCTTGGTTGCCAAAACGGAAGACATGATGATCGGGATCCCAACACTCTGATGCAGCATAGAGTAATCCCCAATCGAGCTTGATGGTGGCCACGTAACCGAAGAGATTTTTCTCTTGCTCACTTATGGCATAGATATGGGATTCTCTTAATGTACCACGGATCCAATCAAGAATTGTACGAGTAGACATGGTGTCTGTAAGCCAGGAGAAAGGATACAGGGATAATCAGGATTACATGAACATGAGATTAGGATGAGTTCCTACCAATATAAAGGAAGTATGGATACTCGATCGAATCAGATAATATAAGATTAAAAATCGTACGATCGAGATGAGATGAGATAGCATAAGATTGCTTTCAACGGATGGATCATGAATGACTAATCCTATGAGATCTTTGGAAATGAATGGGATTTAAATCCTAACCCCAAAGGGAAAGTTTTTTAATCTTTGCACATTTTATCAGTGTTACCTGAAGGCATCAACCCTAATCCTAATCTAGCGGAGTGGAGAGAGGATCTCGACTCATGACTTTGTTTGTGTACCTAGGACCGATCGTAGCCATTAGAAGATGGTCTACGGCCTAATCTAGACACAAATAGGTAGGATATCCTAAACTAGGCTCACACACGTGATGCACATGTGTTCGTATACTACATGCATGTGTGGGTTAATCTAGGGGTAAGGCCAAGAGTTCCCTTAGCGCGAATCCCTGTTCGATATACTGTACCAGTGTCCGGCGTATCAGTACGTGAACAAGAGATCCGTTTACGTACCATAAAGGTACTAGGCTAAGGGTGGAATGCTTCTCTAGCACAGAGGCACCAGGTGATGAAATCCCAGTCAACCATGCTAGATAACACTCCGGGTTCCTAAAATAGGACGTGGGTGCATGTGAGATGCAGGGGTTTAGATGAAAGTGATGTAAGTGTGTGCAATAAGTTCGCGCAATATATGATGCCTTCAGGTTTTGTTAGATTAAGTTTGAGTATATGTGATGAGAAAATAAAGCATACAAACTAATCTAACAAGCATAAAAGAGATAGAGTTTTCATGAGCCAGTTAAAATAGATTCAAATGAGTTATCCTTTGGAATTGTAATGAAGTTAGGTGGTCCCCAGCAGAGTCGCCAGACTGTGGGACATGATCCCGCGAGAGGGGCGTGGGGCGCGAGCCGCCGCGCGCTCTCCTTTGGTCTCTCGTACCCACGCGATTGGCGTGTGCATTTTATTATTGATTCGTCTTTCCTGTGAACTTGGGATCACTAAGGCAATCCGAATTCCACACGAAAGAGACTGACAGAGTCGCCACCTAGATGTGGGATCTAGGACCCATAATTAACCAGAAATCTAGACTCGCTACCTGGTTACGAGAATGGAAGGTATGGGGAGTTATCCACCACATGCACCATTCTTGTCCGATAATCGGTCTTCGATTCCAAAAGCTAACTCTTTTAAATTTATTTTAAATGGCTCATTCAACTCTATGTTAATGTGCGAACTAAGTGACATGCATCCTAGAATCTAATTTCAATGTGAATCCTAGATGTGTATCTTGATTTATTAATTTGTCTGGATTCATTCTAAGTGAAAGTTCTCCTAGAATTCTAATTTCATGGAAAACCCTAACTGATTTGATTAAGTATTTACAAGAAAATTAATATACAAAACACCACAATTTGTTTGTGGTGCCGACTCGCGGGTGGTATGCCATCAGACATCCAAGCTGCCTACGTACCCAAGCCTTACTGGGATCAGAGTCGACGTAGTTCGGTGCACCTAAGCTAAGCTATATATGCCTAACTCAACTAGGACACCGACTTAGACGGATTTGACTGTTTCAACAGTTTTAAGAGGAATTATTTAATTCAAGTTGAGGATTTTATTATCTTAGGATTTCATCTAAGATGCTATATGATTCTTATCTGAATGCAAGTTGTCCCTTAGACTAATGCAGGTTTGCCTACATCCTAGTTTACTAGGCTTGTCTTAAGGAAAGATTGGGTGACTAGTGTAACTAGACCTATGGTACGGTTGCTATACATAGCAAGCGTCCGTGATGAGGCTGGACTCCTAACTCTAGGACTCCCTAAAATTTAGGACACGACACAACACTAGTGTTCCTAAATTGGGCTCTAATGGTTCTTAGATTGGAAACCATAATCCAATGGTTCCGAAAGACTCGAGACAAATCAATTCAAATTCTTGAAGTTAATTAATTTCAGATTTCATGGATTTTCGATTTATGGACACTTGAGGATTACCAATGGTTCTAGGGTTCACCAATTTCGGCCCAGAATAGCATCCAAGGAAGGGAATCGTGCGTTCTTTCCTTGCGCAATTTAATACTTAGGTTATAACATCTTATTGCCTGGCATATCTCAGGATTTCCGTGGACAGTAACCTCGGAGCCAACAACATGCTATAGCTTAAGTATTCAAATTGTCAAAGATCGGTTGCAATTGGGATACGATTATGGATGCACTGGCCATTTTTCCAGGAAAATCTAAAGATCCTAAAATTTCTGTTTCAATGGATTAAGGAGTGAACATGTGACAAAATTTAAGGTTCTTTGGAAATTTTCACAATGATTTTTAATTAATTTCGAATTTTCAATGGATTTTATCAATTTTAAGCATATGAGTGATTTTACAAGTGAAATTATTGCAAACAAATTCGAAATGAGTTGAAATTTCTACAGCAGCAAGATATGATGAAATGTAGCTTACGGGAAGAGTTTTACAGATTTTTACATTAAGCTCATATTTAATTTCGATTTAACAATTGATTGACCAGATTGCACAAATAACACAGAAACCACTAGAAATATGAATCTAAATTCAATAAAATTTCTACAGTAATAAGATATAAGTAAAAATAACATACTGAGAAATTTTCATGAATTTTGGAAACCATTTACTATCAGTTTCAGATTTTTTAATTTTCAGACCAGATTATGAATTAACCCTACATCCCATATGAAAACAGATCCAAATCACTTGAAACTTTTACAGTAACTAGAAATGTGAGATTGAAGACTACTGTAAAAATTTTAAGAATTTTAGTTGTGATCTGATGTCAGTAACAATTCCTTCAAAAGCTGGTAAATTTCAAAGAAAGCATAAAATAATATACCAAACAAATTCTACAAATTCTCAAAATTTCATGGTAGAATGTACTGGTATCATATTAGTTTCCCACGAAATTTCATTAATTTTGGAATTCATTTAGTATATATTTTATTTTCGAAACACTCATGGAGATCATGATTTTGAGCATACATATTTAATTTTCAACTAAATCCAATTAAATACTAAAAATCATGCAAATATACCAAATAATTCTAGAAAAATCTAAAAATTAAGTACCTACCTGTGATCGAAATCCTCGTCGAATCCGAGAGCCGAAAAATTCGAAAATCGCACCGCCGCTTGATCCGCTTCCGCTTTCTTTCTCTTTTTCTTTGTTTTATTTTCTTTTATATTTTTTTTTATATGGAACAAGGGAGAGAGATGGGGAGAAACAAATAAGGAGAGAAAGTGGATAATGATAGTGTGAGAGTGAGAGAGTGAGAGATATTGAGGGAGGGAGATATTGAGGGAGAGAAAGAGAAAACTATCCAAAAACAATGTGTTGTTTTTCTCCTCTTTTCTTCCTCTCATCACCTCTCTTTATATAGTGAAAAACTTAGTGGAGAGGTGGAAATAAAAAATGAGAATGGTGGGTGTGGTGGAGAATAATGGAATATATAATGGTAATGGTGGGAATGGTGGTGGGAATAATGGAATATATAATGGTAATGGTGGGAATGGTGGTGGGAATAATGGAATATATAATGGTAATGGTGGGAATGGTGGTGGGGATAATGGAATATATAATGGTAATGGTGGGAATGGTGGTGGGGATAATGGAATATATAATGGTAATGGAGATAATGGTGGTGGGGATAATGGAATATATAATGGTAATGGAGATAATGGTGTTATTTTAAAGGGAAAAATGAAGTTAGTGGAAATGGTAGAGAAAGTTAAGTCATGCTAATGGTGAGTCCCACTTTGTGGGTTCCGCACAAGCGGGCCCCACATCAGCGGGCCCTACACAAGCGGGTCCCACATCAGCGGGTCCCACACAAACGGGTCCCACATCAGCGGGTCCCACACAAACGGGTCCCACACTAGCAGGTCCCACACTAGCAGGTCCCACACCAGCGGGTCCCACACAAACGGGTCCCACACCAGCGGGTCCCACATTCTCTTTTGCTCGGATTCTCATGAATAACCCTTCTCAATACTCAACGGAAAAAAAAATCAGAACATTGCAGGAATGACCAGAAAGATTTGAGAAAGCGTAAGGGACGAACACGGGAATGGAAAATACTGAAAAATTGACAGCGAAACCCTAATTTCTTTGTTGATCAAAGCAGAGCAAAATGGGGGTGTCTACACATGTACTGGATATCGAATTTCTCTCAGCTCCACGGCCCATTTCACGAGTCGTCCTGAGGTGTCCGGCTTATGGAGAACTTACCTGAGCGGCTGATCGGTCAGGACCTTTATTGTGTGGGCTTGAAAATACGGCCTCAATTTTCTGGCTGCCATGATCAGGGCGTAGGCCAATTTCTCAACTCGCTGGTACCTGATCTCGGCATCATGAAGGACCTTGCTGACATAGTAGACCGGTTTTTGTTGGTTGTGCTCCTCACGAACTAGGACGGCTGCTAGAGCCATGGGGCTCACGGACAGGTACAGGAGCAGCTCCTCCCCCGGTTCTGGCTTTGTCAACAGCGGTGGAGAGGACAGGTACTGCTTCAGTTCCTCAAATGCGGTCTGGCACTCCTCCGTCCAGGGTGCAGTCTTGAGTCCTTTGACGGCGTTGAAAAAGGGCAGGCACCTCTCTGCAGACTTTGAGATGAAGCGCCCCAGTGCGGCAACCATTCCTGTTAGTCGTTGCACTTCTCTGATAGTTTTCGGTGGAGTGAGCTCCACCACGGCCTTGATCTTCTCTGGATTGGCTTCTATCCCTCTCTGGCTTACCATAAATCCCAAGAACTTTCCCGAGCTGACACCGAAAGTGCACTTGGTGGGGTTGAGCTTCATGTTATGCTCTCTTAGGACTTAGAACGTTTCCCTCAGATCGGACACATGATCTTGTGCGCTCCGGCTTTTGACCAGCATATCGTCGACATAAACTTCCATGTTACGGCCGATCTGACTCTGGAAGAGCTTATTCACGAGCCTCTGATAGGTGGCCCCGACATTTTTGAGGCCGAAGGGCATGACACGGTAACAGTAGGTCCCCTGATCTGTCACAAAGGAAGTTTTCGGTATATCTGATTCATACATTCCGATCTGGTTGTATCCGGAGAAGGTGTCCATGAAGCTCAATAATTCATGACCTGCGGTGGCGTCAATGAGCTGGTCGATTTTTGGGAGCAGGTAGTTGTCCTCGGGACAGGCCTTGTTCAGGTCAGTGAAATCAACGCAGGTCCTCCACTTTCCATTTGTCTTTTTTACCAGGACCACGTTTTCCAGCTAGTCCGGATATTGGATTTCTCGAATGAAGTCAGCCCTTAAGAGCCTCTCCACTTCTTCTTTTATCGCCTGCCGCCTTTCGAGGGCGAAATGTCTTCTTTTCTGTTTCACCTGCCTGCAGGTTGGGTCAACTCCAAGTCTGTGCGTGCTGACCTCAGGGTCTATGCCAGGAATGTCAACGGGAGCCCACGCAAAGACGTCTGCATTGTCTTGGAGAAACTGGGTGAGGCGGTGCTGGATGCTGCTGCTTAGAGAGGAGCCGATCTGAACGATTTTCTCATTATCGTCTTTGCACAGAGGGATGGAGATGAGGTTTTCAGCGGGCTGAGTCCCCTGGGCTTCATCCCTCAGATCGAGTAGCTCAATCGGCAGCGATTCTACCGCATTTTTGCCCTTGAGTGCCATTGCATAGCACTCCCTGGACTGGGGTTGGTCACCCCGGACTTCTCCCACGCCGTTTGGCGTTATGAATTTCATCTTCTGGTGATACGCCGAAGCGACTGTGCGGATTAGGTTCTGACCAGGCCGTCCCAAGATAGCGTTATAGACCGAAGTGGCCCTCACTACTAGGAAGTTGAACATGACGAAGGCTTGACAGGGCGACTCCCCGACGAGGACTGGGAGTTCAATCGTCCCTCCACTTTCACGACTTCCCCTGAGAAACCGAACAGATCCGAGTTCGCCGGTCTCAAACGGTAGTCGCCTATCATCATTTTCTAGAAAGCATGATAGTACAGGATATCGGCTGAGCTCCCGTTGTCGACAAGGATTTTCTTTACCTCCCAGTCCGCGACGAGCATGGTTAAGACCAGGGCGTCGTCGTGTGGCAGTATCAGGTTGTTGAGGTCCGCGTCTGAAAAGGAGATCTCATTCTCCGTCTTCATCTTTTTGCTGCATGTGTGCACGGCGTTGACTCGGCGTGCGTATGCTTTTCGAGTAGCAGATGATGTGCCCCCAGCGGCCGGTCCGCCCATAATCGTGCCGATGACCCCCCTTGGCTAGGACCGGCGTGCCTCTGGTTGTGAACTGGATGGCAGAGGAGATTGGTTCCGGGCAGGAAGCGGTTGTGACCGTCGAGGGCTCCGGCCCTGTGGACTCTTCTTTCTGCGTTCTCTTCTGTGGCCGTCACTTATAACATACTTTTTCAAGTATCCCCGGCCAATCAGCAGCTCGATTTCTTCCTTGAGCTGCCAGCATTCGTCTGTGTCGTGACCATGGTCCCTGTGGAACTGTAAGCCCAATGGTTTTCACCTTGGCATTCCCATCTTGTTTTGATGATTCCAATACACAAGTGATCTTTTATCACTAATGTGTTTGAATGTCTAAGTTGTAGATTACGATAAAGTAAGATCAAGGATGCTTGGATTGAAGGCCAAGAAGCTCACATTGGACCACCAATTGGAAGGCCAAAGTCATCAAGCAAGAAGTCATGAAGACTTGAAGACATGAAGAAATTCATATTGAAGACCATTTTTTGTCTTTTAGAATGTAATTGATCCAAACCTAGATTAGGCTTTTAGAGGCATAATTAAGTTAATCTCACACACCCTAAAAATATATGTGATTGTATTTGTGGAGTTCCAACACCTTGGAACCCTCATAAGCAATCCCAACTTGGTGTTAAGTTGGAAGCCCAAAAACAGAAATGAAAATCTGCTCAGACATAGGCTTCTCGGAACTCCGAGAGTTTTTCTCGGAACTCCGAGAATTCTCGGAACTCCGAGAATTATTCTCGGAACTCCGAGAAATGGTCCAGTAGATCATTTTCCAACTTCTGTGTGTATTCTCGGAACTCCGAGATTTCTTCTCGGAACTCCGAGAATTTGCTCGGAACTCCGAGAAATATTCTCAGAACTCCGAGAACACTGCAACGGTCGGATTTTGAGCCGTTGGGAATTTTCCAGAAATTACCGTAATGCCACTGAACGGTCATATTTTGTTTTTCCTATAAATATGGGTGTTCCAAACATTACAATTATGAATCCTAACACTCTAAAACTTCATTTGAATATCCAAGAGTGAATCAAACTTCAATTGTGCCTCTCATCACCATCTTTAGGATTTGGATCATAGGCTCAAATTTGTACATCCATTTTGTAACCCTTGTGAGGGATTTTTCATTTCTTTCTTTCAACCTTCGAGTGTTGTATTCGGGCGAGTATTCGGAGAAGCGAAGCCCATTCTCCGTGGTGAGGATAGCCACCAAAGTTAAAGCATTGTAATTGGCATTCGATCTTCGCCAAGGTTAAGAAGATCAAATAGTGAAGCCATCAACGGGTTTGGTTGGTGGAGTGGAGTAGGCCTCGGATTTGAGGACCGAACCACTTTAAATCTCGAGTGCACTCTTTCTATCTCTTTGCTTTTTTATTTGCATTGCACCATTAGATTTAACTTGTATGCTTGAATATTGATTCTTGATCTCTTAATCTTAAAATCGGTTTAAAAGTTTAAAATTGGTAGATTCTATTTCTTAAACAACCATATTCTCCCTCCTCATTGTGTTGCCAATCAAGTATAACTTGGGACCCCCCTACATCGGATTTTCAGGAACCGACAGTACTTGGACTTGTCTCTCTTACTTCCCTTGGAGATCATTCTAGTTGGCCACCTCATGAACTCTTCTCCTCTGATTGTGGCCAGTATTTGTCTCCGGGATGTGTTGAGAGGGGTAAAGTTGTCTTCCCTCCTCTGGGGGGACTTCTCTCTTCTGGGGGCCTTATCGTCCCTACGTTGCTTGGTAGGGTTCTTGTCCTCAGAGGTTCTCCTCCGATTTGAGTCCAGGGCTGCCAGCGTTTCCTCCACTGCTATGTATTCCTCAGCTCCAGCCATCAGATCTGCCAGTGAGTGCAGATTTTGGCGAGCCACTGACCGGCGGAAGTCATTGGATCTAGCGCCTGCGAAGAGCGCGTTCATGGCGGCTGAGGGATCTAAATTCGGCACTTGGAGTGCCTCCCTGTTGAAACGGCTGACGAACACCTTCAGAGGTTCGTTGTCCTCTTGTCGCAAGGCCATCAAGGATGCTGTTGTTTTCCTTGGCCTACGACTGCTCATGAAATGGCGAACCGGATCGTCCCCAAAGTCTTCAAAGTTGATGATGGAGTTCGGTTTGATCTTTGAGTACCAGTCTCGGGCCGCACCAGTCAATGTGGTCGGGAATGCTCTGCAGAGGAAGCCATCGGACGCGCCGTGGAGGAGCATCATCGTTCTGAACGTCTCCAAATGGTCCACAGGGTCGGTGGTCCATTTCTTCTATCCTTCGTAGCATCGGATCAGCTCTACGGTCTGCTCGATCCAACGATTTGTTTCTCTCCACTGACGGACTCGCCGCAGAGCCGGACTGACTTTCCGGACTCCTTCGACGAGGCCGGGATTTTTCTTGCGGTGCGTTGTCTTCATGGGCTCGGTGCTTTCGTGCAGAGCGGGACCGCGACCTCCGGCGGTGGTGAGGTTCTGTGTGGGCATGCCTAGCTCTGGAGTGATGGACTTGCCTTGAGTGGTGAGTCCGGTCTTCACCGTGGCGCGCTGACTCTCCCCTGTGGTTATTCGACCTTTCCTGTACAGGTGGTGGAGCTTCTGGGGGATGTTGGGGAGGCGCTTGGAGTAGCTGTTGATATTGACCGACAAGAGCCGTCATCTGTTGAAAAAGAGCTTGAACTTGATCTGGAGTGGGCACGGGGTTGAGGTGTTCCGAACGAGTTGGGCTCTGTTCTGCTGTAGCAGAGGTAGCCGCCACCTGTGAGGCGATTCGCTCACTCCGGGTCCTACGAGGCAGCACGGCTCGGGCAGTCCGTGCAGTTGGTAACCGAGCATTCCTCCGTCCTGCCATTTTGTATAGGGGATTCGAACAGCTTTTAGTTCGGGTCCCACGGATGGCGCCAATCTGTTAGGCCTAAAATCGGTAATATATACGGCAGTGACGTCAGAGCTGAGCTGGAGGACCCGAGGTGCCGAAGTGAAGAAGCCGAGTTCTTCGGAATCGAAGTGAAGGAGTTGACCTTCACAAGAGCGAACGAGGTCAGAAGACCAACCCGGAGTCGTTACTCCGGACAGGCCCTTCGACAATCAAGTCAGTATGAGCAGGCGTGCAGAGCTAGTTTTTAAGAGTGATAGGTTGAGAAGTTATTACCCTTGGTTTGAACTTTGAAAGCCCTATTATAGAGGGAAACCTGGGGTGGTTGGATTACCTACCCCCAGGACAGGTGTCGGCCTGTCATAGGTTTGAATTTACCTACTCTGAGGTAATTTCCATAATACCCCTGTGCAGCAGTTAGGCTTGTGGTGGGCCATCCTGGGGCCACGTGTCGGCAGCTAACTGTTTTTATACTCCATCATAGATCATCCTATGGGGTGCTGTGTTTTTTCAAAATTAGTGGACTCTAAGGGCTTACACCATGTAAAAAGGGAAATGATATCTGCACCAAAGTGTTTTGATAACCATGCACTCCACTTGTCTGTCATGTAGTATTTAAAGAGTTTTAAGAGCTTTTTTAGAACCGTAATATCCTCTGACATCTCTTTAAAATACTTCATGACAGACAAGTGGAGCGCATGTTTATCAAAACACTTTGGCACTGTTATCATTTCCCTATTAAAAATGTATTTTATGATTGTTTCCGTCCGCCTTTTCTCGGTGTAAAATGAGCGTAAAACAAATTTTAAGTTTTTTTTTTCATTTTACACCCATCTTACAGGGAAATTAAGTATATGGGCTTAACAGAAGTCAGTAAACCCTTTTTCGTATGTTTATGGTGAATTGACTCACCCTACTGGAATAAAAAAAACATATATATTCTATTTCTATTAGAACTCATTTATTTATTCAAGCTCATGATGTTATGCATGGATCGGATGTCTCACGGCCAATTCCTCAGAAAAAATGGAAGGCGTCCTTGGGGTGATCTCATAGTTCCTACGGGGTGGAGACGATGGGGTTGGTCCACGGATTTTCCTTCATTTTGCCACATATCTCTCAAAGGGTTTAAGCCAGATAGTGCATCAAGTTTCTTGATTACGTTTTACTCCCTTGTTTTGTTGGACAAATGGTCCATTCATATACAATAATCATATTGTAGCGGGTTGGAATTGGAATAGGTTATGCAGCGGATCATAAATCTTGGCAATTTTGTCTATCTAATGAACGAGGAGTCCGTTTTGAAATCATCCGCCCTGCACCCCACCCCCAAGTCGAATTATTATTTCTTCGAACAATATATGGAATAGAGATGTTAAAAAAAATTCCTTGAAAACCACATCATTTTTTTCCCATCCCTAGTTATACTATATGTGATGCGCATGTATCCGTATTTTTTGTGTTATGAAGGAAGCATCCACTGTGGAATAGATATATATAATGGATAGAAAGAACGATTTATTTTGAACAATACAATACATGCTCGGGAAGACCATCTAATTCTCCGGAAAGGATCAGTAGAAACCCCCAAATTATTTCTACGAGACCAACCTACTTTTGTTCTAATGTGCCTTTGGGTTATCAAGTTCTCACCAGGGGTTAGCAAGTCCAACACGAGGTTATCAAGTCTAGCCACGCGTTATCAAGTTCTATCAAGTTCTAGCCAAGGGTTATCAAGTCTAGATAAATAAGAGATGAAAATGGATGAAACAAGGTAAAAATGGCTCAAGGGCATTTTTGAATTTTGGTTTCTCCTTTTTAGCACTGAGGGCCTTTTTGGTAACCTTATTTTAAGGTGTCTAATCTAAAATTTTAACTATTTTCCGGCTCCTGAGGGAAAAAAGACCCTAGCTGTAAAGGGAAGGGTGCCCAAGTCTTTATAAGCCTCTTCCACATCCATTCGCTTTTCGAAAATGGGATCTTTTTCTTTCGCCTGGAAAACCCAACACCCACTTCCTCGTAGATCTATGATTGCTATTTTTGTACTAATTGATATATAGATGGGACTTCCGTGTGGCATGGAACCTAGGACGGTGTGGATCACCCCCGGGGAGCAATAATATCAATGGCCTCCATCCATCACACATGTGGTATCCAATACTAGGAGAGTTGTTTGAGGCAACCTTGACTGACACTAGAGTGGGGACTCCAGGTGGGAGGAAGCATTGTTTCAAATTTTGGTTTCGGAACGCGTTTCGGTACTGACGGAAACTGAAATTTCAAAATTTTGAACAAAATCAAACGAAATCCAATAAAATAAAATTTTATCTCGTACAGAATTTCGGCCTAAATTACTGAAATATCGGGAAAATATTAAATAATTATGAAATCCCCATAATTTCGGCTCATACAGAATTTCGGCCTAAATTACTGAAATGCCGGGAAAATATTAAATAATTATGAAATCCCTATAATTTCGGTTGAAATAAAATACAGTTTTGACTATTTATGATTTCCGTTTCGATCTCCACCGAAACCCGAAATTTCGGATTTTGGTTGAAATTTAAAACCATGCTCGAAACCTTACAAAATTTCTACCGAAATTTAATATCCTTCCGAAATTTCATGCTCAGTAATTTGGGCCAAAATTTTAGGACGAGATAAAACATTAGTTTATAGGTTTCATCTGATTTCAGCTGAAATTTAGAAAATTTTGAGCTGTGGCAATCAGTCTTTCTCATTAACAAGACCCTGTAACTCACGTATAGACATGAAAAGAGAGGAGAAGCTATCTGACTTTCCTGGTAGTGTGCCTTCTGATTTCGGTGAGGAGTGAGGTAGAAGGAACATAGGAACAAGAAAATGACATCGTGATTTGGGTCTCGATGAAAGAATACATCAATGGCCGTGTAGACACCCCATTTTGACCATACCCTAATCCCTCCCTGTTTGAGCATAACCTCATCAAATCATTAAGTTGGAACCCCAAATTCTACCTTAGAGCAGGTTAGGGTCCCACCAGGGTCCCTGTAAAATTTCGTCAAGATCCGAGCACGTTTGCGTAGTAAACGAGCCGAGGTAAGTGTCATGGTGCAAGTTCTTAAGGGTGGCGATTCAGCCAGAAGCAGGGGTGCGCAGGAACCTAGAAATCCAGCCCAAATTTTCTGCAATGGGCTGTCCGGGAAGAAATAGGGGTATACGAATTAATGTGTAACGTAATTAGGGGGTGTATTATCCTGAACCAGGGCAATTTTGTAATTTGCGAAGATGCTTTTCTTCACCTCCAAGTCACCATTAAGCCCTAAACTAGGTTAGTGAGTGATTAGGACTAGGATTAGTTAGAGGGAATCTTAGTTGGTTAGGATTTCTTTGATCTTAACCCTTGAATCAAAAGGTGATTTGAAGGGTTAAGATCAAAGGGAGAGAAGATATTTTCTTGCAAAGATTATTTCCCCCCTGTTTTCTACTTGGCCCCCCCTGCTAGTATAAAAGGTAATTATGAATGCACTAGGGTTGGTTGTCCATGGAAAAGGTGGGGGGGATCAAATTCATTTCATTTTTGCTTGGGCCTGTCTTACCCGAGGCCCCCCCCTACTGGTATATATAAAATAAAAAAAAAGGTTACAAATACACTACATAGGGCTGTCCAGGTAAAAATGGGGGGGGGGTAGAATTTATCATCTCCCCTTCTACATAACCCATCGGATTTTTTCGTTCGAGGGAGAAAAGAAGAGAAAAAACCATTTGCAGAGAGAGGTAGAGAGGGAGAAAACCCCAAACCCACCACCCTCTTCTCCGTTTCCATCTCCCATCGGAGCTCCGGCCAAACCCTCCTCACCACTTTCTTCTTCTTCCTCTCCTTCTTTCCCTTCTTTCTCTTCTTCTCTCAGCCGCACCACCCCCTTCTTCTCCGGTCGGATTCTCGCCGGAATCCGACCATCCACCATTAACCCCCGGCCGACAACCTCCATTAAATCCCGTCGCAGCCACCTCCTCTTTCAGCACCATCACCATTTCTTCAAAACCCATATCAAAACCACCTAGATCTAAACCCTATTCCACCCAAACCCACCTCCTCCTCCTCTGCAAACCCCTAATCCAAACCCATCTCTGTAAACCCCCATCACCTCCTCCACTAACCACCACCGGCCGCCATTAAATCCGGCAAGTCTCACCGAAACCTCTATCCCCAACCACCTCCTCACTTTTCTCAACCTCCATCATTCTCATCCACAGAGGTTCCTTTTTCTTCTTCTTCTCCATCGACCACCGGAATTCGAGCCACCTCCACCTCCGGCGAACCCCACCGGAATCCGAAAACACACCTTCAAACCCATCTCCTTGTTCGCACTTCTCAAAATCCCCAAAAATCATTTCATTTTCCCAGCAGCCACCTCTCTTTTCACTACCAAAAGCCCTTTTAGATTCTCCATTTTAATCCCAGCACCACCACAAACCACCGCCTCTGTAGATTTTCTTTTTCCTTTTTTCAGCCACCATCCTTATCTCCTCCCATACGAACCATTTTTCAACACCATCTTCTCCACCAAACCCATCTAACCCACCTCTAATCCAAACCATCTTCTTAAACCCTTCACCTACACCATTATCTACCCTTGTCTAATCTAACCCCGGGGGAAACCCAAACCCATCTGCAGAGAGAGAGAGAGAGAGAGAGAGAGAGAGAGAGTTTTCTTATTCTCGCCTTCTTCTCCGTCGAGAATCCGCCGGAATTTCGGCAAAACCCAAAAATCCGGTCTCTCCTGTGCGATTATAATCGGCATCGGCTCTTGTTCATAGCATTATCATTTAGAGGGAGTAGATCAAAAAGATTAAAAAAAAATCTGCAATTTCTGCCGGAAATTCTCTCAGCGACTCATTTCCTAAAAATTCAGGTAATTTCTTTTTTATTTATTTATTTATTTATTTATGGCTTGAGGGGTTATTTCAATGATCAGGTAATGTAAGTTGTATGATTGAATGTTTGATACCTGTTAATAAGTAGGATCCCCTTTGTTCTTATCAATTTGTGTTGTGTTTCATCACAGTAATGGCTACATAGAAGAGGTTGATTTAGACCTCTTGCATTTGAAGAATATATTGGCATCTTAATTCAAATTTGTGTAAACGAAAGAAAATTAATTGGTGTGCTGATGATCTGTGTTTCTTGATAGGATTTTGCTCGTATGAGTTTACATCATGTTAAGATCATAAGGTAAATAATTGATTTGCAGGGGGTCTGTGTTCATTTAGATTCTTTGCCTCGAGAAATGTCAGAATAAATTTTTTTATATCATTAGCTTGTCTTCGAATAATAAGTTCTTTTTATGAACTATGTCACAGTAGCTAAACTTGTATGGCAACCTGTAGCATGTTGGTTGGGTTATCTTTAAAAGTATATGCTCGCAGCTAAAGGAAAAATCTTTATTTTTGTTTGCTACATGCAACAGTGTTCACAAAGTAGGGTTGAGATTTGTTGATCATTTCATCTTGGGCATGCTAGAGGAAGGAGTCCTTTAAGTCAACATGACTAAAGAGTTCTAGTGTTAGTTATCAGCTAGTCTTTATTAGCTGTGACTGCCGTTATTAGAAATTACTTTGATTATATATATTTTAATGAGTTCATAGTTAGAGCTGGTTTGGGTTAGGGATGAAAAAGTGAAATATTTGTGATTCGTACATCATGACTCTTGAGTTGTTTTAAAGGCTTATTTCATTTTGTCATCCCGTGGGAAGATAAGTTGGTATTTGAACCATGATAATGTTGATTGTTATATCGGATGGAGGGCGATGAAGGCGCTAGCCCAAGCCCATCCTTAGGGGACTTGCTCAGTCCAAGTAGCGCTCCCCTCTTTTGTTTAGTAGGCCTACCCAACCTTTTGGATTTCTTTTAACCATTTTTTTAAAAAGAACCCTTCTCTGGGCAATGATAAGGTTACTTGGAGCCCGTCTTTATGTTTTGTGGCTCACCGCTTCGCGCTTGGATCTGCACAAGTTGATGTCCCCTGTATGCACTGAAATTTTTACTAATTGGAATTATCATAATCTTTTGATATTTCTAATACTCTTCTTACCTTAAGCATTGAGTTAGGTTCTGAAGACAATAATGAATGGACTGTTCAGGTGAGATTATCTTGAAGCTTATCATATTTGTTTAATTTTATTTAAATAAATTGTTTTAGGAAAGAAGGAGATCAGATGACTACTCTATTCGATATTATCGACATGAGTACTGTCTGATTTCAAGGCGGGATTAGAAATATTATCATGTGTATTATGATATCAGATGATTACTTTAGCATCATCTGATTTCATCCCCATATTGGGGTGGTGTTTGTGGTTGGGCATAGAAGTGTTTGATATTGTTTTTTTTGCTTTATTAGGCTATCCAGCGGCTGGTCTGGACTAATTTATGTTGTTTATCATTTTATGATTGCTATAGGTTGTGTATTTTTTTTTAATTGAAAATTCTTCTTTGCTTAACACTTGATTTATTTTTATAAGAATGGAATGGAATTCGCGATTATCTGGTAGCCTTTTCTTCTCTCTTTGGATGGACTAACACAGTCTTATAGATTCCTGTTAAATTTCTTTAGATATTAGACCCCTGCACTAGGAGACATACTCTGTCTCGTTAGGCAATCCTCCTTTGGAGGCAAGCCTCTTTTTTTAGTTTAACCTCAGGGAGGTTGCTTTGATTTTGATAAATGGTGTACCTATAGGAGGCATGCCTTGCCTCATTTAGAGAGCCTTTGAATCATTCGTTTGTGTGGTGATGTTATCGGGGGAGTCTTTGACTCATTTGATCTTTATTGATGTTATTAGGGAGTCATCTGTCTTGGCTTTGTAAGTAATTAGCCTTTAGAAGGCCTGCCTGGCCTCATTTGTAGAATCCTCTCAATTAGTTGTCTTAGCCTTGCTTACCCCTTGCGAGGGCGATGATAAGGTTACTTGGAGCCCATCTTTGTATGTGTTTGGGAGACCCGCTCGGTCTCATTCTCTCGTTAGTCCTCCTCTCTGTGCGTCGTTTGGTTTTGGGAGAACACCCTACTCGGCTTGGCAGCATACCCCTACTCTTATGGGTATTGGGTTGCACATTTGTTGCACCCTAGGGTTAGGTAGCTGTCAGGCCCGGCTGGGTGTTTTACCTCTGCCAAATGTGCAAATTCGTGTTTCCTTTTCTTTTAGAGAGTCTTTGACTCATCTATTCTTTAGTTGGTGTTAGTGGAGTCTTTGACTCATGTTTCTTTCTCTTTTAGAGAGTCTTTGACTCGTCTATTCTTTAGTTGGTATTAGTGGAGTCTTTGACTCGTGTTCCTTTTCTTTTAGGGAGTCTTTGACTCATTTATCCTTTAGTTGGTATTAGTGGAGTCTTTGACTCGTGTTTCATTCTCTTTTAGAGAGTCTTTGACTCGTCTGTTCTTTAGTTGGTGTTATTGGAGTCTTTAACTCATGTTTCTTTTTCTTTTAGAGAGTCTTTGACTCATTCGTCCTTTGGATGATTTTGCTGGAGAGTCCTTGACTCGCTCGTCCTTTAGATAGTGTTATTAGAGAGTCTTTGACTCATTTGTCCTTTTAGGAGTGTTATTAGAGAATCTTTGATTCGTTTACCTTTGCTTTTGATAGTGTTATTTGTTTAGGGGTTTCCCCTATTTGCCCTAGGGTTTAGCCCTAGGGTTTTGCTTTGTATATTCCCTTAGGTCTTTGACCAAAAGGGTGAAAACTCTTTAAAAACTTCAAGAACATTGGAAAAGGTTTAAAATCCAAAAAACATTAAATATTTTAAAACTCAAAAACATTAGAAATTAAATCAAAAACATTTGAAAAACCTTAAAAAGCCTAAAGTGTTGAGTGTTTTAAAAATAGTCATTAGGAGAGTTCGTTTCGAACTACGTTGGCTTGATCCTCTTCCACGAGGTACGTAGTGCAGCTTGGGATTCTTATCCCAGGTCCAGCCAAACCTTCGTAAATAAATCATTCAAACTCTTTTAAAAAGTACAAAAATATTTCATGCTGTTTTCGAAAAATCTTCCTCTAGAGTTAGGACTTTGTTCTAGAAGGAGCGTTTTAGAGTTAGGGGTTTGTCTTTGGTTTTAGTCTTTGATTTGTTATGTGCTTGTTTGCGTTTGTTTTAGAGTTAAGAGTTTCGTCCTCGGTGTGTTGTTTGATTGTTGTGTGTTTTGTTTGTGTTTGTGTTAGAGTTAGGAGTCTGTTTCGCCTCCGTCCGGTCAGTTGGCGATTCACATCGCCGACTGATGACTAGGTCTAGGATGCGCTAGTGATCCCATTGTTTTCCTTATGACGCACAGCCTAGTTACACATAGGTTGTAGGAACCACCCGCATTAGCTTAGGGCTAACCTGCATTTAGCTAGGGCATATAGGGTGTCCTAAAATTCACAATTCACTGGAATTTAAATAATCGTACAATAAACTTTAATAATTGGTCCGGTCTTTTAGATCGAGTTAAGGATAGAGGGCTAGGTGTCTTAGGCATCATAGCTTAGAATAGGCGCGAAGAACTACGTTGCCTTGATTCTCGTGGAGGCGGGGATACGTAGGCTTCTTTGGATGAATATCAGACCATCCGAGGACTCGGGCTAAATCATTTAGAGTCTTAGGATTTGTTGTGTTGTTATATTGTATATTTTGTTGTGTTTTCTTACTTTCTTGTGCAGACCTTATACCTGTAGTTGTAGCATGCATGTGTTCGTCCACCAGAACTTAGACACCAGTTAGGTATGTCACTCATAACCTAGCAATCATTAGGCGACACATCTTTTATTTTATTTTATGGGTGTTATTATCTTTATCCTCAGGAAATGCATGCTTAGGTAGACGACTCTTGAGGATTGTTCCCATTTCACATGATTTTCGCCTAAAACTCTTCAAGGTTAATAATAAATGGCATAAGAGACCAAGTGTTCGCACTCGGGCGAATTGGGGGCGCTCTTCGGACCTTCTCCATTCGTCATCAGGCACGGACCTTCTGTATCTCTGGTTATCCATTGCAAACAGAGCATTTGTTTTGGTTCCATGGCTTGTCCATGGATGGCGACTCTGAGTTTATCTTAGGTATGTCTCGGTTTCGAGCCCCGGCTCCGGATCAAGACATATCTCTTTCTTTTTATATCGCCACTCATGCTATGCTGTGAGGGTGGCATCCGTTTCGAGAGTTCCTTGGCAGAGCTCTCTTCCGTTGTGGAGATCTTAGAGGATTGCTGTGGGGACCTCGCGTCCCTCGCCGCACTCGTCCTCGGATCGGGGTCCACAGGCCGATATACCGAAAAAAGAGAAAAGTGAATCCAAGAGCCCTTATTCACTCAATTGGAAGATCCATTCAGAACCTGATTACGGTCGTGTTGGAAAGGCTTCGGATTACGGTGAGGAACGAAACGCATTCCGAAACCGAAATTTGAAACCATGCTTACAAAGTTGCAAGAGGCCATTGGTATCGGTTTTTCAAAGCTTTACTAGTTTTTGAGAATTGGCCGGAGATGTTTGTGGAAGCTAGGCATGTTCTCTCCTCCTCTAGTTCTCCTCACCTCACAACCAATCGATAATGGTCCCGGTTTCTCTCTCTTGACCCGTTGTAGATTGCGAAGAGACAAGAAACAAAGATGGCGTGCTCAAGCAAGAACCAGATGATGCTTTATAGAGTGTTTTGAGGATGACATAATATTATTATGAGGAACTAAAGGCCAGGATTAAAACCTAACATGACTATCTCATTAATCGTGATGGGAACAGCTCCAACTGGTATAAAAAACCCTCTTTCCTTTCTCTGTGTGTGTGTGTGTGTGTGTGTGAGAGAGAGAGAGAGAGAGAGAGAGAGATTCTTTTTTCATTTTCTTCCTTGCAGAAGATTTCCTTTCTGCCATTTGGGATATTTTTATATCTGTAAACCAAATATATTATTATGAGGAATGTTAAACTCAATGGCCAATTGGGGAGCTCTTTCATCTGATTTTTTCAAAGGCACCCCTGAGTTTAGCATTCCTCATTATTATATTAAAGTCTACATAATAATATGGGATTTGCTAGGGACCATCGCAGAAGACATTTCACCAATGGACTATTAGATGTGAGAACAGCCACCTCAGGTGATTTTGTCTAATTCATTTAATTCACCTGAGGTGGCTGCTCTCACATGCAACAGCCCATCCGCGAAATGCCTTCCACAATGGTCCCTAGCAAATCCTTTAATTTAATTATTATGTATCTCCCTTTTCAAATAGAGGAATGCTAACATCAAGCGGTAGAATTGCATCGCGAATTTGAGTCAAACTTTTGCTGCTTCTTTTTGACTGCTTTGATTGTGACTAATTTGCCCTTCCCTCATTCCACTTCCCTGTTTTTATGCACTGCCTTTCAATTCTCAAAGCTACGTTAGTAGGGAATTTCAATAGAGACAACTGATATATCAGTATATTCACCAAAACCGCTTTTATTAGCGTTAATCTCCCCCCTCTCGAAACCAAGTTTCTCTTCACGTATCTAGCCTTCTTTCAACCCTCTCCACTATAGGATCCCAACTTTTATTTTTTGGCAACCCGCTCCAAAAGGCAATCCATGATAGGAAGAGGGAAAAGAGTCCACCTTACGCCCCATAATGCCAGCAAGGATTGATGGAAGTTAGACCTTTGTCCGGTCGCGACCTCGAAACATCTAATAATAGATCTTAGATTCATAACCTTCAGCACATCCGGCGAACTGAACAGAAGAGTATCATCTGCGAACCGTAAGGAGACAATTTATTGTGAACGTCAAAGTAGAACAATTTTCTCCCTTAATTAAGATGGTGACAAATTGGCTTATATACATGTATAGAGAACCTCAAATAACCATCTCACAGCATGGTCTTACGAGACGCCTTCTCTAGCTGGCCCGGGATTCCCCAAGCTTGAACCATAAAAGTTTAGCTTTAGATGGGCAAGGCTAGGTGGATACAAGGTAGAATCTTGATTCAGTGCCAAAGGAAACGTTAGGGAGCAGGGGTAGGTGGGTTTGAACCTTGAAGAAAAGGAATCTACGGACTTTGGAATTAACGAGTCAAATACATAAGGAAAGATATCAATAAAGTTTTGTTTACCGTCTTAAAAATAACATACATAAATAAATAAAAGAAACATTGGTCATGGGAAATAGTGGAACTAGTCACTTGCAGAATAGCCAGGTATTTTTTTAAGCGAAAAAAAAGGTAGTGTTCTGACTTACATGAAATGAAAAACGAAATAATGTATGAAGAGGTTCTGGAATGAAAAAATGTTCCAGCATCCCCTGATTGGCATCTAACAGTAGGGCGGTCCTGTGCAGTGCAAATCAGGGTGTTCTGGAGGCCTTTGTTCCAACATATCTCCCTTCATTTTATACTAAAAAAATAAGGCCCAAAATATATGAATGAATATTATGTCATATTTGACCATAAAAAAATTTTAGTAAACGAATCGGTCTCTTCTTGAAGAATGTGTGTCTTGACTTTTCTAAGCACATGTTCATGTAAGTGGCCCAATGCAAAACGGCATGATAACTGAAGTTAAGAAAGGAAAAGTAATTACCCACTCCCCAACAACAAACGGGCTCACTAAGACAGGATTTTGAAGGTCTGTCTTAATCCTCAGAGCATATACATCAAGGCCTGCTAGTCCCAAGCTCCACAGCAATTGCAGCCCCATAGAAGCAATCAAGTAACTGAATGCAAAGAATATCAATGTCAAAGCATATGGCTCAATAGTGGAAAACCCACTTTAAAAGTTTTTCGCATGTATAAACAAACTCATTGAAAGAAAATATGAAAACATGAGGTGTTTAAGAAGTTCATCAACAATGGAACAAATATTAAATTCAACATGATTTTAGCACTAAAGGGCAATAGATTACTCGAGAAAGCATGCATTGATTTCCCAAAGATTAATCCAATATGTGGCCATAGTATTCATCAAAGAATGTGTGAGAGATCAACTTATGCATTTCCACATTCCAATTGCTGCTTTGCAAGACATTATTTGGAAATCAATATTTGTGGCAATTACCTTCACAATCGCTGCTCCTCGACCTTGTTGCAGCAGCAGCCCGCCCTCCCTTCCTCCCTCCCTCCCTCGCTCGTACAACATGTGCATGAGGATGATTGATGTATTTTGTATCCAAATACAAAAACATGAGGTATCCAAACGTGGCCAAGTAAAATCAAAATCCCCAAATGGGTGTCCCAGTTTCTGGTTAAAATTCAAACCCCATAGACCTGAAACCTCCCTACTTGAGAATGTATAATGACAAGTTTATGAGCCTCTTACTGAGTGGTAAAAAGCTTTTATTTTCTAAAGCTCGATAGGGATCCACGGAACGACATGGACACCTCAGTAAGTCAGTATAATATAGGATCCACATATTTTATCGATTCTATCATGCTTGCTGATGAAATTGGAGGATTGTTTCCTCCAGGGTAGGGAACAAAGAGGCAGCACTGAATCCGATCTCTACTTCTGATCTATATAAATAGAATTCAAATGATGCTAAGATACAAGAATAATATAAATAAAACTTTCGAGTGGCTCTAATGTCATTTGTAGAAAATGGATTTTGGACATAGCAATTCGTTCCGTAATGGAGTGTCACTGTCACCATGATTGGATATATTGGCATGTGGCATGATTGGACATACTGAACATAAAAGAAGGTACCATAAGCGAAAGCATGTAACTTGTTTAGAAATTACAATCAACTTCCAAACTGAGTCAATTAATACTTTCCAAGTTTCAATCCTTTTATGATGATAATAATCCCTAGTTAGAGAATACAGGTTCTGTTATTGATAGATTTATAGCATGCTGATATTAATAACAATGACACTGATAAAAAAAAAAGCTCCAATTGCATTAGAATGCAAAACAATAAAATTTCATATCCGATATTTACTTGTTACTACGACTTTTGCTTTTTGAGTTGTTTTTTGTGATGTGAGTATAATTTTCTTGCCAACAACTAATGACAAACAATAACTTAATGCAAAACTCCTCAGGACGACTTGTCCATTCCTGCAACTATAGATAGTAGCATTGTAGCTAAATTCTAGCTGAATTAAAATGTTTTCCCCACATTAACATCTTGTGGAAACAAGCTGTAATGGCAAAGCAAGAGGCTGAGAAAGCCCACCAAGAAATCGATGAGGGAGATTAGTGTTCATAACCAATTTCTTGCAAAGTCTTGTCTACCCAAACAAACAATGAGGCCGGAATATAGTGAAGCAGACATGACCACCAAATATGATGGAGGAGAGAATCTTAGTGTTTAATGGCTGAGAGAATAATTTGAGCCCTTCTGCCATGGAGAGAATGAGTTCTCAAGAATAAGGGAACTCTCTTCATGGTTTTCTCGTTATGATCGATGCAATATTTAAATAGTTATACATGTGTCAGGAGTATGTATTACTGAAAGTTTTGTTTTATGGATCCTTGTATGAACTGGAGAGTTGAATAAGTGATTTATTCTTTTCCTCCACCATTTAGATGTAACTATAAATGCATTTTCTAGTGGATGCTTTGTCTGTAAGAAAAGCTTGGCAATGGCAACTAACAGTATAGGAGATGAAAACATGTGGAAAGGAAACCATGAATAAGTTTAATTTCTTGACATAAGAGATGTGAGACATAAAAAAGAAAATGCATAAACTAATGATTGGGACCCCATTTCATCAAAGGTAATAGCAAGATTTGAAGCGCTCATTCTACCAGAATAAAATCACAGAATAAAATAAACAAATAAGAAATTTGAGAGAGAAATCTATAACTGGGATACTTACTTGGATTTTCTAAACCATTAAAGCCCATGTGGTCATGTATAAGTAGAAACCAGACCATGTGGAAGTTGTGAACACAGTTGTTGAGGCAACGGAAAAGCAAACAAAGCTATAACCTTTAAAACATCAAGAGTTAAGCAAAAAGAATTACTGATAAGAAGCACAAATCACAGATATAAGGGACAAACAGAAAATCATACATGGCTAAGCAGTAGTTCTGTTACGATGCCTAGTGCATGTTACGTAAATCTCTAGAAGGGAAGAATTCCAAAACCATTCCCATGTGTTAATTTCTTTTCAAACCAAATTGACAAAGAACAAGAACAGGAAAGCAAAGAATTGGGTTTTAAATTGATTTACATGTAAAATATCCTTACACTACTGACCTCTTTAAAAAAGTAAACATAGTCCCGTACCCAGAAAAATGATCGTTAACCTGAACTTCATCTAAGGAAATTGCCCTCATCGGAATCAAATATATTGAAGGAAACCAGCTCTCTTGTTTGTCTCCAAACAAGAATGCCAAAGACTATCATTAAAGTTTTATTTTCCAAAGTTCACTTTAGCTAGATCAACATCCTCGGTCCATGTAATCCAACAAAAGTCACAAGCACTAATCAGTGACATGGTGATACCTTAACTTCAAAACAATGCTCAAATAAAGAAAGCTAAACTTCATTGAAGACTGAAGGAACAACCAACATGGTTTATCAGAGGATTGACTAAAGGGTACAATATGATACAACTGTCTAATTTTTTACAAAATAGCAATACATCCAAGCCAAAGGCTATGAAAAATAATTATCAGATCATTCGATCACAAACACATCCCCTTCCAAGAAAACCCTCTGTAGTCAAAAATATAAAATACCAATTCCCAATAAAAACCTTAATAGATATCTAAAATCATAGAAAATATGATCACTCAACAGGATAAAAAGTATGAAGAATTGGGGTTGCCCAAAAGAAGATATGAAGACTTAAAAACTAAAACATTGTCAGGCTCTCAACATAGATATCAAAGTTACAGTTCTTTTTATCTGAAATAACTAATTGGGTTTAGTAGAGCTGCTAAAAACTGAATATCAACTAATTAAAATGACAACTACTCTATACTATTTTTTGGATGATTTTTTACCAATTACGCATGGATGAATGAGTGAACCGGGATTGCAGGATTTTTCTAGAAAATAATTTTTTACCCATAAGTTCTCGCTTTTCCATTGTTTAATTACATATGGAAAGAAAAGTAATTTAAACCATAGCAGCTCAAAGCTTTTGGAGTAATTGGGATATTTTCCCTGCACTCCAAAATTAGAGGTTAAACCTCCAATATATAGTTTTTGGCCTTCACTGGTAAACATTCACATAGTAAAAAAAAAAGCTGGGTTCAAATAAGCATGCATGAATCAACCAACAAATAAAATTGAATCACATGATCTTGATGTTCGTGATGAAATTTCTTCCAATGTTCAAATTTGAAGTTCCTTTCATCGTAGTGAATTCTGCATTACCTCTGTCTGGTTTCCAAGATGAGTTGCAAATTCTGCCACACCCCTCCCTTGGTCAATCTAGATTGAGCCCTCATGAGCAATCGAACTCCAACGGTTGCCTCACCCATTTTTTTAACTCGCCCATTTTTTCAATTCTTATGTCAGTATAGGCATTTGGACTCGTCATTTCTCAATTCTAGTTCAGTAAAAGTTGAAGAAAATGGAGTTAATACATTGAGGAAAGTGAAGGCAAAAATGCATAATATAGAAAGCACTGGAAATGGAGAATTTAGTGCAATTAGGTGAACTTCGGGCAGCTTGCTCCAAAAAATCAATTACTTTGGGCAGCTTGCTTCAAACAAAAAAAAAGGCATAGAAAAATGGGAAAAAAGAATTAATTACCCGAAGGAATAATGTAGGTACCAAAACTCAAACCTAGAATCCTCTAGATGTATCATAGAAAAAAAATCCCAAAATCCCAATAAGCAGTTTTCAAAATCCAAAACAAAGAGGTTACCAGAAGGAATAAGGCCGGGGACTGGACCTAAAATCTGGGATCCTCTCGATATACCAGAGAAAAAACCACAATAATCTGAAAATCCTGAAAAAAGAAGTCAATAATCAGTTTTTGAATCCGTCTGTTCTCAAAATCCAAACCAAACAGGATAATAACCTGAAAAAATCAGGAAAGAGAAGTCAATTTTGGACTCACGATCCTAACAATTTTAAAAGTGATACATGCGGCGACAGAATAAAAAAGAATAAACCTGGATTGTAAGTAGAATGAGAAAGATTAACATGTGAAACCTATACTAAAACAAAAAGGTCATAGGTCAGAAATACAAATATCTTCACAAACATGTATAAAAGAAATAAAAGAACCCCCAAAACCAATTATAAAATGCACTTCTAAATTCTCAAAACAAAAATATCACAGCAAATTATAATGAAATTCAAATCAATAAATGAAATTCGCATAGAAGCTATTAAAATTAGAGAAATGGAAATAGAACGTAAAATGTTATTAGCATTTCAAATGCCTTGCAAGAAGACAACAATCTCTTAGGATTGGGCCTGTAGCTCAACGGTTGAGGCTTTGTATCTCAACCTTGAGGTGGCAGGTTCGATCCTAGGTTACCTACCCAAATAAAAAACGACACAATATGTTATCTATTTGTCTTTGACAGATGAAAAGAAGTAGAAACCTATGAAAGGTCATTGATCCAATCCGAGGCAAGCATCATAGATGGAACAGAGTGATTCCATCAAAGCCACCTTGAACCCGAACATGGCAGATGCAAAATCAAAACTGACATAGATAATTTGAAGATTTGAAATGGGAAGAGGGGAGAAACCCAATTCCATGAAAGAAAAACTCCGTACCATGATTTCCCAAATTTATTATTTTGAGATTCTCCCTTGCCAGAAAGGAAAAGAGTGACATATCAGGTCGATATAGTAGTGCTTGTGAGTTGTGACTCGCTGCAGTGCTTGTGATCCGTATCATAATGCAGCGATTTATTTGAACTCACTTTCAGGATGAAACTTTAAAGCTATGTCAGATTTCTCCCATTGAGTTTCTAAAGTCATAGGACGCAATAATTGGTTGGAGTGTGTACTACTCGCTTGGGAGAAGATCTGCCTCTCAGTTGCAAAGAGAGTATTCATGACCAATATTTGGGCTAAAAGCATTAACTGAAATGTGATGTTTTATGCCCAATTTAAACACTGAAACACAAATCCGCGTATTAACTATCCAGATATTTAGAAGTTAGAATAACTATCCAGTAGAGGTAAAAGGTATTTTAAGGTCTCTTGCCTTTTCCATTCCAAAGGAGACTCTAAATGAGATCGATGCCATCATCAGAAACTTCGTTTGGAGTGGACCTTCTCTTATTAAAAAGTACCACCCCATTGCTTGGAACATCCTTTGTAGGCCGAAGTAGGGAGGAGGGGTTGGAATGAGAATTCCCCAAGATCTGAACAAAGCAGCTCAAATAAAAAGCCTATGGAGGGTGCTCAATCCCTCTCTCTCCCCCTGGACAGAATGGTTTAATCGGAAATATCTGAAGAAGGGAAGCCTATGGACCTTTAAAATCCCCTCAAATTGTTCAGCAGCAGCTAGGGAAATTTTCAACTGCAGGAAAATAGCCTCTGAAAACATCTGCTATAATATTGGAAATGGGAAGGGCATAGACTTTTGGAAGGACCCATGGCACCTAGACAGACCCACTCAGAACCAGACCTCCACTATATTCACCTCCTCCCCTCCGAGAATTTTTGTGGACCATCTGTGTATAAATAAGAAAGAAAACACCCCTGTCTGGAAACCGTGCACGGATGGCATCCTCACAATGAAATCAGCATGGAACCAGGTTCGAAAGAAAATTTTGAAAGTTCCTTGGTACAAAACTGTTTGGTTCAAGGGACATATACCCAAACATGGGTTCAATGCATGCCTCGTGCTTAATTACAAGTTGGCAACAAAAGATAAACTCCAACTCATTGGGATCCAAGTGGATACCAGATGTCTTCTCTGTAAAGCAGAACCAGAATCCATAAACCTCCTGTTCTTTTCGTGCTCTTATACAGCATGGATCTGGAGATCCATCCTATGATCTGGAGATCCATCCTATGGAGATTCAATCACAGAAGGAAACCAAAGCCCACTCTCACTGAGGAAGAAGAATGGATCAAATCGAATTTTACAGGTGGAAACCAGGGGGCAACAACGATCAGAATTGCCTTTGGGAGTGCTCTATATGCCATTTGGCTGGAGAGAAATAACAGGTTATATGGGGGGACCCAAACCCACAAAATCACCATCCTAAGGAACATCCTTAGCCAGGTCCGAGTGAGAACTCTTCACAGGAATCTAATGGACTCCACAACGACCAGAAATAGACTCATTGCTGAAAACATGAATCTGCCTATTATCCACAGGGTGAAACATACTAAAACAGTTCAATGGCAGAAACCAGATGATGGTTGGATGAAGCTTAACACTGATGCCTCAGTTATGGAAGATGGTGGGGCATAGGGGGTGTCATTCGAGATCCGGAAGGAGCAGCATAGTATTAAGAAAGACAGCATCCACTTGTTAGAATTGGATGCCATCTATCATGGGCTACATCAGGTAGTATCCAAGAACCTCAAGAAAATATGGGTTGAATCTGACTCCATGATGGCGGTGAATACTATTGAAGGCCATTTCCCTTGCCCCTGGAAAAGAGCTAGTACGGTAGAAAAGATCAAAAATTTGCTTTCAAAATGTGAGACATGGAAGATATCTCATATTTGGAGGGAAGGAAATGGGGCAGCAGACTACCTATCCAAATGGAATTGCCCTATTAAAGGTGAACAATGTGATAGTTTCCCTGATGATTTTTCTCTCATTCTTTGTAATGATGCCTCTGGCACTCTATACCCGAGAGTGTAATTCATTCTTATTTTGTTCTTAATATATCTGGTAGGGGTCTGCCTAGCCCCAGTTTGCTCATCAAAAAGAAAAAAAAGGTATTTCAAGGTCTTTATTGATGATTATAAAACGAAAACTTTTTAATATGGGGAAGGATAAGAAAGATGAACCTTTAGCAAACTTGAAGCATTTTATTATACAACAAGCAAGAAGGTTTTACAGGTTGTAAGCTTAAAGTACGTCGGTCAGATCCTGGAGGTGAACTTCTTCAGGTTCTTGCAAATCGTTTGTGTAAGTTAATGTTGGGTGGTTGAAAAACAGCCTTAATCTTATTCCAAGATCGAGTGATTATATCACAGATGTACCAAAGCATTAAAGACGATTGGAAACCCAAAGGCATAAACCCTACAGGAAATCAGACATGCAGATAAAATAAATTCATTAAGGGCCCGTTTGGATACCCCTTGGATTTGGATTTGGAGGAGAATTTGGATTTCCAAAATCCATGAATTTGAAATAAAGAATTTATAAATTCACAAATTTGTAAATAATGTCGTTTGGATGACCACATAGAGATTTGGATTTCAAATCTAAATTAATTTTTTTTTTGTTTGGATGCTCTTTGGATTTGAATTTGAAATCTAACAAAACCAAAAAGCCCTTAAATACTTGATATAGGGGCATTTCAGCCATTTTCCATGATCCAAGGGTATTCTAGTCATTTTACCCTATATGGGGATATTTTGATCATTTTTTATGTCAAAAGGGTGTTTTAGTCATTTTCCATGACTCAGGGTATTTGGTCATTTTCACCCGGTATAGGTGTATTCCTGTCATTTTCCATGACCCGGGGTTATTCTAGTCATTTTACCTAATATGTCGTATTTTTATCATTTTTATCTCAAGAGTGTATTTTTAGTCATTTTTTATGAGCCATCGGTCATTTTTACTCGATATAGGGGTATTTCGATAATTTTCCATGATCTTGGGGTATTTTAATCATTTTACCCTATATGAGGTTATTTTGATCATTTTTATATCATACGGGTATTTTAGTCATTTTGCACGACTCGGGGGTATTTTGTCATTTTTACCTGGTATAGGAGTATTTCTAGTGATTTTACCTAATATGGCGTATTTTTATCATTTTTATCTCATGATGGTATTTTTAGTCATTTTAGTCATTTTTATGAGCCATGGGCCATTTTTACTTGATCTAGGGGTATTTTATTAATTTTCCATGATATTGGGGTATTCTAGTCATTATACCATGTATGAGGTTATTTTGATCTTTTTTATGTCATAAGGGTATTTTATTCATTTTGCACGACTCGGGGTATGTTGTCATTTTTACCTGATATAAGGGTATTTCGGTCATTTTGCGTAACTCGGGTGTTTTCTAGTCATTTTACCTAATACATGTATTTTGATCAGTTTTTAATGTCATGTGGGTACTTAAGTCATTTAACACTTTTTTGGTATATTTTGGTCACTTTAACCCCTTACGAGTCAGATTTAGATTTCTAAATAACCTCTCGCAGAAAGGATTTATAAATCCAAAAAATTACTCTAACATGAGGAATTTGTAAATCTTGTAGATTTCACTCAAATCCAAATCCAGATGTCATAAAGGCTTGCCAAACGCCAAATTTGGATTTGAAATCCAAATTCACCTCCAAATCCAAATCCAAATCCAAGGGGTATCCAAATGGGCCCTAAGGAGAACATAATGACAAAGAAAGTAGAATAAATTAAATAAGGAGGCTAAACCTGGGAAATTCTTCAACATCTGCATCAAACACGAAAGCATTAATAAAGAAATTGTAATTAGAAGAACGGGAAGGAAAACTTACAGCAATAATAGTTGAAAATAATTCCAGAGAGTTGAGAGATTAATGGCATTTTGAATAAAAAAAACAATTATGAAACGGCATCGAATCTACTTAGCCTGGTTGATAATCCGCGAGAGAGAGAGAGAGAGAGAGAGAGAGGGAATTTAACTTCTCCTTTTTCTAAGAAATTAATTCGACGAGGGCTGAAGATATTTGGAGAGAGACTGAAAACCAGAGTGATTTTGGGAAAGCAGTCGGTGAGAGAACACTCGCCTAAAAGGAGTTAGAATGAGAGAGAGCTGTTGGGATAGGATGATACATCGATACGTGCAGCAAAATGGAAAGCATTGCATTAAAAAGTAAAGACAGCTAGTGTGATTTGGGATGATATGTGTAGCAAAATGTAAAGCATTGAATTAAAAAGTAAAGACACCTGGTGGGATTTTTGGACTTATCCTATGGGTAAAGCACATGCCAAAATGATGAAAAAACCCTAAGAAAATAGGACATGTTAGGAAGTTTCACAAAATAAAAACTGGGACTCAGCGGGAATTTGACCAAAAGATGGTTGATGAACTTTCGGTGGTTTACGCTTTCACCTTGCGAGATGTCTGGAAATCATGCGAGATCACATAAATCTTCAGAAGGGCGACATGACGTAAATGCCCTGTTGCACATGTAAGGAAGATCTAGTATAACACATCCTGGGATACGAATGGAAATAGGAAGGGGCAAAACAACCGACGACTTTGCCTCATATGAGTTTTTTGGGACGCATATGGAGGGGCAAATAAGGAGGCTGATCTAACAAGAATGCCCTAAAAAATTGGGACCTATTTGGAAGTCCAACCAAAAGAAAGGACAGGATACAGAGGGAATTCTGACTAAAGTTGGTTGAGGAACTTTCGTTGGTTTATTCTTTTAGAATAGCAAGGATAAGGATAAGGGACTTGTGTCACTTGTCCCTGATGGAGTTTTGTGGCACATATCGAAAGAGCTCAGTAACTGCATCTTTAACTTGGGGTGTCAATGGATCCAGACGGTCCGTGGACCATCCGAATCCGAACTTTAATGAACGGGATATAAGCATACTAAGAGGGTTCCATGGGCATATTTTGGATTCCCAATCATATGATCCGAAAATTTCCGGATCAAATCCAGGCATGCTGCGAAAGTCCTTAAGGACAGTCACGATCCGAAATCATCTTACAGTAATACCCTCAAAATCATTACAACATCAATGTTAAGTGGGGGTATTCTCGTCAAAATAGTCATATTCTTTTAGTAGTTACCGGTTTCCATCTTTATTGAATGAAATCTCCTTTTCGAAATAAATCTCATATTCCTTCCCGTGTAAGTAACCCCTCCCCATTTGTGGAACGAACATCTCATCTTCCTATCTGTAACCATAACTACTCCCTATTTTATCCCTAGTCATTGCTCTCACCCTCGCCATCGCTAGTCATTGCTCTCACCGTCACCATCGCAATAAGCACGGAAAATTCCTGCTAAGTTTTTGGTTTCTATTATCTTCTTAGAATACTGGATAGTGGATACATATTTTTTCCTGTTTTTAGTCACTTCTTTGAAGTTGATTACTGCTTTTCATGATGGTGGAGTGACATTCTAACTCTATTTAAAAAATAATAATTGTGTACTAAGCTTAGTAAGACATAATAGGACACTCCGATGGACGATCCGATTTAAAATGAATCGTGATCGTGACGTGGAAAGTAGGATCCGAAGAACAATCCGAATCCGATCCGACCGATAAGGAATTTGAATGGATCGTGACCGTGAAATAGGTGGATCCGATCCAAAGTGGATCCGTTGACACCCCTATTTAACCAAAGAAGCAAAGAGCACAATAATTGGGACAGCCCCTCTAGTGTAAAATAGAAGGCAAAAATACACTAGTGAGGGGTGACCCAATTAAAAACCGAAGGCTAATATATCACGTCCCAACTCTCCGTATCCCGCCCGGCAAAATCTTACAATAAAAACGTACCCCTCATCAACTCTTCCCCATCCCCCACTTCTTCCCTGCAAAACCCCTCCTTCCTCCTCCCTCTCTCTCTCTCTCTCTCCAAATCCACCAATGGCCAAAAAAACCCTCCTCCTCCTCCTCCTCAAAGCCTTGCTACTAATCTACTCCGGATGCACAGTATCCTCCCTAAACTGCCCCAACTGCGGCACAACCCCGGTCCCCTACCCCCTCAGCACGGGCCCCACCTGCGGTGACCAATCCTACAAAATCCGGTGCCAAAACTCCACCTCTACTCTCTACTTCAACACCATCAACTCATCCTACGCAATCTCATCCGTCCATCCCGAATCCCAACGGTTCATAATCCGCCCCGCCAACTTCGTCCCAAACACATGCCTAACCACAGATCTTCAATTCCGAGGCATCGAATTAAACAACACCCTCCCCTTCAATATCACAAGTAGTAACACCATCATGCTATTAAATTGCACTGATTTGGAATTATCCACCCCATTAAATTGCTCTTCACTTAGTCTTTGCCACACTTATATTGATCAGACCCCTGAGGCCTCGGCTTGTAGGGGTAGTAGGTCGCTTTGTTGCACGTATAAGGCAGGGGGGTCTACAACTTCGTATTCGGTTAGGATTACGGGAGTTGCGTGTAATGCGTATCGGAGTTTTGTGAATTTGGACCCTTCTTTGCCGGTGAGGAGGTGGCCGGAGCCGGCGCTGGAGATACAGTGGGTTTTGCCGTTGGAGCCCACGTGTCAGTCGCAGGCGGATTGTGAGGTGGGGTCTAATTCTATCTGTAGGACCGACCCGTCCGGTGTGGGACGGAGGTGCTTCTGTGTGGCTGGGCTCCGGTGGGATCGTTTCTCCGGGACATGTGCTAATGGTGAGTTCTCTCTTTCTTTGCTTTGGTACTGATATTTGCACTGCGATGTTTTGATTATTGCACTAACTCATCTTGGGTTTTATTATTTAAACTTGTCATGGTTCTTGTCTTCTTGACAACCCAAAAGAGGAAAAGACAGGCTGAGTTTGTGCGATTATTAAAACATGGCTGTGCAGTAGTCTTTGGTTTTGCTCTGATTTGATAGGAATGGAGAAATAATACGTGCACGAGTGGCTAGAAATAGTTCGACGTATGTCTTTTCTCAAAACCAATGACTTCAATTTTTTTTAGAAAATACGTACACAAGGTCAAGGGGGTAGAAATATCATTGAGACGTAGTGGGTCCCAATGTCCCTCCTCTCCGACATGAACAGTTGGCAACTTTAACGATTTTTGACTTCAAATCAAGTTAACAGTGGGCGAATGCGTACTGCAGAGGGGTGACAGTATCATCTCCCTAGATTTATTTGCAAAGGGCTGATATTCATCCCCCAACCCCCTCTTTGACAGCCTCCCTCACTACATCAAGCAAGATAGGCCCCACCATAGGATGATCCAAACCATCGATTCGATGGACCTCGATGTAAATAGGTTGCACCCAAAATATTATAGATCGGAGGGTTGCGATCATTCTGTGGAAATGATTTTGGGGGCACAAGTCACAATCTATTTTCATTGCGGCCCATCAAATGGACGGCTTGGATCCTCCTATTGTGTGGACCGTACGCTTCATTTTGAAAAATGTAAGTAGGGCCTACAATTGGGCCTTAATGTTACTGTACGACCTGAACCATAGGATGATCCAAACCATCCATTCGATAGCCCAAACGTAAATAGGTTGCACCCCAAAATATTATTTCTAAAGGATGATCGCAACCCTCCAATCTATAGATATTTCTCTCTAGATCGGAGGGCTAGGATCATCCTTTGGAAATGATATTTTGGGGTGCAACCTATTTACGTTGTGGACCATCGAATGGCTGGTTCGGATCATGATATGGCCTACCTTGCTCGCATATTAAAACAAATTAATTGTTGGGCCCACCAACTGCTGTACGATAGGAAACATGCTGGAAGATGGAGGGATGCATGTATTGGGCATGGAAACAGGATTCTTTTACCGAAAACTGTAATACACATCTTTTTGGCGTGGGAAGAACGAAGGAAGTTTTTAGCCCGTTTCTCTTGCGGTAGCTAGGGTTCTTTATCTCTATATTGTATTCCTATAACTTGTTGTTTTTGCCATTGTTAAGAGGAAGAAGAAGATCATTCCCGTAGATGTAGGCTGTTGTCGAACCACGTTAAATTTTTTATCTACTTTTTGGTCTGTTTGATTCTTTTTCTTGTTACTCACTCTTTCTTTCTGTTTCCACTGTATTTCTCTATTTTCTGCCACTGTTTTCTCGTCGGCTGGTTTTATCCCAATAGGGTCGGCCTGATATAAGAGATTGTTCGGACTTTGGCATGGACGTGCACTATCGGAGAAGATCTCCTAGAAAATATTGTAAAGAGTTGCAGTGCTCAAGCCAACCCTTTCAGGGTTCAGTGAGAGTGGCGAGAACAAGATACGTCATCTGACAGGAATATGCGTCTCTCACTATCAGGTGGATGTAACTACCCAAAACGGTTGAATTAAAAGATCCAAAAAAATTAATGGCGATGTTGACTTAGAAAAAATCCAAAAGAAAAAACTCATAAAAAACTTTCCTGGAAAATATTCTTTTCCATACTTGTCTCCGTAAATCCAATCCCTCAGAGCATGTTTGGCTACCATGATTTTTTTTTTCCCACCCTCAAAACTCCTCTCTTACCACTTGGTCACACTAATTTATCAGGAAAAAAAAATTTCCTGGAAGTCACACATGGCCTTAGATGAAGATTTCTGCATGAATAGGAAGAGACATTTAGCTGTATAAAGTCGAACCAACTGAAGCCCGTATACAATCCTCGTCGAGTCGTTTTCACATGGGATCAAAATAGATTATGAAAATGAGACAAGTCACTACTCATGATAAAATCACTCTAGATATCTTTGTTACACCATAGAAGAAAAAAAACCCCATTTACAACGAAGAAGGTGAATTGAAAACATTAGGCATTGTACGTAAAGCCGCCCGTGTTCGTTTTAGATTATGACAACCGATTATCAATCCTGAACCTATTATTAGACTCAAAAATACTTTTAATTTTACGTTCAATAATAGGTTTTGTAATGACAATCACTTGTCACAATCTATAACGAATAACTTTCGTAATCATACAAAGTTCATTAGCTCTACCAATTTGTCTGAATCAACGGCACCTTCCACCTCTGGAGAAGGGAGACTCCGAATCCGTAGTAGGATACGACCCTTCTTTCTGCTCCACAGCTCTAACATTGGTTCCATCTGATCTATAGGGAAAAGAAGCTTGGCCTTCCAAAAATTGCACTACTTGCCACATGCTAGGCCTATTTTCCGGCAAAGGGTGAGAGCAAAGCAAACCAAGCTTTAGTACCATCTCCATTTCGTCAATCACATAATCCTCTCCTAATTTCGGATCCACGGCCTCTAAAATCGCCCCTCTTCTGTCAAATTCTTGCACGCAATCCACCAAGAGAACCTCCTCAGGTCGCACTCTCCCTTCTATCGGCCTCCGCCCACAAGCAACCTCAAGCATAAAAGCCCCAAACGCAAACACATCAGTACTCGTAGTTGCCCTGCCAATTCTAGACAACTCTGGTACAAGATACCCAAAAGTCCCCACGTATAGTATCTTTTAACTTAAGATTGAGAGCAAGTGGGAATAATTTTTGTTCATGTATCTGATGATAGATGAACAAAAATTGCACTGATCAGAAAAGGAGGGCAATTATTCTAGTATAATAATTGTGAAAAGTCCAACGATTGGACTGCTGAGATTGTCCCAATTGACAAGATTTTCGTGTCAAGGCACATTACTTAACCGGATTTAACCTAAGTAATGGACCCGATCAACATAAGATTGTGACATGTGTATAGATTTATCTTAAAGAGTTTTTCACTTGGCTTGCTTGACGACTTCAAATTGTGGAACACTCGTCTCTCTCTCTCTCTCTCTCAATAAGAGAAATGATATGATAAAAAATTATTTGGGTGATCCAAACATTGGGCTCTGAGATGTGCCCAGAAAATCATCTCCGTATGATGATCCTAACGCTCCCATAAGTGATCTCCATATAAATTCTCTCTAAATTAATATACCATGTGTACACTCTCCCCTGCAATCGGGTTTGTAGTTTGTACCAATATAAGCCAGAGGATGGCGTGACCTTGCTTAATCTCAAGACTCGACTAGCAAAAAGTCATCTTTTTCACCCCCCCTGTAGGAGAAATTCGCTCCCTTTAACGATGATTTGATGCCAAAGATGTTAAAGTTTGCCACATGCCCTCCTTTAGCCTGTTAATAGATAAAGTATGCAACATGGTTAATCTCTCTCTTGCTCTCTCTAAACAAGGTAGGCGCCTGTGTATTTTTTTTTATTTTTTTTTTTGAAACATGAGAAATTATATAATGGGTGCCTGTACAAACCCGTATTTTTTTTAAATTGTGTTGTACAGCCCACTTCATAGGATGATCCAAACCGTCTGTGCCCCGAAAATCATTTTCATAGGATTATCTGACCCTCAAATCTATAGAGGGACTGCACATTATGAAAACTTAAATATATTGGAGGGTTAGGATCATCCTATGATATGGCCTACCTTGCTCACAGATTAAAACAAATTAATTGTTGGGCCCACCAACCGCTGTACGATAGGAAACATGCTTTTCCCGTCGGTGGTCGTCAGGGGTGAGGGGAGGGGAACATCTCAGCGCCCTTTGCAAAATGTCTTCTAGTGATATGTAAATTTTTTGACTCGTAAAAGACCAAATTGCCCTTCTATGTGGAAGGACATAATCTGATAAATTACCTTATAAAAAGACAAATACCAGTGAAATGTTTCGATAGAGCGGGTTTCAAAAACAAAGAAAGCCCATGCATCAACTGAGGCTCGCCATTCTACTTCATGTTTTAGCAGGATAGGTCACACGATAGGATAAGGTACAAATATGTAGAGAAATGATATTTCCACACCCTTGATTCAAAACATTTCATTGAGCGTAACAGATATTCTGGTCTTTTTGTAAGCTAATTTTCGGCTTTGCACATCACAAAACATTCTGGTTTGGTTTTTTTTTTGTAAAAAAACACTACAATGGCATTTTGATTGTCCAATAAATGCTGGGCTGAGACCAATCCTAGATGGCTAGATTAACATTCGGGCCAACTACATGGACATTCCAGATCTCCACTTTGCCTTAAAATCTGCCTTTGTTTTCTGCATTTCTAGCTCTTTTAGATTTTTCTTTTGCTGATCTCAACCTGCACATTTTAAACTGATAGTTTCTTGCTCTCTGCAGATGTGACGGATTCAAATCGAGCTCCACTCATCGCAGGTAAGTCTCCTCCAAAAAGTTTTTCATTTATGTTGTTTACCCGGTTCACCTTCACCGAGTCCCTATTTGAGTCCCAAGTTTTTAAACACTGGACCATAGTTACCAGGGTGGGAAACGGAAACGGGAAACGCATGAAGAAAAATACAGGGGAAACGAGAAACGAGAAAAAATAGAAATTGGTACAAGAAACTTCTTAGGAAATGATGAGTTTTTTCCACAATGATTTTCGTAAGTTCCACTCATGTTTCCTACACGTTTCATATGTGTTTTCTACGAGTGTTGCATACGTCTATCACGCGTTTACACATTATTTACATAACTTTTCCATATGTTTCCCATGTGTTTCAGAAATATTTCTCCAATTTTGTATCATATTTTTGAAACGTTTCCGAAACGTGTTTCCCTCATTTTAGGGGAAACGGGGTTCCCACCCGCCCAAGGAGTTTCCGGCAACTATGCACTGGACCATACTAACTACTGCCTACATGAAATTTCTTGATTCAGTCTTCTTTAAACATGATACAACCCTATAATTTGAACCTTTAACAGGCTTAACTTCAGGCCTGGGCACGGCCCTGCTAGCCATAGTCGCGGGTATTCTCATCTACAAGCGCCAACAGCGCATCAAAGAGGCACAAGAACGCCTAACCAAAGAGCGGGAGGTGATACTCAACGCCAACAGCGGCGGCAGATCAGCCAAGATCTTCTCCGGCAGAGAGTTAAAGAAAGCCACCAATAACTTCTCCCACGATCGCTTCCTCGGATCTGGAGGCTTCGGAGAGGTCTTCAAGGGCTTCCTCGAAGATGGCACCATTATCGCCGTCAAGTGCGCCAAGCTCGGAAACACAAAATCCACAGACCAAGTCCTTAATGAGGTTCGAATCCTCGCCCAAGTAAACCACCGTAGTCTCGTTAGACTACTAGGTGTCTGCGTAGAGCTCGAGCAACCACTCATGGTCTACGAATACATTTCAAATGGCACCCTCTATGACCACCTTCGAGGCCTTCGACCCGACGGTCCGGTCCTCCCATGGCTCCAACGACTCACCATTGCCCGCCAAACCGCCGAGGGCCTTTCCTATCTTCACTCCTCCGCCGTGCCACCCATTTACCACCGAGATGTGAAGTCTAGCAACATTCTACTAGATGAGAAACTCAACGCCAAGGTCGCGGATTTCGGGCTCTCGCGACTGGCCGAGACCGATCTCAGCCATATCTCTACCTGCGCGCAGGGGACTCTAGGGTACTTGGATCCTGAATACTATCGAAACTACCAGTTGACGGATAAGAGCGATGTTTATAGTTTCGGAGTTGTTCTGTTGGAGCTCTTGACTTCCCAGAAAGCAATTGATTTTAACAGAGGGGAGGACGATGTGAATTTGGCGGTTTATGCTCAACGGAGGGCGGAGGAAGAGAAGCTAAATGAGACTATTGATGTTACTCTGAAAGAGGGTGCAACCCAGGTGAGTTTGGACAACATGAAAGCTTTGGGTTTTCTGGCATTGTGTTGCTTGGAGGAGACGAGACAGAACAGGCCGTCGATGAAAGAATTGGTGAAAGAGATTGAGTATATTATGAGTATCGAGGAAACGGTGAAGATGGTGGTGGAGATGGTGTGACATCATAGAGATTGAGATCATGGAACAGTTCTACTTCGTTGTGTATTGAGTGTCCATTGGCTTGTCTTGTGATACAGAATGGGATTCTTTTTTGAATCTGTTGTAGGATATTGTAGACTCAAGTTTGTTACAGGGTTCTGTTTTTCTGTATGACTTTGTTCTTAGTATGGTTTTTGTTGCATTATGCTACAAGTAACTTGCTGTTCCTATATTTGGATTTTGAACCTAAAGGGTAGTGAAATAGATAATTTTGCTTCCCTTCTGGAGACTCTTGATAAGGTTGTTTTTTTTTTTTTTTTTGTCAAAGCTTGATAGAAGGATTTAGATACTCGACTATCAAGAACGATGGAAGGATTTGGATACCTGGCCCCTTTGGTTCAGTTTGGATGTACATAATATAAAGGTGTAATATAAAAGTAGAAGAAACGGAAAACAGATTCCCATCTATTTACCTTCTTTCCTCTTGATTTCAGAGGAAAGTTGAACACTAAAACATGGTTTGCATTTGGAAATTTTACACCCAGTGTGAGGACTGTCATGTGAATAGTAAATGGCAACCAAACAATGCTAGGAAGAGGAAAATGCAACCAAAGGACCTGATCTAAATCCCTTCTAGAGAGTTACGGACTAATATTTGGTCCTCTTTGGCCCTACTTAGAGTAAGTAGACGTAGATGTCAAAAAAAGATAAAGAAAATACACTTTCATCATCTTGGTAGCAGAGGCATCAAGGAATAATTAAATCACCTAATGATTCACTACCCTTCTCAAAGCTTGGGAAGCTATCCTATCTCAATTTCACATGGGATGGAGCTTTCTAAACTCAATCAAACCCATTATATTTGGATGGAAATCCGTACCTTTTGGTTGGAATGGCAAAGCATTATGTAGACATGTCCCTAATGGAGTTTTGTGGCACATATGGAAAGAGCTCAATAACTGCATCTTTACTGAAAGAAGCAAAATGCGCAATAACTGCATCTTTAATGAAAGAAGCAAGTTGATTGGAAGACAATAATGGAAATAAGGATTGATCTACTAAGTTATTTAAAAGATAAGATGGCTGTAGATGTGATCCACTCATGTGTTACTTTAAACAACTGAATGACGATTATCTGGGAAAGAAAACGGAAGCTCATAGTATCACCCCATTGGTATGTGATCAAATTTAAAGTTGACAGTAGTTATAAAAGTAACCCTGGAACAGCTAGAATTGGAGGATCATCAGGAAATATTCAAGAGAGGTTCTCAAATGCTTTTCTAAGCCTTGTAAAGTGACGGACACAGACAAAGCAAAAGCAGGATTGTTACTAACTGGTTTGCAGATCTTTAAAGAATATTTTGGCAGTGCTTGTAAAGTGACAGATGAAAAACATACTTGATACTGTTGATCTTTGCACACTGATCAGGCCTCGTCTGAATCAATGATTAAAAGAAGCAAATGAAGAAGCGGATGCATTGGCTAAGGCAGGCATAACTGTGATGTCTTAGTTATCAGCCACTAATTTCCATAACTGTGATGTTTTAGTTAACTACCGCCAATTTCCCATAGCTTAACTTGTACATTTTGTTTCTTTATTGTTTTTGGGTCCCCTGGTTCCGTACTATGTATCTTTGCTTATGAATTCAAATTACCTTCTCAAAAAAAAAATATTAATTAACTGTCAAACCCATAGCTACAAAACTTCGGATTCAAAGCAGGATAGGTGTTTGAAAATTTAAAAAAAAAAATCATGCGTGTGTTCTCTGGTTAAAACATGCATGTCTATGAATGAGATCAGCTGGGAAGATAATCTTGTTTTTATGTGCACAAAAATTGTCATAACTCAAAGCACAAGTGACATGCAAAATTGTGGCATCTAAAGTAATCTTAAACAACGTCTTTTTCATCATGCCTATTAATGCTGTGGAGTAATCCTTTTTTTTTTGAATGATGAAAAAAGCACGGGTGCAACAAGAGGACTTCCAACTAACAAGGTCACCCATCTTAAGTACTATTGTCCAGGCACACTTAACTTCAGAGTTTTGATGGGATCCAGCAAATTTGTGTGAACTTCCTAGAAGGTCACCCATCCTAGTACTAAGTCCCGCCCAGGCACGCTTAACTTCAAAGTTTTGATGGGATCCGTTGTATTTTTGCTCATATGATCGCACCCTCAAAATCATCAAATTAGAGTGGGACCAAAGAGATCAACAATATCCATAGACCATATCACGGTACACATGGCAATGGGCCCAACCATACAATGGTAGGAAAACAATGTTCATCACAAAAGCTCTTTCTATCTACTATATATATATATATATATATATATATAGAGAGAGAGAGAGAGAGAGAGAGAGAGAATAGTGTTCCTGCACAGCTGCTCAGATAGCTTATCTGAGCAGCTGCTTCAAAAACTAATGTGGCCTCACATTTTTGGGGTGATCCAAAGCATTCATTTGGAAGGCCCTTCCATGGATAGGGTGTGTACCAAAAATGAGCCCTTTAGGATCATCCTAACCCTGCCATTTGTGGAGGGAAAAAATGGTCCATTTTCCCCTCCACCTTTGATTGGGTTAGGATGATCCTGTAGCGCTGATTTTTGGTAGACACCCTATCCATGGAAGGGCCTTTCAAATGAATTCTTTGGATCACCCCAAAAATGTGGGCCACATGAGTTCTTGAAGCAGCTGCTCAGATAAGCTATCTGAGCAGTTGCGCAGGAACACTATATATATATATATAAGGAAAGTGTTCCTAAGCTATAGCTCAAAAACACATGTGGCCCCACATTTTTTGGGGGATCCAAAGCATTCATTTGGAAGGCCCTTCCATGGATAGGGTGTGTACCAAAAATCAGCACTATAGGATCATCCTAACCCAATCAAAGGTGGAGTGGAAAATAGACAGACACTGTGTGTCCATGTTTCTGCCCATTTTCTCTCAACAGATGGCAGGGTTAGGATGATTAAGTACATATACTTGCAAATTAGGGTGTGAGTTGAATTTTCATTACAACGTATTTTACAATAATTTTGAATTTTTCGTGCAATTTTCAAATAATAGGTAGACAAAACAATTGCTAAACTTCCGTTTAATTCAAAACAAAAATCAATAACTATGAGATTTTATAAATTATTCTAGATTTCTTGAAGTTTAAATAGGGGAAATATCGAGATTTGTCCAGTATGCTTCAATTATTAAGAGAATTTTGTAACTATTAATCAAACCCAAACTTGAAAATGAAGTTCATTAAAAAAATTGCATGCTGAAATAAAAAAGACATGCATGACTTCTAATGTTTTACAACTCTGATGATATTAAAGCACTAACAAAATGAGAATATCATATAATGTTTGAACACCATAAGGTTCAAAGCATAAGACACATAACACACTTACCAGCAACTTCAGATGGCCTCTGATCAATTGCTGCTGATATCTTATTCTCGTTGAGAGAAGTTCTTAGTTTGTTCTTGGTGTAGCCCATTCAACTCTGAGAATGAGATTGTCGTAACCATAACCATTGAGCTTGTTGATAGCCCTCTCCGCATCTTCCTTGTTGACAAAATTGACAAAACCAAATCCTCTGCTCATGCCAGTCTTCTGGTCAACAGCGACATAAACACGACTCACAGAACCAAACGTTCGGAACAACTCAAGCAGGTCAGGTTCACGGGTATCTTCTGAGAGGTTGGTGACACGAACCGAGTTCTCTTCATTCCTTCGACGCATCTCGGTTCCTGTTCTCTCAGCGCCTGCTCTCATTCCTGGAGGAACATAGGTTCCCTTTGTAGCAGGAGAAGGAGCCGCAGATTCTGATGTTGGAGGCTTGTCAATGAATCCCTCAGCCTGTGGGGCAAGATCCTTGTAAGGACATTTCGAAGTCCAGTGGTCACCCTTCTTACCACAAGTCCTGCAAACCATAAGAACAGCACCTCCTTTTCCAAGCGCAGCAAAGGGGTCTCCTGCAACCTTGGTATCTTCTGCTTTACTTCCTGCATTTAGTTGCATAGTATATCCAGACCTTGTATGTCAGTTATCAGAACATATAAAAACCACAAGACTTGATCTTGTTGAAAGAAAGGAAGCTTTGACCAGAAAAAGAAACCAGATAAGATACATGAAACATAAGCCAACCAACAATAGCAAGCAATAGATTCCACAGCAAGAAACTGTTTCTCTACAGTTGTTGTTAAAGTAATGCAACTATTTTTTCAAATGTTTAAATAAAGAAAAAAACATGTCATGGCAATCCTTTATAAATGACTGTAAACGAGTTTCCTAGTAAAAATATTAGTCAATCTATCCTTGCCCATGTCTGATCATCTCAGCATCAGGAACCCCACAGAACGTGCAGAGCATAGCACAGTGAGCATCCCTCACCGTAGACAATTTATAATTAATAAAAAAAAATTCATTATTATTTAGAAATACAACTATACCCATAAAAAATATGAGTAACACAATCTTAAGGTTAACCATAGCAAGTGCCTTGAAGAAATTAAAAGAAAATGAAACTAGTTACTAGTTACTAGTCAGTTTCTTGCAAAAACTCAGCTTCAACAAGTTAAGAATAAAGCAAAAAAAATACATAGAAAAGAGACAAAAAAATGATAAATTTAATACCAAAATGTAAGCCCAAGATCTATCAAGTCAACATCCGCCAATCCAAATTTCTAAAGATGATTTTTGATGGATCTAGCTTTGGAAATTCGGGTCCATCTGGGATCGGGGGTGTTTTGAGCGACAGTGGAGGTATCGTCAGGTGGGCATTTGCAAGACCTATTGGGATGGCAGATTCTAGTGAGGAGGAGGTCCATGCCGCCTATCAAGGTATCAAGTGTTTCTGGAGGCTGATGAGGTGGATAGAGTGGTGATCGAAGGGGATTCCCTTAATGTTATCCATTGGTTAAGTGGTTCCCTCCCTTGTCCTTGGCGTTTTGCTCATCTATTTGACGAGATCGACGAACTAGAAGGGTCCTCAAACATTAATTTACGTCATGTGAGATCGGCTAACGCAGATGCTGATAGGTTGGCCAGGGAGGGGTTAGTTTGGACTTTGGAGTCATTGGAGCAGTTTTGATTTTCTCCCCCCTTGATTTCATCCATCTTTCTTGTCCTTCTATCTTTCTTGCCCTTCATCTATCTTCATTGCTGGTTTCTCTATATTGTTTTTCTTTTTATTTTTTCTTTATGTATCGGACCATTTCGGTACTTCTTCTCTCATAAAATTTCTTCACCATTCCAAAAAAAAAAACATCTAAGCCCAAGAACACCAAGAAAGAAGGCAGAATAGTAAGGCAGGAGAGGAAAAACGTTTGAAAATTAAAGCCGTGATTATGTGCTATGATGTAGTTACTGAGCAATGGTCTAATTTTTTAAAATTCAAGCTGATGGGCATTCATCTAGAAGGGGAAGAGGTGTGGAAGTATCTCACCTCTAGTTCGCCGCTGCCGACACATTGATTTTCAGCAAGGCAGAAGAGGAAAAAGTTTTGAGAATAGTTTTGACTTTTGAGAAATAAAGCCGTGATCAACTGCTATGAAGTGGTTACCACTTACCAGGCAATGGTCTAATTTTCGAAAATCCAAGCTGATGGGAATTCATCTAGAGGGTGTAAAAGAGAGATTGGCTAATCTGCTAGAGTGCTCAGCTGAATCATTTCCGACTAGTTTACAAGGATTTAAAGTGTCGGTTTCAGCTACCACCGAAATCAAAATATTTCGATTTCTGTGGGAATTTCAACCAAAATCATGTAAATTTTGGTGACAAATTTTCGATACTTTTTAAAATTTCGATGGAAATTTCGGCAATTTTAGTGGGAATCTTAACATTGCGGTGGAAATCTTTAAAATTTCGGTTAAATTTTTGGTGGAAATCTTGTAAATTTCAACAAAATTTTGGGGTTTCGGCGAAATTTCAGCAAAATCTTGTGAAAAACCAATTCAATATGCTTTTGGTTTCAGGCCAAACTGAAGCTGAAATATTTTGGCCAAAATTTCGCATTTCTGGCAAAATTTTAAAACCATGGTTACCTAGGCCTCCCTCTTGGAGAAGGCAGACCAAGAAGAGGACGGGCTTAAGGACATGTTCGCCAAGGGCATTCAGTTTACACTGAACCAATACGACATAGCGAGGTTTTGGTAAGATAAATGGTGTTCGGAGGATGTGCTTAAGGGCATGTTCCTCAACCTTTTTGGAGTGATGTCAAACAATGAAGCTTGGGTCCAAAAGTGCTTCCTGAAGGAAGATATCATGAAATATCGTGGAAATTAAACTACGGGTGGAACTTTTTTAACTGAGAAATGGAAGAGTTGCTAATCTGTTGGACATACTGGATACCTTGTATATCCAGAATTGTGGTGAAGATAAAAGGGTTTGGATCTTAACCTCATCTAGTAAGTTCAGTGTAAAGTCCTTTTACCTCCACATCTCACTTAGGTTCCTTTCTTCGTAGCTAGCCAAAGTATATGGAGAATCCCTGCACTTCCAAAAGTTAGCGTGTTTGGATGGGCCGCATTTTAGGACAAGATTCTTACGGTGGATGATTTGCGACATTGGATGATGATTATCATCGACCATTGCACTCTTTGTGTGAAGGCAGGGGAGTTGGTTGATCATTTGCTCACCCACTGCACTTTTACCAGTAAGGTGTGGAGTCGTATCCTTGCCAGGTTTGGACTGATGTGGGTTTTCCTGTGCTGCCTCTCTAATCTCCTAGTTAGCCGGTATTCTGTCAACTGGACTGAGAAGGGCAGAATTCTTTGGAGGCTCTCGTTGTTAGCCACATTGTGGATCCCTTTGGAAGGAGGAATGCCCGGCTGTTCATAAACATTTCCAAAAGCGGATATTCCGTCTACCTGAAGATCATTTCGATCATCATTTCCTAGGTGAGGATTCTGCCTTGCTTAAAACTTATTCTACCTTGGATATCAGGCGATGTTGGAAGGAGATATATGTTATTCCAGAAAGGGCGAAGCCAATCTCCCTAGATGGTCTCCTCCAAACCCAGGTTGGTTGAAACTTAATTTCGACGGATCAAGCATTGGCGACCATGGTCCGACATGGGTGGGAAGCCTCCTAAGAGATAAGAGAAGGACATGACTGGATGGGCCTTCTTTGGACATATTGGGGAGGACTCTAACGAGGCAGAAATCAGAATGGTGCCTCAAGGCATTCGGATTATCAAAACAGCCATGACTTGAGTCATGTCCTTGTAGAGGAAGACTCCCTCAATGTCATTAGATGGTTAGATGGTTCAGATTTTCTGTCGTGGAGATTTTTGTAGTTTTTTGAGATTCGGGATTATTTGAATGGTTTTTCGATCCGTTTCCATCGTGTGCGGAGATCAGCTAACAAAGAAGCGGATCGTATGGCTCACTCTGGTGATTCCAGCGAAAGATTAGAGGGTTTTTTTTATTTCCTACTTGATTTGCTTTGTTTTCATGTTTTTCTCTTTGTTATTCTTTCTGATGTAGCCTCGGCCAACCTCGGTTGCGGTGCCCACTTTTTTCGAATAGCAAAATGCTCATCATGCAAAAAAAAAAGACAATCAAAAGACATAAATGGGAAAGCAGCCGGTACATCTACTATAATGTTAGTTACGATGCAACGAAACTAAGGTTTCCTTAGAGGGAAATCAGTTGTCAATTGTCACAAGTTATGGAAACAGCTTATGCCCATTTCTCAATGTTCTTGATCGAGTTTGCACTACAGCATGAAACAGTCTTCACTAAGGATAAGGTTTGGAGGCAATATACCATCTTTGTTCCAAAAAAAGAGGCTCTTGAGCAGAATGACGTCCCAGCAAATATCCATCAAAGGTCTTCAGCCATATAGAGCCTCATCAAAGATGGTGACTGGGTGGAACTGGCGGGCCATCTTAAGCTCATCACAAGAGTTGCTTGCAAAGTGGTAAACTTGGTCCTAGTGAGCCTAGAAGGGTCTGAATTCATAATATTTATAAAGGTTTTAGATCAATTTTTTCCTTACTCATGATTAGCCACCCTTCCTCTAATAAAGCTTAGCTATAGCACATACTCTCCTATATCATATGCTCTCAAGGCCGTATAGTCTTCAACAATTTTTGAAGCATCATTGATCAATCATTGGATAGCTTTGGAACTACCAAATCAAGAACTCACCCAACTCATCTTAGTCAATAAGAAAGCACAGGGTTAACCATGAACTCCTCCGGTCAAGGGCTTAAATATCCAAATCAGTATGCATATCAGCCTAAGGCCAAACAAACAGGGGCGATGCCACATGAGAGGAAAGGGGGGCAATTGCCCCCCTTATTTTTTTGGAAAAAAAAAATATGCCTTTATTTTTTAATACTTACCCCCTTTTTAAAAAAATATGCCCCCATTTCCAATCATCCCTAAGATAGAAAATAAGTTTAAATTTTTAATTTTACCATTTTTATCTCCCTTTTTTGTGCAAAATTTACTATAATTTTTGCCCCCCCGTGCAAAATTTCAGATAGAAATTTTTTCTATCTTAATTTCAAGATAGATAAAAAATTACTATAATTTTTGCCCCCCTTGTGCAAAATTTTTGGCATCGCCCCTGCAAACAAATATATTTGGCTAATTCATAGTCAATATGCCAGTGATTTTTTTTGTTGCACACTCCCTAACCAATGCAAGATTTATTTTTTTATTGATAGTGCCTACTAGTGTGCCCAACTAAATTAAAACACTAAAAACATCATAATAACTAGTCTGCCGATTTCTTCTGTGAGTGGGGCTTATGCTAGTGATTGTTTTTCTAGCACTCTCCCTAACCAATGCAAGATTTATTTTTTTATTGATACTGCCTACTAGTGTGCCCACCTAAATAAAAACACTAAAAACATCATAATAACTAATAATAACTAGTCTGCCAATTTTTGTTGTGAGCGGGGCTTATAAAAAGGGAGGCCCAGTGCACGAGGCTCCCGCCATTGCGGCGGGTCTTGGGAGGGCTAGATGTACGTAGCCTTACCCTTGCTTGGAAGAGAGGCTGTTTCCGTGACTTGAACCCAGTGCACGAGGCTCCCGCCATTGCGGCGGGTCTGGAGGGCTAGATGTACGCAGCCTTACCCCTGCTTTGAAGAGAGGCTGTTTCCGTGACTTGAACCCGTGACCAACAGGTCACAATGGAGCAACCTTATTGTTGCGTCAAGGTTAGCCCTATGTGAATGGGGCTTATGCTAGTATTTTTTTTCTTGCACTCTCCCTAACCAAGGCAGGATTTATTTATTTATTTATTTTTATTGATAGTGCCTACTAGTGTGCCCACCTAAATAAGCTCACCTAAATAAAAGCACTAAAAACATCATAATAACTAGTCTCTGCCAATTTTTGCTGTGAGTGGGGCTTATAAAAAGGGCGGCTCAGTGCACAAGGCTCCAACATTGCGGGGGGCGGGGGGGGGGACTAGATGTACGCAGCCTTACCCCTGCTTTGAAGAGAGGCTGTTTTCGTGACTTGCACTCATGACCAACAGGTCACAATGGAGCAACCTTATTGTTGCGCCAAGGCTCGCCCTCTGTGAGTGGGGCTTATGCTAGTGATTTTTTTTCTTGCACTCTCCCTAACCAACGCAGGATTTATTTATTTTTATTTTTGTATTGATAATGCCTACTAGTGTGCCCACCTAAATAAGTAGGCTCACCTAAATAAAAGCACTAAAAACATCATAATAACTAGTCTCTGCAAATTTTTGCTATGAGAGGGGCTTATAAAAAGGGCGGCTCAGTGCACAAGGCTCCCGGCATTGCGGGGGGTCTGGGGAGGGCTAGATGTACGCAGCCTTACCCCTGCTTTGCAGAGAGGTTGTTTCCGTGACTCGAACCAGTGACCACCGTGTCACAATGGAGCAACCTAACCGTTGCGCCAAGGCTCACCCTCTGTGAGTGGGGCTTATGCTAGTGATTTTTTTCTTGCACTCTCCCTGACCAAAGCAGGATTTATTTATTTTTTATTGATAGTACCTGCTAGTGTGCACACCTAAATAAAAGCACTAAAAACATCATAATAACTAGTCTGCCAATTTTTGTTGTGAGTGGGGCTCTCTAGGACTCGCTTTTGACATTGGCATAATCCCTGGACAGTTTTCTAGCGGCCCCAGATTTGTTGTGTCTTGCTCATCCGTTTTTCTTCCCCGAAATTGCCTTACTGAATATAGCCAAGTTCAAATCACTTGAGTTTATTAAAAACTCAAAACCCAAAAAATGTCTCTTACAATTGCTAAATGCAAGTGAGAGAGATATTATTGGGGCATAAAAGGCCCAAATAATTTAGATGAAAAAAAAAATTCAACTAGAATAGTAAAAGAAAGTGATTCAGAAACACGATTCAGCTCAAATTGTAAATCATAAGAATTTCAAAATGCTGTACAGAGGGACCTCTACATGTCACATCATCCAAGAACTTGACAATATGTCCTACTCCTACACTAATCCCAAATCCACTCACAAATTCCACCCTCATCCAACAAATTTTCTTGCACGCCCTAGACTCCTTCATCCTAGTCACCTCTCAAGAAAACCATTCATTTGAAAAACCATGTTTCTAATCTCAACCTCCCAACTCTCCTCAAGACAGAACATCTTCTCCAATTTCATCAAATCAAACTTGTTCTCTCACCCCCACCCACTACGAAAGTCACCTCAAATCCTTTGTAACTTCAAACATCAACCCGACTGCCCTTTGCGTCTTAATCTACAAAGCTCCAACACAAAGAATTCTCAAATTTCCTCACTATATGGGCATACAACATCATCATGTTTCATGAAAAATCGTGAATCAACTATGCCATCCCCAAAATCATAATTTCTTAATTAGGGTTTCACCCCTGAAATAAAAGCGAATTAGAATTCACTTATTGCACTGAAAAGAGAGAAGTAGGGTATTTATATCAATTAGGGTTAAAACTCATGATAGAAAGAGAGAGGGTTTTCTTGTTTCTCTGACAGCAGGAATTTAAAACTCGAATAATAGATAATTAGGGTTCTCTGTAATCAATTAAGAAATTCATCACCTAGAAGAGAGAAATTGAGTTTTTTTTCTTTAAATTAGGGTTTTATCAGACAGAAAAAAGTCGGAGAAAGGAAAATTAGGGTTTTCTTTCTTTCTTTCTTTCTTTTTAGCATAGCTTACTCCTCATACAAGAAAAGATTGAGTTTTTTTTTATCAGTTAAGGGATCCACCACTAAGAAATAAGCTAAGTAGATTTCTACTTTGCATCAATTAGGTTCCACCACTCAGAAAGAGGATTATTAGGATGTTTCTCCTAGAAACTCAATAACATATTTACACCATTAGCCCCAAATAAAGGAAGAAAGCACAGAGATAAGATTAAATAGGAAATCATATACAGATAAAAGATTCAGAGAATAGGACAAAAAAAAAAAAAAAAAAAAAAAAAAACTTACCGGGAGCCCTAGGTTTCTCCATGAGAATCTCTTCAGTAGAGATCATGGTGAGCCTGCTAGTGGAATCCTCATGAGCGGCATCACCGAACTTGGACCAGGCACGTCGCTCCACCGCTCGCTTGCTCAGACGAGCCTTCGCGAGCTTTCTCGTACGGGTAGTGGTAGTTATTTTGACCTTGTTTCCTTCTTCGTTGAATTTGTACTCGATGACCTTTTTAACTCCGTTCTCGTCAGGTCCGATTATCATACGAGGCGGTAGCAGAAAATCCAGATCCTCTCCTTCGTCCTCTTCTAGCTCTCCCCACCGGACTTTGGCCGGTGCAGTTGCCTGCGGTCTGGAACTGTCGATCGCCATGGTTACACAGAGAGACTGTGTGGGGGTTTCTTTCGTTGAAGGAAAAAAATAACCCTAATCTTTTCAGAAAAAAGAAAAGAAGTACAAACTCTATTGGAGATTTTATTGGGTGTAAACTGTAAACCCGTAGAGTTTAATATTTTTTTTTTAAAAGTACTATACGTGACATCGATCCAAACCGTCCATTTGACGGGCCACAACATAAATAGGTTGTGGCACAAATATCATTTCGTAGGACGATCCCAACCCTCCCATATATAGAGGTTTCCATAATATACAGTTAGTTGCTCTATAGATCTTTATAGAGGTTTCCATGATGTGCAATTCCTCAATAGATAGAAGGGTTAGGATGTTTGGGCAAAACCTATTTATGTTGTGGCCCATCAAATGGATGGTTTAGATCATCCTATGGGGTGCTGTGCTTTTTCAAAATTAGTAGACTCTAAGGGCTTACACCAAAGTGTTTTGATAACCATGCACTCCACTTGTCTGTCATGTAGTATTTAAAGAGTTTTAAGAGCTTTTTGAGAACCGTAATATCCTCTGACATCTTTAAATACTTCATGACGGACAAGTGAAGCGCATGTTTATCAAAACACTTTGGCCCTGTTATCATTTCCCTATTAAAAATGTATTTTATGATTGTTTTCGTCCGTCTTTTCTCGGTGTAAAATGAGCGTAAAACAAATTTTAAGGTTTTTTTTTTTTTTTTTCATTTTACACCCATCTTACAGGGAAATTAAGTATACGGGCTTAACAGAAGTCAGTAAACCCTTTTTTCGTATGTTTATGGTGCATTGACTCACCCTAGTGGGATAAAAAAAACATACATATTCTATTTCTATTAGAACTCATTTATTTATTCAAGCTCATGATATTATGCATGGATCAGATGTCTCACGGCCAATTCCTCAGAAAAAATGGAAGGCGTCCTTGGGGTGATCTCATAGTTCCTACGATGGGGTTGGTCCACGGATTTTCCTTCATTTTGCCACATTTCGCTCAAAGGGTTTAAGCCAGATAGTGCATCAAGTTTCTTGATTACGTTTTACTCCCTTGTTTTGTTGGACAAATGGTCCATTCATATACAATAATCATATTGTAGCGGGTTGGAATTGGAATAGGTTCTGCGGCGGATCATAAATCTTTGCGATTTTGTCTATCTAATGAACGAGGAGTCCGTTTTGAAATCGTGCGCCCTGCACCCCACCCCCAAGTCAAATTATTATTTCTTTGAACAATATATGGAATAGAGATGTAAAAAAAAATTCCTTGAAAACCACATCATTTTTTTTTCCATACCTAGTTATACTATATGTGATGCGCATGTGTCCGTATTTTTTGTGTTATGAAGGAAGCATCCACTGTGGAATAGATATATATAATGGATAGAAAGAACGATTTATTTTGAACAATACAATACATGATCTGGAACACCATCTAATTCTCCGGAAACCCGAAATCTCCACCGAAACCCGAAATTTCGGATTTTGGTTGAAATTTAAAACCATGCTCGAAACCTTACAAAATTTCTACTGAAATTTAATATCCTTCCTAAATTTCATGCTCAGTAATTTGGGCCAAAATTTTAGGATGAGATAAAACATTAGTTTATAGGTTTCATCTGATTTCAGCTGAAATTTAGAAAATTTTGAGCTATGGCAATCAGTCTTTCTCATTAACAAGACCCTGTAACTCACGTATAGACATGAAAAGAGAGGAGAAGCTATCTGACTTTCCTGGTAGTGTGCCTTCTGATTTCGGTGAGGAGTGAGGCAGAATGAACATAGGAACAAGAAAATGACATCGTGATTTGGGTCTCGATGAAAGAATACATCAATGGCCGGTATACCGAAAAAAGAGAAAAGTGAATCCGAGAGCCCTTTTCACCCAATTGGAAGATCCATTCAGAACCTTATTACGGTCGTGTTAGAAAGGCTTCGGATTACGGTGAGGAACGAAACGCATTCCGAAACCGAAATTTGAAACCATGCTTACAAAGTTACAAGAGGCCATTGGTATCGGTTTTTCAAAGCTTTACTAGTTTTTGAGAATTGGCCGGAGATGTTTGTGGAAGCTAGGCATGTTCTCTCCTCCTCTAGTTCTCCTCACCTCACAACCAATCGATAATGGTCCCGGTTTCTCTCTCTTGACCCGTTGTAGATTGCGAAGAGAGAAGAAACAAAGATGGCGTGCTCAAGCAAGAACCAGAGGATGCTTTATAGAGTGTTTTGAGGATGACATAATATTATTATGAGGAACTAAAGGCCAGGATTAAATCCTAACATGACTATCTAATTAATCATGATGGGACAAGCTCCAACTGGTATAAAAAACCCTCTTTCCTTTCTCTCTGTGTGTCTGAGAGAGAGAGAGAGAGAGAGAGAGAGAGAGAGAGAGAGAGAGAGAGAGATTCTTTTTTCATTTTCTTCCTTGCAGAAGATTTCCTTTCTGCCATTTGGGATATTTTTATATCTGTAAACCAAATATATTATTATGAGGAATGTTAAACTCAATGGCCAATTGGGGAGCTCTTTCATCTGATTTTTTGAAAGGCACCCCTGAGTTTAGCATTCCTCATTAGTATATTAAAGTCTTCATAGTAATATGGGATTTGCTAGGGACCATCGCAGAAGACATTTCACCAATGGACTGTTAGATGTGAGAACAGCCACCTCAGGTGATTTTGTCTAATTCATTTAATTCACCTGAGGTGGCTGCTCTCACATGCAACAACCCATCTGCGAATTGCCTTCCGCAGTGGTCCCCAGCAAATCCTTTAATTTAATTATTATGTATCTCCCTTTTCAAATAGAGGAATGCTAGCATCAAGCGGTAGAATTGCATCGCAAATTTGAGTCAAACTTTTCCTGCTTTTTTTAGACTGCTTTGATTGTGACTAATTTACCCTTCCCTCATTCCACTTCCCTGTTTTTATGCACTGCCTTTCAAAACGAGTTTCACTTGCTAAATCTACATGCTTAACAAAAGCTATGGATAGCTGTGACGTTGGAGAAGAAGAGGGGGAAGGAGACTATGGAGGGGGACAGGGTTTTGGATGCCATGTAAACCTTGGGAAAGTCATGAGCTTAATTATGTTTGGATGCAAGTTAATGAGAGAGAGAGAGAGAGAGAGAGAGAGAGAGAGAGAGAGAGATTTTAGGAATATTTTTTCTAATTTAATTGCTGATTTTTAGAGACTTGTGAGCTGTTGGATCAAATCTCAAGAATTCTCATTTAAATAGTGTAGAGAGAGGGAGAGAGAGAGATTTTAGTAATATCTTTTCTAATTTAATTGCTAATACAAGCTCTGTGTGAAGGAGGGTGCGACGTTGGATTGAGGCTGGAAGTGAAACCCCAAAGAAACCATTTTCTTTCTACCTCCGAATACACGTCTCTTGCGTGTGTGAGGGACTTATTTTCGCATTCGTTGGCTCATGCCATTTGCCCATTTGTGTGATATTTTATATAAATACGTCTCATAAATCTCAACTCAACGAAATCGGAATGGAAATCAAAAGTTGAATTTTTCTAATTTTATCTCCCATTGCCACCATTGTGGATTGTCCTCCACATTTGCAAAAGATGCAGTATTGTGGATTATATCGGCCTGAAACTCGGCGCGCATGAGCCAACATAAACGAATGTTAGGATCATCCTTTGGAGAGGATTTGTGGGGGCACACCCTATCTACTTCAGCGCCCAACAAATGAACTGTTTGGATCACCCAAACAATGAAGGGCTCACTCTATTTATTTTATAAGGATTTTCACTAGTTAGATTTCTTGTGGTATTTGTCTATTGGTTTTGAGGGTTGAAACTCAAGTTGCTCGACTCCAATCTCTATGTTTATTCAGGAGTTGCTTACTTCTCTAAATCCTATATCACATATTTTCAAATCAAGTCCTCTGTGAGCAATGTAAAAAGACTCCAAATTTACCATTTAAATTGAAAAAATTGTAAGGGTAAAATTTCTTGTCAATTGGTGGTTGTGCAGTAAATCATTGTCTCTTAATCTGATGCTTCTGTAAGTTCTAAGTCAGATCAAGTGATTATGCACATGAAAAACTGTCTCCCATTGCCGACTGAAGAAGAAGAACAATCAAAATACTCTCTTCTATATTTACGACTTTTAATTTCAGGAATTGAATCCAACCTCTGATATTACCTCTATGTTCTTTGCATAGATTCTACATCAGATGGAATATCAAGGTTCTTGCAGAAGTAGCCTTCTGTCTGAAAAATGAATGCTTCTATTTTATTTCTCTGCTTATTTTCATGGATGAATCAACCTCTACTAACAAGGAGTTGTTTGTGTTTTTTGTTAGTGTAACTGAAGTTGTTTTGCCCATCAATTACCAACCACAGGTAAAAGAAAGTAAGCACCCATTTTATCTCAACAGACTATCAACACTTATTTTAGATCACTCTGCAGCTAAATTTTTGTATTGCTCCAGGTGAGGTTGAATTTCTTGAAAGAATTTGAGGCTAAACTTGGGATCAAGATCACCTGCTCGCAAGAGACTGAGCCGCTCGGAACTGCAGGTCCACTTGCTCTTGCAAGAGACAAACTGATCGATGATTCTGGTGAGCCATTTTTTGTCCTCAATAGTGATCTTATCAGTGACTACCCGCTCAAAGAACTGAGTCAATTCCACAAAGCTCATGGTGGAGAGGCCTCCATAATGGTAACCCAGGTAATTCAAATCTTCTAATCTCGTTGCTCTGTTGATCGATCATTCAATTACAAGATTCATCTGAGAAGCTTCTAAATAAGTTTTTGTACTGATAGGTAGATGAGCCATCAAAATATGGTGTTGTGGTTATGAAGGAGGCGACTGGGAAGGTGAAGAAATTTGTTGAAAAGCCAAAAAACTTTGTAGGTAACCAGATCAATGCCGGGATCTACTTGCTGAACCCTTCCGTTCTTGATCGAATCCAATTGTGACCCACATCGATTGAGAAAGAAGTCTTCCCTAATATTGCGGCAGATCAAAAGCTATATGCGATGGATTTACCAGGAATCTGGATGGATATTGGACAGCCGAGGGACTACATCACTGGCTTGAAACTGTATTTTAAGTTCGTTACACAAGAAAACATCTTCTCAATTGGCCATCGGCCCTCATATAATTGGAAAAGTCTTGGTGCACGAGAGTGCTATGATTGGCGATGGGTGTTTGATTGGACCTGATGTGGCCATCGGTCCGGGCTGCGTGGTGGAGTCGGGAGTGAGGTTGTCACAACATACGGTGATGCGTGGGGCCCAAATCAAGAAGTACGCGTGCATCTCTAACAGTATCATTGGTTGGCACTCCACAGTCGGGCAGCGGGCGAGAATTGAGAAGTTGACCATCCTCCGAGAAGATGTCCATGTCTGCGATGAGATATCCATCAATGGAGGTGTCGTCCTCCCTCACAAGGAGATCAGATCCAACATCTTGAAGCCGGAAATGATCATGTGATCTGTGGTGCTTAACTTAAAAAGAGTGTCTTGGAGTGTGCTTGTAAATATGGAGGTCTGTTTTCTCTTCTTCTTTCCATCTGGTTTGCAAGTGTAAAGCTTATGCCTGTCTTTCATCTTAAGTGAGTTTGAGAGGAAAAACTTGAGAAAGAAGTAAGGAGTAATTCTGAGGGGATTAACCGAATGATTTGTCATCTGGCCCCGAGGAAGCAAAACAAAAGAAGAAAGGAGAGGAAAAAGAAAATCAGTAAAATAAATGATGGATTAGAGTAAAGGAGTAGACAAATGGAATGAGGAAAGGAAAATAAGAAAAGGATAAAAGGATTAGGAGAAGACAGTAGGAGTAATATGTTTCAGTTCTAAGAGATAAGGAGTCTTGATTTTAGGATTGTTTAAGTTGGTTTTAAGGGTCTCTGAGTTGGCCATGTGTGCCAAAGTACCGATTTAAGAATCTAACGTATGCTCATCCCCAGGAATTGTGGACTACTCGTTGGTTGAAAAATAGCCAGAATTCTCTTAAAAGTAGTAGCATGAGAGATTCGTTCTTTCGCTTCGTTCTGTCTGGTTATTTTCATTTGGGTCCTGCGGCGAGGATGAAGGAATCTCGAAATGCAGAGGTCGAAGGGGTAAAATCATTTAATTCCCATTCTCGTAAGATGAAGTTTTTAGGTCCTAAGGTGTGGCCAAGCAGAGTGTACTTGTCGGGTGACCTACTTTTGATTAGTCGGTAAATATTTTGTGGTTGAATGATATTGTAAAGATCACAACCTTTGTGCAGTACAGGGATGTACATAATCCAATGTCAATGTCATCTTTTTCTTAGACTGGTGCCTGCATGTAGCTCCAGTCCACCTTAATATTTTGTAATGCAGGATGGGACTACTGGTCCCGATTGCTATCTTAATATTAATATTAATGAAATATGTCAACTTTAAAAAAAAAGGAGTAATTTATCCATGTTTTCTTAGTAGGACATGCACATTGGTTTAATGTTTCTTTTGGAAGAAGATAATTGAATTCAGACACAAAACAGTACAGACCTGATGCAATGAAAAAAAAAAGATTTGGCATCATATCCTTCTATCAAATTTTTAATAAGGAATGTATACCCTATCAAGAATATCCAGAAGGGAAGAAAAGTTCTCAATTTCACTTTCTTTTAGGCAGGGTTGCAACTTGGGGGGTCGGGCAGAACCCTACCCTTCCCGAAAACCTATCTGGTCGAGTCATTTTCAAGAACCCTATTCTACCCGGAAAACTATCAACTGCACAAGAGATAGTTGTACCCCTTGACATCACATATGACCCTTTACAATATGTAGGTTCCTACTCTGTCTCAATCTGTCTTGTAATTCATCCCAATGATGCATTTAGTGTCATGGTGTTTTTTTTTTGTTGGCTAAATCTCCATAGCTATTTACCCAAGAAAGCCTTATTCCTGCGTTTGAGATTTCTTAATTCAATTCCTCCCTTTCTTTTCAGTCTGCATACTCTTTCTCATTACATAAAATATTTGAATATTTTATTCTATTCTCTTCCTTCCCAAAGGAAGTCTTATAGGAGCTTGATGGCATTTGGAAAAGACACATGAAATACACAGAAAGATTTCATAGGCCTCATTTAATTAGAGAAATTCTACCACTCAATTATAGATAGGAAGCAAGTTTATCATGGATCCTTTCAAGGAATGGATCCCACAATGATGGTGTGGGTATCTCAAAGCCTAGTGGAAATCGGTATGTTATTGGAAAACATCCAAGCTTGCATCCCAAGATCATGGCAAAACTCTCAATCTCACACTCTTGCAATTTGATCCCTCCCACTAAACTTTTACCCATGTTGTTTCTTAGACCTGATATCACCTCCAACCATCTGAAGAACATCTTCAAGGTTTTCATTTGTTAAAAGTCTTTGATTTAATGTTGTGTTGGTATTAAGTAGAAACCCTTTTGTTTATACAATGTTTATATCAACCTTGAGGTTGTAGGTTCAATCTCAGCTTACCTACCAAAAAATAGTGTTTTTTGGGCACTGTGTAAGATTACGGGTTGAGCTACTTATTTTTATAAAAAATAATGCCTTTCTAAGCATTTGTTAACATATTGTAAGGCCTTGTTCGTTTTGGATTTTGACAAACGATTGTGTCCAAAGCCAATTATTGACTCAAAATTAAGGCCTTGTTTGTTTTGGCCCCATTCATTTTAATTTTGAGTCCAATAATTGGTTGGAATATAATGGTAGTCAGAATCTTAAACGAACAGGGCCTTTGGATTTTGAGAATTGATTGTGTCCAAAACTGATTATTGGACTAAAAATTAAGGCATTATGACGACCGAAAGTCCGAAACCTATTGTTGGACTCAAAATTACATTTAAATTTGAGTCCAATAATAGGCTTAGGGCCAAGAATCGGTTGTCATAATCTGAAACGAGCAGAGCCTAAATGTCAATTTGAGTCCAAGGATCAGTTTTAGACTCACAATCAGTTCTCAGAATACAAAACAAACAGGGCCTTAATTTTGAGTCTAATAATCAGTTTTCGACTCATAATGTTCTTCTAAAGCTGATGAATATAGCTTAAAGCTGATGAAGGGAGTGTGAGAAGGGACAAGGACAATGAAAAACTTTTTATTTGTTGATGTGCTTAATGAAGCATCAATGGAGGCTGTGAGTCTCCTTTGGAATTGGGGTTTAGGCCTACAGGGTATAAGAATGCAGGGGTTAGGCTAAATGGTTTAGGCCTACAGGGTATAAGAATGCAGGGGTTAGGCTAAATTGATCAAGTTTAGGGCCCTAAGTAGGTCTAGGAATTTTAAGGTTAGACTAGTATAACTAGATTTAGAATGCTAACTAGATTAGGGATCCTAAGGTGAGGCTAATTTAGATTAGGAGATTTCTAATTGGGAGCACTAAAGGCTGATTGAGATTAGGAATTTGGCTAATTGAGTAAAGATATTTCTATTAATTCCTCTCCTAATTTTCAAGATCATTGATTGCGTGTTGCAAAACGCAGGAGGGTTCGTATTTACCAGTGAAAGAGAAATTTTTTGGGGAACTAGTTTGATATCGAGTGAACATGAGAGGGATGGCTAAAAGTGAAAGTATTTGTGACTTTTCCTATCTTATGTAACCTTGGATTAACACTTGGTTAAAACCAGTGGTGGAGCCAGGATTTATACATATGGAGGCCAGGCTTACAGGTACGAGGGCTGGCTTCAAATTTTAAAGGGGGCTGGGCCAAATTGAGTTGGGTCTATTAAGGAGTTTGGCCCAACTCAACAGGGGCAGCTGCCCCCCTTATGCTACATGTAGCTCCGCTCCGCCCCGCCCCTGGTTAAAACATGAAAGTGTTTAACCTTGGGTTGACTAAAGGAATCGTTAGTTAAGGGGTTGGGCCTGTAGCTCAGTGGTTGAGGCTTTGTATATGCATCTCGAGGTCACAGGTTCGATCCAGCTTATCGACCTAAAGAAACAAGGAATCATTAGTTAACTCGTAGTTGAGCTATGTTTAAAAGAGGGGGAGCTAACCCTCACTCGTCTCTGTGGTTGTCACCTCACTAACTAAAAGGAAAGCCTTCACTTTCTTCATGACTAATTTAGTCAGTGTTGGGGATTTTGGAGAAAGGTTTATAAAGAAAGGAGGGCGTGGTTGTATGTTTTTGGGGGTGAAATGTAAGGAGTCCGTAGGTTCATCCATTCTTCTTCCTACTTTGGATATCCATAGAGTGAAGATTGGTGTAGTGGATGAAGAGTGACACTCCTCAAAGCTCTCAGGAAATTGCACTTACATGTGCACTTTGGCTCTGCCAAATTTGTTGGCCGGCCACCTGGCAAGCCACTTACCAAAAGAAAGTCAAGGTCTTCCTGTGGCAAGTTACCCAAGGCGAGGCTGCATCAATAATGCATGAACATTCTGATTATGTGTCCCTCACCCCACTCTATAATCCGGTTTCTTCAAACTCTTCTTTGATGGGGCCTCCAAGGAAAACCCAGCGGATGCCGAGGCTCAGTGTACACAAAAACTGCTTTCTTCAAACTAACTTTGATGGGGCCTCCAAGGTTAACCCGGGAGACGCTGACAGCAGTCGCAAGGTTCGGTGAATATATCATGTCGCAGAATGGACAGCCCTCAAGATTGGTATTCACCACTCTGTCAACCTCTTGATACAACTCTTGCAGAATATTTTGGATTCACTGAATGTCATCCAAGCCCCTTAGCCGCAACTAGGAATAAGCATGGCCGACACTGCGGTATTTGCAAGACTGTTTTTGGCATTTTCTCAGCTCTTCCAATGGTAAGCTACCCACTCATAATGGGATGGAGATTCAGTAGCGGATATCTTGGTATTGGAAGCAGCAGTGTTTAAAAATGCGGGCGGAGAAAAATCCTTTTTGACTCGGCACGGACGTGGCCAAGAACGCAATTTACGTGGCTGAGTACTCGGTTGATGCGGTCGTAATTTGGGAGAGTCCAAGGAGTTTTTATTGACACTGTAGGGAAAAATACGGAACACGGAATGCGCCAAAGTAAAAGGGAGTCGACTCGGGGGAGTCGACTCAGACGTGGGGGAGTTTTAAAACTATGGGAAGCAGGGATAACAAAACACAATATGTTTTCGATAGGTAAGCCACCTTCATGTCTCCTCAAAAAGACCTTATGGGCTGATGTGCATGAACATCATTTCTATCGTGTTTCTCGTCTTGTTTTTAATGAAACTCATTTTGGAAAAATAAAAATAAAGAACTCAATGTTGACATCCATGAACAAGCATGAACAAGCATACCAATTTCATCATCACTAAAAAAACAAGATAATGTGACAGACACAACATATACAAAGGAGCAGGAAAGAGGAGAAAGAAATGGAGAAGCCTCAATACGAGTCACTAGATGGAGCCCAAGAGCCAAAACATGACGAGAGAAGACATGGCAATGAAGAGCCAAGTGATGAAACCCAAAGCTACAGAGATTTGGAACCTACTACAAAGTAGGTAGGGATTAACCCTGCAGAAGTTTGTGTCGCTCACAAACAGAACTGTCACCCCTGCCGACGAGCATGCTGCTGCAAGCGATAGGGTCGCTGTCACCTGCCATACATAATACTGGTTTAGTTAAAACAATTTTTGAACAAAAAAGAAAGAATTTTAATTGTTCGAATTCAAAACAATGATATTTCCAGATGCCACATCCATTAAAAGCAAAGAAAGACCCCCAAAAGATCGCATTCTACGACCAGTATACATAACAGAATGGCCTGCGCTTGAGGAAGAAATGGAAGGGGTGAAAAGCCTCACGAGTGAAACCAGTTAGTTGGGTATCTCATGAGCCCAGCCCTAGAAAATGGGATGCTCCTTGTTTTTTTTTTTTTTTGAAAAGCAGCTAGTGATTTTATTAATAAATTGTAGTCATAATGCAACAAATGGGGACAAGGCGTCCCACATAGCGATTACAGAAGCCACCCCCAACAGCCCTATACGATGGTCCTACATCCGACCCAAATCCCGCGAACGAACCCCAGCCACCTCGTCCTTCTCCACTCCTTTCGATAGCTTGTCCGCTTGCTCATTGCTGAACGCTTCATATGGTTAGAGTTAGGGCGAATGGTCAAGCAAAGATCACAGATTTCTGAAATCATATTTGCCAATTTCCATGCACTAGGATACTTATTTTAATAAAGACCGGAGAGGGGTGCAACCTAGGCGACTTTTCCATGCCCAAGCCAAAACATTGGCGGAATCCCCTCCACTATGAAGCACGGATATGGGTACAAGGTGCGGGTACGACACGATACGGGTATGTGGATGCATGATTTTTTTTTTAAAAAATAGGATACGGGTACGTTGGGGGTATGCTGAATTATATATTTTTATATTTTATTATATATTTATAAAAATTAAAAAATTAAAGGATTTGTTCGTTTGGGATTGTCCCAACTCCCAACCGAATGTGAGCCCCAAACAGAATATTGGATTCAAAATTAAACATAATTTCGACTCCAATAATCAGTTCTGGACTCTCAATCGGTTGTGAGTGTCACAATCTCAAATGAACAGGGCTTAAATGTAATTTTGAACCCAAATGTGAGCCCCAAACAGATTAATGGACTCAAAATTAAACATAATTTTGAGTCCAATAATCAGTTTTGGGCTCTCAATCGGTTGTCACAATCTCAAATGAACAGAGACTAAATGTAATTTTGAGCCAAAATGCGAGCCCCAAACAGTTTTGAATTGTTTACTGTTTGGGTGCGTACCCGAAACGCACACAGGGAGTACCCAGGCGCACCCGCACCCAAGACGCACCCGATACGGGTGCGTGGGGCTCCAAAGAGTACCCGTGCTTCCTTGCCCCTCGATGATTAAAGGATCTGACATAGAACTCACGTACCACTTCAAACCCCCAAGGAGAGCTCTCGATTCCGTCTCATTAGAATCACACACCCCAACTGGTCTAGAGAAAGAAAGAATTATAATTATCATATAAATTACCGATGCTCCTCGTTGTAACTATCATATAAATTATCAATTGCCACAGTAACTGCTCATTGAATTCAGGGCATATTGGAAAGGACGATAGAAGTATTCAGACATGAGGTCAGGTCATGGTTCAAGGGCTCGGCTCTGCAGATATAATATAATGAAAAAAATAATCTAATTTTTACGCCCAAACAACTCCCATGAGATTAAAGTGAAGGAGACAATTTGGGTTTTTTTTTCCTGATAAATGGATCAAATTTCATTAAAAGAGACCGAGATGGTCCAACACAAGGAAAGAGAGCACGAATATACAACAAAGAAAACTAAAAGAAACAGCAAGACAATATTACAGGAGAAGAAAGTCGAAAATATCAAAATCCTCTTTCTGAGCTCTGGCCCTAGCCATCTTGTTCGCATCCCCGTTAGTCAATCTCCTAGTATGGCGAAAGGAGATACTCGAAGAGCCAACAATATCATTTATCTCATTGAAAAAGGCTGCAAATCTCCAAGGGGGAAGATGAAATCCAGATAACCACCGAATGACTTCCAAGGAGTCCCCTTCGACCACTACTTTATTAAGATCCTCACCCACAGGGAGCTTAATCCCTTTATGTACAGCGCACACATCTGCTTAATTAGAATCAGCATACCAGTACGGCCTGAAAAAGCCATCTCACAACTCCTTTAGCATCCCTCCCCCAACACGTTTCGGACCCGAATTTCCGAGGCTAGAACCGTCGAAGTTGAGCTTTAAGGAGCCACTAGCCGGAGGCTCCCAAGCCTGAGCAATCAGAATGCTCCTCTCTATGCTAAAACAAACCTTGCACCATCCCTCCAAGAGATCATAAGCAGAGACAAACCGAAAGCTGTGAAGAGACTTAGGCCCAAAATATAGTCAAAGCCAGCACCTTAGTGAATATATAAGAAGCACTCTTAGCTCTTACTCTAAATATCCTGTCATTTCTCTCTTTTTACACCACCCAAATAACCGCGATGAAGGAAATATTCCAAAAGATCTTGCCTTTACTACGCCATGGAACCAATTGTCAACCTTCCAAAACATCGATGAGATCCTTAGGGAAAACCCAAGAAAAACCGAATCTTTTCAAGAGACCACTCCAAATCTCCCGAACTAGGTTGCAATGGATGAATATATGATTCACAGATTCCCCATCTTGGATACACAAAGCACGGTGATCAACAAACCCCATCTTCCGCTTCCTACAGAAGTCCACCGCTTGAATGTGATCTCAAATGGCCGCCCACTCAAACACATTAACACAAGGAGGAGCATGGATTGACAACACCCTAGCAATATTAGGAGCCACAAGGCAAGCCACGAGATGGGAATAGAAAGATTTAGCGGAGAACATCACTGACACATTCTAGATCCATACCCTTATATCAGAGCCATCACGCTTTCGATAATAACTCTCCAATAATTCAAATATCATGGCTACCGCTTGAAGTTCTCTATCGAGGAAATTACGTCAGAAAAGCCAGGAGCCACACTACCCTGTCCTCCCTCCTCCCAAAGCAATCTTTGAACATTGCCAACTTAGAAGAGGAAACCCACTTACAAATCTGGGAAGAGATCTTTAGGTCTGAACACCACTTATCATGCCAAAAACTCACACAGTCCCCCACATGGGCACTAAATCTAGTATCCTCATGAAAAACCACCCTGTCCTCTATCGAAGAAATTACGTCTGAAGGTCGGGAGCCACACCACCCTGTCCTATCTCCTCTCAAAGCAATCTTTGAATATTGCCAACTTAGAAGAGGAAACCACTTACAAATCTAGGAAGGGATCTTTCAAAGGAAGGTCTGAACACCACTTATCATGCCAAAAACTCACACGGTCCCTCACATGGGCACTAAATCTAGTATCCTCACAAAACATGGGCGAAAACACTAAAATATCTCTTCACACAGAGCGTCCAGGCTTACTGAAACAATCATCCAACTCCCAGTGACCCACTAGAGACCCATATTTGCTGTCAATAATTTTGTCCCAAAGCGATGACACTTCCTCTCCAAACCTCCATGGTTTGCATGCTTCTTCCCATTTCACTAACGGTATGACTCTTATTTTCAGAACCTCCCCATAAGAATCTTATTTGGATTTGTTCAATTCTCAAAGCTACGTGAGTAGGGAATTTAAATAGAGACAACTGATATATCAGTATATTCACCAAAACCGCTTTTATTAGCGTTAATCTCCCCCCTCTCGAAACCAAGTTTCTCTTCAACGTATCTAGCCTTCTTTCAACCCTCTCCACTATAGGATCCCAACTTCTTTTTTTTTGGCAACCCGCTCCAAAAGGCAATCCATGATAGGAAGAGGGAAAAGAGTCCACCTTACGCCCCATAATGCCAGTAAGGATTTATGGAAGTTAGACCTTTGTCCGGTCACGACCTCGAAACATCTGATAATAGATCTTAGATTCATAACCTTCAGCACATCCGGCAAACTAAACAGAAGAGTATCATCTGCGAACCGTAAGGAGACAATTTATTGTGAACGTCAAAGTAGAACAATTTTCTCCCTTAATTAAGATGGTGACAAATTGGCTTATATACATGTACAGAGAACCTCAAATAACCATCTCACAGCATGGCCTTTCGAGACGCCTTCTCTAGCTGGCCCGGGATTCCCCAAGCTTGAACCATAAAAGTTTAGCTTTAGATGGGCAAGGCTAGGTGGATACAAGGTAGAATCTTGATTCAGTGCCAAAGGAAACGTTAGGGAGCAGGGGTAGGTGGGTTTGAACCTTGAAGAAAAGGAATCTACGGACTTTGGAATTAACGAGTCAAATACATAAGGAAAGATATAATAAAGTTTTCTTTACCGTCTTAAAAATAACATACATAAATAAATAAAAGGAAACATTGGTCATGGGAAATAGTGGAACTAGTCACTTGCAGAATAGCCAGGTATTTTTTTAAGCGAAAAAAAAGGAAGTGTTCTGACTTACATGAAATGAAAAACGAAATAATGTACGAAGATGTTCTGGAATGAAAAAATGTTCCAGCATCCCCTGATTGGTATCTAACAGCAGATGCGTACGTACAAGCAAACAAATAGGTTAACAAGTAGGGTGGTCCTGTGCAGTGCAAATCAGGGTGTTCTGGAGGCCTTTTGTTCCAACATATCTCCCTTCATTTTATACTAAAAAAATAAGGCCCAAAATATATGAACGAATATTATGTCATATTTGACCATAAAGAAAATTTTAGTAAACGAATCGGTCTCTTCTTGAAGAATGTGTGTCTTGACTTTTCTAAGCACATGTTCATGTAAGTGGCCCAGTGCAAAACGGCATGATAACTGGAGTTAAGAAAGGAAAAGTCATTACCCAGTCCCCAACAACAAACAGGCTCACTAAGACAGGATTTTGAAGGTCTCTCTTAATCCTCAGAGCATAAACATCAAGGCCTGCTAGTCCCAAGCTCCACAGCAATTGCAGCCCCATAGAAGCAATCAAGTAACTGAATGCAAAGAATATCAATGTCAAAGCATATGGCTCAATAGAGGAAAACCCACTTTAAAAGTTTTTCGCATGTATAAACAAACTCATTGAAAGAAAATATGAACACATGCGGTGTTTAAGAAGTTCAGCAACAATGGAACAAATATTAAATTCAACATGATTTTAGCACTAAAGGGCAATAGATTAACCAAGCGAGCAATATGCTCTTTTGCAAGCCAGACAATTATTACCAGATCAAGGGTGTTTGTATGTCTCTTGACTCTAATTGGTTAGGTTAGCAGAAAACAACAATAGCTTGAGTAATCCAAAATGCTATTAGTTGATATCAAGGTTTATTCTTCACTAGTATTCTGGCCCCATGCTATGCATGGGTGTAAAATGATGGGGCCCACACGATCAAAACATGAGGTGTAAAATGGTGGGGTGCACCCTAATGCATAGGTTTGGATAGAGATGGTTGAGGCCACAACATCAATAACATTAGAGGTAAAATGGTGGGCTCCACCCTATGCATCGGTTTGGGTAGAGATGGTGGCCCCACCCACAAAGAATTGACGTTTAAAGGCAGGCCCCATCCCATAAAACATGAGGTGTACAATGTTGGCCCCATCCCATTAATAACATGGGATGTAATATGGTAGGTCCCACCCTATGCATGGGTTTGAGCAGAGGTAAATGGTGGGCTCCACCCTATGCATCGGTTTGGGTAGAGATGGTGGCCCCACCCACGAAAATTGACGTGTAAAGGCAGGCCCCATCCCATAAAACATGAGGTGTACAACGTTGGTCCCATCCCATCGTTAACATGGGATGTAATATGGTAGGTCCCACCCTATGCATGGGTTTGAGAGAGATGGTAGGCCCACATCAAAACATGAGGTGTAGAACGGTGGGCCCCAACCACGCTATACATGGTTTATAAAATGTTGGGCCCCACCTATTATAGCATGAGGTGTAAAATTGCCCCTCCGGAGCAAGTGTAAAAATGGTGGCCCCAACTCATGCTATGCTTGGGCTTAAGACCCCCCCGCGCTCCCCCTATCAAAACAAAACATGAGGTTTTAAGAAAAGGTTTTCCCTACTCATTAAAAAAAGGTTTCCCATAAAAAAATTTCTTGGAAAGAAAGCGAATGACAGATGGAGATAAACATGCTTAGTATATATTATAGATATATTAATGTGTTTTAGTGACTCAAGCAGTCAAGTCATAACAAATAAGATGTTATTTCTTACCACAATCTTGAATAAAATAACCGCCTGTTTTGACACCCGCACAATTCAAGGAATGCCCTATTCATTGATGCCTAATTTGTAAAGTGACAAAAAAAAAAATTCTCTACAAAGATCATCTTATTTGCAAATTGGGGTGGAAATTCGCTGCCCCAACCCACAAATGAGATAATACCCCAATTCACAAAATTGGTGGCTGTCCAAACAGGCCCTACTGTCAACTTTCCTTGAGTTGGAGATGATAAGAGGAAGAAGAGAGACTAGGACATAAGCAAGTCACGTGAATTCTTGGGAATAGGAGTTCAAGCCTTACCTCGCGACTTGTCTCACCTCTCTTTATATTAATGAAAACATAATACACATAAGCCGAAGGGCACAAAAGTAAATCTATCCTAACTTTTATACACCACAGTCTTATATTAATGAAAACATAATTTACATAAAAAGGCAGGTGATATATAAGCCTAATGGAATAAAAGTAAATCTATCCTCACCTATAAACAGCATTATCTCCTAGTGGTATATATTAATGTAAGTGATATAAACAAAGAATTATATTCGGCTGTCTTCTACACCTAACTCAGGGGAGTGGCCTCCAGCAATAGATAGGGACTCCCCTCGTGAGTCCAAGTCCAAGAATCAGAAATCAAGCAATCAGTGACTCCGATGTGGCTTTACAAAAAAAATGAAACAGTACGATATCCACTAGTGTTCAGCTGCTTTTTGCAAACTGGGGCAGTTAAGGACCATCAGTTCAGAGTTGACCAAAAACTAAATTATTACATTCAGTTTACGTTAAAACTTTTGCACAGTTTTCTACAACTGGAACTTTAAAAGGAACCATTGTTCATTAGTCTAAGAGGAACTGTAAAATGAAGCAACCCCAGCTTCAGCATAACAATATTCAAAGTGGTTGGACTTGAAAGCAGTGTTTAAAAACATGGATGCAGGTCAAAATGCGGCCAAGAAAATCCTCGTCGACTAGGAGCAGACGTGGCCAAGAACGCGGTTGACACGACTGAGTACTCGGTTGACATGGTCATAACTTGGGAGAGTCAAAGGAGTTTTTACTGACTGTAGGGGAAAACGCGAACCGCGGTGGCAAAACGCAGAATGCGGCCTAGGGAAAAGGGAGTTGACTTGGAGGAGTCCACGATGGCGCGGAGGAGTTTTAAAACTATGCTGGAGAGTCAGTCAATCATATTTTATCTTTGTAGATCACGAGATAGGTTTCGTTATAGGACTTTTTCTGCCTTTTCATTCTATTTACATGAATAGTTTTAGATCAAATTATCTTCTTGTGAACAAATTTATTAGTTGCTTTCTTATAAATAACAGATCTCATTATTAAAAGAACAATGGCATGATAACAAATATGGTATGATTGGTAGATCAGGCCAATGGAATAGATGCCTAAAGAAAACCTAAGGCCTCGTGAACTATCGAATCTGCCTCCAACATTAGCCATTTGGTAGTCATGATGAAAGTAATGTGATGTGTACTGGCACCATCACAAATATTCAATATCTCCTCTATTAGGAGCTCCAACCAAAGCCTATTTCCCTTGATTAACTAACGAATGTTGTTTAAAAAATCCCCCCCTATAGTTCAATCAGACCCAAAAATGAGCTGAAAAGGCTTCAACACCTTACAAGATAGGTAAAATCTATCGCACTTGTATACATAATTTTGGAACCCATCCTCACCTCAGGCAATTGATCCCTAATAATGCTGCCTATGCCTATTGTCCAAGATTGCAAAGAGAGCACCCATCAAAATTGAATTTAAGGTGTCCACCTGACGTAGTCACCTTCTTTTGTCAATATTAAAACGTTGTAATGCATACGAGGAAGAGAGAGAAGAGAATGTGGGAATGGGAAATCCATGAGGTTTAGACTGAGTACCCCATGAGAGTCCAAAAATATATTATGCATGTCCTAATTCCCCAATATTACAAACATGCCACTTGTAAGTGATAATATAAGGATGGGGCCAATCAGTACAAAATGTATCAAAGAGAGACATGTTAGGCGGGGCCCACTGCACACATCCACTTCAACATTCGCCCTCAAGCTGGAGCATATATATCACAAGCAAGAGCTTTGGTGAAAATGTCACCCAACTAATTTTTCAAACTTCACAAATGGAGTGCATATCTTCTTGCACAAAACTGCATCCCTGACAAAGTGACCGTCCACTTCAATATGTTTGATCCTCTCATAGAAAATTGGATTATTGAAAATGCAGATCGCTGCTTGGTTATCACAAGATAATAATGAGTTTCTCCAATGTAAACCCAAACTCTTTCATAAGAGTCTTCAACCACATCAGCTATTATATGCATAACTTTATACTCTGCTTCTACGCTAGATCTAGCCACCATTGTCTATTTCTTTCTCATCCAAGTCGCCAAATTATCACCAACAAATGTATAATAAATTCGACCATCTGTAAGATTTAGATCCTGCCCAATCTGCATCTGAATAAGCAATATTTTCTCATCGACAATACACAAAGCACTCTTTTGATATCATAAAATTCTATACAGTGTTTCCCAATAATTTTGTTTAAGTAGCTCGTGGACAGCAAGGTGTTATCATTTCTCAAAGGAAATATGTAACCGACCTTCTTCATGAACGGGAATGCTCGAGGCTAGACCAGTTGACGCTCTAATGGAATCCAATGTGAGTTTGGATGTTAAAGCCAATGGTGATTTGAAGACAAGCATAAATGGCCGGTTGGGAAACTTATACTTGATGGTTACAAGGCCAGAAATCTCCTTTGTTGTGGGAGTTAAAAAAACTCAGCTACCCAAAGTCTTTAATGTGAAAATTTTGCATCAAATACTGCTCCGTTGCATCCATTTCACTAACATCATAGCTAGAGAGAAAAATGTCATCAACATACACAATTAGTAGTACAACACCTTGGAGGTAGTGTCGTGTCTTAGACCAACAAGAAACAATCATGTATCGCTCTATCCACGACAGAGTCAGAGTATGTTGCCTATTGTGCTACTGTTTAGGAAGTCATTTAGCTGAGGAGATTCCTTCTGCGACTCTGGGATGGAATTCTTTTTTTTTTCTTTTGAATGATAATTTGGGATGTAATTCACGCCAAAGACCTTATGACAATGCATTGTGATAATTTACCGGTATTACCACATGCAAAGGATCCCAAATACAATGGAAAATGAAGCACATTGATATTCGTTATCATTACGGTAAAGATATAGTTTCGCGAAAGGAGGTGGTCCTAACATGTAGATCTACTACGAAAATGATTGCCCCTTGCTAGGCCAATAACATGAGATGTTTACCAGACTCTCATGTTAGGTCTATGGGACTTCGCAGATTTTGATGAATATGGACCTTTCGATTAAATCACTCTTAATGTTTGATTTCATTTGTTGATGTTGATTGATTCCATTAGACATGAAATTATGTTATGGATATATGATACACACATATTCACCAAGTGATGGATAACATGAAAAAAATTGCCATCGGGCTAAGGGTTGTAGCCCTGCCACATATTCGCCATGTGATGGATAACATGAGTCGCACATATTCACCATGTGCGACTCATAGGGTTGTAGCCCTGCCACATAGAATGCAAGAAGATTAGAAATAATTAAACCATAGCACAAATAATGTGAGGGTTGTATGTGCAAGACAATGTCAACTAAAAAATGTTGAGGAAATGTCCATTGGGAACCAAACATGGCTCAATAGTGTCCTACATGAATCATATAGCCTGAAATATTTGGATGTGACTTGAATTGAATGTTTGGGATGGCAATCGAATTGAAGGACTTAGGTAAGGTGATTGAGTAATCACTAGACTAGGATCCGTAAGGTATTGAGCATGGTTTTAAATTTCGGCTTTGGTCAGCATGGAAATGGAAACTTTTCAATTTCGGATGGAAATTTCGGTGGAAAGCTTGTAAAATTATGGAAACGTAAGGAAACATATGCAAATGATGGAAATTTAAGATCACCGTCAATCGTTTGATTTGGAACGTCAGGCACACAGTGGTTTCTTGGTCTCTTCAATACCAATCATTAGTTGGCTACTCTGTGGATATCATTATTATGAATTGGGGTACATTCTTGAGAGGTAAAACTCTAAAAAATAAAGTGGCTGCAAGATGGACGCCCCCTCCTAGAAACGTGATCAAACTTAATGTTAACAGTTGCTCTCCTGGCAGCCCAATCAATGAAGGTAATGGGGGCATTTTTTTGCTGGTCCTATCGGTATCACTGACTCCATAGAAGCCAAGGTCCACGCTCTTCATCGGGGGGTTTGACCATCGCATCTCCACAAGCCAGATGGAGGCAGTTTGGAATTTGAAAGTGATTCTTCTAATACAGTGTCGTGGGTCAAAGGGAAAAGTGACGGTCCATGGAGAAACGCCAATCTGATTGTTAAGATCAAATAGTTATGCTTGAATGGGGTTTTTCTTTTCTCTTTGATTCCCTGAAATGCTAACGATTAAGCTAATAGCTTAGCCAAATTACCTGGGGGAATCTTTATATCTTTTTTCTTCATTAATGGTATCACTTTTCAAAAATAACCCATAATGATTTAACCACGTAAAAAACCTCATGACATGTGCTACTGTGCATGTCTAATAATTCAGTACATAATACATTCCACAGGTAATTCACATAAATATTTACACATAGTAGATGCATCATACTTCATATGTAATTCATATAAATATACTTATATAACAGATACTAGTATAGTATTACTATTACCACTAATACAGTTACGGTCTTGGTTTCATTACGGATTTTGATTTCGGTTTGTATTTCAGTGGGGACTGAAGATGGAAATAGAAACATTTTGGCCGTTTCGTGTTGATTCGATGGGAATTTAAAACTAGGGTATTGAGATTGATGAACTCATTGTGAGATCCACCGTAGCACGTATATATACGATGTGCTATATCACATGCCTAAATTAACATACACAAGTGAATAATTCCCTATTTCCTAACTATGTGAGACTATTGGTTATGTAAGTAACCCTGATGCCCTTAGTGACTCATGAATATGTTGTGAAGCAAAAGCTTGATGTATGCAAACTCTATAATGTTTCCAACGACTAGGATTGATGTGGACTATAAGGACATTTTTAAAAAAGCAATTGATATGAAGCTAAACAACATGACGGCTGGAGTATGAATATTAGTTAACAAATTCTTTGGATTAGATGTATGCATTAACTAGAGCTTCTTCCAAAAAAAATTGTTCGCTTTTTCACAGTTTTCAACTACTATTATGTACTCTCATATATGAGTAAAAGTACATAATACTTTTTTGTCGAAGCTCATAGTTGTGTATTGGGTGAGAATTTTTCTTAGCATTTACTCGTGAGGGACTAGAAAATGATTAATATGATATGGCCAAATACATCTTGGGAAAGTGTGGGTTGTTGGAGATGAGATGTATTATGTCAGAAACTTAGCATGGTGCTTTCTCCAAAAGAGACTCCCATTGGTATCACACTCTCTCAATATGAAGACAACAAGAGCAATGAAGAGAATGGGATGATTTTACAATTCCAAGTGTACCTCGCTATGGATGAGTGGGAGATGTTGAAGTTAGGACATCCATGTGGGTCCCACTAGGTGACTCAGAATTGGACTCCTTGTGAGACTCCTTGTATGAGTTGGAGTTGGACACGGAGTCTGCAACTCACTACAAATACAACATGAAGGAGAATTCCTAGGCTTACAAAAATTAGATAGCAATTTCGTCCTCCAGTCCTCCCTCTTCCCTCTCCCATCTTCCTCTATTTTGCGAAGTTCTCTAAGATTTATCACTGCCCTAAGATTGAAAGGGTGGAAATGGCGTAGCCGGAAGCGCGAAGAACGAGTCGAGGTTAATTAATATCAACACCGATAGGAATAAACCTTCGAATCCACGAAGGGCGCTCGTCGAATCCACGAAGAGCTATTTCTTGGTAGAGAAAATTGTTTATCTCATTCTTCGTGGATTCGACGGGCGCCCTTCGTGGATTCGAAGGTTTATTCTGATCGGTGTTGATATTAATCAACCTCGACTCGTTCTTCGCGCTTCCGGCTACGCCAGGTGGTATCAAAGCCCTGCTACGTTCTATACATGGCTTCCCACAGAGAACGAGAAAATCAATCGACCATGACGGTGGAGATGTTTAACACTCTTAAGGCTACCGTTAATCAAATAGCGGAGCAATTGGCATGGTTGAATCCTATTGAGCGCGAGCAACCCCAAATCGACGACGGTGATCGGCAACGGGATGCTGAAGCTCTAAATCAAGTCCAGCGTCCCCGCACAAGAGTTACGTATTTTCCCGATGATGATTACTCTAGCGAGGAGGAATTCAAAGACATCATCCATCCGAGGCATACCCGTGGTCGTGTTCCGCAAACCGCGGCTCGTGATCGCGAATACCGTATTAAGGTGGATTTGCCCGAATTTAATAGCCAACTCTATATCGAAGATTTTCTTGATTGGCTCGCGGCGGTCGAGAGATTTTCGGCTACATGGAGGTTCCCGAGGAGAAAAAGACAAAACTAGTGGACATCAAACTTAAAGGTGGTGCTTCGGCATGGTGGGAGCAACTTCAACTTTCTCGTACAAGAAAGGGAAAGAGACCAATCCAGACGTAGGCACGGATGCGTCAAATCCTTCGTGAGAGATTTCTTCCCATTGATTATGATCAGATACTCTTTCAACAGTACCAGAATTGTCACCAAGGTAATAGATCGGTTAAAGATTATACGGAAGATTTCTACCGGCTATCGTCTAGAAACGATATTTCGGAGACCGGGGCACAACGAGTAGCACGCTACAAAGGAGGTCTTCATCAGGCGATCTATGATCAAATCGCCCTCCACCCAATTTGGACACTGATGCATCGTTAAGTATTGCTCGGAAGCACAAATGGTAGGAATGAGGTCTTCTTTCTTATTTTCCTCCTCTTTATGCTCCTTTATATCACACTGCTTCTGATCATCATCTTCAAGCTCATCACCAATGGTTAGGGGACACTGATCGGATTTGTGACCCAATTGGTTGCACTTGTAGCACATGACCTGTTGCTCGAACGATGACTCGTGTGGATCATACCGTGGAACTTGTGTTGTTGCCAAAGTAGAAGGAACATCTTCAAGTCCTCTTCCTTGTGTTGGAAATGCCTATGGTGGCTTTTTTGTTCCAACAGGAAGATCCAAAGTCACTTTCTCTTTCACGGTATGCGGTGTCTCTACCACGGTTCGACTCATGCAAAAAGTCATCTAATCATAATCATAATCAAGGGGTAGAAACCTCTCACAAAGGACTTGACGCATCCGTGCCTATGTCCGGATTGGTCGCTTCCCCATCCTTGTACAGTTGTACGTGAGAGTTGTAGTTGATCCCACCATGCCAAAGCACCTCCCTTGAGTTTGATGGCCACAAGTTTTGTTTTTTTCTCCTCAGGAACTTCCATGTAGTAAAAAAATCTCTCGACAGCCGCTAGCCAATCAAGAAAATCTTCGAGATGGAGTTGGCCATTAAAATTTGGCAAATCCACCTTAATACAACAATCGCAATCACGAACCGCAGATTTCAAAGCGCGGTTATGAATATACCTCAGATGGAAGATGTCTTCGAATTCCACCTCACTAGAGTAATAATCGTTAGGAAAATATGTAACTCTAGGGCCGGAGCGTGGAACTCGACGTAGAGCTTGAGTGTACCGTCGCCGATCACCGTCATCGATTTGGTGTTGCTCGCGCTCAATAGGATTAAATCGTGCCAATTGCTCTGCTATTTGATTAACGGTAGCCTGGAGAGTGTTAAACATCTCCACCGTCACGGTTTCTTGATTTTTCCGTTCTCCGTGGGAAGCCATGTAAGGAACGTAGCAGGGGTTTGATACCACCTGGCGTAGCCGGAAGCGCGAAGAACGAGTCGAGATTGATTAATATCAACACCGATAGGAAAAAACCTTCGAATCCACGAAGGTCGCTCGTCGATTCGAATAAACCGATCGGAATAAATAACTAAGTTCCTTAATTTAACTGGACTCAAATAGAAATTGCTTTGAATTACAAATATGCTGCTTCCTTTCTTTTCCCAATTTTAGAAAGAGACGTTGGATACTTTTGGGAGGTTTGGAAGTTTCCAAAACTCCTTGCCTTGCAGCCCACGTCAGGAAATCAAAAAATCACTCTGTAGCGTTCGATCTCCGACGGGTAGTTGATCGGATGATCTCCGACAACATAAGACAAAACAAACTTTGATCCATTCCGTTGTGCTCTTCATGTTTAGGTTTCTCTCCTAAATCCCTACACCTTCCAAAAAGTGAAAGGGAGGTAGCAAGTGCAATTCTGTGATACCTGTTTGGTTCTTCTCCTTTAACATTAAAGGAATAAGCACACTTCTAGGCTACTTCATTGTGTCTTGCTTGGAAATGCTGAGAACCAGAAGGGTCATCACTGTGATAATACTCAAGCTCGCCACTCTCCGGGCTATTCATCTTTAGAGTTTAGGTGTCCCACTCTCAAAATACCATACCACTTTTCAGAGAAACCCCTTTTAATCTTCAATGGCTTCGTCTGCTTCTCCAGTACATGACTCATCCATCTAGCTTTTGTTTCCCTTTTCAGGGTCTTCGTCTTCCACTAACAAGTGTTCTCCACCACAAATCCCTTTTGTTCTCCCTGATTCTTGGAAGCATTCTTTTATGGAGACTACGGATGCTCCTCATTCATGTTTGGCAGATTTGTGTCATTGACATGGCAATCCAACAACAAAAGACGAGATAAACATTCCAATGCTTCTGGTCAAGCCTGAAGGTTTGCAGGATCTTCACTGACACCATTACATTGGGGGACAACTTGCCCCCTTTGATGTACCTCGGTTTACAGTTAATTAAATTCTTGTTATCTTTGAAAAAAGACATGGCAATCCAACATGAGGTTTTCTCTCAGATGCCTATTTCAATTAACACCCACAGTTCATTCCACCACGATCTACTCATCATTCTACTCTTTAAGTCAAGTTGAAAATTATAAGCATTTCCCCCCATGCCGTTAACCTATGTCTTGCTTCATCTCATCTTTGTAATGTTGCTCAGCAAGTATTCCTTGTTCACAGTACACTATATTTGAGGAACTGGATTTCATAAGAATGATACACCTCTTCCTTATGGTCAGATAACCATAAGATAACATTCGTCTTGGCAGCTTATTAGAGAGGTACAAAAATCATCTTGTGTCTAAGATGAGAAGCCCTTTTCACCCTTAATGCTGCTAATTTCTATAACATGTAGATGCTGTATGACTATTCAGCAAGCAATACTCACATCTAGTGCTTTTAGAGGTTGAGTTTCCTCAAATTATCTCATTTTTTCTCCATTTTGTCCTACTCTATTATTCTTCTTCTTCTTTATTTTCTATTTTGATATCATAAAACCTTAAAACAAAGTAGTAATTACAGTTAGATAATAACAATTAGGACAAGGATACTCAATTTCTCCAAACAAAAATCAAGAAACCTAAACAGATAACAAAAAAAAAGGTAATTAGAAAGATTAATACCAGAAAGCGGAGTAATTAGAAAATCCAGAAGAAGAAACCATGGCCCCGATCGAAGCCGCTGCGAAAATACACTGCCCTATCCTTAGAAGAAGCCCTGTGACCGTACCAGGCCCTCCAATCAAGCTCTTCATTTCCTCTCCTTCCAAGGGCCTTTCCTCAAAACGGAAAGCCCTAAGAAGAACAATTAGATTTCAAACCCTAATCATCCCAATCTCTTGCCCTTTTTCCCCAATTCAAATACTGATTTTGAATAGGAAAGAAGACCAATTTTTTTACAGCGTTCTAATCAATATCTAAAGATTCAGATCCTTTGACAGAATCAAAATCTGACCTAGGTTATTTTAAAACCCTAGAAATTCTCAGCGATGAAGGAAGACTGAGCAAAAAAAATTTCTTTTTTTTCTTTTTTTTTGACAGATCACGTATTCAAGGGCGAGGAGAGAGCTAAGAACAGTGACGAGGTCTTAGAAAAGGAATTGCACTAGTAATAAGAGAGAGGGGCCACGCAGAAAGTCACTTTTACTATCAATGGTAAAAAGCTGCTTTTTTGGGTCCTACAACAAAGGGGGCATAATGGTGGGTGTAAATGAAATCAAGAGCACACATGATCTGAGTCCCAATTTCGAATGTGTATCTCATGTGTGTGATAAAGGATTACAAAATCAATGGTTTAGATTTATTTGGAAGAACTCTAAATAAGCTTAGAGGGCGAGCCTTGGCACAACATTAAGGTTGCTCCATTGTGACCTGGTGGTCACCGATTCGAGTCACGAAAACAGCCTCTATGCCAAAGCAGGGGTAAGGCTGGGTACATTTAACCCTCCCTAGACCCCGCAATGGAGAGACAGACCCTCTAGGCTGCCCTTTTTTCAAACTCTGAATAAGCTTGCCGGACTAAATACGGATTGCGTAAGCAAAAGGAAAGGTCCAATAAATGCTTAGGAAAGTGTAAAAGAAACTTCCTTTTTTGTATTTTCTTTAGGGCTCCTCATATTATAATTCAATATGGGCCCTAGACGATTGGACGGTTAGGATAGTTTAGGCATCCAACATCCAAAGCATCCATTTGATGGGCCACAACATAAATAGGTTGCGCCGTAAAATATCATTTCCATAGGATGATCCTAGCCCTCTGATCTAAGGAGACCTCTATAGATCGGAGGCTTGCGATCATCCTATGGAAATGATTTGGGGGCACAACCTATTTACGTTGTGGCTCATCAAATGGCCGGTTTGGATCATCCTATGGTGTGGGTCATGCAGTAACATTAAGGCCCAATTGTAGGCCCCACCCATATTTTTCAAAACGAAGTGCACCTTTACTTTACACATTTCTAAGTAAAGATGTGTTTGTTTTGCCCGAATCAATATTTAGAATCGACATTCTGTTCCTATCTTGCTTGATTCCAACATTTGATTCAAATAAATGAATGAAAAAAAGATGGCAAAACTGAAATTGGGGCAGAATCAATGGGAGAATTTATGTGGTTCTCTCTTTCCTACCTGATAGGTGGAATTAATTCTAATTGCACCTTAAATGGAATTTAAAAAAGAAAGAGATGCTTCAAACCTCCCATCACACGAACAAACTTGTTCTTCCTATGGTTCTCTCCGTAAGCCTTCCTTACTTGTGGCGTTAATCGCAAGTTGTTGCATTCCCTTCTTAGCTTTCCCCTTCTCAAAATGTTCAAAATATTTCCTCACTCGATGGCCATAACTTCGTTACTCCCCATGAGTGTAAAATTAACCTTTTATTTAAATATATTTCACATTCACTAGTTTATCTTACTCCCAACTTTTGTTGAAAAAATAATGAAAAACTTTCGCAAGACACAAACTTTTATTTTACAAAGTGTTATAAGGAAAGTAACATATCCTCATTGGTCCAAGGTGCTCAGTAAAAGATATAAGAGTAATCAATGCAACTCATCCTTATTGAGACATGAATGATTAGTGTCACCCTAAATTCAACTACATTAGTTGGTTAAATAGATTAAGCCAATTAGTGTTCTGTTATGGGTGTAACTCTAGGACGTCCCTGTTGGTCTCTTTTGCCATTTAACTCACCAAAAGAAGATCTTCCCCATCAGCGATTAGGTCAACCATAGAGGCAAAGAAGATCCAACCAGATTGATCCTCACCATGTCCCATTGAAATAAGTTCTTAATCACTCTTTTGTATTGTAGTAATATGCATGGTTAGATTATAAATTGGTTCTTGTTGGGCGGAAAAATCAGGCTCTAATGTGATGCTTAAATGCGGCGCCACCATCACAATGAGGCCACTCGGGTAAAACAGCACACGACCCCTTTCGACGAACAGCCCGCCCTAGAACATCTCGAACTCTGGGTGTCTCCTGCTCCGAGTGATCTCAATCCGATCCTTGACCTTGAATGGAAACTTCCCGAGCCACCTGACGTCATTCCTAGATAGGACTCCTTGATGTCTTACCATTTTCTCGCGTTGTTGCCGCCAATATCTGTGTCAGATCCCGACTCCGCTGCACAAAGATTTTTTACCTGCCAACCACCGATTTGTCACCGCCTGGAGAATCATATCTCCAAACCTGCTGCATCGCTCTCCAAGGTCGTATCCGCATGACCTGCCATGTTGGCATCTCCAGCGATATACGCGGTCCACATCACCGTAACATCGCACCTAGGAAATCGGAACTCCTGCCTACAAAGGGGGAAACCCCCACTCAAAAAAGGGGACACCTGGGCTCCAAAGCCACCACATACACTACACACACAGACGAACCAAGCCCATTATTTTTGGTAAACACACTCTCAGGTGCATGTACTCGCCCCTAGCTCACGGAGATCTCCTCTCCACTCCTTCGTTCAGCTCTCCTTTTCCTAATGCCTCGGTCTGAATTGAGTGTCGAAGGGTTCTCCCGGAGTTCCGACTCCAAGCGGTCCTTAACCTTTTGTCTATGGACACAGGTCGATTCAACCCACCGTGCTAGACCTAACAGGAGGCAGGACCCTCACATCCGGACCGTTTGCACTCTCACTCACAGATTTGAGCAGCATCAGTTCTAATTAGATATATGGCATTTGTGATCATGACATAATTTAATTAGATCTATTGCATTTGTAGTCATGACATATAGAATGCCCTGATCTTAGGTTTTACACCTTCACCTTCATGTATCTTCTTTCAATTAATTTAGGGAACTACAGAGCATAAAGTATCGTTGTCACGTGCCACCAAACTCATAAGTTAACCAAATAAAACAAGAGAGATAAGACCAACATTGCACACGTCTATTGATAGCAGGGAAACGGTCTAGAGGATGGACCCAATTCTGAATAAGCCCACATCGCCTACAAATTATATGAAGTTGAGCCAAAAGCTCGTGCCAAGCGTTAGAAAAAAAAAAATGAAAGCAATTCAATTCAAATATGGACAACTAATGCCTTTGAACAAATGGAACACTCATGCTCTGTTTGGATGTTGGTAGATGTTGGGAGGATTTGGAGAAGAAGAAGTCAAAGCGAGATTAAAACCAAATCAAAAGGAAATCAACGGGGAGATTGAGAGCAAATCTCCCAAACGTTGTTTGGTTGCATTAGAAGATTTGAAGAAGGTTTTTTGCCTTATTTTTTAAGATTTTTTTTAGAAATGTTATCAGCACTACTGTTTTTTGATGAGGGCACTCCTCACTTTATTAAAAGTATGGTATGGCCCGCACCATAGGATGATCCAAACCGTCCATTAGATGGGCCATAGCCTCCAAACCGTCCATGAGATGGGCCATAGCCTAAATAGGTTATGCCCCAAAATTATTTCCATAGGTTGATTCTAACCCTCCGATCCATAGAGGTTAGGATGATCAACCCTCTAACATTCAGATTTGAGGGTTAGGATCAGCCTATGGAAATGATTTTTGGGGCATAACCTATTTAGGCTATGGCCCATCTAATGGACGGTTTGGATCATCCTATGGTGTGGGCCATACCGTACTTTTAATAAAGTGAGAGTGCCCTCATCAAAAAATAGTAGTGATGATAACATTTCTCTTTTTTTTTGTATAGGAATTTGCTAGCCACCTTCGCCGAAGCCACTTTTCGACTTGTGGCCCATCCTTTGTGCAAAGATACCAAAAAAAGTAATCATTACGATTTGTATTATTAGGATTTGTGGGAAGTAGTAAGTTTTAAATGAAAAATTGCGGAAAAATGGAAGCAAAGTAGGAGAATTACAAAAAAAAATACCAAGATGTACTAACATAATGAAAATTAAAAACTTATGACAATTACGGGAAAAAAGAATTTGCCAGAGAAGATTCGGATAAATTCATCCAGCGAATTTTGAGGGTTCCACGTCACCGACAAGCGCCCGACATCCCCGGCGGTCAAACTCTCGAATTTCGCTAAATTCCCTACCAAACACCCTTCAGCGAATTAGTAGAATTACATTCCCTGCTATTTTTCTCAAAAAAATGAACCAAACAAGGCATCACTAGTTGGACAAAACCTGCCAAAATGTCAACATGCATGTCAAATCAATAAAACAAGATCTGCCAAAAAGTCAGCCAGTAGGGTTGTTCTCACCTGCAAAAGCCAGCCGCGAAATGGCTTTCTGCCAAATTGCCTAGCGAATCCCTTTTTAGAAAAGTCCAAAAAAGGCCATGCTTGAAAACAATTCTGAAGTGAATGGAATGCAAAAGGCAAAGGCAATGTGAGAGGATACTATCAAACATCTTGGCGATTTGTTAGAAAGCCATTTGACAGTAAACTTTTGGAGGAGAGAGCAGCCGCACAGGTTCATTTTTTACGTTTTTAGCCGATATCTTCTGAAAATTATCGGTTCTCTCCTGCCAAAGTAAGCCGCGAAATGGCTTTCTGCGAAATTGCCTGCCAAATCCCGTGGCTGAAAATTTTCAAACACTAGCACTATCTTGTGTGGCCCACATGTTGGACTTTTGAGCCTACTGGTCTGGCCGACATGAAGGTAGCAATCAATAGTGCCGTGTTTGAAGGGAAACGATATCAGCACTACAATGTTTTGTTTTAATAGAAGCACGATCATAGCCTTGTCTTTTCTTTTTTAATTAGCTTGTAAGAGCTTTGACAGCTCTCTAAATAATACTAAAGGACAAGATACTTCCGCACATCTATTAAAACATTGCAGTGGTGATATCATTTCCCATTTTTTATGCCATAGGTAATTAGAAAACCTATGAATTTGATTTTATTTTCCCCTTATAAAATAGGACTTCCCTTATACATAAGACCCACTTATGCCATGTTTACGTGATATGATTTTTTGAACTGGAACACAACCACTCCACACTGATAAAAGACACTGGTGTTGTTAGTCGTTACACGAAGCTTCGATTCCGTTTCAAAGGCATGCATATACACAGTTCATAGTTGGGTGCTGATTTTTCTTCTCTCTAAGTTGAATACTATTGCTGTTGTAACTTTCTTTTTTCTTGTGCAGTTAGGGGGGCTTGAGATAGAAAATGGGGGAGGAGTTTCGTTTTTTCGAGTTGAACAACGGAGCGAGAATCCCATCGGTGGGTTTAGGGACGTGGCAGGCACCACCGGGAGTTGTCGGAGACGTTATCATTGCCGCCGTCAAGGTAGTTTTCGCGTTCTCAGTCTCATCACCTTTTCCATTTTCGAGTTTTCCTTCTTTCTTTTCTTTTTCTTTTTTAATTCGTTTTGATGTTTAATTGAATGCTACAAGCTTTTCATTTCTGCAGTTGGTATTATTTTCTTCTATGATCTCATTTCTGTTTCGATTTTTATCTTTTTTTTACAGTTTAATTTGGTTGAAGATTGAGTTATAGAATGATACGTGCATGTTATTGTGGTGTAAACGGGGTAGTTCGTGTTGTTATTATGTGGTTATCGTTATGTAGTTTAGGCTTGTGGGGGTTAATTATTGGTGATGTGTCTTTTAAGTGGGTAGATATGCATGCGATGTGGAACTACCTTTTGCTTGTATTTGGGTAGTAGTATTTCAATGTAAAAGAGAAAAAGAATTTTACAGCAAAAAGGAAACTAGTGTTTCAGGAGAGTCATGGTTTCTCTCAAATTGAACCATTTGGAGGTCTTGTTGCTTCGATACAACCCTTCCCTTCTCTTTTTCTATCTTTTCTATTTTCATTTGTGTTACGGCCAATTAAGCACATAACATAGAAGCTTTATAATCTGCAAGAAATTTGATACGCTCTGGTTTTAAATCTAACGTGCTTTGATTTTGAATCTGATGTGCTCTGTATTCTTTTATTTCAATATTTGACTTTATGTTATTGTGATCTTCTCTGATTTAAAGTGGGATTCGCTTTTGATTACTTATTTCCTAAGAATACTTAGTTCATGGACTGCGGCCGTCATGTTACAACCTTCATAATTTGTGTTTCATGCTAATGATGTTCGATGTCTTTGTGATGATTTATATGGTTATCGATTATATTGTGTAAGGTCTTACATATTTTATATATACTCTGGTTGCTATAGAAAGATATTTCTAGGATTTGCTATTTAGGTATATAGGATTATGTGAACGAGTGCGAAAAATGGACAAGAAGATGTGAAAGATTGTCAACATAGTACGAAATTATAAGATTTACAAGGAATAAAATAGATCGCTTTTTGACAAGTTGGATATTCGAAAAAGTTTGCCTTCCGTAGGGCTACAAAATTACAAAAAAATTCATTAAAAAATAAACAAAATCATGAAAACACTTCAGTTGTTATAAGTGATTTAGCCATGGCTCAAAATTCTAGCAGATATTCATTTTTATACATGTATGTGATCTCCACTAATTTTGAGTGGGATTTGCTCTTATGATTCATTTCCTAAGAATATTAATTTCCTAGATGCAACCATCTGTTATTGATAAGAGGTTTTGCTGTCACACTAGAAAAGGGTGGCCCAGTACACGAGGCTCCCGCAATTGCGGAGTGTGGAGAGCCGTAGTACAAATCAAAGGGAACTCACACCAGTTGCCTATATTGCCTATGTTGCCTTAGGCTTGTGGCACATATACGCCCATTACATTCAAATTTGCACAATCTGTGTGCTTAAATACATACAAATGACAAGCCAACATGTAGCATAACTTACCCCTGTTTTTGCTACTACATTCTGTAACAAAATTCAACATCTAGGGAGACGTCCATATGCACTCTTGAGTTCATTAGAGCCATGTTTTGACGAACAACATGCTTATTCTTGAATTGATGTGGCTTTTACATTTAGAGATCCATGGTATTCTTGAGCTATCTTTGGGAGTTTACATCCACCAAGAGGTGATGACTGATATCTAGGCCCATGCTGAGTTCCCCTCCCCCCCAGTTTTGAACTGTTGAAAGCGTAAGTTATAAATCCCGTTTATTTTCGTCCGGAATGGGTGAAATGCTTCTTTTCATATGAATCGTGATAAAAATGACCTCTAAGGGGAGAAAGCCTACCAAATTAAATGTGCTTGCACCTCTTCACTTGATCATTAGATATGCACCATATTCTCGTTCTGGCTGAGTGTGACTACTTTTTTTAATATTTTCAGCCACAATAATTTGCTGCCATTTGATGTAGTTGGATTGGAGTTTTGGAAAGGGCCATCAGCATATCTTCTAACCATGTGCTTTATGTTTCTCTTATCTCTGTTAATTGTTGTTTTACAATTTTTTTCCCTTTTAGATGAAGTGAGTTACTACTGTATGTAATCAAACATTCTTACACTTTATTAACGGTACAATGCAGGAAGGTCATTATGTTTTACTTATATCTAACAATAACTACTATGTGTAGTCAATCATTCTTGGACTTTATTACTGTCACAATGCATTACAGTAAACATGTTATACAATTGCTATGTCTAACATTATATGGAGTTACCTAAGCACAAAAATAGATTGAATTGCAAGTTCTGTGAATATCTGCTTGGCCATGATCTTTAACATGAAATAATTATGGTCCCTTGATCATGACATACTGTTTTTTTTCTGCCTCTGGTATTTTTTGACAGACTTCAAAGCTCTATTCTTAATTTGAATGGATAATATCACTATTTTTTGCTTGTTCTTGACCCAAATCAAAGTGGTGCTTATTTTGAAAATTAAGACTCTAACTTACTCTACTTACACGTCAATGCAGGCTGGCTACAGGCATATCGATTGTGCTCGAGTATATGAAAATGAGAAAGAGGTAATTAACTACAGTGATTTGAGTAGTTCATTATTTATGTTTATAAAATTTAAGAAAAAAACAATGGAGATGTCCAAGCTGTTCATACTAAGATAAACATAAAATTAAAAAAAGAATGAAACTACTTAGTTTAGCTCGACTACAATAGCAAAACAATTGCGACCAGACCAGTGAACTGATCTTAGGCTTTGCATCCTGACTAACACGATGAAATTATATACGTATTCTTTAAGAAAGAACGAAGATCATCTCTATATAATTTTCTTACTCGTGTACCTTTTAGTATTCATTTTTAAAACATTAAGTTATGTCAATCCTGCCTAACCTTCCTTGAGAACCTCAACATCCCTTCTCCCTCTTTATGGGGGTATTATACTTGTCATAGTTTGGAAAACTAAAGTATGTCTAGCGTGGTTGCGTGTGCATATGTGATGCATGAATTTGTTTGATCTCTTCCAGAGACTTTGGTCACTTTTATTTGCGAAAAAAGATGCTGTGAGTTGATTGAGTTATCTGCTTCATCTCACAGTTTTCCTTCATTTAATCTTGTTTTTGCTTTAATCGTAGATTGGTATGGCTTTGAAGAAGCTGTTTGAAGATGGTGTAGTGAAACGTGAGGATTTGTGGATTACCTCCAAAATCTGGTTGGTTTTACTTCTTTGTTTGAGTTGTAAAACATTAGAGGCACTTGGAGTATGTTGGTCACCGTTTGGATTAATTTTTTTTTTATAGATCCATCCATTTTCTTCTATATAAACAACGAAAATCTAATTTTGCTGGTGTAATTATCCTGAAGATGTGCCTGTGGTATTGGAGATAACTTTGCAAGATCTGCAGCTTGACTACGTAGACCTGTACCTCGTATGTTCTTGTTTCAATGTTAAATTGTGTACTTGGCAGATCATTTTTAGTTAATTGTGTTTATTATGCTTATAGGTTTATCCTTTACACTTTGTAGTATAGTTATAGTATGATCTAGGTTATTATATATGAGAAAACGGGTTCTACACACTAGTGTAGATAAGTTATCTACACACTAGCTTAAAATACAGTGGAGGGCATATTGTTTGGGTGATCCAAACCATTCATTTGATTGGCCCTCACATAGATAGGGTGTCCACAAAAAATCAGCTCCATAGGATCATCCCAACCCTACGATTTGTGGAGGTAAAATGGACGTGTATAAACCTTCACAAATCTGTCAATTTTTTGCCTCCACGGTTCGAAGGGTTAGGATGATCCTATGGAGCTGATTTTTTGTGGACACCCTATCTATGTGAGGGCCAATCAAATGAATGGTTTGGATCACCCAAACAATATGCCCTCCACTGTATTTTAAGCTAGTGTATAGAAACCATTTTCTCATTTTATATATATATTGATTGATTATAGTCATTATTTGGCATTCTCTAGTGTTCTTTGGTTTATATGATGGATGCACATATTTTTCCACGGAAAATATGAACGGATAAAACTACAAGTCTGCCATGCACGGACATCCAGGGGCGGAAGCACATATAGCGTGGAGGTGGCCGCAGCCCCCAATGACTTTCAAAATCCCTTTGCCATCCCTACTCCCTAGCCCAATGCTCTGCCCCGCGGACATCCACTCCCATTAGAACATTCTAAGCCTCCAATTTGTAGACGCTTCCTTGATGAATACAGACCGTTGCTTTTTTATTTTCTCACCTTCCATCTAGTGCTGCAAATTGGAGGGTTAGAATCACCCAATGGGGGTGAATTTTGCCCCAGGGCCCATCCATAGCAAGTGCTAGGAAATAAATGGTCTGGATAGGTGAGCAAGTGGCATCCACATTTACTTTTGCTGCCTGCTCATGGTCTTCAATAGAAAAATATGCTCATTCATCATATAATCTTATTCTTTTAACAATTAAAAATTGTGATGCTCAATCTCTAAGTACCGTGGAACATGGTTCTGGTGTACCAACATTTACCTAGAGCATACTCTAACTATACCAACAGCTCATGTTGAGGGAGACAGAGAAGGAAGGGGGTACTTCCTAGTGGAGGGGAGAGGTTGAGGAGCAAAGAGGGTGAAGGAAACTGCCAGATCTATGGATTTTCAATTTCTTATTTCCACAGCAAATTTAGAAATCTGATTTTTTTTCACTGTCAGCTGCTGAATTAGAAATCCAAGAATTTGATCCGATCCAAATTACAATGCAAAAAGGGCTGCCAAATTTGAGAAATCCAAATCAAAATCTTCTCAGCATCCAAACGGGCCCTTAGTATTTAGTTTTTAGATCTTTGGTTTTATGGAAATTACAGTTAAGTAATGTTATTCCACTGTAACTAACTTTGCTGCTAAATCCCTAAAGGTCCATTGGCCCTTAGCAAAGAAAAAGGATATACCTGGCTTCACCCCTGACTGCTTTACTGCACTTGACATACCTGCTACATGGAGAGAAATGGAGAAAATTTATGATTCTGGCAAGGCTCACGCCATTGGTGTGAGCAATTTTTCTTCAAAGAAATTGGAGGATTTGCTTAAAGTTGCACGTGTGCCTCCTGCTATCAACCAGGTGGAATCCCACCCTGTTTGGAATCAGAGCAAACTCCGCGAATTCTGTCAATCTAAGGGAATTCACTTAACTGTAAGTTTTCAAATCATTTGGTTGCTGATTTTCTATTTCATGTCAATTTATGATTTATATTTGAATGGTTGCATATGTGTTATGATTCATGTAATGGGTTTTTTGTAGGCTTATTCCCCATTAGGTTCTCCAGGCACAATATGGATCAAGAGCGATGTCCTTAGCAATCCTGTTCTGGATATGGTTGCAGAGAAATTGGGAAAGACACTGGGACAAGTTGCTCTTCGTTGGGGCCTTCAAATGGGCCAGAGTGTTGTGCCTAAGAGCACAAATGAAGCAAGAATAAAGGAAAATTTTGATATATTTGATTGGTCCATCCCTGATGACTTATTTGCGAAGTTCTCAGAAATCAAACAGGTAAGTGTATCGTTTCTTCAACATCAACCCTTTACTTCTAACCCAGTATAAATATTTTTCTTTCTTAGACTGCTTATCATTGTCGAATGCCGATAAATTTGATTTCCTTGGCTTGTTATCCAGTTGATTTAAATCTGGGTTGGCTGTTGAAATTAGTTATTAGGTATATATGAATACAATACTTACAGTGGAATGTAGGTAAGGCGCTTCTGTATCTGCTCTCTTCAAGACATCTAATAATCTTTCTATGTTATCTAATGATGCAGAGAAGGCTAATTGAAGGTCAGTTTCTTATTCATGAACTTGGTCCTTACAAAAGCGTCGAAGAACTATGGGATGGTGAAATCTAAGTACGCGTACAATGATGAAATCTAAGTAGGCGTACAAGCTGTAGTTGCATTCGTAAGTTTCTGTTTCTCATATGTGCTTCAGAATCTCAGAAGAGGTTGAATTTGTCTGAACACACATGTTCAATGTTACTGTTTTACATTTGAACTACCATAGCTTTTGAAATCTGTTCTTTTAACTCATAAAGTTCAGTGTCACTGTTCTACATTTGAACTACCAAGGCTTTTGAAGTCTTGTCAATAGATTGGAGCTGGAATATACTCCCGAAACCAGCCATTTTAACTTTTTGTTTTATGATGATTGATAGAGCCAAGGCCGCCCTACATAATGAGCCAGAAAAGGGCCCCTGATTGGATCCATGTCATTAACTGCAACTGAATTTATTTTCTCAACTGACTTTAAAAAGTTACAGAAAATGACTTGCATAAGGAGTATAGTCAGTTAAATTTTTTTCTTTCATCCATTTTACCCCTAGTTCTAGATACTTAGAAATCTCTAAAATCTCTCATTTGACAGCCTAAAAATCTCGCTTACGAAGGCAACATCTCTTGCAAGATTTTATATGGTGTAAGCCCGTATAGTCTATTATTTTTCAAAAAGTATTGTACGTGTCACACTGTGGGATGATGCGAACCGTCCATTTGATGGGCCCACCGTAGTATGATCCAACCATTCATTTGATGGGCACACTGTTCTATGATCCAACCATCCATTTGAAAGGCAACGATGTAAATAGGATGTGGCCCAAAAATCACTTACATAAGATAATCCCAACCCTCTGATCTATTGAGGAACTGCATATTATGGAAACTGCTATAGATCTGATGGTTGGGATCATCCTATGGAAGTGATTTTTGGGCCACGATCCATTTAAGTTGTGGCTCATCAAATGGATGGTTTGGATCATACAACGGTGTGCCCATCAAATGGACGGTTAGATCATACTATGGTGTGCCCATCAAATGGACGGTTTGGATCATCCAAGGGTAGTGGTACGCAGTACTATTTTCTTTTTCTTTTTTTTTGAATAATAATGGTCTTTTCGAGCTTACACCATATCGCCATCTTGCCTTTATAAGTAAGAGAGAGAGAGAGAGAGAGAGAGAGATTTTCAAAGGATTTAATTTTGCTTTAGTGGTGGAGAGATTTTAGGGATTTCTAAGGTAATATAATGAAGGGTATAATGGGTAAAATAAATAATAAAAAGCTATTTTTAGCTCAAAAGTCAAAATTGTATCACTCGTAATTATGAAAAATTTGAGGGGATTATTGATAGATATGTTTTAATCTAGGGAGTTTTTAGTAGTTATCCCTTAAAATTTTTGAAAATTTAATGATGAGAAACAAACAATAGAAAAAGGGAAATGTTTTCAGCACTACTGTATTTTGATGAGGACACTCCTCACTTTATTAAAAGTACGGTATGGCCCGCACCATAGGATGATCCAAACCGTCCACTAGATGGGTCACAGCTGAAATAGGTTGTGCCCAAAAAATCATTTCCATAGCTTGATCCTACGCTTCCGATCTGAATGTTAGAGGGTTGATCCTAAACCTCTATAGATCGTAGGGTTATGATCAACCTATGGAAATAATTTTGGGGGCACAACCTATTTAGGCTGTGGTGTGGACGGTTTGGATCATCCTATGGTGTGGACTATATCGTACTTTTAATAAAATGAGAGTGCCCTCATCAAAATACAGTAGTGTTGATAACATTTCCCTAGAAAAAATTTCCAATAAAAACAATAAAAAATCTTTCTAAGGAAGAATATTTTCCACCGAAAATCTTTTTCCACATCCAAACGTGCCCTAAACGAATTAGAGGATTTTATCTGAATAGTCATTGATTTGTAAGGGTGTCAATTTTGGCTCGAGCTCGGCTCGGCTCGTTAAGGCTCGTTAAGAATTTAACATATTTAAATATATATATATATATATATATATATATATATATATATATATATATATATATATTAATATATACACTAAAGGGTTATCCAGGGACTGAAAGGGGGAGGCAAATTATGTCACTTCATTTTTGAAACCCCATTTGTTACTTGGACCACCCCCATAGTGTAAAAAAAAGTAGTCAAATGACACTATATAGGGCTGTCCAGGGAAGATGAGGGGTGTGAACTTAATATAACCTGAGCTCGGTAAGGCTCGCGAGCCTGGCCGAGCCTGACCGAGCCGAGCCTGGTTCGAGCCCGAGCCCGAGCCCGAGCCCGAGCCGAGCCGAGATTGGCAACGAGATAAGAAATGTGATTCCATTGACCCTTGCATAAGAGATTGCCTAGATCAGAAGATTGATCATTGTAGGAATAGAGCATTTTCAACGGATGGATCATGACAATCGTGAAACACCATGAATCTAATCATTATGGCTAGAGGTAAGATCATTTTCCTCATTAAGATTTAATTGAAATATAACATCTAGCGCTATGTTTTTCTAATACACTGATTTGTAGAGGTCCGGCCCACGATAAGCCTTGCATGCTCACTTGTGGCGTTAATCTCAAGTTGTTGCATTCCCTTCTTTGGTTTCTCCTTTTCAAAATTTTAAGTTGTAAAAAATTTCCGTACTCGACGGCTATAATTCGGTTATTACCCCCGCGCATAGAAAATAACCTTTTTTTTATTGGTAAAAAAATAACCTTTTCCCATTGATTGGTTTGCTTAACACGACTTTCGCCGCGGGGATTTTTTTTATTCTTGGGACTTTTGTAGGATTTCCTCACGTTTGGTTGGTGGGCCCAAAATAATCCCAGGAACGAAAATAACCCCGCACGAAACCCCAGGAAGGAAAAAAAATACTCCCAGGAACCAAAAATAAGCTTGAGAAGATTTTTTTTCTTTCTTCCCAACAGTTCAAACAACCAAACAAAGCTGTCCCCCCGTAGTCCGGTCAACCAAACATGGGCTTTTTATTTTACCGGGATACTTCTAGGACTTTTTTTCCCCCACTAATCTCTTTGGATTTTTTTTCTCCCACATAAATCCCAGGAAAAAAAAAAAAAAAAAAAACCGGCAACCAAACAGAAAGGAAAATCTCCGCTAAACACACAAACCTTTAGGTGCCGTTTGGATACGCGGATTTTAGAATCCGGGATTTCTTCAGAATTGTAGCTAAGAGACAAGAGAAGAAATGGACCAGCCGTCATTTTTGACTCATTTTTGACTTCTCGCCTTTCTTTCCGTCAGCAACAGAGTAACAGATCTTCCCATATTTGCAGGTTTTAGAAATCTTAGGATGCAGGAAGATTTTTAAACCCTGAATTTCTTGCTTCAAATCCAAGAAACGCTATTAGGGCAGCATGCAGCAGCTTGATCATGAACCCTCTTTTACACGGCCGTTTGGATACGTGAATTTTAGAATCCAGGTTTTTATTTTGGAAGCATTGTAAAAGAGGGGCGACAAATAAGAAAATGACGGACGATCTGCTTTTTTAAAATCTTGGATATCAATTATTTTCTTTGATACTAAGTAAGAAATCCAAGTTATAGAAATCTCTCCCCCCCAACTTGAAATTTCTAAAACCTAGAAACACGGGATGATCTCCTACTCTCTCCTTCCACGAAAAGAGGGGCGAGAAATCAGATAGTCAGCTATCCAGAATTTTGAGGAAATTCGGGATTTTAAAAATCTTTGTATCCATTGATTTTATTTATTCATTTATTGTGCACATGGATGTTTATTTGTGTTGGGATGAAAACCATGTAGGCTGCCTCATGTTCCCTTCATCCCTTGTAGGACCCAAATATGCGTTTTACCCTTAAAAGTGATTTTTCTGCTTAATTGTTCCTCAAGATATCTTTCTGGTGACGGGGCTGTGTAGAGGGCCCACTTCCCCGAATCGTGGAGAGCGACTCGCAGATAAAATTATCTCTTCTCCCCCTCTCCAAGTCTTCGATTCCTTTTCACTCTTTTCCTGCGTGGTCATTTTTTCTTTGTTATATACTGTTGCTGTTGAAATCTATGCTTCCTCTTCTTTTATTAGGGCAAGCGTGAAATTTTCTTTGTATTCTGCAGTTAGGGGGTGTCGAGATCGAAAATGGGGGAGGAAATTCGATATTTCGAGTTGAACAACGGAGCGAGAATTCCATCCGTCGGTTTAGGGACCTCGCAGGCACCTCCGACCGTCATCGGAGATGCTGTAATCGCCGCCGTCAAGGTAGTTTTCGTATCCTCAATCTCATAGCCTTTCTTATTTTCTTTGCTTTCTTTCTCTCTTTTTTTTTTTTAAAAAAAAATTCATTTTGATTTTTACTTGAATGTATGATTTTCCTCTATGATTGAGTTGCAGAAGCTCTACTATCTGCAACCGATAGTTGAAGAAATGCGATATTCTCTGTTTTTAAATCTAACGTGCTTTGATTTTCAATCTGATGTGCTCTGTAGGCATTTATTTGAATATTCGAGATTATGTGGTTGTGATCTTCACTGATTTAGAGTGGGATTTGCTTCTGATTACTCATTTCCTAAGTGATGGCGCCAGAATCCGTGCTCGAGCGGGAATGGGGCATGATAAGTCCACCTTCTGTCGGGGCTCGGCTTGTGACCCGCGCTCACGGGCAAAAGGTGAAGGACCACCCGGAGTTGGAACACCAGGAGAACCCTTCGACACTCAAGTCAGACCGAGGCGTAAGGAAAGGAGAGTTGAACCAGAGGGGGTGGGGGGAGAGTTCTCCCTGCTGAGTTCTGGAAGGTGAAGGGATCTTGGAGAGTCCCTTTGGAGTGTCTCGTGATGCCTGACCTTTGAGTGGGGGGTTCCCTTTGTAATGGGGGTTCCGAGTTCCTAGGCATGATGTTACGGTGACGTGGCACCATGTATATCTAGGACTGGCAATCGGGATGGGCAAGCTCGAAGCCCGCTAAAAGCCCGCCCATAATTAAAATGAAAACCAGCCAAACCAAGCTTGGTCAAAAGTTGAACCCCGAACTCTAATTTAGGCTGAGCTTGATCAAGGGTTGTCCGGCCCGTTATAGGCCCGGGCCCGATAATATATTTACTATATAATTATTTTGGATTTTTTATGCCCTTAAAAATAACAGTAGATATTAATTAAATAGGTACTTAAACACTCTCTGTTACTCTTTATGATATTACATGGTTTTCTAGTTCAACACTTAAACATGAATACGTTCAACAGGTTTTTTTTGGATGGAATGTTCAATAGGTTTTTGGTTGTTAACTTGTCTTTGAGCTGGTACCTGGTCTCCTTACACTGTGCTTGCCTTATAGTCTTTTCTCGTGCAGAAAATAAGAGGTGATGGGCAAGCCCGAACTCGGCTCGAAGCCCGTTGTGGAGTTTGGGCAAGCAAATTTTCTAATTTAGTCAAGCCCGAACTCGGCTCGTAGTCCGTTGTATAGACATGGGCTGAGCTTGAGCACCTCAGGCCCGCCCAAGCTCGGCCCGATTGACAGTCCTATGTATTTCGCTGGAGATGGCGGCATTACAAACCATACGTGTACGGTCCTAGAAGGTGATGCGACATATGGCTGCTGAGTGTCACTTCATATGATGACAGCTTGGCGGTTGGCAGATTATAGGATCTTGTATGGTGGAGGCGGGATCTGATACGATCACTAGAGATGATACTATGTGCCTGGAGGGATCTTGCATGACAAGGTGGTTCTTGGGGAGGTGATGCCATGTGCCCGGAGGGCTTCCACTCGGCAAGAACTGGAGGACGGGGACTCGGCCGGAGTCACTCAGTCCTGGGTCTTCCTATTGAGAACCGGCTGCTGGGGCCTAGTTCACGGTGTTACGGGGACTCGGGCCAGAGTCACTCAGTCCTGGGTCTTCCTATCGAGAACCGGCTGCCGGGGCCTAGTTCACGGTGTTACGGGGACTTGGGCCGGAGTCACTCAGTCCTAGGTCTTCCTATCGAGAACCGGCTCCCGGGGCCTAGTTCACGGTGTTACTCATATCATCTATTCCTTCCGATTGGGATACACGTATGCATATCTCGAGTTCCCCTTTTTACCCCCAACATATAGGTCCCCCACTTCTTCTAGTCGGTACGAGACGGAGAAGTAGTGTAGATATCTGTGGGGCAATCATATTGCTTCAGAGGGTAAGATGGTCTTGTTTGATGAGGGAAAATGCTTTGGTTTCAGTCGATCAGTAAAAGAGAGATCATGAATCGAGGCGGCACAATTATTGCTCCCGCTCGATTCCGATGTAGGATGAAGCAGTTGCATGCGGAGATGATCGTGCGTGGGAGTTGGCGCTTTATATCACTGGGAATGGCACATCCATGTTGATGTTATGGAGAAATGATAGGGGGATTCCCATGGCGTGATCATGGCCGTGAATCCGAAAGGTCGCAACCCCCACCGTGAATGCGGTCAGTCACACTTTAAACGGTGTGGAGTAGTTTATAAAAGGAGCCTTCTTGCGTGGATTTTTGGTGAGCCAGTGCAATGTGTAACCCTTCAACTTTTTCCTCCCCTATGAGTGGGGTTTTCTCTTTTGCGCCCAACAATCATGTTGGTAAGGGTGGGACGGAGATGGAGTTCCAAGAACTCATATTTGTGTTTGGGGGCCATCGTCCCTGGTTTGCAATTGTCGTTCACCTTGTGTTTTGACCGTGTTGGAGAGTCGTCTTGTGTCTCGACCGTGAGGTCAACACACGATTGGAATTCACGGTGCCCCCTTGTGGATCCACCTCTGAGGGTAGTATATCTGATGCTACCACCAGTGGTTTGGGGAGTTAGGGCGGGGGTGTCATCCTCGCATGTCCAGGATTGTAAAAATCCTTCGGCAAGGGACCCGGTAGAGGAAGGCGAAGACGGAGCAAAGAGGATGGAATGGTGGAACCGGAAGTGCTAGCAGTGGGATGCTCGCATCGCAACGACAGAGGTCTTTAGCACATGTTTCATTGTTCTGTTTCTCTATTTCAGTGTACTTCCGCGCCTCACGCCTCGACTGTGGTGTTTCTTTTCTCTGTATGTAACGGCGAAGAGCCATACTTGTAAAATCTTGAAAGAATGTATAAAGTTTTCTTTTTGCATGTTGCATTTCTATGCTGTTGTTTCGCGCTTGGCTTGCTTGTTTTGCCTGTCGAAGCATGTACCCCCGAGTGTCAATACTCTTAAGATGACAAGGCAAGGGTAGCATGACCGGTCAACTTAATGAGGATGTGAGAGCTAGCTAGAGCCAAGGCGTTTTTGGAGTGTGAGTTTCCGTTTGTGGTGAATCACTGTTTGCTGGGCATTCATCATTTCTAAGCCAATCCCTTAGGATCTCCGGGTACCAGCCCTTTGGAGTGTTCCGGGTAGGTGAGGATGTTTGCATCTAGGTTGCAGAGCTTGCACTTAGGAGTGGTGTTGATGATGTATGGCTATTACGCGGGATGATCCAGCTCAAGAAATCTTCGAAGCACTTGACTAGTCCGCGCGATATTGCCCTCGACTAGACCGTGAGGCTAGAACACTTGTCTAACCCACAAGATATAGGGCTTATCTAGGCTGTGAGGCTGGATTACTCGTCTAGTCCGCGAGATATTGTACTTGACTAGGCCGCGAGGCTGTCCTTTGGAGAAGTCCATGAAGCGCTCGACTAGTTCACGAGATGTTGCGCTCGACTAGACCGCGATGCTAGAGCACTTGTCTAGCCCGCGAGATATTGCGCTGAACTACCCCGCGAGGCTGTCCCTTGGAGAAGTCCATGAAGTGTCTCACTAGTTCGCGAGATATTGCACTCGACTAGACTGCGAGGCTGGAGCACTTGACTAGACTACGAGGCTGGAGCACTCATCTAGCCTGCGAGATATTGTGCTCGTCTAGGCCGCAGAGCTATCCCTTGGAGAAGTCCTCAAAGCGCTTGACTAGTCCGCTAGATATTGCGCTCGACTAGATAGCGTGGTTAGAGCACTCGACTAGGTCGCGAGGCTGTCCATTCGAGAAGTCCACGAAGCACTTGACTAGTCCGCCAGATATTGTGCTCGACTAGACAGTGAGGTTGGAGCACTCGTCTAGCCCGCAAGATATTGCGCTTGTCTAGGCCATGAGGATGTCGTTGGTTAAGCCAGCAAGACGATTTGAAGCCCGCTTTGTCAGGGAGAGGATGTAACCGGTAAGAAGACCGACTTGTCCGGCGAGGAGGCGACGCATTGAGCACGTGTTGAGGCCCTCTTGACACGGAGAGGATGCAATCGTCAAGGGGATCGACACATCTAGCGAGGATGTTACGCGTTGTGTGCATGTTGAGGCCCTCTAGACGCGGAGAGGATGCAACCGCCAACAGGTCAACTCATCCGGCAGGAGACTACACACTGAGCTTGTGTTGATGCCCTCCCAACGCGGAGAGGATTCAATTGCCAAAGGGATCGACTCATCAGGCGAGGCGGCTGCGCGTTGAGCGCTTGTTGAGGCCCACTCGACGTAGAGAGGATGCAATCGTCAAAGGGATCGACTCATCCGGTGAGGTGGCATCATGTTGAGCGTGTGTTGAGGCCCTCCTGATGTGAAGAGAATGCAACCATCAAAGGGATCAACTTTTCCGTCAAGGAGGCTACGCGTTGAGCTCGTGTTGAGGCCCTCTCGATGCGGAGAGGATTCAACCACCAAATGGATCGATTAATCAAGCGAGGAGGCTACTCTTTGGGTGAGAGTTGGGGCCCTCCCGACGTGGAGAGAATGCAACCACCAAAGGGATCGACTTTTCTAGCAAGGAGGCTACGCGTTGAGCGCGTGTTGAGGCCCCCTTGACGCGGAGATGATGCAATTGCCAAAGGAGGCACAGGGATGGCGCCTCTTTGATGTGTACTATGATCCGTCCCCAGGTCAACTTCGTAGGACGAGGGTGCCTCCGGCAGCGACGGTCGAGCTGGAGCCCCGCACATTGGGTCGCTCAGGTAAGCGCAGTAAGAGCCGCATACTAATAAGGAGGTTAGTCCGCGATGTATTCACGGAGGAATCCATGTTGAATGAGCTCCTCGATGTGGTACTTAAAGAAGCGACAATTTTCGGTGCCGTGGTTGTAACCCAGTGTAAGTGGCAGAATTTGCTCTTGTCAACCCTCTTGCCTTCGGACCACAGTTGCTCTTTATAGCCTCCCGGGATATATGCTACTACATGGTCTCTAGCGAAGTTTTATGTGGGGCGTTCTCTCCACACCTCGGCTTGGGGTCTCTGACGTAGATGGGGGTTGGTCTTTCTCAGCAAGCCGGCCTGCTTGGCTACCCTCCGAAATGGGTCGACATTATATCACCTGTGTTGCCGGGAGGGTGATCTCGCTAGGCTCTTCCTCGACTCAGGACCATGGAAACGTTTCGGCCGAAATATTTCGATTTCGGTGGAAAACGAAACGAAATTCACAGTGAGTCGGAAAAGTACCAAACTTCGCCGAAACGTTTCGGAAATTTCGGCCGAAGGAAATTTTGGTGAAACGTTTCGGTGTAGTACAAAATTTCGGTGAAACGTTTCGGAAATTTCGGTGAAATTTTTACAAGATTTCGTCCGAAATTTCGTACCGAAACCGAAACGTTTCGGTTTCGCTGATGACCGGAACCGAGATTTAAAACCTTGCTCGGGACGAGCGTCGCGGACGCACATTCCTCATAACTGACAAAGGTGTTTACCTGAGCAGCCAAATCATTCATATTTCAATTGGGTTTCCTTTGTAAGGATTGTAGAAGTGGTGAAGAAGGTTTCAGGCCTCCTTGGAAGGCAAATGTTGCCATTTCAGTATCCAAAGGTCCTTGTATTTTATTGGTGGAGATAGCTCTTTAGGGACTCACCCTTTTGTTGCTTAAGGGTGGCTAGGGAGGATGGAGGTCCCCAGTATCCACGAGTAGCATCAAAGAAGGCGTCCATTTGCTCACCGAGCTGTTTAAAATAACTTGGTGGATTTTGCCGGGAGCGTGATGGATCAAACTCGCGCCACCCCTTCCAAGGTGGAAGGAAAGACCCGGCACATGACGACGTCTTCCTCGGCCTCGTGAAACATGATGGCCGCGAATGCATCCATGTATTCCCTCAAATCTGTAGAACTGTCATAAGGAGCAAATAGCGGTAACTGAAGATTTTTCAGAATCGGTACGCCAGTTATCTCCACCTTAAAGGGGAGATCATGCTCATGGTGACAGTCACTAGCCATCTTTGCTCTCTGAGGTAGTGGTGGCGTGTTCAATGTTAATGGCCCTCCTCTTTACTTCACAAAAGGGACAACTCTCAATGAGAGCACCAATCGATGGTGCCCGAATCCGTGCTTGATAGGTCCGCCTTCTGAATGGCAGGGCATAGATGAAAGGTTAGGGACCACCCGGAGTCGGAACTCCAGGGGAACCCTTCGACACTCAAGTCAGACAGAGGCATCAGGAAAGGAGAGTTGAACCGGAGAGAGAGAGAGGCGAGAGATCACAACGAGCCTTTCGAATGGCAGGGCTCGACTTGTGACCTGCGCTCATAGACAAAAGGTTAGGGACCACCCGAAGTCGGAACTCCGGGTCCCTTCGACACTCAAGTCAGACAGAGGCATCAGGAAAGGCGAGTTGAACTGGAGAGAGAGAGAGAGAGAGAGAGAGAGAGAGAGAGAGAGATCACCACGGATGGAGAGTGAACACTTGCACCTGGGGTTGTGTTCCAGAGAGAGGGAAGGAGTTCTCCTTGCTGAGTTCCGGAAGGTGAAGTGATATTGGAGAGTCCATTTGGAGTGTCAAGTGATGCTTGACCTTTGAGTGGGGGTTCCCTTATAATGGAGGTTCCGAGTCCCTAGGCGCGATGTTATGGTGACGTGGCACCGTGTATATCGCTTGAGATGCTGGTGTTACAGGCCATGCGTGTACGATCCTGGAAGGTGATGCGGCACATGGCTGCTGAGTGCTGCTCCAGATGATGACAGCTTGGCGCTTGTCAGATTACAGGTTCTTGTACGGGGGATTTGATACGACCACTGGAAATGGCAGTGCGGGATGGTGACATGACAAGGTCGTTCTTGGGGAGGTGATGCCATGCGCCCAGAGGGCTCCCGCTCGGCGAGAAGTGCATGACGGGGACTCAAGCTGTAGTCACTTGGTTCTAGTCTTCCTGTTGAGGGCCGGCTTCTGGAGCCTAGTTCATGGTGTTACTCATATCTTCTATTCCTCCTGATTGGGACATGTGTAGGCATATCTTGAGTTCCCGTTTTTACCCCCAACACTAAGAATACTCAGTTCGTCAACTGTGGAAGTCCGTTACAACCTTCATGATTTGTGATTCGTTGCGATGTTGTTTGCTGTCTTTGTGATGATTTATGTGGTTTTGGCTTATATTATGTGAAAAAGTATGAAAAACGGACCAGAAGATGTGAAGGATTGACAACCTAGTAAGAAACAATAAGATTTACAAAGGACACACTGGATCACTTTTTGGCAAGTTGGATATTATGAAACTTTTGCCTTTCTTGTGGCTATAAAATCACGAAAACATCCATTTGAAAATAAACAAAATCATGAAAACATCTGCCTTTGTCTGGTATGTTTTGGCAGACTTCAAAGATCTATTCTTAATTTGAAATGATAATATCACTTTTCTATGCTTGTTCTTGACCCAAATCAAAGTGGCACATATTTTGAAAATGAAGACTCTAACCCACTCTACTTACATGTCAATGCAGGCTGGCTACAGGCATATCGATTGTGCTCCAATATATGGAAATGAAAAAGAGGTAACTGCAGTGATTTGGCTAGTTCATTTTTTTTTTCTTTTAGAATTTTTTTTAAAAGGCCCATGACTCAATTTCTTAATTTTATGACCCGGCCCGACTTGTGACTCGTAAGAGTTTTTGACAGGAACAAAAATTTAGTTGAAAAAAATATAATTATATATCAAAAGATGAAGCATGTAAAAAAATATAATCTAATAGCCAAAAATATAAATAACTATATGCTTGTATCTTGAATGCACAAAAGTAATTAAGTTCTAAGTTCCAACTTCCAAGCTTTCAACCATCAAAACAAGAATGCCCAGGCCTAGCAACGCGACTCGACTCGACTCTTAAGAGGCTTATTTTTCAAGTTGACTCCCAATGACTCGTTCAAGTCACCAAACGACTCGGATGAGTTTTCAACATAGGCGAGTCGCCCATGCGACTTGCCTCGAAAGCCCATCGACTCGATTCGAGAGTTGACTCGTACGACTCGTAAGAGTTTGACAATCTACGAGTAACCTAGGCGACTCGCCTTCGAAGCTCAGCGACTCGACTCAACTCGGGAGTTGACTTGTACGTCTCAACAGTTTGACAACTATGACCAAGACAAACATAAAATAAAAAAAATAAAACCACTTGGTTTAGCTTCACTACAATAGGAAAACAGTTACAAACAATGTCCTGTCCATCCTCTCACCAATGAACCGAACATGATGAAATGAAATCTACTGTTCTTTTAAGAAAGATCAAAGATGATCTCTATATGATTTTCTTACTTTTGTACCTTTTAGTATTCCTTTTAAAAAAAAAAATAGTATTCCTTTTTATCATTATGTCAATCCTGCCTAAGCAGGGTGAGCCTTGGCTCAATGGTAAGGTTGCTCCATTGTGACCTGATGGTCGCGGGTTCGAGTAACGGAAACAGCCTCGCAGCAAAGCAGGGGTAAGGCTGCGTACATCTAGCCTTCCCCAGACCCTGCAATGGCAGGAGCCTCGTGCACTGGGCCGCCTTTTTTTTTTTTTTTTTATATCAATCCTGCCTAAGCTTCATTGAGAACCTCCACATCCCTGCTCTCCAATGCCTGCTCTCACATTATGGGAACATTATGCCTGTCATAGTTTGGAAAACTATAGTATGTCTAGTGTGGTTCTGTGTGCATATGTGATGCATGAATTTGTTTGAACTCATCCAGAGACTTGGTCACTTATTTGAGAAAAGACGTGTGGTGCGTTGATTAAGGTATCTGCTTCATCTCACAGTTTTCCTTCATTTAATCTAGTTTTTGCTGTAATTGTAGATTGGTATGGCTTTGAATAAGCTGTTTGAAGGTGGTGTAGTGAAGCGCGAGGATTTGTGGATTACCTCCAAGCTCTGGTTGGTTTTACTTCTTTGTCCGAGTACTAAAACATTCGAGGCACTTGGAGTGTGCTGGTCACATGTTGGATTTTTTTTTTTACATATCCATCCATTTTCTTCTATATAAACAACGAAAAGTGAATTTTGCAGGTGTAGTCATCCTGAAGATGTGCCTGTGTTATTCGATATAACTTTGCAAGCGCTGCAGCTTGACTACGTAGACCTGTACCTTGTATGTTCTTCTTGTTTCAATGTTAAATTGTGTACTTGGCAGATCATATCTTAGTTAATTGTGTTTATTATACTTATAGGTTTATCCTTTACACTTTGTAGTATAATTATCGTATGCTCTAGGTTATTATCTTTTGGTGTTACGGGGTTCTCTGGTTTATATGATGGATGCACATATTTTTCCACGGAAAATATGAACGGGTAAAACTACAAGTCTGGCCACTGGTTCATTAACCCAAACTATTAATCTGTTAGGCTCTGTGTAGGCCATGCACGAACATCCACTCACATTTGATCATTCTAAGCCTCTAATTGGTAAAGGCTTTCTTGATGAATACATACCATTGCTTTATTATTATCTCACCTTCCAAATTGGAGGGTTAGAATCCTCCAATGGGGGTGGATTTTGCCTCTTGGCACATCCATAGCAAGTCCTATGAAATAAATTGTTTGTATAATTGAGTAAGTGGTGCCCACTTGTACTTTTGCCAGCTCATATTTTTCCTTGGAAAAATATGCACATTCATCATATAATATATATTTTTTGGAAAGGCATTCATCACATAATCTTATGCTTATAATTATAAAAAATTGTAGTGTGAAATTTGAAGCACAACCATGATTTGAAGGTTGTGATGCTCAATCCCTAAGTACTGTGGAACATGGTTTTGGTACCCCAACATTTACTCCATAAGGTTTACTATGGGTTATATGTTTCACTCCTATGTTTTACTATTGAAGTTCTGGGGTATGTTTCGAGTCTTGTACAGTTCGTGAATTGTTTCATTTGTGAAGAAGATGACAGCAATTTCTCACACTAATAATGTCATCTGTAAATTGTGGAAGAAATCCATGTCAGTTGGCATTACCTCTAGTGTTTTCCTCATTGGCAAAACATGCCCGTAGCCCCAATATGTGAATGTTATGATTTCAGGATTGCACTATTCATGAATTGACGGATGGCAAGACGGGCCTTTAAGCTTGAAATTAGATCCAAGCAATATATCATCACAGCCATGATTTTAAATGACATCCGAGCTCCCTGTTTGACAATGGCACTCCACACTTTATTTACCACTTTTCAGATTGGCTATTGAGAGCATCTTAGGAAATACACCACTCTTTAAAAGTAATTAGAAAGTGTGCAGATTGGAGTGCCATTATTGAAACAAGGGAGTGAGGATATGAACTCTTCTCTCTCTCTCTCTCTCTCTCTCTCTATATATATATATATATATATATATATATATATATATATATTAGTCTTTATTTCTAAAATTCTAATTAGTATTTAGTTTACTTTAGTTTTATGGAAATTACAGTTAAGTCATGTTATTCCGCTGTAACTAACTAGCTGCTGGATCCCTAAAGATCCATGGGCCCTTTGCGAAGAAAAAGGATATGCCTGGCTTCAACCCTGAGTGCTTTGGTCCACTTGACATACCCGCTACATGGAGAGAAATGGAGAAACTTTATGATTCTAGAAAGGCTCGCACCATTGGTGTGAGCAATTTTTCTTCCAAGAAAGTGGAGGATTTGCTGAAAGTTGCACGTGTGCCTCCTGCTGTCGACCAGGTGGAATGCCACCCTGGTTGGCAGCAGAGCAAACTCCGCGAATTCTGTCAATCGAAGGGAATTCACCTGACTGTGAGTTTTCAAATCATTAGATTGCTCATTTTCTATTTCATATCAATTTATGATTTGTACTTGAATAATTGCATGCATGTTATGATTGATGTAATGGGTTTTTTTGTAGGCTTATTCCCCACTAGGTTCTCCAGGCAGAAATTGGATCAAGAGTGATGTCCTTAGCAACCCTGTTCTGAATATGGTTGCAGAGAAACTGGGAAAGACACCGGGACAAGTTGCTATTCATTGGGGCCTTCAAATGGGTCAGAGTGTAGTGCCTAAGAGCACAAATGAAGCGAGGATGAAGGAAAATTTTGATGTTTTTGATTGGTCTATCCCTAATGACATATTTGCGAAGTTCTCTGAAATCAAACAGGCAAGTGTATCTTTTCTTCAACATTAATCCTTTCCTTCTAACCCAACATAAATATTTTTCTTCCTTAGACTGCTTATCATTACCTATTAATTTGATTTCATTGTCTTGTTATCTGGTTGATTTTCTTCCTTAGAAATCAGTTACTAAATATATATGGATTCAATACTTACAATGGAATGTATGCGAGGAGCTTTCGCAGTTGCTGCCTTCAAGACATCTAATACTCATTTTATGTTATAATGATGCAGAGAAGGCTATTCGATGGTCAGTTTCTTGTTCATGAACTTGGTCCTTACAAAAGCATAGAAGAACTTTGGGATGGTGAAATCTAAGCAGGCGTCCAATCTGGTGTTCCCTTTCATAAGTTTCGGTTTCTCATACGTGCTTAGTGTCTCAGAAGAGGTTGAAGTTTTGTGAACACACATGTTCTAGTTCACTGTTTTACATTTGAACTCCTACAGCTTTTGAAGTCTTATTTTGAACACATTTTCAATGTCGTTGTTTTAAATTTAAACTACTAAAGCTTTGAACTCTTATATTTCTAACGAACAAATATACCTCAAGTGCAGTCACGCGTAGGGCTGGCAATTTCACCCGAAAAAGCGGGGATCCGCCCCGCCCCGCCCCGTTTGGGGAGGGGATTCCCCGATTTGAAAGGGGAAGGGGAAGGGGAAGGGGATTGAGGGGAAGGGGAAGGGGATGGAGTTGTCCCCGACCCGCCCCGACCCGCCCCGCTACTCTTTAAGTCAAGTTGAAAATTATAAGCATTTCCCCCCATGCCGTTAACCTATGTCTTGCTTCATCTCATCTTTGTAATGTTGCTCAGCAAGTATTCCTTGTTCACAGTACACTATATTTGAGGAACTGGATTTCATAAGAATGATACACCTCTTCCTTATGGTCAGATAACCATAAGATAACATTCGTCTTGGCAGCTTATTAGAGAGGTACAAAAATCATCTTGTGTCTAAGATGAGAAGCCCTTTTCACCCTTAATGCTGCTAATTTCTATAACATGTAGATGCTGTATGACTATTCAGCAAGCAATACTCACATCTAGTGCTTTTAGAGGTTGAGTTTCCTCAAATTATCTCATTTTTTCTCCATTTTGTCCTACTCTATTATTCTTCTTCTTCTTTATTTTCTATTTTGATATCATAAAACCTTAAAACAAAGTAGTAATTACAGTTAGATAATAACAATTAGGACAAGGATACTCAATTTCTCCAAACAAAAATCAAGAAACCTAAACAGATAACAAAAAAAAAGGTAATCAGAAAGATTAATACCAGAAAGCGGAGTAATTAGAAAATCCAGAAGAAGAAACCATGGCCCCGATCGAAGCCGCTGCGAAAATACACTGCCCTATCCTTAGAAGAAGCCCTGTGACCGTACCAGGCCCTCCAATCAAGCTCTTCATTTCCTCTCCTTCCAAGGGCCTTTCCTCAAAACGGAAAGCCCTAAGAAGAACAATTAGATTTCAAACCCTAATCATCCCAATCTCTTGCCCTTTTTCCCCAATTCAAATACTGATTTTGAATAGGAAAGAAGACCAATTTTTTTACAGCGTTCTAATCAATATCTAAAGATTCAGATCCTTTGACAGAATCAAAATCTGACCTAGGTTATTTTAAAACCCTAGAAATTCTCAGCGATGAAGGAAGACTGAGCAAAAAAAATTTCTTTTTTTTCTTTTTTTTTGACAGATCACGTATTCAAGGGCGAGGAGAGAGCTAAGAACAGTGACGAGGTCTTAGAAAAGGAATTGCACTAGTAATAAGAGAGAGGGGCCACGCAGAAAGTCACTTTTACTATCAATGGTAAAAAGCTGCTTTTTTGGGTCCTACAACAAAGGGGGCATAATGGTGGGTGTAAATGAAATCAAGAGCACACATGATCTCAGTCCCAATTTCGAATGTGTATCTCATGTGTGTGATAAAGGATTACAAAATCAACGGTTTAGATTTATTTGGAAGAACTCTAAATAAGCTTAGAGGGCGAGCCTTGGCACAACATTAAGGTTGCTCCATTGTGACCTGGTGGTCACCGATTCGAGTCACGAAAACAGCCTCTCTGCCAAAGCAGGGGTAAGGCTGGGTACATTTAACCCTCCCTAGACCCTGCAATGGAGAGACGGACCCTCTAGGCTGCCCTTTTTTCAAACTCTGAATAAGCTTGCCGGACTAAATACGGATTGCGTAAGCAAAAGGAAAGGTCCAATAAATGCTTAGGAAAGTGTAAAAGAAACTTCCTTTTTTGTATTTTCTTTAGGGCTCCTCATATTATAATTCAATATGGGCCCTAGACGATTGGACGGTTAGGATAGTTTAGGCATCCAACATCCAAAGCATCCATTTGATGTTTATAAAATGAGAAAGAGGTAATTAACTACAGTGATTTGAGTAGTTCATTATTTATGTTTATAAAATTTTAGAAAAAAACAAAGGAAATGGCCAAGCTGTTCGTACTAAGATAAACATAAAATTAAAAAAAGAATGAAACTACTTAGTTTAGCTCGACTACAATAGCAAAACAATTGCGACTGGTGTCCTGTCCATCCTCTCACCAGTGAACTGATCTTAGGCTTTGCATCCTGACTAACATGATGAAATTATTTGCGTATTCTTTAAGAAAGATCGAAGATCATCTCTATATAATTTTCTTACTCGTGTACCTTTTAGTATTCCTTTTTAAAACATTAAGTTATGTCAATCCTGCCTAACCTTCCTTGAGAACCTCAACATCCCTTCTCCCTCTTTATGGGGGCATTATACTTGTCATAGTTTGGAAAACAAAAGTATGTCTAGCGTGGTTGCGTGTGCATATGTGATGCATGAATTTGTTTGATCTCTTCCGGAGACTTTGGTCACTTTTATTTGCGAAAAAAGATGCTGTGAGTTGATTGAGTTATCTGCTTCATTTCACAGTTTTCCTTCATTTAATCTTGTTTTTGCTTTAATAGTAGATTGGTATGGCTTTGAAGAAGCTGTTTGAAGATGGTGTAGTGAAACGTGAGGATTTGTGGATTACCTCCAAAATCTGGTTGGTTTTACTTCTTTGTTTGAGTAGTAAAACATTAGATCGGCACTAGGAGTATGTTGTTCACCGTTTGGATTAATTTTTTTTTTATAGATCCATCCATTTTCTTCTATATAAACAACGAAAATCTAATTTTGCAGGTGTAATTATCCTGAAGATGTGTCTGTGGTATTGGATATAACTTTGCAAGATCTGCAGCTTGACTACGTAGACCTGTACCTCATATGTTTTTGTTTCAATGTTAAATTGTGTACTTGGCAGATTATTTTTAGTTAATTGTGTTTATTATGCTTATAGGTTTATCCTTTACACTTTGTAGTATAGTTATAGTATGCTCTAGGTTATTATATATGAGAAAACGGTTTCTACACACAAGTGTAGATAAGTTATCTACACACTAGCTTAAAATACAGTGGAGGGCATATTGTTTGGGTGATCCAAACCATTCATTTGATTGGCCCTCACATAGATAGGGTGTCCACAAAAAATCAGTCCGATAGGATCATCCCAACCCTACGATTTGTGGAGGTAAAATGGACGTATAAACCCTCACAAATCTGTCCATTTTTTGCCTCCACGGTTCGAAGGGTTAGGATGATCCTATGGAGCTGATTTTTTGTGGACACCCTATCTATGTGAGGGTCAATCAAATGAATGGTTTGGATCACCCAAACAATGTGGGCCTCCACTGTAGTTTAAGCTAGTGTGTAGAAACCGTTTTCTCATTATATATATTGATTGATTATAGTCATTATTTGGCATCCTCTAGTGTCTTTCAGTTTTACAGTGTTCTTTGGTTTATATGATGGATTGAAATATTGTTCCACGGAAAATATGAACGGATAAAACTACAAGTCTGGCCAGTGGTTCAATGACCCAAACCATTAATCTGCTAGGCCTTGCTCTGGATAGGCCATGCACGGACATCCAGGGGCGGAGGCACATATAGCGTGGGGGTGGCCACAGCCCCCCCAATGACTTGCAAAATCCCTTTGGCATCCCTACTCCCTAGCCCAATGCTCTGCCCCGCGGACATCCACTCCCATTTGATCATTCTAAGCCTCCAATTTGTAGACGCTTCCTTGATGAATACAGACAGTTGCTTTTTTATTTTCTCACCTTCCATCTAGTGCTGCAAATTGGAGGGTTAGAATCACCCAATGGGGGTGAATTTTGCCCCAGGGCCCATCCATAGCAAGTGCTAGGAAATAAATGGTCTGGATAGGTGAGCAAGTGGCATCCACATTTACTTTTGCTGCCTGATCATGGTCTTCAATAGAAAAATATGCTCATTCATCATATAATCTTATTCTTTTAACAATTAAAAATTGTGATGCTCAATCTCTAAGTACCGTGGAACATGGTTCTGGTGTACCGACATTTACCTAGAGCATACTATAACTATACCAACAGCTCATGTTGAGGGAGACAGAGAAGGAAGGGGGTACTTCCTAGTGGAGGGGAGAGGTTGAGGAGCAAAGAGGGTGAAGGAAACTGCCAGATCTGTGGATTTTCAATTTCTTATTTCCACAGCAAATTTAGAAATCTGATTTTTTTTCACTGTCAGCTGCTGAATTAGAAATCCAAGAATTTGATCCGATCCAAATTACAATGCAAAAAGGGCTGCCAAATTTGAGAAATCCAAATCAAAATCTTCTCAGCATCCAAACGGGCCCTTAGTATTTAGTTTTTAGATCTTTGGTTTTATGGAAATTACAGTTAAGTAATGTTATTCCACAGTAACTAACTTTGCTGCTAAATCCCTAAAGGTCCATTGGCCCTTAGCAAAGAAAAAGGATATACCTGGCTTCACCCCTGACTGCTTTGCTGCACTTGACATACCTGCTACATGGAGAGAAATGGAGAAAATTTATGATTCTGGCAAGGCTCACGCCATTGGTGTGAGCAATTTTTCTTCAAAGAAATTGGAGGATTTGCTTAAAGTTGCACGTGTGCCTCCTGCTATCAACCAGGTGGAATCCCACCCTGTTTGGAATCAGAGCAAACTCCGCGAATTCTGTCAATCTAAGGGAATTCACTTAACTGTAAGTTTTCAAATCATTAGGTTGCTGATTTTCTATTTCATGTCAATTTATGATTTATATTTGAATGGTTGCATATGTGTTATGATTCATGTAATGGGTTTTTTGTAGGCTTATTCCCCATTAGGTTCTCCAGGCACAATATGGATCAAGAGCGATGTCCTTAGCAATCCTGTTCTGGATATGGTTGCAGAGAAATTGGGAAAGACACCGGGACAAGTTGCTCTTCGTTGGGGCCTTCAAATGGGCCAGAGTGTTGTGCCTAAAAGCACAAATGAAGCAAGAATAAAGGAAAATTTTGATATATTTGATTGGTCCATCCCTGATGACTTATTTGCGAAGTTCTCAGAAATCAAACAGGTAAGTGTATCGTTTCTTCAACATCAACCCTTTACTTCTAACCCAATATAAATATTTTTCTTTCTTAGACTGCTTATCATTGTCGAATGCCGATAAATTTGATTTCCTTGGCTTGTTATCCAGTTGATTTAAATCTGGGTTGGCTGTTGAAATTAGTTATTAGGTATATATGAATACAATACTTACAGTGGAATGTAGGTAAGGCGCTTCTGTATCTGCTCTCTTCAAGACATCTAATAATCTTTCTATGTTATCTAATGATGCAGAGAAGGCTAATTGAAGGTCAGTTTCTTATTCATGAACTTGGTCCTTACAAAAGCGTCGAAGAACTATGGGATGGTGAAATCTAAGTACTCGTACAATGATGAAATCTAAGTAGGCGTACAAGCTGTAGTTGCATTCGTAAGTTTCTGTTTCTCATATGTGCTTCAGAATCTCAGAAGAGGTTGAATTTGTCTGAACACACATGTTCAATGTTACTGTTTTACATTTGAACTACCATAGCTTTTGAAATCTGTTCTTTTAACTCATAAAGTTCAGTGTCACTGTTCTACATTTGAACTGCTAAGGCTTTTGAAGTCTTGTCAATAGATTGGAGCTGGAATATACTCCCGAAACCAGCCATTTTAACTTTTTGTTTTATGATGATTGATAGAGCCAAGGCCGCCCTACATAAAGAGCCAGAAAAGGGCCCCTGATTGGATCCATGTCATCAAGTGCAACTGAATTTTATTTTCTCAACTGATTTTAAAAAGGTTACAGAAAATGACTTTCATAAGGAGTATAGTCAGTTAAATTTTTTTTCTTTTATCCATTTTACCCCTAGTTCTAGATACTTAGAAATCCCTAAAATCTCTCATTTGACAGCCTAAAAATCTCGCTTATGAAGGCAACATCTCTTGCAAGATTGTATATGGAGTAAGCCCGTAAGCGTATAGTCTATTATTTTTCAAAAAGTATTGTGCGTGTCACACTGTGGGATGATGCGAACCGTCCATTTGATGGGCCCACCGTAGTATGATCCAACCATTCATTTGATGGGCACACTGTTCTATGATCCAACCATCCATTTGAAGGGCAACGATGTAAATAGGATGTGGCCCAAAAATCACTTCCATAAGATAATCCCAACCCTCTGATCTATTGAGGAACTGCATATTATGGAAACTGCTATAGATCTGACGGTTGGGATCATCCTATGGAAGTGATTTTTGGGCCACAATCTATTTAAGTTGTGGCTCATCAAATGGATGGTTTGGATCATACAACGGTGTGCCCATCAAATGGACGGTTAGATCATACTATGGTGTGCCCATCAAATGGACGGTTTGGATCATCCAAGGGTAGTGGTACGTAGTATTATTTTCTTTTTCTTTTTCTTTTTGAATAATAATGGTCTTTTCGAGCTTACACCATGTCGCCATCTTGCCTTTATAAGTAAGAGAGAGAGAGAGAGAGAGAGAGATTTTAAAAGGATTTAATTTTGCTTTAATGATGGAGAGATTTTAGGGATTTCTAAGGGTAATATAATGAAGGGTATAATGGGTAAAAGAAAAAACAAAAAGCTATTTTTAGCTCAAAAGTCAAAATTGTATCACTGGTAATTATGAAAATTTTGAGGGGATTCTTGGTAGATATGTTTTAATCTAGGGAGTTTTTAGTAGTTTTCCCTTAAAATTTTTGAAAATTTAATGATGAGAAACAAACAATAGAAAAAGGGAAATGTTTTCAGCACTACTGTATTTTGATGAGGACACTCCTCACTTTATTAAAAGTACGGTATGGCCCGCACCATAGGATGATCCAATCCGTCCACTAGATGGGTCACAATCGAAATAGGTTGTGCCCAAAAAATCATTTCCATAGCTTGATCCTACGCTTCCGATCTGAATGTTAGATGGTTGATCCTAAACCTCTATAGATCGTAGGGTTATGATCAACCTATGGAAATAATTTTGGGGGCACAACCTATTTAGGCTGTGGTGTGGACGGTTTGGATCATCCTATGGTGTGGACTATATCGTACTTTTAATAAAATGAGAGTGCCCTCATCAAAATACAGTAGTGTTGATAACATTTCCCTAGAAAAAATTTCCAATAAAAACTATAAAAAATCTTTCTAAGGAAAAATATTTTCCACCGAAAATCTTTTTCCACATCCAAACGTGCCCTAAACGAATTAGAGGATTTTATCTGAATAGTCATTGATTTGGCAACGAGATCAGAAATGTGATTCCATTGACCCTTGCATAAGAGATTGCCTAGATCCGAAGATCGATCATTGTAGGAAGAGAGCATTTTCAACGGATGGATCATGACAATCGTGAAGCACTATGAATCTAATCATTATGGCTAGAGGTAAGATCATTTTCCTCATTAAGATTTATTTGAAATATAACATCTAGCGCTATGTTTTTCTAATACACTGATTTGTAGAGGTCCGGCCCACGATAAGCCTTGCATGCTCACTTGTGGCGTTAATCTCAAGTTGTTGCATTCCCTTCTTTGGTTTCTCCTTTTCAAAATTTTAAGTTGTAAAAAATTTCCGTACTTGAGGGCTATAATTCGGTTATTACCCCGCGCATAGAAAATAACCTTTTTTTTTATTGGTAAAAAAATAACCTTTTCCCATTGATTGGTTTGTTTAACACGACTTTCGCCGCGGGGATTTTTTTTATTCTTGGGACTTTTGTAGGATTTCCCCACGTTTGGTTGGTGGGCTCAAAATAATCCCAGGAATGAAAATAACCCCGCACAAAACCCCAGGAAGGAAAAAAAAATACTCCCAGGAACCAAAAATAAGCTTGAGAAGAATTTTTTTTTTTTCTTCCCAACAATTCAAACAACCAAACAAAGCTGTCCCCCCGTAGTCCGGTCAACCAAACATGGGCTTTTTATTTTACCGGGATACTTCTAGGACTTTTTTTCCCCCACTAATCTCTTTGGATTTTTTTTCTCTCACATAAATCCCAGGAAAAAAAAAAAAAAAACCGGCAACCAAACAGAAAGGAAAATCTCCGCTAAACACACAAACCTTTAGGTGCCGTTTGGATACGCGGATTTTAGAATCCGGGATTTCTTCAGAATTGTAGCTAAGAGACAAGAGAAGAAATGGACCAGCCGTCATTTTTGACTCATTTTTTACTTCTCGCCTTTCTTTCCGTCAGCAACAGAGTAACAGATCTTCCCACATTTCCAGGTTTTAGAAATCTTAGGATGCAGGAGAGATTTTTAAAACCTGAATTTCTCACCTAAAATCCAAGAAACGCTGTTAAGGCAGCATGCAGCAGCTTGATCATGAACCCTCTTTTACACAGCCGTTTGGATACGTGGATGTTAGAATCCAGGTTTTTATTTTGGAAGCATTGTAAAAGAGGGGCGACAAATAAGAAAATGACGGATGATCTGCTTTTTTTAAATCTTGGATATCAATTATTTTCTTGGATACTAAGTAAGAAATCCAAGTTATAGAAATCTCTCCCCCCAACTTGAAATTTCTAAAACCTAGAAACACGGGATGATCTCCTACTCTCTCCTTCTGCGAAAAGAGGGGCGAGAAATCAGATAGTCAGCTATCCATAATTTTGAGGAAATTCGGGATTTTAAAAATCTTTGTATTCATTGATTTTATTTATTCATTTATTTTGCACATGGATGTTTATTTGTGTTGAGATGAAAACCATGTAGGCTGCCTCATGTTCCCTTCGTCCCTTGTAGGACCCAAAAATGCGTTTTACCCTTAAAAGTGATTTTTCTGCTTAATTGTTCCTCAAGATATCTTTCTGGTGACGGGGCTGTGTAGAGGGCCCACTTCCCCGAATCGTGGAGAGCGACTCGCAGATAAAATTATCTCTTCTCCCCCTCTCCAAATCTTCGATTCCTTTTCACTCTTTTCCTGCGTGGTCATTTTTTCTTTGTTATATACTGTTGCTGTTGAAATCTATGCTTCCTCTTCTTTTATTAGGGCAAGCGTGAAATTGTCTTTGTATTCTGCAGTTAGGGGGTGTCGAGATCGAAAATGGGGGAGGAAATTCGATATTTCGAGTTGAACAACGGAGCGAGAATTCCATCCGTCGGTTTAGGGACGTCTCAGGCACCTCCGACCGTCATCGGAGATGCTGTAATCGCCGCCGTCCAGGTAGTTTTCGTATCCTCAATCTCATAGTCTTTCTTATTTTCTTTGCTTTCTTTCTCTTTTTTTTTTTTTTTTTCTTTTTAAATTCATTTTGATTTTTCCTCTATGATTGAGTTGCAGAAGCTCTACTATCTGCAACCGATAGTTGAAGAAATGCGATATTTTCTGTTTTTAAATCTAGCGTGCTTTGACTTTTCAATCTGATGTGCTCTGTAGGCATTTATTTGAATATTCGAGATTATGTGGTTGTGATCTTCACTGATTTAGAGTGGGATTTGCTTCTGATTACTCATTTCCTAAGTGATGGCGCCAGAATCCGTGCTCGAGCGGGAATGGTGCATGATAAGTCCACCTTCTGTCGGGGCTCGGCTCCGCGCTCACGGGCAAAAGGTTAAGGACCACCCGGAGTTGGAACACCAGGAGAACCCTTCGACACTCAAGTCAGACCGAGGCGTAAGGAAAGGAGAGTTGAATCAGAGGGGGTGGGGGGAGAGTTCTCCTTGCTGAGTTCTGGAAGGTGAAGGGATCTTGGAGAGTCCCTTTGGAGTGTCTCGTGATGCCTGACCTTTGAGTGTGGGGTTCCCTTTGTAATGGGGGTTCCGAGTTCCTAGGCGTGATGTTACGGTGACGTGGCACCATGTATATCTTGGACTGTCAATCGGGTTGGGCAAGCTAAAAGCCCGCCCATAATTAAAATGAGAACTAGCCAAACCAAGCTTGGTCAAAAGTTGAATCCCGAACTCTAATTTAGGTTGAGCTTGATCAAGGGTTGTCCAGCCCGTTATAGGCCCGGGCCCGATAATATATTTACTATATAATTTTTTAGGGTTTTTTATGCCCTTAAAAATAACAGTAGATATTAATTAAATAGGTACTTAAGCACTCTCTGTTACTCTTTATGATATTAAATGGTTTTCTAGTTCAACACTTAAACATGAATACGTTCAACAGGTTTTTTTTGGATGGAATGTTCAACAGGTTTTTGGTTGTTAGCTTGTCTTTGAGCTTGTACCTGGTCTCCTTACACTGTGCTTGCCTTATAGTCTTTTCTTGTGCAGAAAATAAGAGGTGATGGGCAAGCCCGAACTAAGCTCGAAGCCTGTTGTGGAGTTTGGGCAAGCAAATTTTCTAATTTAGTCAAGCCCGAACTCGGCTCGTAGTCCATTGTATAGACATGGGCTGAGCTTGAGCACCTCAGGCCCGCCCAAGCTCGGCCCGATTGACAGTCCTATGTATATCGCTGGAGATGGCGGCATTACAAACCATACGTGTACGATCCTAGAAGGTGATGCGACATATGGCTGCTGAGTGTCACTTCATATGATGACAGCTTGGCGGTTGGCAGATTATAGGATCTTGTATGGTGGAGGCGGGATCTGATACGATCACTAGAGATGATACTATGTGCCTGGAGGGATCTTGCATGACAAGGTGGTTCTTGGGGAGGTGATGCCATGTGCCCGGAGGGCTTCCACTCGGCAAGAACTGGAGGACGGGGACTCGGGCCGGAGTCACTCAGTCCTGGGTCTTCCTATTGAGAACCGGCTGTACGGGGACTCGGGCCGGAGTCACTCAGTCCTGGGTCTTCCTATCGAGAACCGGCTGTACGGGGACTCGGGCCGGAGTCACTCAGTCCTGGGTCTTCCTATCGAGAACCGGCTGCCGGGGCCTAGTTCACGGTGTTACGGGGACTCGGGCCGGAGTCACTCAGTCCTGGGTCTTCCTATCGAGAACCGGCTCCCGGGGCCTGGTTCACGGTGTTACTCATATCATCTATTCCTTCCGATTGGGATACACGTATGCATATCTTGAGTTCCCCATTTTACCCCCAACATATAGGTCCCCCACTTCTTCTAGTCGGTACGAAACGGAGAAGTAGTGTAGATATCTGTGGGGCAATCATATTGCTTCAGAGGGTAAGATGGTCTTGTTTGATGAGGGAAAATGCTTCGGTTTCGGTCGATCACTAAAAGAGAGATCATGAATTGAGGCGGCACAATTATTGCTCCAGCTCGATTCCGATGTAGGATGAAGCAGTTGCATGCGGAGATGAGCGTGCGTTGGAGTTGGCGCTTTATATCACTGGGAATGGCACATCCATGTTGATGGCAGTTATGGAGAAATGATAGGGGGATTCCCATGGCGTGATCATGGCCGTGAATCCGAAAGGTCGTGACCCCCACCGTGAATGCGGTCAGTCACACTTTAAACGGTGTGGAGTAGTTTATAAAAGGAGCCTTCTTGCGTGGATTTTTGGTGAGCCAGTGCAATGTGTAACCCTTCAACTTTTTCCTCCCCTATGAGTGGGGTTTTCTCTTTTGCGCCCAACAATCATGTTGGTAAGGGTGGGACGGAGATGGAGTTCCAAGAACTCATATTTGTGTTTGGGGGACCATCGTCCCTGGTTTGAAATTGTCGTTCACCTTGTGTTTTGACCGTGTTGGAGAGTCGTCTTGTGTCTCGACTGTGAGGTCAACACACGATTGGAATTCACGGTGCCCCCTCGTGGATCCACCTCTGAGGGTAGTATATCTGATGCTACCACCAGTGGTTTGGGGAGTTACGGCGGGGGTGTCATCCTCGCATGTCCAGGATTGTAAAAATCCTTCGGCAAGGGACCCGGTAGAGGAAGGCGAAGACGGAGCAAAGAGGATGGAGTGGTGGAACCGGAAGTGCTAGCAGTGGGATGCTCGCATCGCAACGACAGAGGTCTTTAGCACATGTTTCATTGTTCTGTTTCTCTATTTCAGTGTACTTCCGCGCCTCACGCCTCGACTGTGGTGTTTCTTTTCTCTGTATGTAACGGCGAAGAGCCATACTTGTAAAATCTTGAAAGAATGTATAAAGTTTTCTTTTTGCATGTTGCATTTCTATGCTGTTGTTTCGCGCTTGGCTTGCTTGTTTTGCCTGTCGAAGCATGTACGCCCGAGTGTCAATACTCTTAAGATGACAAGGCAAGGGTAGCATGACCGGTCAACTTAGTGAGGATGTGAGAACTAGCTAGAGCCAAGGCGGTTTTGGAGTGTGAGTTTCCGTTTGTGGTGAATCACTGTTTGCTGGGCATTCATCATTTCTAAGCCAATCATCATTTCTAAGCCAATCCCTTAGGATCTCCGGGTACCGGTCCTTTGGAGTGTTCCGGGTAGGTGCGGATGTTTGCATCTAGGTTGCAGAGCTTGCACTTAGGAGTGGTGTTGATGATGTATGGCTATTATTGTTAGTGATTTTGGATTTTCAAAATCATGTATTAGTGTTTTGGAAAATGTTTTATCAAAAGCGTTTGGGAAAAAGAAAATGTTTTCTTGGAAAAATTTGCTTTTACAAAAGGATGTAGAAGTGTAGTTGAAAAGATAGTCCCGTACCGGATGAGAGAAAAGAAAGAGAAGGGCTTATAAAGCACTACACTTTTCTATTACTTGTTTGATTGCACATTGGGTTGAACCCATGGTTGGACCCGCGGTACGGTGCAACGCACCTTTCGCACACGCGCACGCGCGCGCGCGGCGTGGGCAATGGGCTATAGGGCGCATAGTGGCGCTTTTTTAGGCGCACTTTGCACTTCGCACGTACGCAACGTCGCGAGGAGCGATTGGAGCCTTTAATTTTTCCAGATTTGATCTGCACCGTTGGATCAAGATGAAGGTGGACCGGTTGGATGGGTGGGTCAAATGGTTCGTAGGCCCATCAAGCCGAACGGTTGGGTTGGGCTTCGGTTCGGGCCTAATGGTTGGCCCAACGGGCCCATAACTCCAACGGTCAAAGGGTGTGATTAAATGGGTTGTGTCCCTTCCCCCAACGGTCAAGTGCCAAGGGGGTGCGATCCACACCATAGATGGTTGATCTAACGATGACTGGGTTGGAGAGAGGTTTTACTCAAACCAACAGTCACATCTAGGATCGATCAGGACCGTTCAATATCAATGGGTGCGATCTAACGGTCAGATTTCAAACATTCTGAAAAGGTGCCCTGTAGAGGTGTTTTTCACACTGAAAAGACACCAGGTGGTCTACAAAACGTACAAAATTCGGTCATTTCAAATAGAAAAACGAATTGGAAATTCTGACAGACTTTACACTCTCTTCTACACTCCTACAAAATCCCCAAGTATTTCTACATACTGTTTTTCTTTTGTTTACTGTTCTAGATACTGTTTTTCTGCAGAAACATTATCTAGAAATTTCTCTAAGGCTTGAACTTTCAGAAGGGCATTTCGGGTTTGATTCCGCTAGTGCTACGCGTCATCAAACATTAGTAGGGCTTCCCTACTAGGCTTCATTGTATCTTGGAGGCAATTCGCGGATCCCCTTTGCACACTACTAGTGGGGGCGAATCTTGTCTTAAGGAAAGTGATATCACGCCTTGAAGCAACAAGTTTCTGTTTTCTATCAACAACAGTACCCTCAATTTTTCAACAATTACGCGGGATGATCCAGCTCGAGAAATCTTCGAAGCACTTGACTAGTCCGCGCGATATTGCCCTCGACTAGACCGTGAGGCTAGAACACTTGTCTAACCCGCAAGATATAGGGTTTATCTAGGCTGTGAGGCTGGATTACTCGTCTAGTCCGCGAGATATTGCACTTGACTAGGCCGCGAGGCTGTCCTTTGGAGAAGTCCATGAAGCGCTCGACTAGTCCACGAGATGTTGCGCGCGACTAGACCGCGATGCTAGAGCACTTGTCTAGCCCGCGAGATATTGCGTTGAACTACCCCGCGAGGCTGTCCCTTGGAGAAGTTCATGAAGTGTCCCACTAGTTTGCGAGATATTGCACTCGACTAGACTGCGAGGCTGGATCACTTGACTAGACTACGAGGCTGGAGCACTCGTCTAGCCTGCGAGATATTGTGCTTGTCTAGGCCGCAGAGCTATCCCTTGGAGAAGTCCTCAAAGCGCTTGACTAGTCCGCTAGATATTGCGCTCGACTAGATAGCGTGGTTAGAGCACTCGACTAGGTCGCGAGGCTGTCCATTGGAGAAGTCCACGAAGCACTCGACTAGTCCGCCAGATATTGTGCTCGACTAGACAGTGAGGTTGGAGCACTCGTCTAGCCCGCAAGATATTGCGCTTGTCTAGGCCATGAGGATGTCGTTGGTTAAGCCAGCAAGACGATTTGAAGCCTGCTTTGTCAGGGAGAGGATGTAACCGATAAGAAGACCGACTTGTCCGGCAAGGAGGCAACGCATTGAGCACGTGTTGAGGCCCTCTTGACACGGAGAGGATGCAATCGTCAAGGGGATCAACACATCTAGCGAGGATGTTACGCGTTGTGTGCATGTTGAGGCCCTCTAGACGCGGAGAGGATGCAACCGCCAACAGGTCAACTCATCCGGCGAGGAGACTACACACTGAGCTTGTGTTGATGCCCTCCCAACGCGGAGAGGATTCAATTGCCAAAGGGATCGACTCATCAGGCGAGGCGGCTGCGCGTTGAGCGCTTGTTGAGGCCCACTCGACGTAGAGAGGATGCAATCGTCAAAGGGATTGACTCATCCGGTGAGGCGGCATCATGTTGAGCGTGTGTTGAGGCCCTCTTGATGTGAAGAGAATGCAACCATCAAAGGGATCAACTTTTCCGGCAAGGAGGCTACGCGTTGAGCTCGTGTTGAGGCCCTCTCGATGCGGAGAGGATTCAACCACCAAATGGATCGATTAATCAAGCGAGGAGGCTACTCTTTGGGTGAGAGTTGGGGCCCTCCCGACGTGGAGAGAATGCAACCACCAAAGGGATCGACTTTTCTAGCAAGGAGGCTACGCGTTGAGCGCGTGTTGAGGCCCCCTCGACGCGGAGATGATGCAATTGCCAAAGGAGGCACAGGGATGGCGCCTCTTTGATGTGTACTATGATCCGTCCCCAAGTCAGCTTCGTAGGACGAGGGTGCCTCCGGCAGCGACGGTCGAGCTGGAGCCCCGCACATTGGTCGCTCAGATAAGCGCAGTAAGAGCCGCATACTAATAAGGAGGCTAGTCCGCGACGTATTCACGGAGGAATCCATGTTGAATGAGCTCCTCGATGTGGTACTTAAAGAAGCGACAGTTTTCGGTGCCGTGGTCGTAACCCAGTGTAAGTGGCAGAATTTGCTCTTGTCAACCCTCTTGCCTTCGGACCACAGTCGCTCTTTATAGCCTCCAGGGATATATGCTACTAAATGGTCTCTAGCGAAGTTTTATGTGGGGCGTTCTCTCCACACCTCAACTTGGGGTGTCTGACGTAGATGGGGGTTGGTCTTTCTCAGCAAGGCGGCCTTCTTGGCTACCCTCCGAACTGGGTCGGCATTATATCACTTGTGTTGCCGGGAGGGTGATCTCGCTAGGCTCTTCCTCGACTCAGGAGTCGGGACGCGCGTCGCGGACACACATTCCTCATAACTAACAAAGGTGTTTACCTGAGCAGCCAAATCATTCATATTTCAATTGGGTTTCCTTTGTAAGGATTGTAGAAGTGGTGAAGAAGGTTTCAGGCCTCCTTGGAAGGCAAATGTTGCCATTTCAGTATCCAAAGGTCCTTGTATTTTATTGGTGGAGATAGCTCTTTAGGGACTCACCCTTTTGTTGCTTAAGGGTGGATAGGGAGGATGGAGGTCCCCAGTATCCACGAGTAGCATCAAAGAAGGCGTCCATTTGCTCACCGAGCTGTTTAAAATAACTTGGTGGATTTTGCCGGGAGCGTGATGGATCAAACTCGCGCCACCCCTTCCAAGGTGGAAGAAAAGACCCGGCACATGACGACGTCTTCCTCGGCCTCGTGAAACATGATGGCCGCGAATGCATCCATGTATTCCCTCAAATCTGTAGAACTGTCATAAGGAGCAAATAGCGGTAACTGAAGATTTTTCAGAATCGGTATGCCAGTTATCTCCACCTTAAAGGGGAGATCATGCTCATGGTGATAGTCACTAGCCATCTTTGCTCTCTGAGGTAGTGGTGGCGTGTTCAATGTTAATGGCCCTCCTCTTTACTTCACAAAAGGGACAACTCTCAATGAGAGCACCAATCGATGGTGCCCGAATCCGTGCTCGATAGGTCCGCCTTCTGAATGGCAGGGCTCGACTTGTGACCTGCGCTCATAGATGAAAGGTTAGGGACCACCCGGAGTGGGAACTCCAGGGGAACCCTTTGACACTCAAGTCAGACAGAGGCATCAGGAAAGGAGAGTTGAACCGGAGAGAGAGAGAGAGAGAGAGAGAGAGAGAGGCGAGAGATCACAACGGGCCTTTTAAATGGCAGGGCTCGACTTGTGACCTGCGCTCATAGACAAAAGGTTAGGGACCACCCGGAGTCGGAACTCCGGGTCCCTTCGACACTCAAGTCAGACAGAGGCATCAGGAAAGGCGAGTTGAACTGGAGAGAGAGAGAGAGAGAGAGAGAGAGAGAGAGAGAGAGAGAGATCACCACGGATGGAGAGTGAACACTTGCACCTGGGGTTGTGTTCCAGAGAGAGGGAGGGAGTTCTCCTTGCTGAGTTCCAGAAGGTGAAGTGATCTTGGAGAGTCCCTTTGGAGTGTCAAGTGATGCTTGACCTTTGAGTGGGGGTTCCCCTTATAATGGAGGTTCCGAGTCCCTAGGCGCGATGTTATGGTGACGTGGCACCGTGTATATCGCTTGAGATGCTGGTGTTACAGGCCATGCGTGTACGATCCTGGAAGGTGATGCGGCACATGGCTGCTGAGTGCTGCTTCAGATGATGACAGCTTGGCGCTTGTCAGATTACAGGTTCTTGTACGGGGGATTTGATACGACCACTGGAAATGGCAGTGCGGGATGGTGACATGACAAGGTCGTTCTTGGGGAGGTGATGCCATGCGCCCGGAGGGCTCCTGCTCGGCGAGAAGTGCATGACGGGGACTCAGGCTGTAGTCACTTGGTTCTAGTCTTCCTGTTGAGGGCCGGCTTCTGGAGCCTAGTTCACGGTGTTACTCATATCATCTATTCCTCCTGATTGGGACATGTGTAGGCATATCTTGAGTTCCCGTTTTTACCCCCAACACTAAGAATACTCAGTTCGTCAACTGTGGCAGTCCGTTACAACGTTCATGATTTGTGATTCGTTGCGATGTTGTTTGCTGTCTTTGTGATGATTTATGTGGTTTTGGCTTATATTATGTAAGGTTTTACATTTCTTATCTATAGTTTACTTTTATAGAAAGACAATTCAAGGATTTTCTCTCTAGGTATATACGATTATGTGAAAAAGTATGAAAAGTGGACCAGAAGATGTGAAGGATTGACAACCTAGTAAGAAACAATAAGATTTACAAAGGACATACTGGATCACTTTTTGGCAAGTTGGATATTATGAAACTTTTGCCTTTCTTGTGGCTATAAAATCACGAAAACATCCATTTGAAAATAAACAAAATCATGAAAACATCTGCCTTTGTCTGGTATGTTTTGGCAGACTTCAAAGATCTATTCTTAATTTGAATTGATAATATCACTTTTCTATGCTTGTTCTTGACCCAAATCAAAGTGGCACATATTTTGAAAATTAAAACTCTAACCCACTCTACTTACATGTCAATGCAGGCTGGCTACAGGCATATCGATTGTGCTCCAATATATGGAAATGAAAAAGAGGTAACTGCAGTGATTTGGCTAGTTCATTATTTTTTTTCTTTTAGAATTTTTTTTAAAAGGAGATGTCCAAGCTCGTTGTACTAAAACCACAGTGTTCAACCCATGACTCAATTTCTTAATTTTATGACCCGGCCCGACTTGTGACTCGTAAGAGTTTCTGACAGGAACAAAAATTTAGTTGAAAAAAATATAATTATATATCAAAAGATGAAGCATGTAAAAAAATATAATCTAATAGCACATAGATAAAGCACGCCAAAAATATAAATAACTATATGCTTGTATCTTGAATGCACAAAAGTAATGAAGTTCTAAGTTCCAACTTCCAAGCTTTCAACCATCAAAACAAGAATGCCCAGGCCTAGCAACGCGACTCGACTCGACTCTTAAGAGGCTTATTTTTCAAGTTGACTCCCAATGACTCGTTCAAGTCACCAAACGACTCGGATGAGTTTTCAACATAGGCGAGTCGCCCATGCGAGTTGCCTCGAAAGCCCATCGACTCGATTCGAGAGTTGACTCGTACGACTCGTAAGAGTTTGACAATCTACGAGTAACCTAGGCGACTCGCCTCCGAAGCTCAGCGACTCGACTCGACTCGGGAGTTGACTTGTACGTCTCAACAGTTTGACAACTATGACCAAGACAAACATAAAATTAAAAAAATAAAACCACTTGGTTTAGCTTCACTACAATAGGAAAACATTTACAAACAATGTCCTGTCCATCCTCTCACCAATGAACCGAACTTGATGAAATGAAATCTGCTGTTCTTTTAAGAAAGATCAAAGATGATCTCTATATGATTTTCTTACTTTTGTACCTTGTAGTATTCCTTTAAAAAAAAAAAAAAATAGTATTCCTTTTTATCATTATGTCAATCCTGCCTAAGCAGGGTGAGCCTTGGCTCAATGGTAAGGCTGCTCCATTGTGACCTGATGGTCGCGGGTTCGAGTAACGGAAACAGCCTCGCTGCAAAGGAGGGGTAAGGCTGCGTACATCTAGCCCTCCCCAGACCCTGCAATGGCAGGAGCCTCGTGCACTGGGCCGCCTTTTTTTTTTTTATATCAATCCTGACTAAGCTTCATTGAGAACCTCCACATCCCTGTTCTCCAATGCCTGTTCTCACATTATGGGAACATTATGCCTGTCATAGTTTGGAAAACTATAGTATGTCTAGTGTGGTTCTGTGTGCATATGTGATGCATGAATTTGTTTGAACTCATCCAGAGACTTGGTCACTTATTTGAGAAAAGACATGTGGTGCGTTGATTAAGATATCTGCTTCATCTCACAGTTTTCCTTCATTTAATCTAGTTTTTGCTGTAATCGTAGATTGGAATGGCGTTGAATAAGCTGTTTGAAGGTGGTGTAGTGAAGCGCGAGGATTTGTGGATTACCTCCAAGCTCTTGTTGGTTTTACTTCTTTGTTCGAGTACTAAAACATTCGAGGCACTTGGAGTGTGCTGGTCACATGTTGGATTTTTTTTTTTTACATATCCATCCATTTTCTTCTATATAAACAACGAAAAGTGAATTTTGCAGGTGTAGTCATCCTGAAGATGTGCCTGTGTTATTCGATATAACTTTGCAAGCGCTGCAGCTTGACTACGTAGACCTGTACCTTGTATGTTCTTCTTGTTTCAATGTTAAATTGTGTACTTGGCAGATCATATCTTAGTTAATTGTGTTTATTATACTTATACGTTTATCCTTTACACTTTGTAGTATAATTATCGTATGCTCTAGGTTATTATCTTTTGGTGTTACAGGGTTCTCTGGTTTATATGATGGATGCACATATTTTTCCACGGAAAATATGAACGGGTAAAACTACAAGTCTGGCCACTGGTTCATTAACCCAAACTATTAATCTGTTAGCTTCTGTATAAGCCATGCACGAACATCCACTCACATTTGATCATTCTAAGCCTCTAATTGGTAAAGGCTTTCTTGATGAATACATACCATTGCTTTATTATTATCTCACCTTCCAAATTGGAGGGTTAGAATCCTCCAATGGGAGTGGATTTTGCCTCTTGGCACATCCATAGCAAGTCCTATGAAATAAATGGTTTGTATAATTGAGTAAGTGGTGCCCACTTGTACTTTTGCCAGCTCATATTTTTCCTTGGAAAAATATGCACATTCATCATATAATATATATTTTTTGGAAAGGCATTCATCACATAATCTTATGCTTATAATTATAAAAAATTGTAGTGTGAAATTTGAAGCACAACCATGATTTGAAGGTTGTGATGCTCAATCCCTAAGTACTGTGGAACATGGTTTTGGTACCCCAACATTTACTCCATAAGGTTTTACTATGGGTTATATGTTTCGCTCCTATGTTTTACTATTGAAGTTCTGGGGTATGTTTCGAGTCTTGTACAGTTCGTGAATTGTTCCATTTGTGAAGGAGATGACAGCAATTTCTCACACTAATAATGTCATCTGTAAATTGTGGAAGAAATCCATGTCAGTTGGCATTACCTCTAGTGTTTTCCTCATTGGCAAAACATGCCCGTAGCCCCAATATGTGAATGTTATGATTTCAGGATTGCACTATTCATGAATTGACGGATGGCAAGACGGGCCTTTAAGCTTGAAATTAGATCCCAAGCAATATATCATCACAGCCCTGATTTTAAATGATATACGAGCTCCCTGTTTGACAATGGCACTCCACACTTTATTTACCACTTTTCAGATTGGCTATTGAGAGCATCATAGGAAATACACCACCCTTTAAAAGTAATTAGAAAGTGTGCAGATTGGAGTGCCATTATTGAAACAAGGGAGTGAGGATATGAACTCTCCTCTCTCTCTCTCTCTCTCTCTCTCTCTCTCTCTCTCTATATATATATATATATATATATATATATATATATATATATATATTAGTCTTTATTTCTAAAATTCTTTAGTATTTAGTTTACTTTAGTTTTATGGAAATTACAGTTAAGTCATGTTATTCCACTGTAACTAACTAGCTGCTATATCCCTAAAGATCCATTGGCCCTTTGCGAAGAAAAAGGATATGCCTGGCTTCAGCCCTGAGTGCTTTGGTCCACTTGACATACCCGCTACATGGAGAGAAATGGAGAAACTTTATGATTCTGGAAAGGCTCGCACCATTGGTGTGAGCAATTTTTCTTCCAAGAAAGTGGAGGATTTGCTGAAAGTTGCACGTGTGCCTCCTGCTGTCAACCAGGTGGAATGCCACCCTGGTTGGCAGCAGAGCAAACTCCGCGAATTCTGTCAATCGAAGGGAATTCACCTGACTGTGAGTTTTCAAATCATTAGATTGCTCATTTTCTATTTCATATCAATTTATGATTTGTACTTGAATAATTGCATACATGTTATGATTGATGTAATGGGTTTTTTTGTAGGCTTATTCCCCACTAGGTTCTCCAGGCAGAAATTGGATCAAGAGTGATGTCCTTAGCAACCCTGTTCTGAATATGGTTGCAGAGAAATTGGGAAAGACACCGGGACAAGTTGCTATTCATTGGGGCCTTCAAATGGGTCAGAGTGTAGTGCCTAAGAGCACAAATGAAGCGAGGATGAAGGAAAATTTTGATGTTTTTGATTGGTCTATCCCTGATGACATATTTGCAAAGTTCTCTGAAATCAAACAGGCAAGTGTATCTTTTCTTCAACATTAATCCTTTACTTCTAACCCAACATAAATATTTTTCTTCCTTAGACTGCTTATCATTACCTATTAATTTGATTTCATTGTCTTGTTATCTGGTTGATTTTCTTCCTTAGAAATCAGTTACTAAATATATATGGATTCAATACTTACAATGGAATGTATGCGAGGAGCTTTCACAGTTGCTGCCTTCAAGACATCTAATACTCATTTTATGTTATAATGATGCAGAGAAGGCTATTTGATGGTCAGTTTATTGTTCATGAACTTGGTCCTTACAAAAGCGTAGAAGAACTTTGGGATGGTGAAATCTAAGCAGGCGTCCAATCTGGTGTTCCCTTTCATAAGTTTCGGTTTCTCATACGTGTTTAGTGTCTCAGAAGAGGTTGAAGTTTTGTGAACACAGATGTTCTAGTTCACTGTTTTACATTTGAACTCCTACAGCTTTTGAAGTCTTATTTTGAACACATTTTCAATGTCGTTGTTTTAAATTTAAACTACTAAAGCTTTGAACTCTTATATTTCTAACGAACAAATATACCTCAAGTGCAGTCACGCGGCCTGAACTGTTCACATTTTTTTTTTCTTTTTTTCTTTTTTTGTGAATGGTTGGGAGAGTCTAACTAAAAAGACAGTTTTTTAATCTCAGTCCTTTAAACGATCAACTAATCACAACCATCAACTGTAGGTGAGATAGTCTAACTAAAAAGACATGTTTTTTAATCTTGGTCCTTTAAACGATCAACTGTAGTTTTCTCATACACTCTTTGTAAGTGATTGAATGCTTAATAGTAGAAACACATTATACTTTCTTTGTAGACTGAAATCATATACTAAAACAGAGAAGTGTTTCTGCGCAGGGAGCTCCATGCACACAAGTGGCTTAAAAAGCCTATGTGGCTGCTCCCTCATGCAACATACGCTCTGCGAAATCCCTTCTAAAAAACCTATCAAACATTAGGCCATGTTTGGCAGCCATGAAATTTTTTTCACATGCAATATTAGTTTATCCAATAATGAGAGGGGGGCAAGAAGGGTGGGGGAGGTAGAAAATTGAGAGGGCATTAGTAAGTAGATTATAAGGAGTGGCTGAAAAACAAGGAAAAACTCTGCTCAAAATAGAGTTTTATTTTTCCCATTTTTCTTCCACTATGTACCATCTCCTTACTCCCACCCTCTAACTGCTCTCCCTCTCTTGCCCTTTCTATCACCTTAGGGCATGCTTGGCTGCAATAAAAAATAATTCATGGAATATTCGTTGGCCCAATAGTGAGAGAGGAGCTGGGGAGGGAGGAATGCGGGAGACTTAGGAGGGTAATTGTGGAGAGAGCATGAAAAATTCCTAAAAAAAAGAAGGCAATGAAAAAAAAATGCACGACTTCAAATTGGGTTTTTCTTTTGCTCGTTTTTCAGCGGCTTTTCATGCTCCTCTCACTCCCACTATCTCAAGTCTCTCCCTCTCTGCTCATTTCTCTTATCCCTACATAAAAAACCCCTTAGCCTCTCTGGCTAGTTTCATCACGCCACTCGGAATTTGGGCGCAATCCACCATCACCTTAGCCATTTAAGGGACTGAATGAGGATAGGGTAGGAAAAGCCTGAAAATCCAGGACACAGAGAACTCCACTCAAAAATCGGTTGGTGGTGGTGGTTGGGGGGGATCGGTTGTCATAATCCCAAACGAACAGGGCATAATTTATCAGGAAAACTATTCCTAGTTGGTAGACATGGCCTAAACGTCTGTTGACTTGTCCCTTGTTCTCCCTAATGACCAATGTGAACACTTCTTTTCTTCCATCTACTTTCTTCCGTTCCGCCCGCCAGAGAAAAAATATATATGGGTGGAAAATTGCTCTCTCTCTCTCTCTCTATACTTTTCTTCCATCTACTCTCTTCTGCCCGCGAGAGAAAAAAAATATATCCATGGAAAATTGAAAAAAAGGAACAATTACTAATGGGGGGTAAAAAGTTAGGCGGAATTATCAACAGGACCTATGCTCTTATGAAATTATCAACGAGCGACAAAAGAGGTCTTGTCAGTAAAAGCTGGACGAAAATGCCCTTTTCTTAAGCAACAAATTTTGTTTTTCCACTTTTCCCTCTTCTCTCTTCTTTCCCTCTTTTTTTTTTTTTTTTTTTTTTTTAACTTTTCCATTTTCAACTTTAATTTTTTACCCTACGAATCATCTTCTTCATCATTTGGCCACCATTGGAGACGGGAAAACTTGAAACGTGAGATCATTCCCATGTATCTCTATGTATCTAGGTCTTGTTTTTCATTTGTTTTAGGGTTTTGCATTTCTCCTTCTCACTTTCAATGGAGGATGAGGAAGATAAATCGTAGGGTAGAAAGAAAAAAAAACATTGAAAATGAACGAGTGAAAAAAAATAGGAAGTAAAAACTTGTTCATAAGGGACTTGATAAGCCCATTCAGAATTTGGTAACCCCATTTTGATACTGGATAACCCCAATCTAGAGACTTGAAAACCCCCTTCCAAAAATCCAGTACCCTCGGCCAATTTTAAGGGACTTGATAAGCCCATTCATAAATTGGTAACCCCATTTTGATACTAGATAACCCCAATCCCAAATGCTTGAAAACCCCATTCCAAAACTCTTGTACCCTCGTCCAATTTTCAGGGACTTGATAAGCCCATTCGGAAATTTGTAACCCCATTTTGATACTAGATAACCCCAATACCGGAGACTTGAAACCCCCTTCCAAAACTCCAATACCCTTAGCCAATTTTCAGAGACTTGATAAGCCAATTTAGAAATTGGTAACCCCATTTTTTATACTAGATAACCACAATCCTAGAGACTTGAAAACTCCCTCCCAAAACTCCAGTACCCTCGGCCAATTTTTAGGGACTTGATAACCCCATTCGAAAATTGGTAACCCCATTTTTATACTAGATAACCCCAATCCTAGAGACTTGAAAACCCCCTTCCAAAACTCGAGTACCCTCTACCAATTTTCAGGTACTTGATAACCCCATTGAGAAATTGGTAACTCTACTTTTAAGAGTTGCTAACCCCCTTCCAGAGAGTTGATAAACCCCTTCTGCTACAAAATCCTTGCCTATAGCAATTCTTCTAACGGGCATTACAATTCTGCTCATGATAGAAATAACAAAAGAAATGAATGTTGTTTTCATTAAATGTGCTTCATGTATTACATCACAATTTGTGTATTACAAAACAAATTAAGTATATCAAAAAATGTGTAGCCATCCATTCATGTGTTACATCAAATTTTTCTTATACAACCACTTGGCTTCAAAAAAATGAGTGAAGCTATCCATGCATTATCTCCAGAACACACCCTAAGATACAAACCGCTTAAACCCTAAACAAGATAAATCAGAACTAGGGGATTGAAAAATAGTGCAAGACCCTAAAAAAAAAAAAAAAAAAAAAAACGTAGATATAGAGATAGATGGTAAGAACTCAACATTCAAGTTTTTAAGATTTGCCAGCAACGAACAAGGAGGAAGATGACTAGTAGGGTAAACAAATCAAAAAGTGAAAATGGAAAAGTAAAAGAAGAGGGAAGAAGGAAAAACAAGATGAAAACATGTTGTAAATGCCAAGGGGCATTTTTGTCCAGCTTTTACTGACAAGGCCTCTTTTGTCCCTCGTTGATAATTTTTGAAAAGCTTGTGTACTGTTGATAATTCCACCTAATTTTTGTCCCCCATTGGTAATTGTTCCTTGAAAAAAATATATGCTTGGAAAATTGCTATCTCTCTCTCTCTCTCTCTCAATGTGTGGTAGCTGGTTGAGAGTGGAATTGTGGAAGTCCAAAGGAGTTGCTTTTTCTTGTATCTATATTCAGGAAACTTAGGAATTTTATTTTCCTTGCCAAGGGCCTTAGTTTTTTATGGCGTAGATAATTAGAAAACTTCTGAATTTGATTTGATTTTCCCCTCATAAAATAGGAGGGATTCCCTTGTATAATTATTCTAGATGTTTGTGGACAAACAGTGAGATCTACCAAAATTGTGATCCTCAGTCACTGACCAACATCTATAGCATTGAGAGTGTAATGCTTCAAACAAATCAGATGATCCTAACCGTCGGATTGAACCAAACCATCTTCAACTAAAGGAGGTAATCAAACAAGGTAAATTCTAAAAGGAAGTCACTTTTATGCCCTTTGCTAAAAGACACTTATATAGACCTACTTATGCTGTGTTCATGTGATCTCTGTTCCATTGATCGATTGATCCTCGGCCCTGGATCCATCAAGTCTCGATCAAGCATCACTTATAGGGGTCCACAAGATAATTTAAACCATTGATTTTATTTAGTCATATATCTTTGCAATTTTTGGGTTGGGACCAGAACCATGTGGCTGGCTCACACTCGTAAAACCCCCAAAAAATAAAAAGGCCCTTTACCGTCGATTGTAAAAGTGAATTGCTGGTCAAGATGTCTTCTTGGTGACGTCGCGGTGTAGACTGAGACACAATTTCGACAGTCGTTACAGGAGCCTTCGCTTCCTTTTAAAAATGCGTCGTCCTAGGGGTGTAAACGAGCCGAGCCGAGCCGAGCCGAGCCGAGCCGGGCTGGGCTGAGCTTGGCCCATCTCTGCTCAGCTCGTTAAGCTCAAAAGCTCAGCTTGGCTCGGCTAGGCTCGTGAACCTGCTTATATTAAGAGCAATGATATATTCACACCTCTCATCTTCCCTGGACAGCCCTATATAGTGCAATTTGACTACTCTTTTTACACCACGAGGGGGTCTAAGTAACAATGTGGTTCTAAAAAAGAAGTGACATATTTTGCATCTCCCTTTCACTCCATAGACAACCCTTTTAGTATATATATATATATATATATATATATATATATATATATATATATATATATATATAGAGGAAACTGTTAAGCTCACCAAACTTATGGTGAGCTAGCTTGCCCAATCACATGGGGGCCCACTTTGTTAGGATGATCCAAACCATTCATTTGAAAGTCCCTTACATAGATGGGGGGTGTACCAAAAATCAGCTCCATAGGATCATCCTAACCCCTCCATTTGTGGAGGACAAAAATGGACAGACACAAATCTGCCCCATTTTTGTCCTCCACAAATGGAGGGGTTAGGATGATCCTATGGAGCTGATTTTTGGTACACCCCCTATCTATGATAAGGCCTTGCAAATGAATGGTTTGTATCACTCCCCAAAATGTGGAACCCATGTGATTGGGCAAGCTAGCTCACCATAAGTTTGGTGAGCTTAAGCTCACCAACAGTTTCCTCATATATATATATATATATATATATATATATATATATATATATATATATATATATATATATATATTAAGTGCGTGTTTGGCGTACTGTTTAAAACACCGTTTGGCGTTTGAAACACCGTTTTGGAGCCATATATATATATTAAGTGCGTGTTTGGCGTACCGTTTAAAACACCGTTTGGCGTTTGAAACACCGTTTTGGAGCCAAACGGCCATTTAGGAGTGTTTGGGTGCGCAACCATCGTTTGAAAAGCCGTTTGAAATACCGTTTTGAACCCTCAAAACGGCATTTTGCAAACGGAGGCAGGGAGGTCCGTTTGCAAAACGCCGTTTTGAACGGAGTTTTTGGGTTGTGGGTTTTTACATGTTTGCCCTTACCAAAAACCCATTTTTACGTATATGCGTACGATTTTATGCGTTACGTCAAATACCAAAAAAGTGGGGGTGTTAGTATCATTCTTGAGGACACAAATTTGTTAAATTGTTAATATTTAATTCAAAACAAGGGGCTGCTGATATCATTATATGATCTCTTAATTTTGATTTTTTAAAGACAAAAGAATTAAAAGAAACCCTAGTTTCTTACTTTCTTCATCTACTTTGCAAAGTTGTAAACCCTTTCACGCCTCACTGCCTCAGCGCCTCCACTCGTTTGTCAAATCCTTCAAATCCGACCGTTGAGAAGAAGAAGGAAAAGAACCCCAAAGGTATAGCCTTTTTTGGCAATGATGTTTAATTTTAATAGTATTTGATTGAGATCCTAATGACCTTTTAACATTGGGCCTAATGAGAGAGAAGTTGAGTTACATTCAGGCCAACCAAACAATGCCCTTTTTGATCATTTTACCACTAAAATTTCGTTTTGGGGCATTTGCAACCAAACACACAGTACCTCTGTTTACCGTTTAAAACGCTGTTTTGATCTGGCCAACCAAACATGAAAACGCCGTTTGGCAAAACATCATTTTGAATCAAAACGCCATTTTGCAAAACGGTATTTTAAACGCTATTTCAAACGGCACGCTAAACACACCCTAAATCCTTAACGAGCCGAGCCTGGCCTAGTTAGGGCTCGACTCGTTAAGCTTAACGATTCTAGCAAACCAGCTCGGCTCGGCTCGTTAAGAATTCAAGCCGAGCTTTTATCACGCTCGAGCGAGCTTCCGAGCCCTAGCCAAAATTGACACCCTTAGTCGTCCGCATACACTTATTCTCAGTCGCGTGGTGATTTTTTTATTCTTCTCTCTCTCTCTCTCTCTCTCTCTCTCTCTCTCATAGTCTTATAAGTATTTTGCCGTTGAAATCGGTGCTTTCTTTTTTATTTTAGGGCAAGCTTGAAACTTTATTTTTATTGTGCAGTTAGGGGGTGTTGAGGTCGAAAATGGGGGAGGAAATTCGATATTTCGAGTTGAACAACGGAGCGAGAATTCCATCCGTCGGTTTAGGGACGTTGATGGCACCGCCGGCAGTCGTCGGAGATGCTATAATCGCCGCCGTCAAGGTAGTTTTCACGTCCTCCTTCTAATTGCCCTTTCGACTTTCTCGCTTTCTTTTAAATCTAGTGTGCTTTGATTTTGAATCTGATCTGCTCTGTATGCTTTTATTGAACTGATTTAGAGTGGGATTCGCTTTTGATTACTTATTTCCTAAGAATAGCCAGTTCGTGGACTTTGGTCCTCTGTTACAAGTTACAACCTTAATGATTTGTGATTCGTTGCTGATGATGTTCCATGTCTTTGTGTGGATTTATATGGTTTTGGATTATATTACATTCAGACGAACCCAACTAGTGTCAGGATTAAACTTAGTCAATTTGAGCCGGGTATATCCGTTCATGAAAATTTTCTGAAGGATTCATTAGCCGACCCCAACTAGTTTGGGACAAAGGCTTAGTTGAGTTGAGTTGAGTTTGGATCATAGTACGTAAGGTTTTACATTTCTTATATATATAGTTTACTTGATATAGAAATATAATTCAAGGATTTGCTCTTTAGGTATATATAATTATGCGAAAAAGTGTGAAAAATGGACCAGAAGATTTGACAGCCTTGTAAGAAATGATTAGATTTACAAAGGATATACTGGATTGCGCCTTTTTGGCAAGTTGGATATTAGGAGACTTTTGACTTTCATGTGGCTATAAAATCACGAAACCATCCATTCAAAAAATAAACAAAATCATGAAAACATGTCAGTTGGTATAAGTGATTTAGCCATGGCTTAAATTTCCACCAGATATTCATTCATCTGCACACATATCTGTGATCGTCACTGATTTTGAGTAGGATTTGCTTTTATGACTCAATTCCCAAGAATACTTTTTTCGTTGACCTACGGCCGTCTGCTACAACTTACAACCTTTAGGCCACGTTTGGATACCCACAAGATTTAGATTTGGATTTCTCACATTTGCAGTTGAATTTTGGAACTAGATCAAATCTTTAGATTTCCAAATCAGTTACAAGTTACAACAGTGAAAAAAATCCGATTTTCAATTCTGTTCTGCAAGACATTATTTGGAAATCAATATTTGTGGCAATTACCTTCACCTTCACCCTCGCTGCCACTCGACCTTGCTGCTTCTCTCTCTCTCTCTCTCTCTCTCTCTCTCTCTCTCTCGTACAACATGAGCATGAGGATGATTGATGTATTGTGTATGCAAAACTCAAATCTAAATCCAAATACAAAAACATGAGGTATCCAAAAGTGGCCTTATAGTATTTGATTAGTTACTGTTGATGTTCGATGTGATGTCATTATGATTTATACAGTTACTGTTGATGTTCGATGTGATGATTTATACAGTTTTGTTGTCAAAATTCTTGCTCTTTATTAGTGGCACAATGTGGTAAGGTTATTATGCTTTACTTATACTAACATTAAGTAATATGTGGAGTCAAACATTCTTGCACTTTATTAATGTCACAATACGTTAAACTTAACATGCTTTACAATTCCTATGTCTAACATTATATGGAATTACCTAAGCTCAGAAATAGATATAATTGCAAGTTCTATGAATATCTGCTTTGGCTATGATCAACAACTCTGTTTCCTTGATCATGACATTTTGTTTTCTTACACTGCCTTTGTCTAGTATGTTTTGGCAGACTTTAAAGATCAATTCTTAATTTAAATTGATAATCTCACTTTTTTCTGCTTGTTCTTTGACCTAAATCAAAGTGGAACATATTTTGAAAATTAAGACTCTAACTCACTCTACGCACATGTCAATGCAGGCTGGCTACAGGCATATCGATTGTGCTCGAGTATATGAAAATGAGAAAGAGGTAACTGCAGTGATTTGGCTTGTTCATTATTTTATTTTTAGAAAATTTAAGAAAAAACAAAGGAGATGTCCAATCTGGTCGTACTAAGACAAACCTAAAAAAAAAAAAAAAAAAAAAAAAATATAAAAATAAAAATAAAAATATATATATATATATATATATATATATATGAGGAAAGTGTTGGTAAGCTTAAGCTCACCAAACTTATGGTGAGCTTAAGCGCCCAATCACATTGGGGCCTACTTTGTTAGGATGATCCAAAGCATTCATTTGAAAGGCCCTTACATAGATGGGGTGTGTACCAAAAATCAGCTCCATAGGATCATCCTAACCCATCCATTTGTGGAGGTCAAAATGGACGGACATTATTTTTCCACAAATCTGCCCATTTTTTTCCTCCACAAATGGAGGGGTTAGGATGATCCTATGGAGCTGATTTTTTTGTACACACCCTATCTATGATAGGGCCTTGCAAATGAATGGTTTGGATCACCACAGAAAATGTGGGACCCATAAGTTTGGTTAGCTTAAGCTAACCAACACTTTCCTCTCTCTCTCTCTCTCTCTCTCTCTCTCTCTCTCTCTCTATATATATATATATATATATATATATATATATATATATATATATATATATATATATATATGAGGAATAAGAGTGTGCGCTCGATCGCACCAAGCTTAGGTGCGGTCGAGGGCCAAAAACTCATGTGGGCCCACATTGTTAGGATGGCCCAAAGCATTCATTTGCAAGACCCCATCATAGATAGGGTGTGTACAAAAAATAAGCTCCGTAGGATCATCCTAACCCTTCCAAAAGTGGAGGGCAAAATGGCAGACACCGTTTGCCACAAATCTGCCCATTTTGCCCTCCACTTTTGGAGGGGTAAGGATGATCCAATGGAGCTGATTTTTTGTACACACCCTATCTATGATAAGGCCTTGCAAATGAATGGTTTTGATCACTACAAAAAGTGTGGGACCCATGTGTTTAGGCCCTCGACCGCACACTCTTATTCCTCTATATATATATATATATATGAAACCACTTTAGCTCCACTACAATAGGAAAACCATTTCCAACGATGTCCTGCCCAATTGCCCATCCTCTCACCAATGAACCGATCTCAGGCTTTGCATCCTGGCCAACATGATGAAATGAGATCTGCTGTCTTTAAGTAAGATCGAAGATCATCTCTATATAATTTTCTTACTTGCGTACCTTTTAGTATTCATTTTTTTTTCGCATCAACCTACCTGAGAACCTCCACATCCCTGCTCTCCAGTGTCTGCTCCCACTTTATGGGCATTATGCCTGTCATAGTTTGGAAAACTAAAGTATTGCTAGTGTGGTTGCGTGTGCATATGCATATGTGATGCATGAATTTGTTTGAACTCAGCTGGAGACTTGGTCACTTTTATTTGCGAAAAAACATGCGGTGAGTTTATTAAGGTATCTGCTTCATTTCACAGTTTTCCTTCATTTAATCTAGTTTCTTTTTCTTTTCTGTAAGCATAGATTGGTATGGCTTTGAAGAAGCTGTTTGAAGATGGTGTAGTGAAGCGTGAGGATTTGTGGATTACTTCCAAACTCTGGTTGGTTTTACTTCTTTGTTCGAGTGGTAAAACATTAGAGGCACTTCTAGTGTGCTGGTCACAGTTTGGATTAATTTTTTCATACATGAGACATCCATCCATTTTCTTCTATATAAACAACAAAAAGTGAATTTTGCAGGTGTAGTCATCCTGAAGAGGTGCCTGTGGTATTGGATATAACTTTGCAAGAGCTGCAGCTTGACTACGTAGACTTGTACCTTGTATGTTTTTCTTGTTTCAATGTTAAATTGTGTACTTGGCAGATCATATTTTAGCTAATTGTGTTTAGTATACTTGTAGGTTTATCATTTACACTTTGTAGTATAATCATAGTATGCTCTAGGTTATTATATTTATTGATTATAGTCATTATTTAGCATCTGTAATGTCTTTCAGTGTTACAGGGTTCTTTGGTTTATATGATGGACGCACATAATTTTCCATGGAAAATATGAACAGTTAAAAGTACAAGTCCGACCACTGGTTCAATGACCCAAACCTTTAATCTGTTAAGCCTTGCTCTGGATAGACCATGCACGAACATCCACTCCCATTTCATCATTCTAAGCCTCCAATTTGTAGAGGCTTTCTTGATGAATACAGACCCTTGCTGTTATATTTTTCTACTTCCATCTAGTACTGCAAATTGGAGGGTTAGAATCATCCAATGGGGGTGGATTTTGCCATGATTTGAAGCACAACCATGATTTGAAGGTTGTGATGCTCAATCCCTAAGTACTGTGGAACATGGTTTCAGTGCATCAACATTTACTCTGTAAGGTTTACTATGGGTTAAACGTTTGACTCCTTTGTTTTACTATTGAAGTTCAAGGAAATGTTTGAGCCTTGTACAATTTGTGAATTGTGCTATTTGTGAGGGAGGTGAAAGTAATTTCTCACACTAATAATCTCATTTGCAAATTGTGGAAGAAATCCATGTCAGATGGCACTACCTCTGGTGTGAAAGATTATCAACCCCTAAGCTTGAATTTAAATCCAAGCAATATATCATCTCAGTCTTGATTTTAAAAGCTTAAGATTCTCAGTTTTATAATATATTTGTGTGTAGCAGGTAAATGATATCTTGTATCTCTGTTTTGAAAGTGGCACTCCACACTTTATTTACCACTTTTCAGATTGGCTGTTGAGAGCATCTTAGGAATTACAGCACCCTTAAGTAAATTAGGAAGTGTGCGATTGGAGTACCATTTTTGAAGCAAGGGAGTGCAGATATGAATTGTCTCTCTCTCTCTCTCTCTGTGTGTGTCTATTGTCTTTATTTCTAAAATGATAATTACTATTTAGTTTTTAGATCTTTGGTTTCATGGAAATTACAGTTAAGACATGTTATTCCACTGTAATTGACTATGCTGCTAAATCCCTAAAGATCCATTGGCCCTTGGCGAAGAAAAAGGATATGCCTGGCTTCAGCCCTGACTGCTTTGCTGCACTTGACATACCTGCTACATGGAGAGAAATGGAGAAACTTTATGATTCTGGCAAGGTTCGCACCATTGGTGTGAGCAATTTTTCTTCCAAGAAATTGGAGGATTTGCTTAAAGTTGCACGTGTGCCTCCTGCTGTCAACCAGGTGGAATGCCACCCTGTTTGGCAGCAGAGCAAACTTCGCGAATTTTGTCAGTCTAAGGGAATTCACCTCACTGTAAGTTTTCAAATCATTTGATTGCTCATTTTCATTTTTCGTTTCTTTTCTTTCCTTCTTTTTTGAATGGTTTGATTGCTCATTGTCTAGTTCATATCAATTTATGATTTGTACTTGAATAATTACATGTTATGATTCATGTAATGGGTTTTTTGTAGGCTTATTCCCCATTGGGTTCTCCAGGCATGACATGGATCAAGAGCGATGTCCTTACCAACCCTGTTCTAAATATGGTTGCGGAGAATTTGGGAAAGACACCGGGACAAGTTGCTCTGCGTTGGGGCCTTCAAATGGGTCAGAGTGTTGTGCCTAAGAGCACAAATGAAGCGAGGATAAAGGAAAATTTTGATATATTTGATTGGTCTATCCCTGAGGACTTATTTGCGAAGTTCTCTGAAATCAAACAGGCAAGTATATCTTTTCTTCAACGTCATTCCTTTACTTCTAACCCAACATAAATATTTTCTTCCTTTGACTGCTTATCATTGTCAAGTGCCGATTAATTTGATTTCCTTGGGTTTTTACCTAGTTGATTTAAGTCTGGCTTGGCTGCTGAATGTAGGCAAGGCTCTTTTGTATCTCCTTTCTTCAAGAAATCTAATAATCTTTTTATGTTATCTAATGATGCAGAGAAGGCTAATTGATGGTCAGTTTTTTATTCATGAACTCGGTCCTTACAAAAGCGTCGAAGAATTATGGGATGGTGAAATTTAAGTAAGCATCCAATCTGTTCTGTTGTATTGATAAGTTGAGATTTCTCATACTTGCTTGAGAATCTCAGGAGAGGTTGAATTTGTCCGAACACACATGTTCAATGTTACTGTTTTACATTTGAACTACTATAGCTTTTGAAGTCTGTTTTTAACACACAAGTTCAGTGTCACTGTTACCATTCAAAAAAATAAATAAAAAGTTCAGTGTCACTGTTCTACATTTGAACTGCTAAAGCTTTTGAAGTCTAGTCGATAGATTGGAGCTGAAGAAATAGTGCAGTTGTGTCGCCGGAAATCAGCCCTTCTAATTTTTTTGTTAATGTCAGTAAAGAAAATAGTCATGTGATGAAGGGCCGTAGAAACACGCACTGATAATCTACCCTTGATATTTGATCCAACAGCAGCTCACTTTTTGAGGAGCTGCTGTTGGATCAAGTATCAAGGGTGGTACTTCTATCGTGCCACCTTTATGTATTCATACGGCCTTTCATCATATAATTTCGCCCCTTATTTTTACTATCCAAGAAAAGAAACTACCACTATTGCTTAATTTTGCTAAAAATAGAAAGAATTGAGGTAAAAATAAAAAATCAGAAAAAAACTCCTAAAAGAAAAGAAAAAAAAAATAGAACTCTTATGTCATAGGAAATAATCAAAATACCCCTATCTCATAAAATAACCAAAATACCCGTCTCATTGAAAGGACCAAAACACACATATTTCATAAAAAAACCAAATTGCCGCTATATCTGTAGAAAATGACCAAAGTACTACTCTCATTAGGGAGGCCTAGTGCACGAGGCTCCTACCATTGCGGGATTTGTGGAGGGCTAGATGTACGCAGCCTTACCTCTACTCTGCAGAGAGGCTGTTTCCTCGACTCAAACCAATGACTACCAGATCACAATGGATCAACCTTATGTTGCGTCAAGGCTCGCCCTTTAAAGTACTTCTTTCATAAAAGACCAAAATATCCTTATCTCATAAAAATGACCAAAGTACCCTCATATAACGTTTTTGTATTCAATGAAAGTTTGTCTATCCAAGAAAAGTCTGAGAAAAAAATAAAAAATTGAGAATTTTTTAAAAAAATCCTAAAACAAGAGAAAAACCCTAGAAGACCTCTATTTCATAGGAAATGCGCAAAATATTCCTATCTAATTAAAAATGACAAAAATACCCGTACCTATTAGAAAATAACAAAAATACCTCTGATGAAAAATAACCGGAATACCCCTTTGTCATAGAAATGGACCAAAATACCCTCATCTTTCATTGACCCCTACGTCATAGGGATTTGGGGTATATTGGTTAATTTTACAAAAGTTACTTATTTTTAATTAAATAGGGGCATTTTAGTTGTTTTTAAGTGGATAGGGTATTTTTTTTTATCATTTTCTATGAGATATAAGAGAATTTTGGACATTTTTATGAAATAGGGTATATTGGTCCCTTTTCATGAGGTAGGGTAGCCCCTATTGCGGTGAGTGACATGGATCCAATAGGGTGCTCTTTCCATTTGGCCCTTGCAAGGGTGCACTTCAATTTATCACTCTTCTAGATAATTTTCTATGGGAAATGCTGACCCACATCAATCAAATTGTAGAATTTAAAATTTTAGAAAACTAAAGGATGAGAAACAAACAATAGAAAAAATTTCAAATGAAAACATCTATAAAAAAAGCTTTCTAAAGAAAAAAAAAATTCCACGAAAAACTTTTTCCACATTCAAACATGCCCTAAGAGAATAAGAGGATTTTATCTGAATGATCCCTAATTTGGAAACAAGGGACATGCGATTCAATTGATCCCTGCATGAGAGATTGTGTAGATCAGAAGATCCCTTCAGAAGTTCTATAAATCTAATCATTATGGCTAGTGGTAAGATCATTTTTCACATTAAGATTTAATTGACATATATCATCTAGCTCTCCGCTTTCCTAATACATTGACTTGTAAAGACCGGCTCTGCAAATAAGCTTTCCATTCTCACCTGTGGTGCTAGTCATGAGCATGGTTCTAAATTTCAGCTTCGGTATGCGTTTTGGCCACCGAAACCGAAATTTCGCCGAAATCCTTTCACCATTAAAAAATAATATAATTTGATTTTTAAGTAAATTTTTTTGAGATTTTGCCCATTTCGGCCAAAATCCGAAATTCCGGGCGGAATTACCTAAATTTTGGCAAAATCCTGTAACATTTCGGGTATATTGGGTTTCAGTTTTGGTTTGGCGGTTGAAAGTTAAAACCATGGTCATGAGTCATTGTGTTTCGTTCTTCGCTTTCTCCTTCCGAAAAATTTAAAGTGTAAAAAATTTCTCCGCTCGAGGTACATAACTCGGTTACTACGCATAAGCATAAAAATAACCTTTTAGTGAAATATATTTCCCATTGACTAGTTTGTTTTACGCCTGACATTGGAAAACCTATGCTAGATACACACCTTTATTTTACTGGTTTTTTCCTCTTCAAGTTTAGCAATCAAGATGATTGTGATAAGGTGCTTGAAGCAAAAACACACAACTATGGGGACGCCCGTCCCTCATTCTTTGAAAATGGTAACCAGATATTGCCAATGACAAATTAAATTTGTACTTCATTCCTGTGTGGATAAGACTCCCCGGTCTCCATCTGAAGTTTTGGACGCAATCGGGGCTTGACAGAATAGCCAGTGGAATAGGTAAACCTCTGTATATGGATACCCATATTGCAGAAGGATCACGCCTTAGCTATGCCCAAGTATATATGTGTTGAAGTTGAACCAAACTATCCTAACCCTGATCACATTGAAATCCAAACCTCAACAGGGAAGATCTTCCAACAAGTGGAATATGATTAGAAACCATCAACATGCTCTTCTTGTCGAATCTTCAATCATTCAAAAGCTTCCTGCCCAAAATCAGGAAAAAAGAAAGAAATCCCCGTTCAAGAAGGAATGGGGACCTGTTCAAAAGAAGGAATCTCAGGCATATGAGAGGCCAACTCAAATAGATCCTCAACCAAGGGAGAAAGAGAAAGTAGCGAAGAAGACAATGATATCTAAACAAAGCTCGAGAGAGAGCGAGAGAGAGAGAGAGAGAGAGAGAGAGAGAGAGAGAGAGGCAGTCATCTACCAAATCTACAATTGAGGCCCCCACTCATGAGGAGCCAGATACTTCTCAACCCATGCTCAGCCACATTCAGCTATCTGAATATAGGAAACGGGAAGTTGGGTCAAAAACCTTATGAGGTGCTCTCTGAAGAAGAAGATCTCCCCCACTCTCCCCCAGTAGTGAGCCAGAGAAACGGAAAGATAGGTCAGGAGATGATAGCCCTCCTCCCACTAAGGACACACCACCAAAAACAAAGGACAAAACACTGAGAATAAACCGTCAGAAGTTGAGGGAGGGCAGGAGAATCAGGAAGCTCAGTCAGAAGATGATAGGCCTCCTAAAACATTAGGAGCATCAAATTCACCCAAGCTATCTGCCCAGGTCACTAGTGATCATTTGAGTCTTTTGTTTTCCCTTCCTAATGTGTCTCGAGGACAGGGATGATCTTCATACTAAAATGTACCATCTTTTCCTTTCATTTAATAAATCGGTAGGGGTCCTCGCCAAACCCTAGCTTACCTACAAAAAAAGGGGTTTTATATGAAAATTAGATGGTCTTCATACTCCACCAGAAACAGATGTTCAAGAACACGATGATCTTTGAAAGCATTTTTTATTTTCTTTGTGCGGTTTATGTCCTTTTCCATGTGTCAACTTTTGTAAGATCTTATGTGGGCAATCAATCTTCTATGATCAACTGTCTAGATAATTGAATGAGATTAAGTTTGAAATTATTGGAGTTTCCCATTGACCAGAGTGATCAGTGAGGGGTATAAGGTTAATCAATGCATCTTATCCTTATTGAGACATCGATGAATAGTGTAGCCATAAGTTTTGCTACGTTAGCTGGTAAAATAGATTAAGCTAATTAGAGTTCTATTATGGGCGAAAATCTAGGAAGTCTTTTTCTATAAATAAGAGGTTGGTTGCTGCTGCTATTAAGTGATCAAAAGGAGATCTCCCTATTAGAGATTAGGTTAACTAGAGAGACAGTAGAAGATCCAACCCAAATCGAACTCTGCCATGGCTGATCGAGATAAGTTCTTAATCACTCGTTTGTATATAGTAATCTGCATGGTTAGATTATATATTTGTTCGAAATATATCTATCCGAATAATTTAATTAGATCTATTGTATTTGTGGTCCTGGAATATTGAATGCCCTGATCCTAGGTTTTACACTTCATAAAGGAAAGGGAAAAGATAGTGAGACTAATGGTGCGCCTTTTGATTAACTTGGGGAAAAATAAACTATGAAGTATTGGTGGCACGTGCCAAGCCCGTAGGTTTCAAAGCCAAAGAGATAAGACCCAAGGTTCAAAACGGGACAGTTCAGTGGGCTTTGGCCCATACCTAAAGAAGGGCGTCTTCTCTCTGTTGCAGGCATTGGACACATCTATTGATAGTGGGAAAGGGTCAATAGGATGGATCCAATTCTGAATGAGCCCATATCACCTACAAATTGCATGCAAGTTGGGCCAAAAAGCCAAATTAGAATATGGACCACTAATGCCTAGGAACAAATGGAAAACTGGTAGGACAAAAGGGGTTATAAGGAAGTCTCTATCAACCTTCCATGTTAAGCCTAGACATTATAACTAAGTCTATGTTTCCCAAAGCCATGCATGAGAACAATGTAATCGACAAAAATGTATGGATTGCAAGAGGCAAAGGCATTTCGAAAGGATATTATCACCATTTTGCTAAAAAAATATTAACATATGAACTTTGGCACTATCTTTGTTGCCCAAAAATAATACTTGCCCCCAATGAAGGGTTTTGCTAAGAAATGCCCTAAGGTGCAATGGAAATATAATTTTACACATGTTTTGAAACCCTTTTATATCAAAACATGTGTGAAATTATGTTTCCAATGCACCTTAGGTAGTTAGCAAAACCCCTTTTTTTATTAGGAAAATGATTTGAGGACGCCCTTTGCCCCCGACTTGCCACTCTAGGCACGTGTGGGCTTTTGAGGAGAAGCACCGAGCGGTTGGCGAGATCTCCCAAACTTGTGTGTTTCTCCAATCTCCGACCAACATCTATGATTTCAAAAGGGTAATGCTTCAAACCAATCGGATGATCCTAACCATTTGTCACCAACACTAAAAGAGGTGATACCCCATTGATCAAACAAGCAAAATGCTAAAAAGAAAGTCACTTTTATGCTCCTTCCTAAAAGACACTCATATGGCCCTACTTATGCCATGTTCACATGATCTGATCCATTGACCAAAACCACAAGTCCTTCACCTTGATCAAATGATCCTCAGCCCTTGATCCATCAAGTCTCGATCAAGCATAATCACCTTTCCAAAATAAAATCTAAATCATTGATTTTTTTTATAGGGAAATCTAATTATATATAAGTAAAGCTAAATGTGGGACAACGAGGCTCTCACCTTCTATTACGGCACTTAATTCGTAATTTTACATTTATCACGTTAGAGGAGCAGAGAATTTTTAGGGAGTTACCTTTAGTGTGTAAGTAGCATAGTGGGATTTTAGGAGATTCTACTCGGTTACATATGTTAAACGTTTCCTCCTCTCCCTTTCTAAATCTTATCCCAAGTTCCCAACTCTCTCTATCTCTTAAAACCATTCGAACAAGGACTCCTTTCCCATCCCTATCTCTCTCAAAGACGTAGTAAACTAGGACTTCTTTTCAAACCTCTCTTTCTCTCTCTCTCTCTCTCTCTCTCTCTCTCTATATATATATATATATATATATATATATATATATATATATATATATATAACTATTTCCCATTTTTTCTATTTATTTATTCTCCTCTTAGCGTATTTACCCTCCCATTTATGCTGAAAAAAGGTCAGAATTCTATTCTTGATTGCAAATTGTGATTTTGTGTAATGATTTCTTAAGGCCTAAACACTAAACACTAATAAATAGACTATGTGGGTGGGCCAACAAAACAAGTCAAAGCAATCAGATCATGTAACTGGTATCTTTGGTTGAACCAAAACAAACATTTGTTAAAGTAGATGAAAATTTGTATGATGAATGGGTGTATAAACATGTACTCATCATCCCATCCTTGATATTTGATCAAACAACAGCCGACTTGTTAAGAAGCTACTGTTGGATTAAATATCAAGGCTTGTACATCCCTCGTACCACATTTATGTGTTCATACACCCATTTATCATATAATTTCTTTTCGTAAATTTATATATAATTTCTTCTTTAAATTTGCCGGGTTACCCGCGGGTATACCCTTACCCGCCCGGGTGGGTTCCGGGTTCATGAAAGGCTACCCGTACCCGCCCGGGTTACCCGTTTGCCGGGTCTAATCCTCCGCCTAAGGGGATGTCCGTTTGGTATTGGAACAAAACCACGTGGGTGGGCTCCCAATATTCTACAAGATCAACGGTCTTGATCTTATCCCCATGCCACTTGTAAAACCGAAAAGATTCCTTTTACTATTGGTGTGGTCCACCCATCACCTGCCGCTTCCCCGAATCATCGTGGAAACCAATTTTTTATAAGACGGCCGTTAGCGACACGCGTTCAAATAAATTTCTCGCTTCCTCTCCAAGTTTTTGGTCAGGATAAATTCGCAGCCCCTGTAGGATAATTCACTACACTCTTAACGAGGTGCGAATCATCCTAAAGCGGGGGCGAATTTACCATCTCCCACGTTTTTTTGATTTATTTAGCAAATCTTCTTGTTTGTGCAATTGTGCCTGCTGTCGTTACACGAGGCTTCTATTCCTTTCCCAATATACATTTTTGCCAGTTGCGTAGTTATTTTTTCTTTTTCTTGCTTCCATATATTCCTCCTACCTTTTGTCGTTTCATTTTAGGGCAAACAAAACTTTTATTTTTTCTTGTGCAGTTAGAAAATGGCAGAGGAGATTCGTTATTTCGAGTTGAACACCGGAGCAAAAATTCCGTCGGTCGGTTTAGGGACGTGGCAGGCACCGCCGGGAGTCGTCGGAGATGCTGTCACCGCCGCTGTTAAGGTAGTTTTCACGTCCTCAATCTCATCGCCTTTTGCATTTTCTTGCTCTCTCCTCTTTTTTGTTTTTTTTTTTTAATTCATTTTGCTTTTCTTATCTCCGATTGGTATTATTTTCCTCTATGATCTCATTTCTGTTTCGATTTCTATGTTTTTTTTTTTTTTTTCAGTTTAATTTGTTTGAAGGTTGAGTTTTAGCTGTTCCGATTGTTATTATTTTCCTATGTGGTCTCATTTCTGTTTCGATTTCTACATTTTTTATTATTTTTTGTTTTTTTAGTATAATGTTGTTGAAGATTGAGTTGTAGATGTTCCGATTGGTATTATTTTCCTTTTCTATGTATTTTTTTGTTTCTGTTTTTGTTTTTTCAGTTTAATTTGGTTGAAGATTGAGTTGTAGAAGTTCCGATTGGTATTGTTTTCCTCTATGATCTTAACTCTGTTTCGATTTCTATGTTTGTTTTTTTTTAGTTTAATTTTGTTGAAGATTGAGTTGTAGAAGTTCTAGAATCTGCAACTGATGGTTGAAGAAATGCGACGTGCTCTGGTTTTCAATCTAATGCACTTTGATTTTGAACCTGATGTGTTCTATATGTTTTTATTTCAATATTCAGGTTTATGTGATTGTGATCTTAATTCTGTTTCGATTTCTACGTTTTTTTAAGTTTAATTTGGTTGAAGATGAGTTGTAGAAGTTCCGATTGTTATTATTTTTCTCTATGATCTCAATTCTGTTTCAATTTCTATGTTTTTATTTTTTATTTTTATTTTTTTGGTTTAATTTTGTTGAAAATAGAGTTGTAGAAGTTCTAAAAGCTGCAACCGATGGTTGAAGAAATGGGATATCCTCTGGTTTTCAATCTAATGTGCTTTGATTTTGAATCTGATGTGTTATGTATGCTTTTATTTCAATATTCGAGTTTATGTGATTGTGATCTTCTCTGATTTAAAATAGGATTTGCTTTTGATTACTCATTTCCTGAGAATACTTAGTTCGTGAATTGTGGCTGTCTGTTACAACCTTCATAATTTGTGATTCCTTGCTGTTAATGCTCGATGTCTTTGTGATGATTTAGATGGTTTTGGATTATATTAGGTAACGTTTTATGTTTGTTATATGTAGTTTAGTTGCAATAGAAAGATAATTCGAGGATTTGCTCTTTAGTTATATAGGATTTTTGCGAGAAAGTATGAAAAACGGACTAGGAGATGGGAGCGAAATTATAAGATTTACAAAGGATATAATTGATCGCTTTTCGACAAGTTGGATATTAGGAAACTTTTGCCTTTCTCGTGGCTTCAAAATCATAAAACATCACTGTTGGTATATGTGATTTATCCATGGCTCAAATTTTAACCAGATATTCATTTGTTCATAAATCTGTGATCTTCACTGATTTTGAGTGAGATTCAATTTTGATTAGGAGAAGAATAAATGTCCACTGAATTTCTTTGCTATCTCTCACTTCTAAAAGAGTTATTACCGAGAAGAGCTTTTGCTGTGCACCAGTTCAAAAATAAAAAGGAAAAGAGCCTTTGCCGTCACACACTGTAACAAAATATAACATCTAGGGTGCATTCTTGCGTTCATTAGCGCCATGTTTTGATGATGAGCATGCATGCTCTTGGATTGCTGGGGTTTTCATGTTCATAGATCTGTGGTATTCTTGTGGTAGTGAGATTTTCACTGGGAGTCTACATCACCAAGTCGTGATGAATGACGTCTAGGCCTATGCTGAGTTTTTTTTTCCTATGTTCTTATTTTAAAACTGTTCTCTGATGGTAATGGAGTTTTGAATTGTTGGACGGGTAAATCACATAATTATTTTTTTCAATTGATGAAATTTTCCTTGTTTATTTTTTATTGGCACAAAAGATTATCTAGAGTTGAAGGTCTGCCAATGTTATGTCATCTACATTGGAATCTCCTTTAGATCCACCATTCAGAAGATTCGGATAGTATTCTTATGGAGAAAAGCCATAGTTGTTCTTTTTCATTTGAAGTTTTGCATTTTGATCCACATGTTAGTTTATGGCTTTACCAATAATATTATTGACTAACTCATTCGTATAGCCACTGCATATATTTTTCTTGCTAGGGTCATACGGATACGTTTCACATCTATCCAAGTACAGAAAGTCATTTTCAGTAAAGATACATTCCTGGGAAAATGACCTTTAAGGGGAGAAAGCCTACCAAATTAAATGTGCTTGCATCTCTTCACATGATCATTAGGGACAATATATTCTCGTTGTGGTTGAGTGTAACTACTTTTCTTAACTATTTTCGTACACAATAATATGCTTCCAGTTGGTGCTGTTGATTGCAGTTTTGGAAAGGGCCATCAGCATATCTTCTAACCATCTACATTATATTTCTATTATTTTTGTTATTTGTTATTTTGCATTGCCTTTTCCTTTTAGATGAAGTTAGTACTATATGTAATCAAACATTCTTGCATTTTATTAATGGCATAATGCAGTAATGTCATTTTGTTTTACTCATATCTAACATTTAAGTCTTTAACTACTATGTATAGTCCAACATTCCTGCACTTTAGTAATGCCACAATGCATTACAGTTAACGTGTTCTCAATTCCTATGTCTAACATTATATGGAATTACCTAAGCACAGAAATAGATTGAATTGCCAGTCTGTAAATATCTATCTTTAACATGAAACAATTATATTCCCCTGATCATGACATTTTGTTTTCTTTTAATGCCTTGTCTGGTATGTTTTGGCAGACTTCAAAGCTATGTTCTTAATTTGAATTGATTTTTTTTTTAATGGTTTAATTTGAATTGATAATATGAGGAATTGATAATATGAGTATTTTCTGCTTGTTCTTGACCCAAATCAAAGTGGCTCATATTTCGAAAATTAAGATTAACTCACTCTACTTACACATCAATGCAGGCTGGCTACAGGCATATCGATTGTGCTCGAGTATATGAAAATGAGAAAGAGGTAACTACAGTGATTTGGCTAGTTCATTATTTTATTTTTAGACAATTTTAGAAAAACAAAGGAGATCTCCAATCTGGTCGTACTAAGACATACATAAAAAAAAATGAAATCACTTACTCTAGCTCCACTACAATAGGAAAACAATTGTGAACGATGTCCTACCCATCCTCTCACCAATGAACCGGTCTCAGGCTTTGCACCCATGCCAACATGATGAAATGAGATCTGCTTCTTTACGATCGAAGATCATCTATATATAATTTTCTTACTTGTGTACCTTTTAATATTCATTTTCAACATTAAGGTATGTCAATCCTGCCCGACCTTCCTTGAGAACCTCCACATCCCTGCTCTCCAACGCCTGCTCCCACTTTATGGGAGCATTATGTCTATCATAGTTTGGAAAACTAAAGTATGTCTAGTGTTGCTGCCTGTACATGTGTGATGCATGATTTTGTTTGAACTCATATGGGCCTGGTCACTTTTATTTATGAAAAAACATGTGGTGAGTTGATTGAGGTATCTTCTTCATCTCACATTGTTCCTTCATTTAATCTACTTTTTGCTGTAATCATAGATTGGTACGGCTTTGAAGAAGCTGTTTGAAGAAGGTGTAATTAAGCGTGAAGATTTGTGGGTTACCTCCAAACTCTGGTTGGTTTTACTTCTTTGTTTTGAGTAGTAAACCGCTAGAGGCACTTGTAGTGTGCTGGTCACAGTTTGGATTAATTTTTTTATACATCACGTATTTTTCTTTCTCTACTATACTAACAACGAAAAGTGAAATTTGTAGGTGTAGTCATCACGCACCAGAAGATGTGCCTGTGGCAATGGATATGACTTTACAAGAGCTGCAGCTTGACTATGTAGACCTGTACCTTGTATGTTTTTCTTGTTTCAATGTTATTGTGTGTACTTGGCAGATCATCTTTTAGTTAATTGTGTTTAGTATACTTATAGGTTTATCCTTTACACTTTATGGTACAATTATAACGTCTCCTGTAGGTTAGTATATTTATTGTGTATAGTCATTATTGGGCATTCTATAATATTTTTCAGTGTTATAGGAAACACATTCTAAGCCTCCAATTTGTAGGGGCTTTCTTGATGAATACAGACCGTTACTTTTTATTTTCTCACCTTCCATGTAGGGCTACCGATTGGATTTTTCTCCATGGCCCATCTAGAACAAGGCCTAGGAAATAAATGGTTTGGATCATTGAGCAAGTGGCCTCGACTTGTACTTTTGCCTGCTCATATTTTTCCGGAAAAATATGCACATTCATCAAATAAAAAATATCTTATTCTTTTAATTATGAAAATACATAGTGTGAAATTTGAATCATAACTATGATTTGAAGGTTGTGAAGCTCAATCCTTAAGTGCTGTGGAATATGGTTTTGGTGCACCAACGTTTACTCCATAAGGTTTTCTATGGAGTTGTATGTTTTTCTCCTATGTTTTATTCTTGAAGTTCTGGGGCCTGTTTCAAGTCATGAACAATTTGTGAACTGTGCCATTTGTGAAGGAGCTGAAAACAATTTCCCGCACGAATAATATCATGTGTGAATTGTAGAAGAAGCCCACAGCCCGAATGTGAATACAATGATTTCAGTATTTCACTATTCATGAATTGGCTGATGCAAGACAGGCTCCGAAGCTTGAATTTAGATAAAGGGGCACCCTAGTGCACGAGGTTCCCGCCGTTGCGGGGTCTGAGGAGGGCTAGATGTACGCAGCTTTACCACCCCTGCTTTGCAGAGAGGCTGTTTCCGTGACTCGAACTGGTTACCACCAGGTCACAATGTAGCAACCTTACCGTTGCGCCAAGGCTCACCCTTTTAAGCTTGAATTTAGATCCAAGCAATATGTCATCACTGTCTTGATATTAAAGGCTTAAGCTTTTCAGTTGTATAATATATTTGTGTGTAGTGGGTAATTTATATCCAACTTCCCTGTTTTGACAATGGACTCCACACTTTATTTACCACTTTTCAGATTGGCTATTGAGAGCATCTTAGGAATTATCACACCCTGTAAAAGTAAATTAGAAAAGTGTACAGATTGTAGTGCCATTATTGAATTTAGGGAGTGCGGTTATCAATATCTTTCTCTGTCTCTCTCAGTCTCTCTCCCTGTTTAAATATATCTATATATAACATGAGATTTGCTAGCCACCTTCGCAGAAGCTACTTCGCGCCCCGTCTTTTGCATGTGATGACAGCCATGTCAGATGACTTACATGAATAAAGCAAAAGTCAACATATGCGGCTGTCATCACATGCAAAAGACGGGGGGCGCGAAGTAGCTTCTACGAAGGTGGCTAACAAATCCCATATAACATTAAGAGCCTTATGGATTTTTGTCTTTCTTTATAAAATGATAATTTCTTTTCAGTTCATAGTTCTTGGGTTTTATGACAGTTACTGTTAACTCATGGTATTCCACTGTAACTAACTATGCTGCTAAATCCCTAAAGATCCATTGGCCCTTCGCGAAGAAAAAGGATGTGCCTGGCTTTGGCCCTGACTGCGTCGCTCCACTTGACATACCTGCTACATGGAAAGCAATGGAGAAACTTTATGATTCTGGCAAGGCTCGCGCCATTGGTGTGAGCAACTTCTCTTCCAAGAAATTGGAGGATTTGCTTAAAGTTGCACGTGTACCTCCTGCTGTCAACCAGGTGGAATGCCACCCTGTTTGGAATCAGAGCAAACTCCGTGAATTCTGTCAATCGAATGGAATTCACCTGTCTGTAAGTTTTCAAATCATTATATTGCTCATTTTCTATTTCATATCAATTTATGGTTTATACTTGAATAATTACATGTTATGATTCATGTAATGGGTTTTCTGTAGGCTTATTCCCCATTAGGTTCTCCAGGCACAAAATGGATCAAGAGCGATGTCCTTAGCAACCCTGTTCTGAGTATGGTTGCAGAGAAATTGGGAAAGACACCTGGACAAGTTGCTCTTCGTTGGGGCCTTCAAAGGGGTCAGAGTGTACTGCCTAAGAGCACAAATGAAGGGAGGATAAAGGAAAATTTTGATGTTTTTGATTGGTCTATCCCCGAGGACTTATTTGTGAAGTTCTCTGAAATCAAACAGGCAAGTGTATCTTTTCTTCAACATCAATCCTTTACGTCTAACCCAACATTAACTTGATTTCCTTGTCATGTTATCTAGTTGATTTAAATCTGGGTTAGCTGTTGAAATTAGTTACTGAGTATATGTGGATACAATACATGCATTGGAATGTATGCAAAGAGCTTTCCAGTTGCTGTCTTCAAGACATCTAATACTCTTTTTATGTTATAATGATGCAGAGAAGGCTAATTGGAGGTCAGTTTCTTGTTCATGACCTGAGTCCTTACAAAAGCGTACAAGAACTTTGGGATGGTGAAATCTAAGCAGGCGTCCAAGAGGAGGTTGAAGTGACGTCCAAGAGGAGGTTGAAGTTGTTGGAACGCATATGTTCTAGGTCATTGTTTTACGTTTGAACTACTATAGCTTTTGAAGTCTTATTTTGATCACACTTCAATGTCATTATTTTAAATTGAACTACTAGAGCTTTTTGAACTCTTATATTTCTGATGAACAAATATTCCTCTTCGCCCGAAATTAGCCCATTCAATTTTTTTGTTAATGGTTGAGAGAGTAACTAGAAAGACATGTTTTTTAACCGCATTCCTTTAAATGATCAACTGTCGTTTAGATTAATCACAACCATCAACTGTAGTTTTTTCACTCTTTTGTAGGGATTGAATACTTGAGAGTAGAAAGACATTATATTTTCTTTGTAGACTGAAAACATATACTCAAAACTCTAATTTTGAATGAAGTTTTTACTGTAGAAGACAATAATAAAACCTAAAACACTTCAAGGGATGTTCTCATTCTTAATGAGATCTTGACGAAGGCGCAGAAAGTAGTTTACAACAGGGTAGAACAATCCAGCTAGGATTCAAATGGGATTGTGACCCAAGTACAAGTAGATCCCATCCGAATTGGGAATTGGTTCTGTTGATAGCCTACTTAGAATGCGGTTCCAAGAGTCCTTTTAGAGACCGAAATTCTTCCCTTACTGAATAGAGAAATAGAAACAAATGGAAAAAAAATAAAAATCAACACAACGAACATCTAGATATTAGTCCAAAGAAGACGAACCCAAAATCAACAACAGATACCCTCAGGTTCGATGACTCAAGTTTGAGGAACACAGGGCCTTGAGGAATTGGAGGTGTTCTGAGAGATGAAAACAATACCATAAAGTGGGCCTTCTTGGGTCTGATTGGTTTCAAGGATACGAATGAAGCAGAAGCTAGAGTTATTCACCGAGGGATAAAATTGGTATCGGACAGGGAGATGGACAACCTAATGGTGGAGGGACACTGTCTCAATGCCATTAGATGGTTGGAAGGCCGATCTCCTCACCCTTGGAGATTTTCAGAGCTCATTGATGAGATCATGGACTGGGTACAGCAGCACGTGCTGTAAAAGCACTGTTTGGTCTGGGTTTTGGACTTGCAGAAAAGTGGGGGAAAAGGAGGCAGTTAGGGAAAATGGTAAAAAGATGTTGGCTGTTGGACTTTAGAGTTCCCTCAACAAAGTTAAAACCATGGATTGTTGTTGTCTTTATCTGAAGCAAAGGATTTGAGTTTGGCTCGCCTCATGATGTTCTACAAGATCAATGGTCTTGATTTCACAAACATATATGTCCCCGCCGGGATCCTAGATTTGATTGTCACCATTGATGAGATACTACTCTTCTCCTTGTTAGTCTCATTTTCAATTTTAAGGGTATATTTCAAAATCGCATGTAGTCACGCATTACGTCAAGAGAGATTTGATTTGCAAAATTCGGCCAAATCTGATAGACTTTTCAATCTAGAAGACTATTTTGGCAAATACTTCCAAGTAGGAGGTTGTTTCACACTTCCACCTCAGCAGACAGCAGCGACTAAGTGTGTTGCCTAGAAATCAGCCTTTTAACTTTTTTGCTAATGGCCGAGATTAATCTTACTAAAAAAACATGTATTTTAATCTCAGCCCTCCACTGAAAAGTGAAAGGCTGATTTATGAGTATTTGGGATGCATGTGAAACAATCTCTTTGCAAAAACGCCAAAATTAGAGACACCCATGATGAAAGGCCATTTTGCAGCCCCTCTTTAGGACATATGTGCCCTTGATCATGAAGACGGATTAATAAAAAAGACAAGTTCAGATAGACGTGGTGATCTATAGACCTGGCCAAAGAGACCCGTGCCCGCGGCTCGACCCGACCCACCCGTAAATTTATGGGAACGGGTCTGAGTTTTAGTGACCCATCAAAACTAACCCGCGGGTGACCCAACCCGCAAAAACACAGGTCGGGTCAACCCGCGGGCACCCGCTCGTAGTGGGATTTGCTAGCGTCCTTCGCAGAAGACATTTTAAGGAGGAAAAGAGGATGTTAGCAAATCTTTAGATCCCCTTTTTCACACCACGTTCTTCTACTTATCTTATCTTCGGTGGCTCCACCGCTTCTTAATCCGCCTTTGGACTTCTTCTATGGATGGGTTTCTTCTCGGCGCCCATGGAGGAAAAGATGATTATGGATCGCGTATTTTAGACAAAAGTAAAAGACAAAAGGTGTTTCGTACTTTCATGTCTAGCATTTGAAAACTGGCACGTGTAGGTGGCGGAGAAGGGCACGTCACCGTTCTTATCCATTAGATGATGTGGTAGGGTTAATATTTAATTAAATATTGAAAAAGAAGAGAAGATTCATTGCCTCTTCCCATATCTTTAAAAAAGTATATCTATACATTAATTGATGCGACGGCTTAAATTTTTATACATTGAGAAATGATTTCTCGTCAGACGTTGTCATTGTCAATGTACAACAAGTCAACAACCAGTGATAACATTTTCCAAAATAAACAACGGTTTGAATTTGCGGGTGACCCGGCCCACCTGCGGGCCGAGTGGGTCCACAAAATTCTGACCCTCAAAAATACGGGTCATCTCCTGACCCGACCCCCGTGACCCGCACCCGCATCACCCGCGGGTTGACCCGGCCCGACCCACACGTTTGCCAGGTCTAGTCCTCTACTCAGGGGTTTCAATTGATCCACTTCGGATCGATCCACCTGTCCGAGTCACGATCCATTAAAACCCTTATCCGTAGGATCAGATTCGGAGAGTTCTTTGGATCCTACTTCCCATGTCTCGGTCACGATACATTTCAAATCGGAAAGTCCAAGTAGGTCCTACTTAATTTGTACACGGTTAAAATTCTCAATAGAGGGCGCGGGCGAGAGTTACAGCGGCGATCAGAGAACAGAAAGAATAAGCTGGCTCAAGACTTTGAGAAAGGATGACAAAATACCAGAAATAGAAATCACTCGAAAATTAGATATGGCTTATTTTTAGGAAAATACTATTGAAATAATACTTAATGTTATAAAAATTGAAGGGTATTTTATCAAATAATATACTAATAATAATAATAATAATAATATCGGATTTCATACTGTCCCACGGAGATCCAATCGGTAATTTTTTCAGATCCTATGATCGGGATCCGAAATATGTGCATGGATCCTAGTAGTGTGTCTAAGTCCTGTCTCCATGCAAGGAAAAAGTCTAAATGCCCCCTGAAATCATTTCCTCCTAATCCTTCCATTAGGGAGAGAATTTATATATGGTGCCCTTCATCAACATATTGGAGGGCTAGGATCAATAGAGATGATTTTTGGGACATAGCCTATTTACATTGAGGCCAAATAAGTTAATGGTTTAGATCTTCGAACAATGATCACAAACACCATATAATATCTCTTATTTACATTTGAGGCCCCACCTTGTTTGAAGGCCTTCTTGCAATAAAAATTTATGCATGCATCTATGCACAGATGCCATTTATAGTTAGACCTGGCAAGAAGTGACCCGGATTCGCGGGTCGACCCGGCCCGCCCGTAATTTCCGGGTCCGGGTCAGGGTCCCAATGAAGTGGCCCATTTCAAATTGACCCGCGGGTCCACCTGGCCCATCAAAACTGGTCCGAGCCGGGTGCACCCGTGGGTGTCCGTTAAAAAAAGCCGAATACTTTTTGGGGGAGAGGAATAGAGGATATGTGACACTCATTAAAATCGTACTTCCCAAGTTGAGCTGTCGTAGTCATGGCAGATTGGCAGTAATGATCCCCTGAATACCCAAACTACCCTTCTTTTAGTTGACAATTGATGAAATTCTTTCATTGTGGGTCGATGACAATTTCGTCACTGTAAATTTTCCTCTTTACTTTTTATAGAAAAAATGTCGGCAACCTTTTTGAGGGAAGTGATATATTCACCACATGTCTGACGTCACATGTATGACCCGGTCTCTTAGCATACGGCACGTGGCAGAGAAGTTTTTAAAAACAAAACAAACATTCGTTATAATAAATCGGGTGACCCGCGGGTCCACCCGGCCCGTGCGGGTGGGGTCCGGGTCCACCAATGAGTGACCTGTAAAATTGCGGGTCATTTTGGACCCGGCCCTTATGACCCGGGCCCGTATGGGTATGGTGAAACCCGGCTCGGCCCACCTGTTTGCCGAGTCTATATACAGTGGGCACCACCTTGTTCGAACCCAATGTCCTAACCCTTCGATCTATAGGACGAATGACGCGGTATATAATTCTTAACGGATCGAAAGAGGTAGGATCATCCTATAGAGATGAGTTTTGGGGCATAATCGATTTACGTTGGGCCTGTGAGCACACGTGATTTTAAAAATATATATATATACATAGTATGATGTGTGCGAATAGATGTTCGCATTTTTTTTAAAAAGTATGATGGGCCTACCTTGTTTAAAAATCTAAACAATGGGAAATGATATATTCACTCCCCTTTCTTTCCTAAGCCACCCGCTTTTAGTGTAATAAACGTAGTCATAAATACACTAGATGGGGTGGTCCAATGAATAAAAGGGGGTGAAAATATCACTTGACCTAAAAAATTCAGCTGTTAGCCCCACCATGGGTTCAAGTTTTGAGAGAAAGGATCTCTTGTTGGCCTCAAGTAGGGGTGGACATGGTTCGGTTCGGTTCGGTTTTGGGGTATACCCAGAACCGAACCATATATAATCGGTTCCCTGAAATTGGAACCGAACCAGAACCATATATGTTTGGAACCGAACCGAACCAAAACCATATATAATCGGTTCGGTTCGGTTCGGTTCTGGGTTTACCCGACCTTCACCAAATCAACGGAATTTATTCACAACAGTTTCCCTCCTTTGTTTGAATGTTTGGTTTTTTTTTTCTTGAGATAGAATAACTTTATGTTTCCAGCCTATCATTGTTGGGAAAAGCAGAGCACAAAAGTCTCTAATGAGCTGATGAATATGACTCTGTGGTGGCGTTATACAAAGTTAATATTAAAAAGAAAAGCATGCAGTCACTTTCCCTTCCCACATCTTCTTTCCTGCCATTAAAATATTATGGCTTGTTTGCCAAACATTTTATAAAATCGAGTGAGTGGAATCAGTCCATTCACTTTATTTTTTGGGAAGTGCTGAGATTAAAAAACTTGTTTATCAGTCTGATTAATCTAAGGGTTTTAAGGTGGGTCGGTTCTCGGTTCGGTTCTCGGTTCCGGGATCCCAAACCCAGAACCGAACCGAATTTCCATCGGTTCCAGGTTTTTAGAACTGGAACCGAACCATATAACTATGGAACCGAACCGAACCGAACCATATGTGCCGGTTCGGTTCGGTTCCTCGGTTCGAACCGGAACCATGTCCACCCCTAGCCTCAAGGGTTCACGTAGAGAGAGAGAGAGAGAGAGAGAGAGAGAGAGAGAGAGAGAGAGAGAGAGAGAGAGAGAGAGATTTTGCTTAACAGGGACTAATTGGCAAAAAACCCAAAGATAAAAGAATATCATTAATGGGAAGCAATCTTAATTTCATCCAAATAATTTCATGTTTCTTGTTGGATTAGTGATAAAAAAAATCACTTGGAATAACTTCTTTAAGAAGGGGCATTCTTGGAATGTGGTTTATAAGCCCACTAAAGAGGGGTTTATCTTTCGTTGGGAATTATTCTAAAGAAGTGAGGTGAAGAGCTTTTCTCTACACAAGAAAATAGGTTTTTCTCTCTCCAAAGGTTTTCTTCTTCTTCTCTTGCAAGGGCTTTGATCCAAGGTTATTGGGGTTCATTTTATGGTGTTTTTTGGTTTGTGAAGACATTATAATGAAGGAGCTGGGTTTTTGCTTGCGTTGTAAGAAGATGGTGTTGGTGGGGTTTTCACCATTATTGGAGAGGTAAGGGTTTTAACCCTTGTTTGTAATTTCTCGTCATTGATAGTGAAGTTTACTTGCTGGATTGCCCGTGGAGTAAGCCAAAGTGCCGAACCACGTAAATCTCTTGTGTCTCTTGCTCTCTTGTTTCCTTTCTTTATTTCACTACACTCTTTATTTGTTGCACAAACTCGTTTGGGCTAATTCCGTGGGTTGCCAGAGGCTATTTGTTGTTGTTTAGTTCGAGTAGTCTCTAATAACCGGATTTCTAGCGGTGGGGTCTTGTCGCAACATTTCTCATGAGTTCAATTCACAGATCTCCCCTTCTCTAGGGCGCCTGCCTGCACAACCCGTAGAGACTTTGAACGGAATTGAAATTCTTATTACAAAGGTTTTAGCTTCATTGGGTATCCCTTGCGATGTTTTTACGTTTGCTTATTGGGCCTTTCTGAAGTCTTACATTGCCCAAGAGTGGAGATCGAACATAGAATGAGCTCCACCTTGAATCTCACATTACCCAAGAATGGGGTTGATAGCTATTAGACATATATCATCTAACGGGCTTCTCCTTGGATCTGATGTTATACAAAGATTAGAGTTAACCAATTTAGATAGATCATCTACAGGGTAGAGAAAGAGAGATTATAAAAGGAGCGTATTGGTCAATATTTATAAGGAAATGTCCTTGATGGTTCTGTTATTTTGAAATGACATGTGAATGACTTTTATTTCATTTTCACGTCTGCCTGTCTCCATGCAAGGGAAAAGTCGTAAATGCCCTCTTCTTATGCAATTTTTCTGGTATTTCATCTCCACCACCGCCAATCTTCACCATTGTCGACCACCTACAACTTGAAAGTGGAGGAAGAAGAAGAGGAGGAGGAAGATGAGGAGAAAGAGAAAGCAGAAGAAAAAGAGGAAGAAGAAGAGGAAAAGGAAGAAAATAGGAAGAAGAAGGAAAAGAAGAAGACTCGGTGCTTGAAAAATCGAAGAAGCTAGAAAAATTAAAGAAGAGAGGAGTAAGAAAGAAGAATTGAGATTTGGGTTCGACTCGGTCAATTTGCATTCGACAAAATTTGGATTTGATTGAACCCAAATTCACCAAATCGAACCCAAATTGACCGAGTCGAACCCAAATCTCAATTCTTCTTCTTCTCACTCCTTTTTTTTTTTTTTTCCATTTTCCAGCATCTTCCATTTTTTCCAGCATTGATTCATATTTTCCTTCTTCCTCTTCGTTTCTTCCTTTTCCTCTTTTCGTTCCAATTTTTTCCTCTACTTAATCTTCCTCTCCCTCCTCTTCCTCTTCTTCTTCCTCTTCCTCCTTGTTTGAGACGATCGGTAAAGAGCTCATGCAGTGGTTGGTAGTCAAAATAGTGAAAAATTACCAAGACATAAGGTTATAACTCAATGAGGAGCATTTCCATCCTTTTCTTTTTACATAGGCATTTTGACGAGAAATATCAAAAAGGTGCCACCTCGACGTGATTTCTTCTAGACTTCAAAATTTTCTTGTCCATTTCCCATATTTATAAAAGGAGGGGAGTTTACCAAAAATCCATAGTTTTATCTTTTGGAAGGGTATCAACTATCAAGGTTAATCATAATTAGAGGGGGATAATTAAGATATGATCTATTTTATTTTAACCAAAGCAAAACCGAAGTAATTAGAGGTGCCCTTGAGATGGAATAATGGGGTAAAGTATGTTAGAAAAACTTTGTTGTTTTTTTAAATTTATGTTTTGAACCAGCCCTTCATTTTTTATCACTACAATTCAGGTTTTGATCTCTCCACTGCAAATCAGAGCCATCAGATCTTAGGATTTTCTACAACTATCTAATTTTCTGCTTTGTTTGAATCGAGACTCATCAGAAAGAAATTAAACCAGTTTCTGGTTTGGTTCTATCTCTTCCAAAATTTTCCTTAAGCCTTCTACAAGCCTCTTACACATGCAACCAAACAACACCGATTTCCTCTTCTGGGGTTCTACCTTGGCAATATACTGTCTTGTCTCCTCCCTCCTGACTATTTACCCTGATACTCTACTGAGCATCCAAGCAGAGCCTTAGTTATTTTCCTTATATGTTTAATCCTTCAGTCTCGAACATGCAGCCACACTTAGATGCATCTTTTCTTTAGATTTAATTCCGTTAGATGGATTGGTCTCTCTTTCAATTAGACATGTTGGGATATCGTTTGAGATAACCTCACCAAAGATACGCCCATATAGGTTGGTGGGCCCCAACAACTGATTGGATAATTCCTAATTAGTTAGGATGAGATATTGGAATTGTCTTTTGTCTTATCTTGATAAGGCATTAGAGTGAGATTTGGGTAGGATTCCTAGACTCCTATCTTGAGAAAGAGTTGTAGAATCCTAGACTGCTATTTGTATATGAGTAATCAAAAGGCTCTAAAATTAAGAAATCATGAGACATCCATTCTCTCATTCTCTCTATTTTCTCTAGAGCCATCATCCTTGAAGCTCTCAGATTTGTGATCATGAAGAACAAATGAGTGACTCTAGTAGCCTCTCCTATGACAAACAACGAGATTGTTACCAGATCGATTACGATATCAACAGGCTCGTAACATCAAGCCAAGATCTCCACTTCTGGGTTTGGATTGCACAAATAACGTATTACTCGCTAACCCTTTCTGTGCAAGGTGTTTAGTGATTGCTTATTTCTATAACAAAACATTTTGAATGCCCTCCATATTCTTCAAAGGGATTTGCTAGGGACCATCATAGAAGGCATTTTGCAGCTGGGTTGTTGCATGTGAGAGCAGCCACCTCAGATGAATAAATCAATAAGACAAAATCTGAACCTATGTGGCTGCTCTCACATGCAATAATAGCCCAGCCGCGAAATGCCTTCTGCGATGGCTCCTAGCAAATCCCTTCTTCAAAACCTTTACTAGCCTAGAGTCTGTTTGTGGATACCACACAAAATATGGAAAGGCCTGGAAAGTAATATTTAACGGTCGATTTTTCCGTTTCCTAGTATTCAATCAATGTTTGGTTTACCTGAATAGTATAATGTTGAAATCTTTGTACTTATCGGTTGACATGTCACCGTTTTTCAACCGAAATTTCTCCACCCATTTAAGAGAACCTCATAAACTCTCTCTCTCTCTCTCTAGAAAACATGTTTCTACCGGCGGTTCATAAAATCCTCCAGCATATGATTTTTTTTGGGAAATGATATATCCGCCCTTTTGATCACTAGGAACACCCCCTGTCAGTGCATCAGTGATTAAAGAGGGGCTGTTGTACTTATGTCGGAAGAATTCAATGCCCCTGATTGCCATAAACACTGACAGGGGTGTTCCTAGTGATCAAAAGGGGCGGATATATCACTTCCCTTCTTTTCTTTTCTTTTTACCGTCAGTCATTATTTACCACCGGTATATCCGTCGGGAAAAAAGTGGGTTTACATCGGCAAACCAAACATATTATAAATTTATAACAGAACTTAAGCCAGAGAGACCCCTTAAAGAAGAGCCAAACCGTGCTAGGAAAATCAGTCGTGGGATTGACGGATTTGGGAGTTTCTGCCAGCGATCATCATCTTCATCAAATGAAAATTGCAGAGAAACCACTTTCGCCTTTGGAAGATCAAATTCCCATTACAAAGATTACACACAACATGAAGATTCAGTTTCACACACGGATGAAGGTTTGAGTGGGGTGGATAAATTTGCACTTCAGTTACAGAGAAGCAAACAGAAAATTTGAATCCTTTGGGCAGTTTATATAATGGTCGGGCTCACAAAAAAACTGAAAATTTACGGCAACCTCTCAAAGAAAAAATGGCCGAACAGAGCTTGCAGAACATCACGAAGGTAAATATTGTTCCTACAAAGAAACCTGTACTAGAAGAGCACAAAGAATGGGACTGCTTACAAGAATCAAAACCATTTCTGGGTTCTCAGAAAGACAGGCCAAATATCGATATTCCAATAGAAGATCATCCATTTAGTAACCCTAAACTGACAACCGCTGCTCTGCTTTCTGTAAGCTAGAGATCAAATATGTGTGTTTTTTGAGCTTTACAGTTTGTGAGTCAGTGAAATAGAGGATATAGATATAGACATGATTGGGAGTTTGAGCTCCATGGTTTACTACTTGTAGACATTGTGTCTGCAGATTGTGTTTTTTGTGTTAGAGATTGACTAGATGATGTTCATGAAAATGGAGTGGATCAGTTGATGATGTTTTCTATCTGGATCACATTTACCTTTGTCTAAAAAGATAAAAAGAATACCCTTATTTCATGGGTTAATGTTAGACGCATGGAATGGCTTTGGGTTAGGCCAATGTTAGAAATGCACAGGCAAAAGAGGACTGATTAGCTAGATAACTGGCCGAGTTAAAATGACTTGGCATATCTATTTCAGCATCTTTCTACCATATCCAATGTTCTGCCAACCACATATCAGAAACTCTTGCAGGGTAAGGGGTAAATCGCCCATCTCTGAGGGACCCAAATCTCCTTCTCCTTGCTATATGGCTAGTGATTGTCTTAAATAGAATTTCAGGGTTTCAGAATTATGTTGTCTTGGTATTCTTTCCTGGGTGGGATTCGATATGCAGGCAACCGTTACTGAGTTGTTTATTTTCTGTAATTTCTGCATTCTGACACCTCGTTTCACCTCTTGTATCTCAGATTTACATCTATTAATGAAAGCTGTTACCTTAAAAAAAAATGTTTGAATGTCCTTGTCTTTCTGATCATTTACTGGGCAATCTTGCCCGTCCTGTAAATTCATAGCTAAACACATCTGGTAAACAAGCAAGAAAATTCATTAAATTAAAATACATCAAAATACCTACTAAGTTACAAAAGGGCTAAATACCAGGCAAATATGAGTTGAGCTCTTCAATCATACATTGGTGCAAGGCATAGGAAGAAAGAGTATGCTTGCAATGAACCTAATAACCCCATTTGTCACATGGCATTGTATCAGAAAACCAAGCCATCACCGCCGAATTATCCAAGTGCAATGCCAGTAAATGGTTACTGCGAAGACCTCAAATCCATTAGAATCCACTTGGATTTGATCTTGAGACATGGATCCAGCTACAAGGTTCAAGTTCATGCATGACAGTCACCATACACCCAACACGGTGGATCCAATGTTGACTAAAACTCATCCGATCAATGAGTTTAATAGATGGGAGGTCTTATGCTTAAAATTATTTCCAGTAAAATCTCATAAAAATTGTTGAAGCTTTCCATCGTATTACTCGGTCTACCATATAAATCTCTGGATCCCAGTCTCATGATCCCAACGGAATGGCTGGTACAAGAACATCATCATTGTGAAGATGTTTACGGCAAAGTAAATGATCCCCATGAGCACCCAGCTTCTATCCTCATCAATCATAGAATGGAGAGCCATGAAATAGAATGGTATGGTGTAATATCTGAACTCAATCAGGGATGCAGGGATGAGAACTGCGGCACAAGCTAAAAAAAATAGGGAGACCCATAGCTTCTTCTGAACTTTACCTGGAAGGAGAATAAAAGGGATTATTTAGTGTGGAGTCAAAGCATACAAATAAACAAGGTTTGAAATTTCTGTTTCGGTGTAAAACTTATAATTTCGGTTTCGGGTTTGAATTCCGGTCCCGGCCAAAATCCGAAACCGAAATTTAAAACCATGCAAATAAACATAAGATTTGTAGAAGTTCAACACTGACCTAAGATACAGAAAATGGATAGCCATGAATAAGCATAAAGTGGAACCAGAAGGTACTTCATTGACCAGTGAGCTTCGATGACTTTCCGCCAAATATAAAAGGGATAATGCCGGTTATCCGCAAGAAGATAGGGATGGACTATACTGCATTGAACAAAAGCAATGTGAATAATCAAAATGAGAGAAAAAAAAAAAACTTGGAATCATGGTTTAAAATTTCGGTTTCGGTAACCGTTTCGGACCCCACCGAAAACCGAAATTTCGGACGAAATTTTGTAACACCTTTTTTTTAATTAAAAAAGGCATATAATAGAAATTTTGGAACCGAAATTCCGAAATTTCGGCCGAAATTTGGTAAATGGCGAAATAATGAATTTCGCCATTTTTCAGTCAATTTCGGATTTCGGTCGAAATTTAAAACCATGCTTGGAATACACATAACAAGTGTTGGATCAGGTCGCATGATATGCAAAAGCTTTGGAAACAAAGGGTTTAATTGCTCGCAATCATATCAGCTATAAGCCTTACAAGAATGATCAAAATTCAATGTGTGACATAGGGGTCTACAGAATAAGTTTGTGAGCTACTACAGTCTACACACACAAAGCATTAGGAATGCATCTTTCTAATTTATTTAAATTGCAAACAGTTCGTAGCTTCTACCACACAACAGAAATGGACAAAAGAGAATACTAATAGGCACCAAGGTAGTCAATTTATATAATTATCAGATTTGTGAACAAACAGTATCTATCCATTTCCCCACCCACAAATGGAGCTGATTTTTGGTATACACCCCATCCATGATGGGGCCTTTGAGATGAATGCTTAAGATCAACCCAACAAAGTGGCCCCGACTTTGGTTTATGCTAACGTTAGCAGCTATCTTAGCTGCTAACGTTAGCAACAACCCTCTCTCTCTCTCTCTCTCTCTCTCTCTCTGTGTGTGTGTGTGTGTGTGTGTGTGTGTGTGTTTGTGTGTGTGTGTGTGTGTGTGTGAGAGAGAGAGAGAGAGAGAGAGAGAGAGAGAGAGAGAGCTCTAGCTCAGCCTGAGCTAGAGCTCTATGAATATGAGCTAGAGCTCTATGAATAGACCATCTCCATGTTGTTTGACTCATCCAACCCATTCATTCTATAGGACCTCACATAGATAAGTTGTTCCTAACAAACCATCTCCATACAATAATCCTAACCATTCAATCTGTAGAACACAATTTTCTAGCCATCCATTCTAAACCTCCACAAATCATAACCCTCACCCTAACCGTAACCATAACCATAACCCTAATCATAAACTATAAAATTAATGGGTTGTATGATTCAAACAACTATGAGAATGGTGGTTTCTGAGGAAACCTTTTCCATATATATATATATATATATATAGGGAAAGGTGTGCATACTCGGTCGAGTAGATAAGCTTATCTACTCGGTCGGGTTAAAAACAGTGGGGGCCCACATTTTTGGGGTGATCCAAACCATTCATTTGAAAGGCCCTTACCTAGATAGGGTGTCCACAAAAAATCAGCCCCATAGGATCACCCTAACCCACGCAATAGTGGAGGGAAAAATGGTGAAAAATGGACAAACACAGCTTGTCCACAAATCTGCCCATTTTTCCCTCCACTGTTGGATGGGTTAGGATGATCCTATGGGGCTGATTTTTTGTGGACACCCTATCTAGGTAAGGGCCTTTCAAATGAATGGTTTGGATCACCCCAAAAATGTGGGCCCCCACTGTTTTTAACCCGACCGAGTAGATAAGCTTATCTACTCGACCGAGTACGCACACCTTTCCCATATATATATATATATATATATATATATATATATATATATATATATATATATATATATATAGAGAGAGAGAGAGAGAGAGAGAGAGAGAGAACGGTTTCTACACACATGTAGATAAGTTATCTACACACTAGCTTAAAATACAATGGAGGGCATATTGTTTGGGTGATCCAAACCATTCATTTGATTGGCCCTCACATAGATAGGGTGTCCATAAAAAATCAGCTCCATAGGATCATCCCAACCCTACGATTTGTGGAGGTAAAATGGACGTGTATAAACCTTCACAAATCTGTCCATTTTTCGCCTCCACGGTTCGAAGGGTTAGGATGATCCTATGGAGCTGATTTTTTTTTGGACACCTTATCTATGTGAGGGCCAATCAAATGAATGGTTTGGATCACCCAAACAATGAATGGTTTGGATCACCCAAACAATGTGGACTTATCTACACACACACACATATATATATATATATATATATATATATATATGAGAAAACGGTTCCTACACATGTGTAGATAAGTTATCTACACACTAGCTTAAAATACAGTGGGGGCCACATTATTTGGGTGATCCAAACCATTCATTTTTAAGGCCCTCACATAGATAGGGTGTCCATAAAAAATCAGATCCATAGGATCATCCTAACCATTCGAATTGTGGAGGCAAAAAATGGACTAATTTGTTAAGGTTTAAAGACATCCATTTTACCTCCACAAATCGTAGGGTTGGGATGATCCTATGGATCTGATATTTTGTAGACACCCTATCTATGTGAGGGCCTTTAAAATGGATGGCTTGGATCACCCAAACAATGTGGGCCCCCACTGTATTTTAAGCTAGTGTGTAGAGAACTCTCTACACATATGTGTAGGAACCGTTTTCTCATATATATATATATATATATATATATATATATATATATATATATATATATATATGAGGAAAAGGATTGTGCGCTCGAGTGCCCCAATCACATAGGTCCCACATTTTTGTGGCGATCCAAACCATTCATTTGCAAGGCCCTATCATAGATAGGGTGTGTACAAAAAATCTGGTCTATTGAATCATCCTAACCCCTCCAAAAGTGGAGGGCAAAAATGGGCAGATTTGTGGACAAACAGTGTCTGTCCATTTTGACCTCCACAAATGGATGGCTTAGGATGATCCTATGGAGCTGATTTTTGGCACACACCCTATCTATGTAAGGGCCTTTCCAATGAATGCTTTGGATCATCCTAACAAAGTGCGCCCACATGTGATTGGGCACTCGGGCACACCATAAGCTTGGTGCGCTCGAGCGCACAATCTTTTCCTCGACACACACACACACAGAGGAAAGGGTTGCTGCTGACGTTGCAAAGCTTAGCTGCTAATGTTAGCATAAAACAAGGTCGGGCCCACATTGTTGAAGGATCCAAAGCATTTACTTGGAAGGCCTTTTCATGGATAGGGTGTCCACCAAAAATCAGCTCCATTGAATCATCTTAGGGTGTCCATTTGTGGGGTGAGAATGGGCAGATTAGTGGACAAACAATATCTGTCCATTTTCACCCCCACAAATGGATATCCTATGATGATCCAATGAAGCCGATTTTTGGTACACATTCAAATGAATGCTTAGGATCACCCCAACAATGTCGCCCCACCCTTGTTTTATGCTTACGTTAGGAGCTAAGCTAGCTGCTAACGGTAGCATAAAACAAGGTCGGGCCCACATTGTTGAAGGATCCAAAGCATTCATTTGGAAGGCACTTTCATGGATAGGGTGTCCACCAAAAATCAGCTCCATTGAATCATCTTAGGGTGTCCATTTGTGGGGTGAAAATGGGCAGATTAGTGGACAAACAGTATCTGTCCATTTTCACCCCCACAAATGGACATCCTATGATGATCCAATGAAGTTGATTTTTGGTACACACCCCATCTATGATGGGGCCTTTCAAATGAATGCTTATGATCACCCCAACAATGTGGCCCCACCCTTGTTTAATGCTAACGGTTGCAGCAACCCTTTGCTCATATATATAGGGGGTGCGGTTCATGAGGTAGAGCTCAGCCTGCGCTAGAGCTTATAATACGCCATCTCCCATAGTTGTTTGACTCATCCAACACATTCATTCTATAGGGCCTCACATAGATAGGGTGTTCCTAAGAAACCATCTCCATACCATAATCATAACCATCCGATCTATAAGAGCATAATTTCTAGCCATCCATTCTAAACCTCCACAAATCATAACCCTAACCGTAACCATAACCATAACCCTAACCCTAACTATAACCTATAAAACTAATGGGTTGAATGACTCAACCAACTATGTGATATATGGTTTGTGAGCTCTAGCGCAAGCTGAGCTCTACCTCACAAACCATTTCCTAATATATATATGAGGAAAGGGTTCCTGCACACGAGTGCAGAAAAAGGGTGGGGGCCACTTTTTTTTAGGGTCCAAAGCATTCACTTGGAAGGCCCTTCCATGGATAGGATGTGGCCCAAAAATCAGTCCCATTGGATCATCCTAACCATGCCATTTGAGGAGGGGGAAAGTGAGCAGAAACATGGACACACAGTGTCTGTCCATTCCCCCCCCCCCCCCCCCCACCCCCCCCCACCTTTGATTGGGTTAGGACAATCCAATGGGGCTGATTTTTGGGGCCACACCTAATCCATGGAAGGGCCTTCCAAATGAATGGTTTTAATCCCCACAAAAATGTGGCCCCCACCCTGTTTTTGCACTCGTGTGCAGGTAACTTACCTGCACACGTTTGCAGGAACCCTTCTCTCTCTCTCTCTCTCTCTCTCTCTCTCTCTCTCTATATATATATATATATATATATATATATATATATATATATATATATGAGAAAAGTGTTTCTGCGATCGAGGGCAGATAGGCTATTTGCGCTCGACTTAATGCAACACACGCCATTTGTTGTTTAAGTGGGTCCCTTTTCAAAGCTTTAAGTTAAAACTTTAACAAAAAGACAGTCGAGTCCTCGAATTTTATACAAAGGAAAACAAAATGACACTCGAGTCCCCCTCTCTATCCGATTTCAAAGTCGGAAACAACTAGGGTTCGAAGAAGGTTTACGCTGGTTCTCTCTCCCCCTCGCGATTGTCTCTGGATCTCTTCTTTTCTTTCGATCCCTCTCGTTCTGTCAATCTCCACATTTACGACATAAATCGCCTCCAGCTCTCTTTGTTTTGAGGGATTTTTAAATAATGTTGAGGGAGTCTCAATCAGGCTCAGAAGGTTTGATCGACGACGTGATTTGTGGTAAGAAATCTCAGAACCAAAACCCAGGTTCAAGACCATATTTGCGGAGAAGATTTCTCCCCTTTTCCTCTCAAAAGACCCAAATTTACAGTACAAATGTGATTTCTTCCAAACCCTAGCTTTTCTGTTTTTTTCCGCTCGATAGAGATAAAGAGAGAGAGAGTCGAACCAGCTTCTTCATCAAAACTCTAGTTTCGCTCTTTTCTTTTCCGCTTGAGAGAGAGGGTCGATAGAGGTTTTTAGTGTATGTATATGCCTATAGGCATATCCATCTTTTGTACATCTCTCATAATATACACACACACACACATAAGTGAGGGGGAGACTCCCTAACTCACAATTTCTCTCTTATTCTCTTCCTCAACATGGTATCAGAGCCCTAGGGTTTTGATTCCCTAGGGACCCCATAGCAGCCCCTCACCCTCCCTCTTCTTCTCTCCCTTCTCCTCTAACCCTACCCCTAACCCCTAACCCAACATCCCCGCGCCCCACCCTCTTCCTTTCCCTTCCCTTCCTCCTCCCACTGCCCCTCTTCCCTTTCCCCTAACTCCTACACTCCCTGCTACAGTAACCTGCCCCACCGCCTCTCCTCCCCGCTACAGTACCCTAAAAAAAAAACCATTTCTATACCCTATAAATCTGCTCCCGCAGCCTCACTTTCTCTGTCTTTCTTCTCCTAATGGCTTAAATCTCTTTTACCTACTTTCGTCTTCTTTTCGCGACTCCGATCTTATATCCCTAGATCTGTGTGTCTTCATCATGTCAGCAAGGGTTTCTTTCATGCCCTATTTATCATTTGTCTCTCTTTAGAGCCGTGATCTCCATTATTGATTTCTCTGCTCTCCGCCTCGGCATCGTTGCTTCTCGTCAGTTGATTCTCTCTTTGATTATTTACTCATGGATAGCCCCGTTATTGAGGATCCCTCTCTCAGGCGGCCCCCTGTGGCTACTGCTCCTACGGCCCCCCATCCTCCTCTTATAACCCTCTGTTTCTTCGATGGATGGTTCTTTTCCTCCCATGGCCACAGTCATGCTTGATGATTCCAATTACTTGAATTGGAAAGTGGCTGTAGAGACCTATCTCATTGCTAGGGGGAAGATTTATATTCTTCGTCGTGACCCCCCTTCTTCTAGTGATCCCACTTATGATAAATGGGAATAGGATAATGCCTTTATCCATACTCTCTGGCAGAGTATGTCCCCTGAGATTTCCGGGACCATGATACACCTTCCCACTGCTCGCCAGGTTTGGGATCATACTGCTACTACATTCTCTGGGAAAGGCAACCTCTCTCGAACCTGTTCCACATATTCTCAGTGGATGAACCTTCGCCGCGGAGACACTCCTCTCTCGACCTACTACAGTCAGTTTGTTTCCCATTGCCAGCAGTTAAATGTTCTTATGCCTCTTACTACTGATTTGACTACAGCCGCGCAGCAACATGATCAGATACGTGTCGTTCAGTTTCTCGAGACTTTGGGTCCTGAGTACATGCATCTTCATCAGCAGATATTTGGATCTGGCACGATGCCCTCTCTTCAGGAGGTTTACTTGCGTGCCCAGCAGTGTACTCTTAGTGACTGTGTCGGCTCCTTCGGTTGATATTACTGCCACTGCTGCTTATGGCGTAGGTGACTGTGCTACTCGGGGTGGAGACACTTTTGGTCGTGGCCGTGACTCTGGCCGTGGTGGTTGTGGCGGTGGACGTGATCTTCTTGCAGGGCGTGGTGGCCAACTGTGTTCATATCGTCTTGAGGGACATTATATGGAGACTTGCTATGTTTTGCACCCTGAGCTTCGTCCTTCCTCTGAGGTTCGCTTTGGCCACTCCGCACACCTCGCTGCACCAAATTCTTCTGAGCCCTCCTCTGCTTCCATTCCGCCTAGCACTGGGCCTCATTTTGATGGTATTTTTATGTCTCGTGCTGACTATGATGAGTTACAGCGTCTCAGGTCAACCAGCCATCCCCCGACTGTGACTTTCGCTCAGCCAGGTAGCTCCCCTGTATCTCTTCTTACCAGCTCCTGGATCATTGATTCTGGAGCCTCCAATCATATGGCAGGTACTTCTTCCACACTTCGTTCATTTCGTCCACTTTTTTATCAGTCCATCACACTAGCTAATGGAAACTCCACTCCTATCTCTGGTGTTGGTGATATTTCTCCTCGTGTTGGACTTACATTGTCCTCTGTTCTATGTGTACCTAAGTCACAATTTAATTTACTCTCATTTAGTCAGCTTACTAAAAATCTCAACTGTTCTGTCTCATTTTATCCCTCTTATTGCTTGTTTCAGGATCTCTTGACTGAGAGGACAGTTGGCTCGAGCCGTGAGATAGATGGACTTTATCGTCTGGACTGTAGCCCTTCTCGTACCATTTTACACAGCTCCAGCGACGCATATCAGTGGCACTGCCATCTTGGACATCCCAGCCTTGATCGTTTGCGACAGACATTTATAGTTTCTTCTTCTGTTACCCCCTTTACGTGCGAGGCCTGTGAACTTGGGAAACACCATAGGGTGTCCTTCCCGTCTAGGCCTGTTAGTCGGGCCTCGCATCATTTTGATTTAGTGCATTTCGATGTATGGGGTCCCGCGCAAACTACCTCTGTTCTTTTACATCGTTATTTTGTCATTTTTATTAATGATTATTCATGTATGTGTTGGCTTTATTTACTAAAAGATCGCTCAGAAGTATTCTCTGTTTTTCGTACTTTTCATTCAGAAATTACTAACCAATTTAATTGAACTCTTAAATGCCTTCGCACTGATAATGCCAGGGAATATTTCTCAAAGTCCAATCGTTTTGAGGAATTTCTTTCCAGTCGTGGTATACTACATCAATCTTCCTGTGCTCACACCTCTCAACAGAATGGTGTCGCTGAACGGAAAATGCGATCATTATTGGATGGAACTCGCACTCTTCTCTTCCAGATGCGAGTTCCCAAATCTTATTGGGGCGATGCAGTTCTCACTGCTAACTATCTCGCTAATCAGCTTCATCATCGGTTCTAGGGGGCTCATCCCCTTTCTCAATTACGTCCTCATCATGAGCCATTTCCTCTTCCTCCTAGGGTATTCGGGTGTGTTTGCTTTGTCCACAATCTTCGCGTGGTTTGGATAAATTAGATTCTAAATCTGAACGATGCATTTTCCTCGGCTACTCACCACCCAGAAAGGTTATAGCCCTCGGTTGCATCAATCCTATGTCTCAGCGGATGTTTCATTCTTCAAGACTGAGCCCTTCTTTCTGAGCTCTCCGGATACGACCCCTCTCTCTCTCATTCTTTAGATCTTCCTCTACAGATTCCCGTTCTTCCTGACCCGGTCTCTTATCTTCTCCTTCTGTAGTTCCTGTTCCAGATACCTCTCCTCCCTTGCAGGTACCTTCTCGGCCCCCGGCTCCATTAATTAAGAGGACCTATCAGCGTCACCATACCTCTGCAGCTCATCCATCTCCGGCAGCACCATCGTCAGTCCATCAGGAGCTCCCTCCTTCCACATCTGAGGTATCTATCAACTCTCCTATTGCCTCCCGCACTAGGTCTCATAGTACTGTTCATCATATTTCGTCTTTTGTTTCATATGATGCTCTCACGCCTGCTTTGAGCAATTTTATATCCTCTCTATCTTATGTTCTTTGCCAGAGTCGTTGGCTGCAGCACTTGATCACCCGGGGTGGCGCGCTGCTATGGACCTTGAGATGGATGCCCTTCAAGCAAATCAGACTCGGGATTTAGTTCCACTGCCTCCTGGTGCACGCCCCGTTGGGTGTCGTTAGGTCTAATAATGTGAAATATTTGCTTGATGGCTCTGTTGAGCGCCTTAAGGCGCGCTTGGTTGCCAAAGGGAACACCCAGACGTTTGGGGTGGACAATGGCGAGACATTTTCTCCTGTGGCGAAGATTCCTTCAGTGCGTGTTCTACTTTCTCTTGTTGTCAATCAGGGCTGGCCTCTACATCAGTTGGATGTCAAAAATGCTTTTCGTGTGTCGATTAAAGAAAGCCATTTACGGTCTTAAGCAGTCTCATAGAGCATGGTTTGGAAGGTTCAGTGATGCCATTATGCGCTTTGGTATGAAGCAATGTGCAGTTGATCATTCTGTGTTCAGCTGTCAGTCTACAGTTGGGTATGCACTCTTGATAGTCTATGTCGATGACATCATCATCACTGGCAGTGATACAGCTAGGATCCAGAAATTGAAGACATTCTTGCAAAATGAGTTCTCTACCAAGGATTTGGGTCGTCTTGAATACTTCTTGGGTATTGAAGTTGCATATTCGACAAAGGGAATTTCTCTCTCACAGAGGAAATATGTCTTATTAGACCTGCTTGAGGAGACAGGTTGTCTTGGAGTGAAACCTGCCTCAGTTCCCATGGACGCAAATGTGAAGTTACTACCTGAAAAGGGAGACTTGTTAGATGAGCCAGGTAGATATAGGAGGCTGGTTGGTAAACTTATATACCTTACAGTCACACGCCCATATATCTCCTTTGTTGTTGGTGTTGTCAACCACCATATGAGTTCACCTCGTACTTCACACTGGGCAGCAATTCTTCAGATTCTTCGGTATTTAAAAAGTGCTCCAGGTAGAGGGTTGCTATTCAAGAAACATGGACATCAGAAGATAGAAGGGTACACAGATGCAAATTGGGCAGGATCTCCAGCTGATAGGAGATCTACCGCAGGATACTGCACATTTGTGGGAGGTAACCTTGTGTCATGGTAACAAACAGGATGTTATCTCCAAATCTAGTGCAGAGGCGGAGTATAGAGCTATGTCACACACAAGTGGAGAGCTCATCTGGTTACGTTCTCTCTTGTCAGAGATCGATTTCTCCACATCTTCTGCTTCTCAGTTATATTGCGACAACAAGGCAGTGATTCACATTGCCACAAATCCAGTTTTTCATGAGAGAACTCAACATATCGAGGTTAATTGCCACTTCATTCGGCACCGAATTCAAAAAGGAGAAATATGCACAGTGTTCACTAGATCGGTGGACCAATTAGCGGATATGTTTACCAAGCCATTGAACAAAGCTAAATTGAGTGATAATTGTAGCAAGCTAGGAATGTTTGACATATACATTCCTGAGTAGTGTATGTATATGCCTATGGGCATATCCGTCTTTTGTACATTTCTCATTATATATAAATACATAAGTGAGGGGGAGACTCCCTACTCACAATTTCGTTCTCTCATTCTCTTCCTCAATAGAGGTAGACTCGACTGTCATTTTGGTTTTTAAGTGGAAAAGGTGAAGGCTCGACTGTCATTTTGGTTTTTTGGTCTAAAGGACTCGACTGTCATTACAATTTAAGTGGATTGACCAATCAGATGTCGTTTCTACACTCGAGCACAGATAGCCTATCTGCACTCGAGCGCAGAAACTCTTCTCTCTCTCTCTCTCTCTCTCTCTCTCTCTCTCTATATATATATATATATATATATATATATATATATGAGGAAAGGGTCCCTGGGCTCGAGTGCAGAAACAGGGGTGGGCCACATTTGAGGGGGATCCAAATCATTCATTTGATGGGCCCTTTCATGGATAGGTATCCACCAAAAATCAGCACCATTGGATCACCATAGGGTGTCCATTTGTGGGGCCAAAAATGGACAAATACTGTTGTCCACAAATCTGCCCATTTTTGGCCCCACAAATGGACACCCTATGGTGGTCCAATGGAGCTGATTTTTTGTACACCCCCCATCCATGATGGAGCCTGTCAAATGAATGCTTAGGATCCCCCCCGCCCCCAATGTGGCCCCACCCGCCTTTCCTGCACTCGAGCGCAGATAAGCTATCCGCCTCGAGCACAGGAACCCTTCTCTCTCTCTCTCTCTCTCTCTCTCTCTCTATATATATATATATATATATATATATATATATATAGAGAGAGAGAGAGAGAGAGGAAAATGATTGTAAGCTTGAGCACACCAAGCTTAGGTGAGCTTGAGGGCCCAAAACTCATGTGGGCCCGCATTGTTAAGATGATCCAAAGCATTCATTTGAAAGGCCCTTACATAGATAGGGTGTGTACAAAAATCAGCTCCAATGGACCATCCTAACCCCTCCAAAAGCGGAAGGAAAAAATGGGCAGATTTGTGGCAAACGGTGTCTGTCCATTTTGCCCTCCACTTTTGGATGGGTTAGGATGATCCTATGGAGCTGATTTTTTGTACACACCCTATCTATGTAAGGGCCTTTCAAATGAATGCTTTGGATCATCCTAATAATGCGGGCCCACATGAGTTTTAGGCCCTCAAGCTCACCTAAGCTCGGTGTGCTCAAGCTTACAATCATTTTCCTCATATATATATATATATATATATATATATATATATATATATATATATATATATATGAGTTAAGTGAAGCTACACATACGTGTAGCTAACTTAGCTACACCAACGGCTTAAAATACAGTGGGCCCACATTGTTTGGGTGATCCAAACCATTCATTTGATAGACCCTCACATTGATAGGGTGTGCCCAAAAAATCAGCTCCATAGGATCATCCCCACCCTTCAAACTGTGGAGGCAAAAATGGACAGATTTGTGAAGGTTTTTACGCGTCCATTTTTGCCTCCACAAATCGTAGGGTTGGGATGATCCTATAGAGCTGATTTTTTTGGTACACCCTATCGATATGAGGGCCCATCAAATGAATGGTTTGCATCACCCAAACAATGTGGGGCCCACTGTATTTTAAGCCGTTGGTGTAGCTAAGTTAGCTACACGTATGTGTAGCTACACTTCTCTCTCTCTCTCTCTCTCTCTCTCTCTCTCTCTCTCTCTCTCTATATATATATATATATATATATATATATATATAAAGGTTTCTGAGCGGTACCTCGGATAGCTTATCTGAGCAAGTTCATATAAATAGCGTAGGTAGCTATGTTGTTTGGGTTATGTTACATATTGATTCTATATGACCTAGCATAGATAGGGTGTCCCTAAGAAATCATCTCTACAGGGGTGGGCTCACATTGTTGGGGGGATCCAAAGCATTCATTTGGAAGGCCCTTTCATGGATAGGGTGTCCACCAAAAATCAGCTCCATAGGATCATCTTAGGGTGTCCATTTGTGAGGTGAAAAAATGGGCAGATTAGTGGACAAACAGTATCTGTCCATTTTCACCCCCACAAATGGGCCACCTATGATGATCCAATGAAGCTGATTTTTGGTACACACCCCATCCATGATGGGACCTTTTAAATGAATGCTTAGGATCACCCCAACAATGTGGCCCCACCCTTGTTTCCTGCACTCGAGCGCAGATAAGCTATCTGTGCTCAAACGCAGGAACCCTTTACTTAAGTTATCTATACAGTGAGGGCCCACATTGTTTGGGTGATCCAAAGCATTCATTTGATGGGCCCTCACATAGATAGGGTGTGCCCAAAAAATCAGCTTCATAGGATCATCCTAACCTTTCGAACCGTGGAGGAAAAAATGGACAGATTTGTGAAGAAACTACACGTCTATTTTACCTCCACAAATCGTAGGGTTGGGATGATCCTATGGAGCTGAGTTTTTGTGGACACCCTATCTATGTGAGGGCCAATCAAATGAATGGTTTGGATCACCCAGACAATATGCCCTCCACTGTATTTTAAGCTAGTGTGTAGATAACTTATCTACACTTGTGTGTAGAAACCGTTTTCTCATATATATATAGCAGAAGAGAAAATGAGAGAATTATTTGAATTTCTCATTCAGCCCACATATTTTCAATCCTACCCCTTCCTTTATGCTTTTTAACAAAGGCACCCATTAAAGCCACATAATTTCAATCCTACCCCCCCCCCTCCTTTATGCTTTTTTAATTATGGAAACCTCTATAGATTGGAGGGCTAGGATCAGCCTATGGAAATGATTTTATGAGCACAACCTATTGATGTTGTGTTCCATACATGGACGGTTTGGATCAACTTATGATGTGGTCCGTACAGTTCTTTGTCGGCCCGTGCATCGCACGGCGTTTTTTACTAGTGTGTGTGTGTGTGTGTGTATATATATATATGAGAAAAGGGTTCCTATGCTCGAGTGCTGGAAACAGGGGTGGGGCCCACATTGATGGGGTGATCCTAAGCATTCATTTGAAAGGCCCCATCATGGATGGGGTGTGTACCAAAAATCAGCTTCATTGGATCACCATAGGGTGTCCATTTGTGGGGGTGAAAATGGACAGATATTGTTTGTCCACTAATCTGCCCATTTTTCCACCCCACAAATAGACACCCTAAGCTGATCCAACGGAGCTGATTTTGGGTGGACACCCTGTCCATGAAAGGGCCCATCAAATGAATGCTTTGGATCCACCCCCCCGCCCAAATGTGGCCCCAACCTTGTTTTTGTGCTCAAGCGCAGAAACCCTTTTCTCATATATATATATATATATATATATATATATATATATATATATATATATATATATATATATAGGAAAAGGTTTCTTAGCTCGAGCTCAGAAACCACCATTCCCATTGTTGTTTGACTGATCCAACCCATTCAGTTTATGGTAAGGGTTATGAATGGTTAGGATTAAGGTATGGAGATGGTTTGTTAGGAACACCTTATCTATGTGAGGTCCTATAGAATGAATGGGTTGGATGAGTCAAACAACATGGATATGGTGTATTTTATAGAGCTATAGCTCAGGCTGAGCTAGAGCTCAGAAACCACCACTCCCATAGTTGTTTGACTCATCCAACACACTCATTTTGTAGATTATGATTAGGGTTATGGTTATGGGTTAGTGTTATGATTTGTGGAGGTTTAGAATGGATGGCTAGAAGATGTTCTTCTATAGATTGAATGGTTAGGATTATGGTATGGAGATGGTTTGTTAGGAACACCTTATCTATGTGAGGTCCTATAGAATGAATGGGTTGGATGACTGAAACAACATGGAAATGGGGTATTTATAGAGCTCTAGCTCAGAAACCTCGCCCTCACATATATATATATATATATATATATGAGGAAAGTGTTGGTGAGCTTAAGCGCCCAATCACATGGCGGCCTACTTTGTTAGGATGATCCAAAGCATTCATTTGAAAGGCCCTTGCATAGATGGGGTGTGTACCAAAAATCAGCTCCATAGGATCATCCTAACCCATCCATTTGTTGAGGTCAAAATGGACAGACATTGTTTGTCCACAAATCTGCCCATTTTTGTCCTCCACAAATGGAGGGGTTAGGATGATCCTATGGAGCTGATTTTTGGTACACACCCTATCTATGATAAGGCCTTGCAAATGAATGGTTTGGATCACCACAGAAAATGTGAGACCCATGTGATTGGGGAGCTTAAGCGCACCATAAGTTTGGTGAGCTTAAGCGCACCATAAGTTTGGTGAGCTTAAGCTCACCAACACTTTCCTCTCTCTCTCTCTCTCTCTCTCTCTCTCTCTCTCTCTCTCTCTCTCTCTATATATATATATATATATATATATATATATATATATATATATATATATAGAGAGAGAGAGAGAGAGAACGGTTCCTACACACATGTGTAGATAAGTTATCTACACACTAGCTTAAAATACAGTGGGGGCCACATTATTTGGGTGATCCAGACCATTCATTTTCAAGGCCCTCTCATAGATAGGGTGTCCACAAAAAATCAGATCCATAGGATCATCCTAACCATTCGAACTGTAGAGGCAAAAAAATGGACTAATTTGTGAAGGTTTAAAGACATCCATTTTACCTCCACAAATCGTACGGTTGGGATGATCCTATGGATCTGATTTTTTGTAGACACCCTATCTATGTGAGGGCTTTTAAAATGGATGGCTTGGATCACCCAAACAATGTGGGCCCCACTGTATTTTAAGCTAGTGTGTAGAGAACTCTCTACACATATGTGTAGGAACCGTTTTCTCATATATATATATATATATGGGGAGTGGTTTCTGAGCTAGAGCTCAGGCTAGGCTAGAGCTTAGAATAGACCATCTCCCATAGTAGTTTGACTCATCCACCACATTCATTTTATAGTACCTCACATAGATGGGGGTTCCTAACAAACCAGCTCCATACCATAATCCTAACTATCCGATCTATAGGATCGTAATTTCTAGCCATACATTTTAAACCTCCACAAATCATAACCCTAGCCCTAACCCATAATCCTAACCATAACCATAAGACTTAGTATAACCTATAGAATGAATGGGTTGGATGACTCAAACAACAATGGGAGATGTAGTTTCTGAACTCTAGCTTAATCTGAGCCCGAGCTCAGAAACCATTTCCTAATATATATATATATATATCACAGATCACTCCTCAGTAAATGGGTTGAGGTCAGGTCCAAAAGCGATCAATGAGTGGTGAAGGCTACTGTGGAGCACAGAAGGATTGGTTCTATAGCAAATGAGATTTCAAATCTTCAGCTCAATACATTTTTGCGGATGTACGTAAGCTCTGGCCAAGGGTTGATCGAAACATGGAAGTTCACATTCAGAAGGGTGGTGGCCTAGGCATGCCCATTTATGGACCGGAAGTCCTGATTCCCCACGCAAGGAATTCGGAGCCAAGAGTGGAGGAAAATTCCTCCTCACTATTGGGTTCTAGAGGAGCCTTCTCCGAACAATGCAGTGTAGTATTGGGATGTTTTCATGCGAGATCAGTAAATAGGTTTCAGAGTCATGTCGAGAGTGATGTTGGTTTGGCTCTTTCTAGGTTGAATTCCCCATGGGCTGCTTGATGTGATGCATAAGCATTGGGTAATATGATACGAGTGGAATGGATCCACTTCTCTCAGGTTTGTTGAAATTTGGGCTGCGCGTGTTTGAAAGATGAAAGGGAGGCCTTCTGTGTCAGCATTGGGTGGTGACTCAGTTCTGATCGAAGACCAGCATCTGATTATTGAATAGGGTACACCATCAACTCCCATATGACATGTGTGTGTGTGTGTGTGTGTGTGTGTGAGAGAGAGAGAGAGAGAGAGAAGGATGAAAAGTTTAGTTTCATTGTAGCTTCTCTAAATTGAATGTATGTGGAGGCTTAATTTGTACTTTGTATTTCTATCTTAACCTAGTAATGTAAATATTCATAGCATACAAACCTATATAACCTATGTAGTTCAAATCGTAAAAACGGAGAAGAATGAAGTTCTTCTAGGGATTAGGGGTTCAAAAGCCCCATTTCCCCCATCCATTGTTGGTTTCCCTTACCTAAAGGGAAAGTAGCTTATATATCTTCTATGGACCACCCTAGTCCTAAGAGCAGCCGCTAGGCTCTAGACACACACCAAGGCTCTGGCGACCACCGAGAAACTTAGGTAGTTGCCAAAATGTAGCCAGCCTATGCCTAGGTATGAGGCCACTCCAGGGCAACTATGTACATAGGGAAAAATGCAGAGATGAAACATAAGATTGAGATAAGAAACAAGCCATACCTCTAGCTCTAGCTCCTTTTTTCCAATCTCTCCAACAATTAACGGACACTAACATACTCTCAGGTGATGATGGTACGAGGGGTGTTACGTAACTATACCACTAAAACTAGGCTACCGACATCCACACGACCATATTTTGATAATGGATAATATAGTTCAACTCGTAAAAGTGGAGAAAAATGAAGTTTTTCTAGGGATTAAGGATTCTTTTTTTTTTCTGAATGATAGGGATTAGGGGTTCATACACCCCATTTTCCCCATCCACTGTTGTTTTGATCTAAAGGGAAAGTTGCTTATATAGTTATATTCCTTCTATGGATGGCACTTACTAAGTCCCACCATAGTCCCAAGCGGCTAGGGTCTGGACACACACCTAGGCTCTGATGACTACGCAGAAACCTAGGTAGTAGCCAAAAAGAAGTCAGCCTACACCTAGGCATTAGGCCCCACTATGGAAAATAGGTACTTAGGGCAATGGAACTATAGTAGATAGCACCACAGTATGGCATTTACTATCTATTGTAATACTATTTGAGCTTCGCATGAATATTCCTTATTTTTTCATCAGACTTTTTCTAATTTCTTTAACCAATTTGCACTTTATTGCCTAACCCATAAGTTGACCAGTCAACGTCAAAGACTAGGGCAGATAGCCAGTAGTGAATTGACTCAGTTCTTTGATTACTAATTTGTTCGAGATATATGGCTCTAGAGTAAAGTAAAACATTCACTCTAAATAGTTAAAGTAACAAAAAATAAAACCATTTGCTCCAAGGAAAACTAAGGAATGCTATTACATATACTACTATAAAAGCAGAGAACCAGTATGACATTTAACACACCTAAAAGTATAAGATGGTGGGAATTAAAAAATAAATAAAAAGAAAAACCTTTAAGAAATGGCACCTAATTAAAAAAAAGGGAATGTGAGTTTAAACAATCTCTTTCCAAGAACATTACCTACTAAAGAATTACTATATGAAAAATGTGTCATTAATAGAAAAGGAAAAAAAGTTGGGATGTCTTCTTGTCTCTCTCTTTGTTATTTAACATTATCTTAAATGGTATTGTTATTTGTCATATTAATTTTGGGAGATGATAAATGCACCCCCTTTTAGTGATTTTATGACTAAAGAGATAAAAAGGTTCAATAATCATAAAACCACTATAAGAGGGCGTTCATTGTTAAAATAGGGACACATTTATCATCAACGTTTAATCTTTTGGCATATTAGAAACTGCATTTCTTTAAAATTGGCAAAGCAATCAAGATATTTTATAGGTTAATTGCAATGGTCAAGTGTTTAGGATCATGCATAAAACGTATAAGTATACTAGAGTGGCGGTCATTGGTCATATCCACAACACACATTACCATACATATGCCATGACCAGTTCTAAACTGTAAGGAGATGTATGGATCTTATTATAATGTATGTACACACACATGAAGATGGTTTGTAAGATCTAGGGTTAATGGAGGTGATAAAGCAAGAGGAGACAAAGGATAAGAGAAATATGGATGAAATTGCACGGAGTGAAAGCACCTCCTATGTCTTACATTAACATATACAACCTACATTACAAAGACTAAAATACCATGAATAAGGGTCATAACAGAAGAACAGAATAATAACATACACCATACCATACTCTATATAAAACTAACAATCACAAACAATATTGTCTTCTTTTTACCCTTGTGATAGGGCACAATGGATCAATAATCCATGTTGTCCATCTCTGTGGGCCCCACTATGAATGGGCCAAGGTACAAATCTTGCATTAATCTGACGTCTTAAGCCTCTAGTTGTTATCTTGTAAATGGAAGTTAAAACTTTTTTTTCTTTCATTTTTGGGCATAGATCAAACGGTCTAAGATCCTAACTGCCCAACAAGTGGGTCCCGCAATGGATGGCTATATCACTGGATAATCATAAGAAAGGCCTTCCTGTTTTAACCATATGTTAACATGCCACAACCAAGCATCCATAGTGTGTGTCATGCATTAGGCGTGCTTTCTAATAGGCCAAGGTACAAATCTTGCATTAATCTGACGTCTTAAGCCTCTAGTTGTTATCTTGTAAATGGAAGTTAAAACTGTTTTTTTTTCTTCTCACTTTTGGGCATAGATCAAAAAGTCTAAGATCCGAACTGCTCAACAAGTGGGTCCCACAATGGATGGCTATATCACTGGATAATCATAAGAAAGGCCTTCCTGTTTTAACCATATGTTTACATGCCACAAACAAGCATCCATAGTGTGTGTCATGCATTAGGCGTGCTTTCTACTAGTTTAAGCAAAGGCAGGTTTCAACATTTTACAGATCTTACTACAAATAGTTCAATAATTATACTGGATATGTAAATTCATCTGACCTGAAAAAATGCACTGAGATGAATCCTGCAGCAAGAACCATGAATACTTGAAATGAACTAAGTAGTTTGTTCTTCCAGAGTGACCAGCATAAAACTGCAGCTTGTTCTAAACTAAAATGCACAGGAGCCATGGCAGCAGGTGAAACAAGGCCAAAGTACATTATTTGTGCAAAGTGTGGAGAAACAACATGGGCTTCTCTTGCACCTGCAATATGATGAGAAGTTCAACTTGAAATATTCCTTTCATAAATTTAATTTTCAATGAAATATTCAATACATTACACAATTATGAAGAATTGGCCATGGAGAGAACGAAGATGCACATACCAAGAACCACACCTCCATTCCATACGATGAAGGCAACAAATGCCAACAATACAATAAAAAAGGGGGCAAAGTCTACTAAAATTCTCCATTTCAAACACCATAGCCTTAAAAAGATGTCCAGGAACTCCCCAAGCAAACCTGCCATGTAGGTTTATCACATAGTATAAAGAAGCCTTGATGTTCATGATAACTATACAATGAGGCTAGAATATATTGTAAAGTCATTCATTTTACAACAAATGGTCAAAGACCATATAACTGTTTATCAATCATACATGTATGTGCACATTTGTGTTTCCGCATTTATTATTTTGATGTGTTTCCCCATGTAGAAGACTTCGGTGAAAGTATTGCAACAGCTGTGCCTTCAAATAGAACCAATCAAATCGGTAGAATCCATCAATAACTCCAAGGTGTGCCCTTAAATTTGAAAAGCAAAAATCACAGTCTATTTGTCTACCACAGTTTTTGTGATGGCAGAAGGGCTTTTGAGTCACGGTCACTACTTGCTAAATGCATTACTTTATCACAGAATTAAACCCACCAGGCTAGAAATCAAGCTTACAATTGTATTTTTGTGTTTTTTTATTCTAAAACAAAACTGTAGTATGTACACTTTGAAGAAAATTATTAGAGTTTGAGATGATACTGAAGACAAGAATTCCTGAAATAATAAAACTGCACTTTTGGGAAGCAAGGAACAAAACTAAATTACCAGTAATTTTTCCCATGTGCACATTATAAAAATAAATCATATTCTATTCAAGTCCATATTCCAACAAAGTAGAAAAGGTTATTAACATCTGTGTTTTCAGCTTTACAGGAAGGCATACGTTTACAGGTCAGCTCAACTATTTAACCAACATGGCTAAAAAAATCAATCAGGGCTACCTCAAGCTCCTCGGATAACTGTAACGAGTCGAGCATTGGAAATTGAAATAGAAAATATGGGATTAAGTTCAATTAATATATGAAAATTAGCACAAGATTTGGCTTCAGCTTGTTTGTATGCCCTATCATTATGTGGTTAACCTTATCATAAAGCGGGTATAAGGACGAGTTTACACATTTAGACATGTTTTCATGGGGAATAATCATTGAACTTATCTTCAAAATTAACTTCTAGAACAATCATCTTTACCATGGAAGTAACTATAATTTTTTCAGTAATAACATGGAATTAACTCCATCAGATCCAGCGTACTACTAAATGGATCAGGTTCACATGGATTGTGTAAGGAAGATTCTCTTATCCCTTCTTAAAGATACTGGTACCAAGGATCAGATATGAACGTAATAGAACCTCATTTTTTATAATTAATATCAAATTTTTATGTGATTACTGAAGTTTCTAATTCTAACATACTAGTAATATAAAAAATATAAGAACAAATTGGTTGATTTTTGCTTTTTACATGATTACTGAAGTTTCTAATTCTAACATACTAGTAATATAACAAAATATAAGAACAAATTGGTTGATTTTTGTGAATGCAAGTTTTTCTGTTTGTAAACTAATCAATCTCTATGATGTGTTGTTTCCAATTTTTTAAATCGTATGAATATAGTGAAATGGCCATTAGCCAATACAAAGCACATATGTACAAAAAATATATGCCAATGACAATATTCTTACATAAATCCTACCAGATATCATGAAGTTCTACGACACATGTAAAGATTCATCAGGTATATAACAGATAGATCGGAATATTATCACGTAAGGTACTCAAGTAGTTTTGAGGAAGATGCAAAACTAAACCTGAAGCATGAATTGATGAAGAGGCACTGTTTTCAGAAACACAGACTCCAACTGCTTTGTCAGAGTTGGTCACCTTTCGCTTTTTCAAATTTGGAGCAACTGGCATATCGATTTTATCAGTTAACCCACCATTTTGCCCAGTTGATATAGTAGGACAATGATCTTTTCCATCTAAGACTGCTGTATAATCAATAGCCCCAATGCTGGCAACAAACAACATCCATACAACATTTGTTTGACGAATAAGTATTGCCAATCCACCAAGCTGTAGAAAGGATGAGGAACATCAGTAAACTCTGTAATGGCAAATATGCTGCTCCAATATATTCTAATAAAAACTGTTTCAGCATTAATAGCAACGATAGTGATAAAATAAGTACATTGTCCAGACAATAACTAATGTCACACGGCTTCCATACGGATTTGCTAAAAATTTTATTTTAAACCACAGATCCCACGATGGGAAACGGATTCGGGAAGCGAAATGGGAAACGGAAACGGGAAACGCAAAAAAAATAGAGGGGAAACGATAAACGGGAAAACAATAAAAAAGCATAAGAGCAACGTCTTAGGAAACACATTAGAAACGTTTCAGAAACATTAATGAAAACGCATGTGAAACACAAGGAAAACATGAAATATATGGTTTTGTAGATTTGAATTTTGTTAAGTTCAAAGTTCTATTTGGATATTTCTTACTTGGGAATTGCTAGCGTCCATCTCAAAAGGGTTTTCGCAGCTGGTCTGTCGCACATCAGACCAGCCACCTCGTTAATGAAGACAACAACTTTTGTCTCCATTCACGAGGTGGCTGGTCTGACGAGCAACAAACCAGCCGCGAAAAGCCTTTTGTGATGGAGCTTAGCAAATCGCTTCTTACTTTTAGTTTTTATTATAGTATATGCTGTTGTTTTCCTTTTTAATATCTATTTCACAATATTTGTGTGTGTTTTTTAAATGATTTTCGTATGTTTCAAACATATTCCCCACACATTTCACATACATTTTCTACGGGTTTTCCAAACGTTTCTCACGTGTTTCATATAAGTTTCTTATATGTTTCTCATGCATTTCGGAGACGAGTTTCCCACCTTTTAGGAGAAACAATTTTCCTACCTTTCCAAAGACGTTTTAGGGGAAATGAGTTTCCCACCTGCCCAAGGAGCTTCCGGGTACTATGTTTTAAACAATCTAAAAGTGTAACAATTAGTTATAGTTTCCACTTTCCACACCTTTAAAGAACTCTATTGCTTACTAAACCTCTGTTTGGGTTGCCGCTAGTTATCTTAAACAGAAACAATGTAGCGGTTGTCTACACACATGTTCTCTATACTAATGCACAGCCATGATTTTAAATTTCGGCAGAAATACTGAAATTTCCAAAATTTCGGATTTCAACCGGAACCGACACTGAAAGTACATAAATCCGAAATTTCACCGAAATTTACAAGATTTCCACCGAAATTGAAATTTTCACCGAAATCTTGTAAAATACCGAAATTGTTTTTCCAAATTTTACATGATTTCGGCCGAAATTTCAGCTGAACCTGAAGATTTTCGGTTTCGGTTGTGGCCGAAACTGACATTTAAATCCTCGTGCGTAGCGCAGCCTTCTGCTAAGGGTGGTCTTAAAGTCAATCTTCTATAATTCGATTATTAATGAATATATTTGACCATTTGTTATTTTGTTCTGCATATTTAGAATGATTCGAGATGACTTATGACCTATGATTTGTGGACTCAGACACGACTGTCACGTGTCGACAATGACAAGGAGTGTCGGACACGGCGAACTCCCAAAATTTAGAAACGGAGACACGCCTAAAATAGAAAGTAAATATAATCATGATTTGTGGACACGGATTCGTTTGCCGAGTTTCGACACGAATATGAGGTATCTAACATGGGAACCCCTAAAAATCTAAAAATAGTGTCACACTCATACACATATAAAGTTACTGACACTTCTAGCAGTAAACTTAAAAGTGTCTAAAAGAGTGTCGACCATGGTTTTAAATTTCGGCTGAAACGTTTCCGAAACATTTCGGTTTCGGCAGAAAACGAAACGAAATGCACATAGTTTCGGAAAAGTACAAAATTTCGGTGAAACATTTTGGAAATTTTGGTGAAACGTTTCGGAAATATCAGTGAAATTTCGGTGAAATTTTTACAAGATTTCGTCCAAAATTTCATACCGAAACTGAAACGTTTCGGTTTCGCTGATAACCGAAACCGAGATTTAAAACCTTGGTGTCGACACGTATGGACACGACACAACACGTGTGTCAGCGATAAATTCAAAGTGTCAACCAAATCATAGCTTATGACAAGAAGCCACGGCCAATCATTTTATTTACAAATATTTTAGAAGGCATTAACATAAGACATATGCTATAGCGAAATCAATAATATTATATAAATAATTATTAAATAGTGGAAAATTAAAAGAAAACCATAGTTATATGCAATGCCTTCACAAAAACCAAAGAAAATTTTAGCTTCTCCACTTACAAGTGCACTGAACCAATAATGCCTCTTCAGGCAAGCGAGATACATAGCAAGAACTGCTGTTAGTGATGCTACATCTGTGTAGTACAGAAATGTGAAGAACCAATGAATGGGGTAAAGTGCTAGAACTAATGTATATAGAGTCGCTCTTCTTTCATCAACGCTGGCCTCAAGTGAATAAATATATCATAAACAAGAACACTGCAAATCACTGCCAAGGCACCATTGGTAGAACGGAGAATTGCAGTAGAACAAAGGCCAGAAAATGATGAGAATTCCTTTGTGACCCAGAAGAATGGAAGCCAATAAGCAACATGGACAAGTGAAAGATGGTACCTGTAGTAGTTTTGAAAGACAAAAATCAATGTTTATTAAATAAATTTGAGACAAATTATGCTATCCACTTATTTGAAGCCAGAACCTATGTCACAAATATCAGCGAGAAATTGATTTTCTCATGAGAAAATCATGATATTTTGATTAAATGATAAAAATACATTTTCGCACGAGGGAGAATTTTGAAATTGAATTTCTCACGATTTTATCGTGAATTATCGTGATAAATTGGGGAGTTGACTTTAAAAAAATATCCTGAACCTCTCATTCACTCTAAAAATCTCTCAGACATCCTAAAACCTTCGACCTAACCCTAATTCCGAATTAATAAAGTGTACATATTTGTACATTAATTTATTTTTACCGTTTTTTCCCGATATAAACCTAGAAAAATAAAAAAATAAAATATCCTGAGATTTTCCCTTGCCGAGAAATTCCCGAGAACGATATTTGTGGCATAGGCCAGAACCACTGCAGTAACATTCAGAGAAAAGTGAAGGATGTTCCTTGACTGGGACAAAGCAAGAGCTGTAACTTTAAGTCATGCATTGAACCAGTAAAATTATGACATGAAAACCCAAATTACCATGTAAATGGATCCCAAAATGCATTCAAATTCTGTTACTGAACTCCAACAATTTGTATACAAATGCAAAAAGAAACCTATCTTAAAACTGGAAACTCTCAAACCTAAAGTTATACCAAGTGACCAATAAAACTAAAATAATGATGATTCTCCAATAAGCAAGTGCCTCTAATCCAAATGGATAATGGAAAATTTGCTGCTGCTAGTGGAGCGTGATCTACTGAAAACCAATCATAAACATTTCTTCAGTGAAAATCGATTCAAAAATGCCAAATCAAGTATTCACTGATCTAAATGATTTTTTTTTTAAATGGTAACTGGTTACATTAAAAAAGGGGAAACTGAGAAAGTCCACCTAGCAAATACAAAGAGAACAGAAACATAATAATAGCATAAGAACAAACAACCAAAAGCCCAATATCAAGGGGGCATGAAATCAAACAATTCAAGATCCTGCTTTTGTACACCCTCTCTAGCCAGCTTGCTAGCAGTTCCATTTGCAGATCTTCTAACATGCAAGAAAGTAAGGGATGAGCATTGAGATCTATCTTTAATCTCATAAAAAAAGGAGCAAATTGCCAAGGAGCAACCAAAGATCCCTTGAGTCACCTTATAATATTGAGAGATTCTCCTTCCACTTTCGTTCACTCTAACATATCTCTTTCCAAATAGATTATGCCTTGGTGGACCGCCCTAACCTCAACTCCACCGATCTAAATGCTACGTCAAGTATTTCATAACCATGCAGTCAATGGTTACAAATTTGGAACACGTAGATATAGTTCTCAGTGAAAAAGGTGTCAACTAGACATATCTCATTTCCACATGTATTAGGATTTGAATATCATATTTGCATACCATAAATGTTCCTTTTCCCCTTCCTCTTCTTTTTTTTTACCAAAGAGGGGTTTTGTAGTGACCGTACGGCTGTACATCTGACATCAGCAAGCAATCGGATGGCTACCAAATCCACCTTGAAAATCCCCTCATCCTATTCCAATCCCATTGAGGGTTGATTGTTTTGTAGGTTCTTGAGAGGTGATTTTGGGATTCTCTTATAGGACTCTTGCGAAATTTAGGGTTTTTTCTTTGAAAATGCAGAATTGATTGGGTTGATCAAATCTTGCTCGGGATGAATTGATGAATTAAATGTGTCCGAGAAGACTTCAATTGATCCACATTGTCATATAAAACTAACCTCGTGCAGATCCGATCAGCAGCGAAGAAGATATGAGGATGCTTCTACCTATTGTTCCTCCCCCTTATGTTTCTATGATGATTATGGGTTTGTAGAACCTTTGTAGTGTCGTGCGTTCCCACATTCCCTGTCTGAGAAGTTATTGATTTGTTTCTAGTTGAATGGTACAGGAGTTATAATCAAGCATGTCAAGTGGGAACTTAATTGATGAATTAAATGTGTCCGAGAAGACTTCAATTGATCCACATTGTCATACAAAACTAACCTCGTGCAGATCCGATCAGCAGCTTGGGTCGGGCTCAACTTGAACCCGTTCAACCTGATTCTTGCTCGTGTTGGGCTGCGTTGGGTTGGGTTAGGGTTTGGAACAACTCACTCAGAAGATGATAGACCTCCTAGAACATCAGGGGCATCAATTTCACTTGAGCTATCTGCCCAGATTGCCGGTTCCATTCCAAAGTCAATCTGATGTGCTTGGAATTTGTTTCTTCGCCATCGATTCAAACTCATGGCTTTAGTACTTGGATCTTCTGACTGTTTTTTTTTTCCCTTCATAATGAGTCTCAAGGATAAGGATGATTTTCATACTTAAATGTATCATTTATCTTTTCATTTAATAAACCAGTAGATGTCCGCACCAAACCCCATCTTACATACAAAAAAAAATAGTTAAGGTTAGAAAAAGCCAACCCGATCTAATTTCGGGTTAGATTAGAGTTGAGGCCTTGGGCAACCCGAACCCAACCTCCGTCCTTTAATTTTGTCATGATTTCTTAGGGTTATGGGTTTTTTTATTCTTCTATTTGGCCCTAGGTCCAAACCCAACCCGACCTGATTACAAAAAAAAAAAATAGGTTACACGGGTTTGGGTTTGGGTTGAGAAATTTAGAGGCAGATTAGGTTAGGTTTGACCATTCTCAACCCGAGTCTCAAGTTAGGTTGGGTTGGGATTGAGAGAATGCTATCTCGTTTGTGCTACCCAGTCAAACTCGACCTGAGTTGCACCCCTAGTTTTGAGTGAAAGATCATTTTACTCTATATTTTATTATAGAGTAAAACGATCATGACCAGGACATGGGTAGATCCAATCCGAATTGGGCCTCTTAGGAGGCCTACTTTGCAACCTTTTTCTTAAGCCTTTGCAAAAACCTTTTCGCTTCTACTTTCCTGGATATCATTCTGGTTTGGTCTTTCAATTACATCACTCCAATTGACGCATGACATAATCATTAGATCAATTGGGATCCATCACTAAGATTGCTCCATTCACTATCCATGCATCTGTTAGAAGGGGTGAGACAAAATATAGAGTAAAATGATCCTTCACTCAAATATGATCGAGTTGGCTTTTTCCAACCTTAACTATTTTTTTGGTATGTAAGATGAGGTTTGGCGGGGACGTCTACCGGTTTATTAAATGAAAAGATAAATGATACATTTAAGTATGAAAACTATCCCTATCCTTGAGACACATTAAGAAGGTAAACAAAACAGCCAAAGATCCAAATACTAAAGACCTGAGAGTGAATCGATGGCGAAGAAACAAATTCCAAACACATCAGATTGACTTTGGAATGGAACCGGCAGTTTCGACAAATAGCTCAAGTGAAATTGATGCCCCTAATGTTCCAGGAGGTCGATCATCTTCTGAGTGAGTTGTTCCAACCCTAACCTAACCCAACCCAACGCAGCCAAACTCGAGCCAGTATCAAGTTGAACGGGTTCAAGCTGAGCCCGACCCAAGCTGCACCCCTACTCAAAACCAAGTTTTGAAAAAAAAATTATGATGAAGTAAGAATTTTTCCCACCCTTTTATCTGTTTTTACTCATTTGTTATATGAAAATTATTTAACTCTATATACAAAATAGAGGGGTATTTTCGTACAAAGCATAATTTGCCATTGGATACATAAACTCCTTGGAAATATCAGGGTCACGAACTATATTACTCCCTTCAGGATTTGATGGTGTACACCGTTACCGAGAGAGCGAGCTGGGCCGAAATGTCGTTGTAGTGATTATGGGCTTGTGGATTCTTCTCATCTCAATACGAGTTAATCGTATTGTTCCCGAACCTTACATGGTAAACCCACTTTCCCCTCTGTTTTTTCAGTTTTCTCCATCAATTCTTTGGTTTCGTTCTAAATTCTGCCTCTAATTTCATTCACTGGGATGAGATATTCCACATCCCTCAAGCTCAACAGTACTGCTTTGGAAATTTCAAAAGCTGGGATCCCATTATCACCACCCCTCCCGGATTGTAAGCCCCTTATCTAAAACAAAACATGTTTCCTCCTCCTATTTTTATATTTAATTAGAATAAAACTATAGCTTTCTGTAATTTGTTTGAAGGAAACATCTGGGTTTATTATATATGTTTGCAATCCTTTTTATGGATATCGAATGCAGTTTCTTTTTTTTCTTTTTACTAGGTCTCGTATTGGAATTATGCAAAATTTTCCTTTTTCTTTCTTTTTTTTTTAAAAAAAAAATTTGATCTAGCTATTCAGAAGTGAGGGTCCATTGATGAATGCAATGGATTCAGTTTGTTTTCGAAAATTTGGGAAACTCTATGGTTTCTTATATAAAATACACCATAATGCAAGAGGAGAAAGATTAATTTAATAGAAAATTTATAGAAGGAAAGAATAAGAATCAAGGAAACTAAAAAAAATCTTTACAAATCAGTACAACTGACCAATAATTTGATGCATTTCGTTGTACACCGTAATTTGCAATGCTACCCACATTGTTGTTTGCTTCCAAGTGGATGTTTAGATCCTTGGTACCTTTTCGGAAGTGGAATAGTGTTGAAGGTCTAATAAAAAGCAAGTGCAATCTGCTGGCACTATTATAACCTTTAATTGGTTCATTTTGACCACATACAAGAAAATTTCCTTTTATTTTGTCATTACCACATGTTGAAGAGAGCAAATACATCTAAGGATTTTATTTTTTCTGAGCCATTATTGCTCTAGCAATTACACTCCCTAGACCACTACCATGTAGTCAGATAGGGACAATCAATCCGTAATGACAGGAATAATGGAATAGATGGGGATCTCTATCAATATCAAAATGAAGAATCTATTTATATATCTTTCTCCCTTTCTCTCAATAGATGTAGCTGGTCTGATATGTTACAGAACAATACGGGACGATGGAATGCAATGGGATGGATGGTAGAGGGCTGCCTCCACCCAAAAGTGATGATTCACTATTCCCCTTGTCCATAGGGACCTCGTGGCATACAACTGCCACGACTCCCGCCAGATAGTGCCCGTTTCTCTCTTTTTTACAACCTTGCAGACGGACGAAAGAAGGGAAGTTAAAGAACAGGGCAGTGATGCCTCGCAAAGTAGACAGTAAGTATCACTTACTAACAGGGCTAATGGGAGGCCCCTATGCCGGCCTATTAGTAAGTGAACAAGCGCACCCCCCCCCCCCCCCCTTCCTATAACGCCCTTATTAGGGTTTATTAATTTTTTTATGAATAAAGATTTATTGGCTTCTCCCCTCTACAGGTTTCATCTCCTTCCTCTATTCCTTTTTTCTTATCATATTCTTCTACTACTTCTCCCTAAATTCTTTTCTTCTACTTCTAATCTTCTCTTCTTCGTCTTCTTCTTTCTCCTCTTTCTTCTATTTCTCTTCCCAGTCCTACATCAGGTAGACGTAGCATGGAGGACCTAATTCCATGCTTAAGTTATATATCTGCAACTTGTTTGGTTGGAATCAAGTTCGCCACTATTGTCATCTGCAATCATGTTGATTTAAACCCCACCCACCCACCCGTGCCAGATTCACCAATCTCACTGCCAATCACAAAATATGTTTCATGCTAGTTGGCATTGGGTGGACCTCTCATAGATGTCAAGATTCAATTGTTTTCGCTAGGGCAACAAGTCTGAGAAACATCATAATAAAGTTAGAATGGCTAGAAAAATTCTTAGATGCATTTGTTCTCTTTCACATTTGTTAATGGCAATATAAATGCAAATTTTCTCAAACGAGGTCAAAATGAACCAACTAAATGTCATAAAAGTGCCCACAGATTGCACTTGATTTTCATTAGACCTTCAACACTATTCAAAGTCTAAACATGTACCAAGGATCTCAACATCAACAACACTGGATAGGGTTGCGAATTACGGTGTATAATTAAATGAATCAAATAATTGATCAATTCTACCAACTTACAAATATTTTATTTTTAATTTCCTCGATTCTCTTTCCTTCTATAAATTATTTATTGAATTCACCCTTCTCTGAGTGTATTATTGCATATGTTAAAAGAAACAATAGATTTTGGCAGATTTTCGAAAACAAATTGAATCCATGCCATTCAAATCATCAATGAGCCCTAACTTCTGAATAGCTAGATGAAAACTGAAAAAAAAAAGACAAAAGAAAAAGAAATTCCGAATAATTCCAATTCTCATCTATCAAATACTTGACCCATAAAAAAGAAACTACAATCAATACCCACAAAAAGGATGACAAAAAAATATAATAAACCCAGATGTTTCTTTCAAATAAATTACAGAAATATATGATTTTTAGTTTTCATCTAGTTGAGAAATTGAGAATAGGAAGAGGGTGTTTTAGATAAGGAACTAATTCCAATACACATCTTTCAAATATGTGATCCATAAAAAAGAAAGAAAGAAGAAACTTCATTCAATACCCACAAAAAGTATTGCAAACAGATGTAATAAACCCAGATGTTTCCTTCAAATAAATTACAGAAAGCTATGATTATTATATTAGGTCTAGTGGGAACAATGAGAATTAAATATAGAAATAGGAAGAGGGAACATGTTTTGTTTAAGATAAAGGGGCTTACAGTCCGGGAGGGGTGGTGATCATGGGATCCCAGCTTTTGAAATTTCCACGGCAGTACTGTTGGGCTTGAGGGATGTGGAATATCTCATCCTGGTGAAATGAATGGAATTTGAGGCAGGAAAACAGAAGAAACGATGGAGAAAACTTAGAAAACAAAGGGGGAAGTGGGTTTACCATGTATGGGTCCGGAACAATACGATTTACTAGTATGGAAACGGAGATAATCCAGAAGCTCATAATCACTGCAACCGTTATTCGGCAAATAATCACTGCTACCGTTTTTCTCCCCATCTCTCTCTCATATAGTTCCCGACCAGAGCCAATCTTTGGGGTGTTCGGGCTCGGCTCGCTAAGTTTGAGCATCGGCCCGTGATCGTGACGAGAACCAATCTAAAATATTACCAGAAATCAACGGAGAAGATGTATTCGTTTGGAACCGCCAGAAATCCCTCTTTCAGTAGTTAAACACCAAGGAAATCCTCTCTTCTCACTTCCAAACGCCCGAGACTCAGTTGGAGATCAAAACCGACGTTTTGGAGAGAAAGATCGGGAGTATAAATGGAAGGCTGAGATTAGAATCAATCCACGGTGGATATGTAACTTGCGCTAACTTAAGGCGTTGTAGCGATAATAAGAGAGGAATGCTAGCGTCACGTACTCGGGATTCTATTGGCGATAATAGGCTTTGTTGAGAGTTATTAGTTATTTTACTCAACAACAAAAAAAAACATCTATCTAACGAGACACGCATTCTTTGGGTGAACCAAACAGATAATTTTTTGGGCTACATTAGGGTGTGCCCCAAAAACTCTTCTCCAAACCGTTCATTCGTAACCCTCTATTATGTACAGATTTCTATATTGTACCGTCAATTTTAAAACTCCATCAAATGGAGGGTTAAGATCATCCTAAGTGGTTCATCTTTGTATATCTTTCACATCTTGTAGATTTTTCAAAGGCATTTTTAATTCTTCTTTCTTATAAACAATAATTGCATTTGGCGACTGCATTGGAGACCCAGAGCCATCACCAAAGAGCGAATGTTGAATGCGCAGAGCTACCTTCGTTGTATTGGTTTAATCCTCACCGTTAAGGGGATTGGGTTAGTGAACCTATCAAGCTACCTTGGTGGAGTGGAGTAGGCCTTAGTATCGATCTAAGTGTTGTAGGAAATAAGACAGAACATAATGCAGAAAATAGTACAGAAGAATTAATTGAGCATGGCACTTCCAGGAAGCTATCTTTAAGATAGTAATTTCCCACGTATAGATGCAGATGGACTCTTGAAATTCTATCTCCATGATACAATGCCAAACACCGAGAATTTTAACAGGACTGCACTTCCTGTATTCTCACGAATCAGAACCCATCCAGAAAAAATTTTAAACGTATATGAAAGAGAGAAGAAAACGATTGAAGAAGAAGAATATTAGCAAACTTAAATCGAGTCTTTTTATAGACTATGAATTGGTGCTAAGACACCCTCTCATGAAGAGACTCGCACCCTTCTAAAGAAGAGGCGCAACTCTTCAAATATAGCTGTTTAACAGAAAACTGTTTCGGCAAATAAAATTTAAACTCTTTTGTTTAAATGACAGTTATAGCCGTTAGGCCTTAACCGTCATTTTATTCTTCTTCTTCTTCTTCTGTATGAGCAATGATAGATACAAGGGAGCCCTTGCATAAAGAGCCAAAAAAGGGCTCTGGATTGGATCCACGTCATCAAATGTAACTAATTTTACTTTTTCAACCAATTTAAATTGTAACTGAAAATGACGTGGATCCAAATCCAGAGCCCTTTTTGGCTCTTTATGCAAGGGCTCCCTTGTCTCTCTCTCTCTCTCTCTCTCTCTCTCTCTCTATATATATATATATATATATATATATATATATATATATATATATATATTATTTGAAGTTCTTTCATGGTGCTCTCTCAAAGAGAAAGAGCTCCAAAGAACTTGAATGAGATAACTGAAACTATCTCCTATTTATAGATGAAGGAGCGAAGGAGTTTGAATTCTAAATCTCCATGTGGGACTCACCAAATTTCAAATAATTCCCACCAAAGCATTTGAAAAGATTCCAAATGAAAAAGATGAAAGGAACTTTACACAACTTTCAAGATTTTGATTTTTTTTCCTTCAAATTAATGGAGAGAACTTGCACAAGTCTAAAAAACTATGACTTTTTCCCTTCAAAACATATTATTGTAATATAATATAATTTATAATATTAAATACATTATTAGTAATATAATATAATATATAATATATAACACTAAGGACCGAACCACTATAAAAATCTACAGTGCACAGTCCCCTCCTCCTTCTCTCTTTCTATCTTACTTGTGCATTTGATTTTTGTCTTCCGTTGTGCTTAGTGTTTAAATTTGCCATTGGTTTTTTTTTTTTTTGAAAATTGATAATTTATTATAATATGGTTGGGACAAGGTGTCCCCCTCCCCTCATATTACAAATAGGATCATAGTCCTTAGTCCATTATGGTTTATAGTATTAAATTTGCCATTGGTTTTAACTTTCCATTAACAAGGGTAATAGTTTCTAATCACCCAATTCACCCCCCTTTTGGGTTGTTTATTGGAATTTCATTTCCTGATTATTTCAATTTGATACCGAGGGGTCTATGGTTTTTTCTATTTTTTTGGTTTATGGTTTATGCCTTATTTATGGTTTTTTCTTTTTAATTTTCTGTTTCATTGTTGTTGATTACTTCAATTGATACAAAGAGTTTACACTATTTTTTTTTTTAAATTGAAATTTTTTTTTTAAAAAAATAAATAGTTTTTTAACATCGATAATGACTGCTGATAAAAGCCATTTTGAAAAATAAAAATATTTTTTGAAAAGTATTTACTGGCAATAACGGTAGCCAGTAAATACCTTTTTTGTTTTTAGGAAAAAATAAAAAATAAAAAAAAACTAAAAAATACTATACCGATGGACAAAAATTGAAATAGCGACGATTTAGACCGCGGGGAAAAACTAACTTTTATTGGCGGACAAAATAAACTATCAATAAAAGCTTTAGGGACGGTGCAATTATTGACGGTTTAATGACCAATGATATAGGCTATAACGACCGTTTTTGTCACGTCACTTTTATAGCCAGTCTGACCGCTGATAGAACCTTGTTTTCTTGTAGTGAATCTTGCTTATTGCATGGTTGAGTGATGAAATTTTGAAAAATCCGCCTCGAATAAAATTTGTAAAAGCAGGGGCTTGGTTTGGCAAATTCATCGATAATTAGACTAAAAAATCCTATAATATCTCATTGAAATATAACTAAAAAATACAATAAATTCTCGTCGGAATGTATATCTTCGAAAAATCTCGTCGGAGTTTTTCAAAATCTTCAAAAATCTTGCCGCATAATTGCAAAATCATAGAAAATCCAATAAAATCTGCAAAATCGTCAAAAAATGGTAGGTTTTTTGTCCGCCGCCTCACCGCAACGGCTTGATTCTTTACCTTTACATTCCATATCCGCCGAACAATACTTGAAATCAAAATCGAAAATTTTTCCGATTCCCTTCCTTTCAACTCCCGGCATCCAAACGTACCCTAGTGTTTAGTGAAAGTAATATATATATTTACGCCCTTTTATTCCATGGGCCACTCCTTCTAGGCCTCTAGTGTATTTATGACACTACAAGGGGGTGGTCCAGGGAAAAAGGACAAATATATCATTTCCCATACAATATAGGACCCACATACCAAATAAAAACCCCTCATATAATTCCTCCCTCCCCTCCATAAAACCAAATGCCCCCAAAATCGGCATTAAATTTTAAACGTGACGCCTAAAACCCTATAAAAACCCCTCCCTCCTCAACTCCCTTTGTACGAAAAACATATATAGTGTATCTGCATTCTGCAAATGGCTTTCTCTAGCATTCTTCGTAGAACCATTCCCTCTATGGTGGTGCCTCTGTCTATTCATGCATCTGAGAAATTACAATTCCATCCTCTTCACAGAGAGAAGGTTCTCTCAAGAGCTTTGCAAAAAAAGTTCTATTTTAGCACTTAGTTTCTCTTCATTTGCTAAGAAGTCAAGCGCCGATCTCAAACTCATGAGAGCCATCGATTCAGAGATCAAACTCGCCAAGAGGGAAACGGAAGATCACGATTTGGTGAATCAACCATTTATATATATATATATATATATATATATATATATATATATATATATATATATATAGAACTGCCATTTTTCTCTCTTTTTATTTTAAAATTTCCGGGTTTTATTCTTCTTAGTTGCAGAGTAGTTAAGGCTGTAGAATAATTCTGGGTTCCTTTTATTTTGTTTTTTTAAAACTTCAGGTGGTAATTTCTGAGTTTTTTTTTTAGGGCTCCGTTTCTTTCCATGTAAAAATGGACGTAAAATTTTTTTTATGTCGTACGAGATTTTATATGGTGTAAGCCCTTATAGTTCCTTATTTTTCAAAAAGTACTGTACTGACCACATCATAGGATAATCCTAGCCCTCCGATCTAAAGAGGTTTCGATAATATGCAGTTCATCTAGAGATTGGAGGGTTGGGATCACCCTATGGAAATGATTTTTGGGGAACAACCTATTTACGTTGTGTTCCATCTTATGGACGGTTTGGATCATCCTATGATGTGGTCCGTACAGTACTTTTTGAAAAATAAGAGACTATAAGGGCTTACACCATATAAAATCTCGTAATGAACATAAAACAAATTCTACGTCCAGTTTTACCTAGAAAGAAACCGAGCCAAGGTATATTTGAAACCCTTAAACAGCAGCATGAAATATTCCGAATACCAGAAATTATATGATGGGCAAACACGTGAAGTGTGAAAAGTATGGTACGGCCCACTCCATACGATGATCCAAACTGTCCATTTGTTGGGAGTTGGGACGCAACGTAAATAGGTTGTTTCCGAAAAATCATTTCCATAGGATCATCCTAACCCTCCGATCTATAGAGGTACTTCTCCAAAAATCATTTACGGAATCTTCTATAGATCAGAGGGTTAGGATGATCCTATGAAAATGATTTTTCGGGCACAACCTATTTACGTTGTGTCCCAACAAATGGACGGTTTGGATCATCGTATGGAGTGGGCCGTACCATACTTTTCAAACTTCACGTGTACCATACTTTTCAAACTTCACGTGTTTGCACGGCCGCCCATCATATAATTTCTCACCCCACTATATCAATTCATTTTTCTTAAAATTTTGTATGGGGTTTCTAATGTAAGAAAACCCATAAGCACTAGAAACCCATGAGCAAAATTATAAAGGTAAAAAGTGTAAGACCATTGAAAAAAAGGGTTTTCTAGTATAAGCTAAAAAGGGTAGCGGGATCATGGTTTTAAATTTCGACCGAAATCCGAAATTTAGGATTTCGGTGGGGACCGAAACCGAAATTTCCCGAAATTGGAAATTTAAATTTCGTGAAATTCCAAATTTCGGTAGAGAAAATGCCATTTTTTTATTTTTTTAAAAAATGTTACAAAATTTCGGCCAAAATTTCGAAATTTCAGAAATTCGGTCCGAAATTTCGAGCCAAAATACCAAATTTCGGATTTCGGTGGGGTCCGAAATTGGTACCGAAACTGAAATTTAAAACCTTGAGTGGGATATAAAATCTTGGAGAATAATGAGCCTTATCTTATTTTTGTATGCATTTATTCTTAGATTCTATTTGCTATAATCTACCTAACAAAGGTATGAGTAGGAAAAAATGTTAATAGTTCCCTAGACCTTGATAGGTTTATTGACCGGTTATCTTTGTATGCTTTTTTTGGCTGATAAGATTGGTTCAAACCCATTACCTCGAGATTATGATCCTTAAATTGTAACTCTGATCTTTGCTGTTTTTATAGGAATTTATGCTGAAACTGTGAATATTGATCAAGAACTTTAAATGGTTATCAAATAGAATATCAGATTGCTATTTATTTCTGTCTTTGATCATTATCTTAAAAATGTTTGTGTAGCCTGACCCAACATTTTCTGAATGTCATTGTGGAGATTGTTGAAGATATATTGAGCTCTTGACCAGCCTATGTCACAAATATTGTTCTCGAGAATTTCTAAACAAGGGAAAATCTAAGGATATATTATTTTTTTATTTATTTTTTCAGGTTTATATCGAGAAAAAAACAATAAAATAAAATTATTTAAAAAAAATATAAATTAAGAAAAATATCATTAATATTAATTAACACAAACTTGGAATGTTTAAAGTTAAAGTCATGAGAATTCATTGGGTATTGGCTTGAAAGGAGTTTAGAGATGTGAGTGAGCGAAGTTTGTGTTAACAATTGGAAAGCAGTCTTAAAAGACAATAGCGGAATTGATAGAACCCGAACTTACATGGGAAGAACCTGATCGAACGGAATGTCAAGCTTAATTTTGATTGAATTTCTAACAGAAACCTGGGTCCTAGTAGCATAGGTGGGTTGGTTCAGAACCATTTACGATAAGGCTCTGTTCACTTGTTTTCCCGGGAAAGGAAAAGAAAAGGTTTCCCGGGATAGGAAAAGAAAAGGTTTCCCGGGATTCTGACGTGGCATTAGGAAAAGAAATCCAGGGAAATTGTGTAGGAAAAGGTTTCCCGCGCCTGTTCACGTGCGCAGGATTTGTGCAGGAAAATGTTTCCCGAGAAACTGTTTGCCCACCTTTTATCACTAGTTTTCCCGGGAAAGCAAATCCGACCAAAATAGTGGGATTTGGTTTCCCACACTAGTGAGAAAAGAGACATTTCCACATCATTTTTTGGCAATTCCCATGTCATTATTTGACATATTCCACCCAGGCTTGTTACTTTCTCAGGAAAGCAAGTGACCACCAGAATTATGTCTTGTCAAGAAAAAAGGAGGCTGTTTCGAGGGATTTGCTTTCCCGGGAACGCAAGTGAACAGAGCCTAAGAGAGTAGCTTTTCTCGAGTCTATTAGGCATTCAAGGTTCTATTGAAGTGGAGGCATGTGCTCTTCTTCTAGATTTTCACATCTTTCTTATGTATTATGTATCTGTGTGGTTGGTAGCAAGGTTTTAAATTTCGATTTCGGTGGTAGTTTCTGTCCTTACCGAAACCGAAATTTTAGTCGAAATCCCGAAATTCGGTAGATACGCTCGAAATGTCGGAATTTTGGGCTGAAATTTCGGCCGAAATTCTGTAAAGAAAGAAAAAAAAATTAATATTTTATAAAAAATTTAGCCGAAATTGCTGAAATTTCGACCGAAATTTTGTATATTTCGACAATTTTGGTTTCGAAACGTTTCGGTTTCAATCCTAACCGAAATTCAAAATTTTGGATTTCAGCCGAAATTTAAAATCTTGGTTGGTAGTAGAAGCAGACCTCGGGTTGAGAAAATACCCAAAAAAGATTTGCACTTACATGCGTCATATAATTCATGAAACACTAGTTTTCTTGAACTCGAAGCCTCTTGCTCATATCTCTCAACGAAGGGTTCTATTCTATAATGTTTGTCCAGGTCCATGTATATTTGAAATTTGGGATTTATTGTATGGTGTGGTTGGGTCCTTTCTCATGAAATAAGACTAAAGATAAAAAAAACGAGAAGACAAAATGCATATGTCAATGAAGCACTAGAAGAATAATGTGATGTATAGCAAATTTACATTTCTGTAGATTGTAGTTTAACTAAATGAATAGTTTTGGGTTATTGCCATTAAAAAAGGAACTCCATAGAAGTGAAAAACTGTTTTTGTGGATATTCTGATATTTAACATATCTGTCAGAAATTATCCCTTTTTTATGCATATTTTTACTATTCACCGTGCCAACATTTTATTTTTTTATGTGCTTCAAAATTTTCTTTTAAATCACCAGACATTGTATATCTTAAAATCCTTATATTCTCTTACATGCTTTTCCTCTTCCCTCGCATGTCGTTTCTTAAAATCCTTATATTCTCTTACATGCCTCTCCTCTTCTCATGCATGTTTATTATGTTAGAATATGTGAGATCTCACCAATAGGTTAGATTAGGCAACTATGGTTTGATCAGGTAGAATAAAATTACATATTCCAAGATTTGATTTGGATTAATTGGGGAAGATTATGCAGGCAGGCTAGATTAGATATTGAGATTATCTTCTCATATCTTGTCAAATCTCTTTCCATAAATCTTGTGATACTAGTTTCTATGTTTATCCTCTTGAGTGTTCTATATAAACACTCATCAGGCTTGATTGTAAGATAAGCAAAGTTTAGTGAAAATCTTCAATATTTTACATGGTATCAGAGCCACCGATCTTGGAGTGACCACAAGACAAATAGCTGCTCTCTCCGAAGGACAGCCGATCCAGCCGTCCACCCGGCCACCATCGCTCCCACATTTTCTTTGTCAAATTAACACCACTAGTACTGCCTTCATTACCAGCTTCATTAGTTTCAATCTCCTTGCATCCTCAGCATAATTCCTTAGCATTCTTGTTCAATCTCCTTGTATTCTTTTCTCATCTAATTTTCAAGACTTTTGTGGTTGCCTTCAATAACCCCTCATCTTCTTGAATGCACCCCTCTCATCATCTTGTGCCAATTACACAGTCTCCTTATTTTGCTGTCAACACCTTCACAAAAAAAGAAGAAGGAGATTTGCATTTTCAGAACACGTATTTGATATTTGCACACTTTTTCCCAATGTCTAATTTTTCGTCAATAATTGTTGCCATCATTCCTAGCCGCTAATTGTCGCTTTCTCTTTTATTTCTTTCCTCTCTTTCCTTCTATTTTTGTCTTTTGCCTATTTCGGTTGAGGTACCTCTTTGTGGTGCATGCCCGAAATAGGAGCTCTACTCAGTTGAGGGGCCTCACTCCTTGAGGTTCGTGCCTGAGAGAGCAATTTCTCTCTTTCATAAGGATCGGTATCTCAAGTTGACCCGTGAAGTCTGCCCATTGAGGCTTTCTTTTGCCCATAGAGGCCATTTCTTGCCCATTACGGCATTCGTCCTTTGTGATGCATTTCTTGCACATTCCGGCATTGGTCTATTGTGACCCATTTTCAGAAGGTTCGATATTCTAATCGGCCTAATGACTCGCCCATTCAGGGGATATTCATTATAATCAAACGTATATTGATTTTCAATCCATACACGTTTGAGGGGGCATGTTAGAATATGTGAGATCTCACCAATAGGTTAGATTATGCAACTATGGTTTGATTAGGTAGAATAAAATCACATCTTCCAAGATTTGATTTGGATTAATTGGGGAAGATTATGCAGGCAGGCTAGATTAGGTATTGAGATTATCTTCTCATATCTTGTCAAATCTATTTCCATAAATCTTGTGATACTAGTTTTTATGTTTATCCTCTTGAGTGTTCTATATAAACACTCATTAGGCTTGATTGTAAGATAAGCAAAGATTAGTGGAAATCTTCAATATTTTACATATTACTGGCATTGCACATTTTTGCAATATAAGCACTTGTTTTTATATCATGTTTTTAAGGAGTACTGTTTTCGTTGTTCCATGAAATTCAGCAACTGTGTGCTCTTACTATTTATGCTTATAAATTAAAGGATTGTGGTGATAGGTCACTTCTCCAGGAAAAAAAACTGATGCATTTTTGTACATTCCCTCCTCTTTCTTGATAGGAATATGAGATTCCAGATTGGTTTCCTTTTGAAATCCAAGATAATCCTGGAGAGCAATTCATATCTCTAAAAAGAGAGTATCTTGGAGAGACGATCAAAGTCAAAGTTCATATGCCTGATCTTGTTACTGATGATGAAGAAGATGGTTGTCGTAAAGACAGTGACGAGACTACCATTGCACTTGACGTCTCCATTTCTAAAGGAAATGGGCCTTGTTTCGAGCTTGAGTGTACTGCTTACGCAGATGAAATTCAAATTGAGAGTGTGTTGGTTAAGTGTGAGGAAGCTTCCAAAGATGAGGATGATTATGATGGAGCTGACTTTATGTAAGCCATTGTTACTTCTTAAGAACTAATGTTGTTTCTTGACCATGTTTGTCTGTTCTCAATTTCCTTTTGTTTATTTTTCTTGAAGGGATTTGGATGAGAACATGCAGAAAGCTTTTCACGAGTACCTGGAAGTGAGAGGCATTGAACCCAGCACCACAAACTTCCTGCATGAATACATGATCGACAAAGATGGCAGGGAGTACATGGTGTGGCTGAAGAACATGAGGAAATTCATCGTCCAGTAAATCCTCATACAAGTTCATGAATTTTTCTAGTTAAGTATGGGATATAAGAATTGTTGTTTTAGGCCCTTTTTGCTTTGGGCTGTTGGGGCATTATATTTTCATGTCATTTAGGAATAAGATTGAGTATCATTTAGGATCTCAAAGAACTTGCGGAAGAACTTTGGGGTTCCCAGTTGAGTGGGTTAAACAAGTATGGTATTGTAATGAACTGAAAATACTCAGGTGATGATTCTTTTGAGCTCACCCCAGTTGTGCTATATCTGTGTTTGATTCTTCCTTAAATTACATAACTGCATGTTGAAATCTATTCAATGTATATGGCTGAGCTGATACAGTGGCTTCAATCTTTTCAAATTCAGATGCTTTCAGCTAATACCTTACCTTACATAGTACGGAAAATGGACATGTTTGGGCCCCTTTTTTTCCTTAAGAACTCAAAGCTTGTAAGTGGGACATATGATTGAAGAGGTGGCACAATTTAACCTACATTACTGGAAAGGGTGGATTTATTGCCATTTGCTGATTTAACCAAACAAATATGTAATGGAAGGCAATTTTTAAAGTTTTAAATGACCATGCGGCCACTCAAATTTTCCAATTATATATTGCTTGGGATTTGCTAGCGTCTATGCAGAAGGCATTTCACGGATGGCCTGTTGCATGCGTGGTTTTAAATTTCGACGAAATTTCGGATTTCGGTGAGGACCGAAACCGAAACTCCCGAAATTTATCAAATTTAGTTTGAGTTTAATTTCAATGAGGGGAATGAATGGGAATTACTGGATTAGAAGATATCCAACGTATCCACTGTTTTGAATTCGAATTTGATCTATCATTCCCAGAATACGCAAATTCATTCAAAATAAAGTGCCACAAATTTATTCAAAGGGAAAAATGGTACGGACGGTGTGTTATACACATGGCTTGTACCTTATTTAGTTTTTAACATACGGATGGCACTGTACAGATAAGAAAAAGACCCCTTTATCCTCGTACGTATATATAACTGAACAAGTTCATTTCTTCTTCTTCATCTTCTTCGAACAAATGAGGGTTTTCACCGGTGTCCACTGCAACTTAGAAGAGGAATAGGAAGAGGAGGAAGAAGAGGCAGATGGAGAAATAAGGGGGAAGAAGGAAAAAGAAGAATCAGTGACAGAAAATAGAAGACGCCGAAAAAATGAAACTTGGTCATATGGGGTCATCTCTGTCGAATATGGGATCGGTGCCGAAAAAAAGACAGTCAAATCCGTCAAATCAAGGGTTAGCTTTGTTAAATAGTGGCTCAACTCAGTTAAATAAGGGCTCAACTCGATCAAACAGTAGCTCAACTCAGTTAAATAGTGGGCCAACTCGGTTGAATAGTGGCTCAACTCGGTCTAATATGGGATTAACCCCGTAAATTAGGGACGACCTAGTTTAACCAAGTTGACCCTTAATTTGACCGATTTGACCCCATATTTTACCGAGACTACCTCACCAACTCGAAGGAGACGACCCACTTCCTTTTGCCTAGTCGACCCACCATTACACCAAGTTGACCCACTAATTTACCGAAGGGACACCAAATTTTACTGAGTTGAGCCCCCATTTCACATGGTTAATCCTCCATTCTAACAAGTTGAGTGCCTATTTTAGCAGAACCACCCTAACAAAGTCCGAGAAGACCCCAACTCTCACCATTTTTATCGGATTTTCACCATTGCAACTCATTTTAAACAGTGATTTTCAGTCCATTTGTGAGAAAAAGTAAAATGAGGACCACGAGATAATAAAGGCCTAAAGGGCATTTTGGACCTTTTAAGACTTTCCACTTGCAGGGCGCACTTCTCTCGAGATTTTAAAAAATTCTGCCGTTAACGATTTACTCTTTTCGTAATTTTGTATTCAATGAGGGGTAATTTGCTCTGCATGTTTTGACAGAAGGTCCTTTCTCTCTCCTCCGAAACTCCCGATACGCGGTCCTTTCCTCGGATTTATCGTCGGAAATTGTCAAAAAAACATAAAAAACACTTGGAGAGGAACAAGTCACATGCCGATTTTCAAGCCAAAAAATCGCCCATAGTGCTTAAGAAGGATCGCTCTATACCCATTTATCTCTTTCCTATTAAGAAAGCAAAGCATTCCTCAATAATTCATTGATAAAAGTGAGAGGGAAAGGTATACTAGAAACAATTATCACTCTTGGGTCTTGTTTAATTATTAATTATGGAAATATTTGATCTATGTTGTTTGTGTTTTGTCAAGGTGTATAGATGGATTTTGAAAGAAAACCTGAGTATGGTCCATTGTATTTTGAACTAAATACGGGCGCGAAAATGCCGTCGGTCGGACTAGGGACTTGGAAAGCCCCAGTGGGGGCTGTTGGGGAGGCTGTCGTTGCCGCCGTGAAGGTATTTTTTTTATCACTCTTTGTCATCTAAAATTGTAAATAACAAGATTGTTTCAATTCGATTTTATTTGCAAATGGGACATTAAGGTCTCTTTAGAAGCCATTAATTATGCCATTTGAACACTTTTTTAGCATTATTATTTGCAAATAATCATGAGGAATGTTAAACTCAAGGGTGCCCTTGCAAAAAATCCATCTACAAGGGCGCTACTATTGGTAGATGGCACTCCTATTGGTCCTTCTCAAGAATGTGTATTCACTCTTCTTTAATTTTATATATGTCTTCTCTATTTTCATATTTTTCTATGTCCTTATAAATGTACTTTGTTGAGATGTACCAATGAGGCACCCTAGTAGTGCCCCTTATAAATGAACTTATAAATGAACTTTGTTGAGATGTACCAATGAGGCACCCTAGTAGTGCCCCTTATAAATGAACTTTGTTGAGATGTACCAATGAGGCACCCTTTTACTTGTTTTTGCCTACAAAACAATATAAGAGGATAGATTTTCCTATACCAATGTGCAGACTGAAGATGGTAAATTAACTAGGAGTGTTTTTAAAAAAAAAAACTATCTGATGAGGGGAACTGTCATTCATACTCGACAAATTTGATATCGGCATCCCCCCCTTTTTATTTTATAGTTCTACTGCTGGCACTGCTAGTATTTTTTAATTTATTTTCGTAGTTCTGGTTGTGCAGGGTGGTTACAGGCATATTGATTGTGCTCGGGTCTACGACAATGAAAAAGAGGTAACAAAATTTCATACTTTTCTAAATTCAGTTTCTTTTCTTCCATGAAGATGTAAAATAGTAGTTCAGTTTCAACAAGGCAACTGATGTTTTACACGTCTGATAATATGATTCCTAACGAAAAAGAGGGCCTTGAAGACGCTAATAATTATAAAATTCCTACAAAAACAAAACTTTTTTTCGCTAAATTTTCAATAAAATTTAACATGATTTATACACATAGTAAAATCGATAAATGGCACAGGAAATTGCTACATTTGTTACGGCCTTAAGTGGAGGCCTGCCTAGGTATGGGATAGGTTGAAAAGGCCTAGCCTAACACATTTCTTCAACGTTAGAGCTTTTGACGAATTGGCTAAGTACTTAACATTTGGTATCAGAGTAGCCACCATATCACGTGTTTGAGTCTTTAAATGGGCGACATGTGGAAGTGACTACTTGGAAAGAGCTACATGGTAAAATAAAAGGCCAAAGTGAAAGCTACCAGAGTAAGCTGTAGTGGAAGAGGTGGCCCGTGAAAAGGGCTGCATGGAAAAAAGACCAGAATGAAAGCTAGAATGTCATTGTCTCAAGTGGTCGTAATTGCGGCGCCTGCCTAGGTGTAGGACCAGGTGATACCCAACCTGGTATGGCAGGTTTAAATAGGGCTGCAACTCGAGTAGGGCGGGTCGGGTTTTGGAGAACCCAACCCTACCCAAATATCTCGAGTCGGGTCGGGTTTTTTTTTCAGAAAACCCACGATTCCCAAACCCGGCCCTACCCATGATAAATCTCGGGTCGGTTCGGGTCGGGTCAGGTTTTTTCACGTTGACGCAATTTTTTTAGGAAAATTCTTATTTGACAAGGCAACTCAACTCATAAAAGCAAAAATTACACTCATATTACACTTGAATCAAACAATGATGTAATTACACTCACATTACACTTGAATCAAACAATGTTGTAATCAAACAATGTTGTAATTACAATCAAACAATGTTGTAATTACAATCAAACAATGCTGAATCAAACACTTGAATCAACTCAATTCATAGATGCAGAAATTACACTCACATACAATAACAGTGGGTGCGTGGGTTTTCACTTTTAACTTTTAACTAACAATAGAAAAAAATGTACATACTATAACCTATGTAACTCGGGTCGGGTCGGGTCGGGTCGGGTCGGGTCGGGCCCCTTCAAACCCGGCTCGACCCGAGATTCATGCGGGCTTTTGAATGCTCAACCTGGCTCGACCCGAAACCCATGAAACCTGAACCCAACCCAGGCTATTTTCGGGTCGGGTCGATGCGGGTCGGGTAAAACCCGGCTCGAGTTGCAGCCCTAGGTTTAAAGGGCTTGGCCTAACACGTTCCATCTGTCTTAGGCTTTTGACGTATTGGATAGGTACCTAACAATATTCTTGGGATTTTTCTAGAATTGGGAGTGAATTCCAACGCTTCTTGAACAAGGCTAAAATGTGTGGAAGAGAATCACTTAGAGCGACTCCACTTCACTTCCTGAATTCAGCGATCAGCTTGAATTAAGGATTTGGAAAAACGAGCAGAACCAGCCAAGGGTTGACGAACTCTATTCTCCATTTTTTGTTTCAACGTTTTCAATCTCTGCCATGAAAAAAAGCACAGAAGTGCCGCCGAGAAGGTTTTAAGTACACAACCAAACTAGCTAATTTCATTTGGAAAATCTAAAACCATGTTTGAGAAACAGAGAGAGGATTTCTATTTTCAATGTCTAACTAAATTTAAATTTTCTTTTGCTAATAGGAAACCCATGTCAGTTAGTTATCAAAAGATGATGTTAATTTTGGTGTGATGCAGATTGGGTCGGCTTTGAAACAACTATTTTCCAATGGTGTAGTGAAGCGTGATGAAATCTGGATCACATCTAAGCTTTGGTATATCTCCTTTTCATGCTCTCTTCATTTCTGGTCATCTCTAACTTCCAAACAACACACAGAAATCTCGACATATGTGGTTAAAAATAGCAGAATCTGGATCAAACGGTAGCCAGGTGCATAAATGACCTACTAGGTTGATGGGCCCGCATCTGATCAGCTGTTAGGTGGTGGCCCACTCCTCTGATAACCGTCAGATTAGAATCAGACTGTTGTGATGTCAATTCACTAAAATTTATCAGTTCACATACTATCCATCCGCACAAACAAAAGAGGATATATAAGAGATTTACAGGCAGAATTTTAGAAAGAACAGGATTATATTTCCTTAGAAATCTGTTGTGATTTTTTGTCGGTCAAGATTACTAGGTTTTTAGTAACTTATAATAGTCAATATAAGCTTAGAAAAACATTGGTAATATCCTCTAATCTTGTAGTAATTGATTAGAGTTTTAACTTTCATTTCCAGGTGTAGCGACCATTCGCCGCAGGACGTCTCAAAGGCACTGAGCAAAACATTGGAGGACCTCCAACTCGACTACATTGACCTATATCTTGTATGCCATTTTCCCAAGTCTACATTGCTAAGTTTATCTTTGGAGATAGAAATTCTTCGATAAGCTGTTATTGGGACTGGCGATCCTGCTTGGATAAGTTTATCTTGAAATTATCGTGTCCGCTGTTCATCAATTTTGTTCTTATTATCCAAGAACAAAGGTCGATGTGAACAGAGGATGTCAAGTCTAGCCAAGGATAAAATAAGCCCCATATACGACCCGTTATATAACTGTTAGAACTGATTGACCTCATCCACAATGTGTGCAGATTCATTGGCCATTCCGGACCAAACCGGGTACGCGTGGGTTCGAGCCTGAGTCTATGCTTCCTCTGTGTCTTCCGGAGACATGGAGTGCTATGGAAGGATTGTATGCTTCAGGACAGGCACGCGCCATTGGAGTGAGCAACTTCTCGACAAAGAAGCTGCAGGAAATGCTGGCATTCGCAAAGGTGCCACCGGCCGTGAACCAGGTGGAGTGCCACCCCGGCTGGCAGCAGCCAGGACTCCACAACTTCTGCCAGTCTACCGGCATCCACCTCTCGGTATTGAAAATTTTTGCAATTCATGCCTACCATTTATTCCTCGAGTCCATGTTTGGCAACCGTGAAAAACTATTCCATGGAATATTCATGAGCCCAAGTGTGTAAGAGCCTAAGAGGAGGCGAGGAGGGGGAACACCAACAAAACATGTTTTTTTTTGTTAAATGACATTTAAAACATCATTTTTTTTTAAACGGCGTTTTGCTAACTATGTTCACAACTGGCTCTGGAAAAATTCCACGGAATATTTTTTCCTGGTGGTCAAACATGGCAAAATGTCCATGAGATTTCAAGTTTGCAACAGGATTTCTCCCTATATTACATTTTAGAGCATAATTTATCCTTAATTCATGTTAATTTTACAGGCTTATTCTCCTCTAGGATCTCCAGGGTCTTGGGTCAAGGGTCAGACCCTGAAGGAGCCAACCCTAATAGAAATTGCAAAGAAACTTAAGAAAACGCCCGCACAAGTAGCCCTACGATGGGGTCTTCAGAGTGGCCATGGCGTTCTTCCAAAGAGCACAAATGAATACCGAATCCAAGAAAACCTTGATTTATTTGATTGGTGCATCCCTCAAGATCTATTCTCAAAATTCTCCGAAATTCCCCAGGTAAAATCTCATATCTGGATATGGGAAGATGATTGGATAATTAGTATGCATTAGTGAATAATGTGGCATAAATTGTTGTTTAAGTTTGAATTTGAACCGGCCAATAACAAAACCTATGTTAGGACACTTGTCTGATTCCAATACTCTACGATTCATTGACACTTAAAAAGATTTTCTTTCTAGAATGACACTTCTACTTCTCTCTAATCTATTTTTTTTGTAAATATTACTGTTCATGTATAATTACCACATGTTTTTTTAGATTTAGGGAAACGTTATCAGCACTACTGTATTTTGATGAGAGCACTCCCCACTTTATTAAAAGTACGGTATGGCCCGCACCATAAGATGATCCAAACCGTCCATTAGATGGGCCACAGCCTAACTAGGTTGTGCCACAAAAAAAATATTTCCATAGGTTGTTCCTAACACTCCGATCTTTAGTGGGTTAGGATCAACCTTCTAACATTCAGATTGGAGGGATAGGATCAACCTATGGAAATGATTTTTGAGGCACAACCAATTTAGGATCTTCCTATGGTGCGGGCCATACCGTACTTTTAATAGAGTGAGGAGCGCCCTCATCAAAATACAGTAGTGCTGATAACATTTCCCGAGATTTATTATCCTAATAGTAAGTTTTTATATGTAGTAGATAAACTTTCTTACGGTGTTTAATTGGAATGGTGCAGACAAGGCTCCTTCGTGGTGAATTTGCGGTACATGAAACATGCAGTCCTTACAAAAGCTTAGAAGAACTTTGGGACGGTGAAATATAAAATATTTCTGATTCAAAATTTCAAATCCTGCTGCTCATTGAGATAGATAGATGGCTCGACCTATTCTTCAAAACACAGCCAAAACCATTGAGATAGATAGATGGCTCGTCCCATTCTTCTATCTGATTCAAAGTGAAAGCAGCTTCTTGACCCTGCTGAGTCGGCTCGGATCAAATCACGATAACAAAGGTTCAATTTCAAGGACGGCGGCATACCCTGTCTCTAATGTCCCTCCTAGGCTACCTACTTTCGTAATCAGCACTAAAGAAAGATTGAATAGAAAGAAGGCAAGCGAAGACAATTACTCAGTCAGTCTGCATTATTTCTGGTTGCTGCTTTTGATGCTTGTAGGAATGTAATATTGGTCACTAAAGAAAGATTGAATAGAAAGAGCATGGCTTAAAATTTAAACCAAAGCTGAGACGAAACAGCCAAACAAAATGTTTTCATTTCTATTCTCATCGAAACGATACTGAAATTCAAAAGCATAATGAAACCAAAACCATGTATATTAGAATGTGTTATTCAATTATATTTATATGAATTGCATGTAAAATGAAGTGTACGTACTACATGTAAATAGTTATATAAATTACATATGAAATGTGGTATGGGTTGAATTACCATTTAATCTTGTTAAATCATTATATTTAGTTTTTCATTTTTTTTTCTTATGTGATACTTTTAGTGTGTATTTGTGCTTATTCTACCTTAAGTTCCATCTTAAATGTCCATCATTTGTATATGTTTCGATACATTTCTCGTGATTTTACTAAAATTTTCAAGCAAAACTATAGCATTGCTGTTTCCACACCGACCAAAACCGAAACTGAAATTTAAAACCTTGCCAGTAAGTACACGGCCAGTTTCTTCAGTCCTAGATCAGAATTTTAGTCTAGACGAATTAAATTGTGTGACTTTCCTGCACTGGCACACATGGAAAATGTTGTTGTGTTTGCTTGGGCAAGCAAAAAGTGAATTTGGGGCTGTGGAGCATCCATGGTGGGACATATTGGGGGTACAGATTTAAATCCTATACAATATTGCTGTGTAAGGGGTTAGCTAACAGGGTAAGGAGAAAGAAGAAGGTATTTTGCACGGGTTCCTCTTCAATTATTTGAAAGGAATAATTATCTCACTACCTATCAAGGTGGGAATATTTTTGGAGCAGGGATCGCCGTTCTGGGCCTACTAGATGAGTTCCTTAGATCAGAAAATAATGTGTCCTACCTATAACGTTGCTGGCTCAGGCAAAAACACCATTTTTGTTCTGGCCAAGATCACAAAGGAAAAACCCACCCCTTTAGTGGATTTTCAGACTACCAATACATCCTTTTAGACCTACTTGGCAGTATTTGACAAGTTTTCAAGGAAATCATGTCTAAAAAGAGGAGATGCCATTTTATTCTTTGATAAAAAATGAGGGAGGATTTTGACACTTCACAATATATCCCGTTAATTGCTGATACATATTAAAATTACTAAAGGTAATTAAAGAAAAAAAACAGGATCAGTACAACAAAAACAGATTAAATTAAATGAAATGAGATGCCTAAGGCTTACTATTTGACTGTTCCTGCCATTTATGATTGCAGAGAAAGGTCCTTGTGGGTGTAGACAACACCTTTATCACCATCCACCACTTGCCCACTCCCTCTCAGAAGCCTACATTTCATGACAGCAGCATAAATCAGCAGTTGTAAAGAAAACATGACTAAAGATTTCCACCTGTGTACCATTTAAAAAAAAAAAGGATTTTCACCTATGTGAAATGATTCAAACAATACCAGAGAAATTATATGAGATTTACATTGTCTAAAATAAGAAGTGTAATAAAAATGGACATTTTACTACGACCCGCCAATAACACTAGAGAAATAGAGTTACTTTTGATTTTTACTATAGCGCTTCGGAAAACCACACAAAGATTCACTGTAATTCCATGTACTTGCAGCTGTCTGTACTTCCAGCAAAGAGAGAATGATACATATGGGAACTGTCAAAAAGCTTATGGGGCCGTTTGGATATGGGGATTTTAGAATCCTGGATTTCCTCAAAATCCTAGATGGGAGACAAGAGAAGGAGACCGTACGTTTCGCTTCTCTTTAGAATCTACGATTTTAAGTAAGAAATCCAGGTTTTCTAAAGCCTGGAAACATGGGATGATTCCTATTCTCTTGCTCACAGAAAGAAGGGCGAGAAATCAGAAAACGACGGCTGGTCTCCTTCGTCCCTCATCTCCCATCTATGATTTTGAGGAAACCCAAGATTCTAATATCCGCATATCCAAACGGCCCCTAAACATTTAAATAATTCTTTGGCTGGTAGGCCAAAGAAGGGGAAACAGACATACTCAAGGAAATGAAAAAAGCCACCGCAAAGAAGGTACCCTAGAGAAGGACAACTAAGGATCACCTCTCAATCTAATCATTCCAGCTATATCATCTGCAATCAGACTAACTAATCAATGGAGGAAATGTTTAATACCAAGGCCCTGTTCGTTTGGGATTATGCAGCAGCCGATTGCAATTATAGCAACCGATTGTGACCATCGCCAATTACTAATACAATCCATTATGATATAATTATGTTCTGCTGCAACATTTAAGTGATTAATTACACATCCTTACCAGGCTGGGAGGAAGCATGGGGAGGGGCGAATGATAAAAAAGGAATCCCGTTGGTAAGTTGGGAAGAAGTACGTAAACCCACCAAGGCTGGCGGTCTAGGAATCAGACGCATAAAGGAAACAAACCCAGCGCTTATAGGGAAGTGGTTATGGAGATTTGGGTAGGAGGGGACATAGCTTGTAGGCGCAAGTGATTGAAGTCAAATAAGGTTCCGGCAAAGGACACTGGGAAACGGAGGATAAATTTAGAAAGCCAGGAAAAACTATATGGCGGGATGTGTTGTGTTTGAAGGCGAAGTTTTCAGAAGGGGTGAAACTCAGGGTAAATGATGGGGACAGCGTTATATTTTGGTGGGACAAGTGGTGCACAGATATACCGTTGAAAGAGTATTTTCCACATTTGTTCGATCTAGCTTCGGACAAGGAGGTAATGGTAAAAGATTGTTTTAGACGTACAGATAACAGGGTGGTATGGTGCCCGGCATTTAGAAAATACACATCCTTACCAATCCTTAGACCAGTGGTGAAATTGATGCAAAAATCAATTGGAAATATCAGAGAAATCGTTTTAGATGAGGAAAAGTTCAGATCTGCACTCGAAAATTAATTTGTTAAAAAAAAAACACCTTGGGAACAATCTCTGGACGAGTTTCTGATCTTGTTCCCTTAGGTTTTGCCATTCCAACTCGACACTCAAAAAAATTGCAGCTCCAAATAGAAAAATTTCATGCACATCCACAAAAATTCCATTCCAGATTCACAAGTTGTAGAACCACTTACAGAAAATGAAATAGGGGAGAGATTATCACAAAAAACTTAGAAATTGAAGCATGTTCCAGCAGCTTCCAAAGTTGATCTTCTTTTTCTTGCGCCCCTCTTTTTTTGTTTAGGGTTTCACAAGGTTTTTTTCGAGAGAAAGTAATGGAGTTACGATTTCGCAGGTATGGGAGAGTATTGAATGTAGGATTTTTCACAAGTTCTAGGGTTTCTATCGCCAATATCTTTCTCTGGTTAGGGTTTCACAAGGTCTTTGCCGAGAGAAAGTAATGGAGTTATGGTTTTGCAGGTCGGGTTTCGAAAGTACTAGAGTTAGGGTTTCTTGCGTTTATCCTCTTTCTCTGGTTCGCAAGGCGTAGGGGTTAGGATTTTGCAAGTATGGGAGAGTGCTGAATGTAGGATTTTTCAAAAGTTCTAGGGTTTCTAGCACCAATCTCTTTCTCTGGTTAGGGTTTCACAAGGTCTATGCCGAGAGAAAGTAATGGAGTTATGGTTTTACAGGTAGGGTTTCGAAAGTACTGGTGTTAGGGTTTCTCGGGCATATCCTCTTTCTCTGGTTCGCAAGGGGTAGTGGAGAGTGTTTCTCGATAAAGGGAATATTTAGATCTGGGTAATAATATCATTTTGGAAATTATTTGAGGATATTATTGGAAAACGATTCGGAATTTGGGAAGTCTTCACATCACAAACGCGCCCAATCAGTTTATAATTACCATTTTTGGTGACTCTACCGGTATGCGTATTTCATTACAATCGCATAATCGGATTTTGATTTATAAGAGATTTTTATATAAGTTAACAGAACACTCTTTTAAGAATAATCGGTTCTTCTGAACAGTCAATTATTTATAATTCCAACCAAACAGGGCCTAACTGTGAAAATTTGGGATGATATGTTTAACTTAGTTAGGGCATCTACAACAGCATTAGCAATTATGGACAAACCCAATGGAGCATTCCTAGGAATTTCTCAGAGCAGTGCAGAAACTTCTGCCCAGATATTGATCAAATCCCCAAGAAATGACCATTTTAGACACTGTTAGAAATTGAAAACAAGTAGGTTTCAATGAAGACTGAACTGAATTTGTTCAAGTTAGAGCCTAATCACTTGACACTGTAATGAACACATAATTTTACCCAACTACATATCATAGCAGCTGCATCAGCTAACCCAGATTTATAACCAAGGATTGTAAAATCTTGGACTGTACTGGATTTTACAAGCTAATTAAAACATGAATTTTATAAGCTAAAACCTGGTTTTTCTAAGCTAAAACTTGGAACTAACAAAAACCAGGTTTCATCTTACAAAATCCAGGAGTTTACAAATCTCGGATTATAAAATCTATGCATCCAAACAGCCCGTAAAGGAGTCGCTGGTATTGATGATGCAGGACGGAAAAGGAAGACACTAGGTATTGTAGCTCTAATACCAAATTGATGCAGGACATTCATGGAAATGGAATATCTTCAGTTATTAGGTTCAGGTTGTCGTTAACCAGACATTAGAATTAGGTATGGATTAAGAGAACATATTAAACAATTTTAAAAATAGGGGATTATGGGTAATAGTGGACTGGTATGATAGATCTAAGACACATAACAGAATGAATATTACAATTAATATGCACTTAATTTGTAGGTGTGCAGGGATGGAAGTACCTTGAAAAGGGAACGCAAATAAAACGAACGAAATAAATCTGATATATCTATTTTATGGATCTAGTGTTAGAAACCTTTTTTTTTACTTTTCGATATCAAGCACCCCAACATGACACATGTGGTGCTTGTGGAAGTGATCTGGACTTTTCATCTGGAGCTCCTCACTATGGATTGTAGCCACAAAATCACATTGTTAAACCATTATGGGTGGTTTTTTTTACTCATCCGATGGTTTTTTTTACTTATCCAATGGTTTTGTTCACTTATTTTAGCACTTCATGAAGTTTCATATTAAATGTCTTTCATTTACGTATGTTTTCACAAGTTTCCATGATTTTACATGATTTCCATTAAAATTTTCATTAGAAACCGATATGTTTTCATTTCCGTCACGACCAGAATGCATACTGAAACTGAAACCTGAAACCTCACATATGAGGGCTGCAAAAGAACAGTAGAGAGAGAGAGAGAGAGAGAGAGAGAGAGAGAGAGAGAGAGAGAGAGAGAGAGAGAAGAAGAAGAAGAAGTTGATCTCGTCATTCCATGGGTAAAAGTCCATTTTTGGTAGGCTAGGATTACTCATTCAGTATTCTCTTTGGGTTATGAACCATCCATGATGGGGCTCACCAGCCAAATTACAGTGTTGGATACCAAGAAGAAAATGTGCCTGACATTGGATATTTTCGCTTATTTTTAACCATACATTTTATATTCTACCTATGCTGCATTAGTACTGGTACGAATAGGAATGACCTGAAACTTCATAAATGGCTGGGTATTCCCTTCAGAATAAATATGTCACTTCAGTGTCCCTGTTTTTCATAAAATACAGCACACCCAGTTCAGGAGATTAACCGGCCTTCAAATTGCAGAATTCATTTGATCACCCATACTCAATTTCATGTATTTTGGTGTTCTATTGAAGAGAAAATATCATATACATTAAAATTGATCTTCTAATGAAAATGGACAGTTATCATTGTTTGGTGTAATTTGCCTAATAAGTAATAACCAAAACCAATAAAAAAATAATACTGCATTAATTGCATATAAAGGAAAATGTGGAAATGTAATTCATTTGAGGTAGAAACAAATATTTAAGTATGTTAAAAAAATCAAGACAAATTTTCAGCTAAGGTCTGCTGATGTCATTAGAAAAATTAACGTATGTATCATCAGTAATTTCAAAGAATCACAAAATATCTCCATTCATCGCAAAGAATAGGCCCAATTCCAAATTGTAAATACATGGACAATCAGAAGAAGGGAAGATGTTTCAGCATGTGACATACCAACGTGTTGTTAGAAGTCCTTCAACTCCAACTGGACCTCGAGCATGAATCCTACTTGTACTTATTCCGACCTGTTATGCCATTAAACAGAAAAAATAATCTTTAAAGAGTCAGTAAATCAACCACATACAAAGACATGCTCAACATTGGAGCTTCAAACAAATCAAACCTCTGCGCCGAGTCCAAAACGAGCTCCGTCACAAAAACGTGGGCTTGCATTGTGAAAGACAGCAGCACTGCGAGGGTAAATAGCAAACCAAAATATGGTTATCTCCATATTTAACCACAACAAAGTTTAGGGAGAACACCATTAAAACTGGAATCATTCCAAAAAAAAAAATACCATTAAAACTAGCACAAATAGACTATGTATCATTTTGAAAATAAGAATAGTAATTCACCAAATCCGTGGTTCTCTAATGCTCTGTTTGGTTGCTTGTAGATGGCTGGGAGAATAGGAGAAATATAAGTCAAAGAGAATTAGACAAGAATGGAAGAGAATGGAAGATGGGGAGAATATTAGGAGGGAGATTTGCGAGTAGTGTTTGGTTGCGCGAGCAAATTAGCGGAAGATGTAGGGTGTCATGATCAAAATATAGGTGGAAGAGAGAGAAAAGTAAGAGAGAGAGAGAAAAAAAGAATAAGACAAGAATTTCTCCTAATTCCCCCAACAAATTTCTCCATTTTGGTGAAAAAAGGGGAGAAGATTATGGGGGGGGAACATCTCCGCCACGTAGGCGCCACCTAGGATAAAAACCAATAATGATGTCTAGAAGTTGTCTAGTGGTCAAAGGTGTAAATGTCAACCAAACATGCTTTGGGGAGATCTCTGGGAGATCTCATGCATTTGAAACTCCTACAATCCCCCCAAAACAAGCAACCAAACAGAGCATAAGGCATTAGAACATGGTAAACTCCACAGCAGATTAAGGGAATAAACTGAGTTTGAATATTATCTACATGGTAATATATATGTAGCTAACCTACAACATATACAGGGGCTCAAAAAGAACCCGAACTCCTAATCCTGTTTCCCCACTGCTGATGAGGATGTTGCTTTGAATCTACAGTAGTTCTCTACAACTACTGGTTTAAATATGTATTTCCTGGATGTAAAATATTTTAAAGTTGTGAATGGATCAGTTCAACAGTTGTCCATTCTTGGAAGGAAGACGTTGATCTAACATAATCAAGGCAAGACATAATAACAGGTGAACAGAGTACACAGAAATTAACAGATTAGGACGAGGGTAATAATTGAACTGTGCAGACATGAGATTCCTTGATGGTCAGCACAGAACTAATAATATGATAGAGAAAGTTAGGTATTGCTGTTTGCAGGTTTATTTGATTTTGACAATAAAATGAATAGACCATATGAGAGGAAACGGTACAAGCAAAAGTGTTGAAGAGAGTACATAAGGGTAATCAATACCTCATAATTGATGTATGGAATATGTAGTAATTGTAACCATTCAAAAAAAAAAGTTGTAGTAATTGTAGAAGCACATGCCCACCTGTCAACCTGACGGAGGAAGATTTCTGCAACAACGTGGTCTTCAGCAATTATGCAATCAGTGTGTGCGCTGAAAAAGCATACGGTTTGATTGCAAATTTTATTAGTTTCAACAGCATAATAAAGGAAGGGAAGCTTCTTCACTGTGCAGTGTCTTCAAAATAGCAGTTGAACATATTCATGGTTGCGGACCTAGGTTTTAATCAAGGTTTTAAATTTCGACCAAAATATAATCCGAAATTTTGGATTTTGGTCAAGACTGAAACCGAAATTTCGGAAATTTTGGCCAAAATTTCGTTACAATAATGAAATTTGCGTTTTTCTTTTACCGAATTTCAGCCAAAATTTCAGTTTCAGCTACGTCCGAAACCGAAATTGAAACCGAAATTTAAAACCTTGGTTTTAATGAGACGGTACAACATGCCTTCCATGACGATGTATATGGTTAACTGCAGCAAGAACATCATCCACAATTTCCACAGTGCAAGCCAATGAATTGTACTCATGGTGAAATGAGTGGGCCGCTGGAATATCTAATACAGCACTTGCTCTTGGTCCACCATATAGTGTAACACCTGCAATGGATGCACAACTTAGCAAAACAATCTTTTTATTTCTTAAGGTATGATGCTGAATTCCATACAATGTCCTAGAACATATTCACAACCCCAGTAACATAATCAGGCATCACAATCTATTGAATATTGCATGCTGGAAGCTGAATCGAAGCGGCGTAAAACTCATTGTTGCTGAAGGAATCATGATAACGTACATTACAATTCAATGCTGCTAGTGATACGAAATGTAATCAAGTATTTTGGGAATGGAAAGATCTCCCTAATCTTGCAAAGGGGGCTTTAATGTGTGGTGTATTAGGAAATTCCTAATATTTGGTCTAAATACATATCCTCTTCTATGTTTTTGTTTATTTTTTGTTTAATATCAAAAAAAAATTAAGGTACCAGCACTGTTCCTAGATAAATTTCAGGTTTTTAGAAATTATATATATATATAGGAAAATGATTGTGAGCTTGAAGCTCATATAGCTTATATGAGCTTGAGGGCCCAAACACATGTGGGCCCACATTGTTAGGATGATCCAAAGCATTCATTTGAAAGGCCCTTACATAGATAGAGTGTGTACAAAAAATCAGCTCCATAGGATCATCCTAACCCATCCAAAAGTGGAGGGCAAAATGGACAGACACTGTTTGCCACAAATCTGCCCATTTTTGCCCTCCGCTTTTGGAGGGGTTAGGATGATCCAATGGAGCTGATTTATGGTACACACTATCTATGATGGGGCCTTGCATATGAATGGTTTGGATCACCACAAAAAATGTGGGACCCATGTGTTTGGGCCCTCAAGCTCATATAAGCTATATGAGCTTCAAGCTCACAATCATTTTCCTCATATATATATATATATATATATATATATATATATATATATATATATATATATATATAGGGGAAAATGTTTGTGAGCTAGAGCTCATATAAGGGTTAGGATGATCCTATGAAGCTGATTTTTTGGGCACACCCTGTCTATATGAGGGCCTATCATTTGACTGCTTTGGATCATCCAAACAATGTGCCCCTCTCTCTCTCTCTCTCTCTCTCTCTCTCTCTCTCTCTCTCTCTCTATATATATATATATATATATATATATATATATATATATAGAGAGAGAGAGAGAGAGAGAGAGAACATTTCCTACACACTTGTGTAGGTAAGTTACCTACGCACTACCTTAAAATACAGTGGGGGCCCACATTGTTTGGGTGATCCAAACAATTCATTTGAATGTTCCTCACATAGATAGGGTGTCCACAAAAAATCAGACCCTACGATTTGTGGAGGTAAAATGGACGTGTATAAACCTTCACAAATTAGTCCATTTTTTGCCTCCATAGTTTGAATGGTTAGGATGATCCTATGGATCTGATTTTTTGTGGACACCCTATCTATGTGAGGACCATTCAAATGAATTGTTTGGATCACCCAAACAATGTGGGCCCCCACTGTATTTTAAGGTAGTGCGTAGGTAACTTACCTACACAAGTGTGTAGGAAATGTTCTCTCATATATATATATATATATATATATATATATATATATATATATATAGAGGAAAGTGTCTCTAGTCTCTCCCGTAGATAAGCTTATCTACTCCTCCCTTTAAAAAAGCACAGTGGGCCCACGCTGTTTGGATGATCCAAAGCATTCATTTGATAGGTCCTAACATAGATAGGGTGTGCCCAAAAAATCAGCACCAAAGGGTCATCCTAGAACTTCATTTTGTTGGGCACACCGTGTCCAAAATGGACGCATATAAACGTGGACATTTATATGTGTCCATTCTGGGTACCACAAGGCACCACAAAACGAAGTTCTATGATGACCCTTTGGTGCTGATTTTTTGGGCACACCCTATCTATGTTAGGACCTATCAAATGAATGCTTTGGATCATCCAAACAGCGTGGGCCCACTGTGTTTTTTTAAAGGGAGGAGTAGATAAGCTTATCTAGGGGAGAGACTAGAGATACTTTCCTCATATATATATATATATATATATATATATGTTTGTGAGCTCTAGCTCACATAAGCTTATATGAGCTCTCTCTCTCTCTCTCTCTCTCTCTCTCTCTCCCAAACATATATATATATATATATATAAACAGCGACCAAATGTCGCCAAAACATACATGTTGGTGCTGAGCAAACAACTAATTCCTAATGAGACAAAGGAAGAATATAGATCATTTATCTTGGATGGAAGAATCCTCAAATCAGACAATCTGCCTTTGATCCGTTAATTCATGCTTTCATGTGTGTTTTATGTTTGATTTGAGTAGATATCACCAATAAATGGTCACATAACCCTATCTCCAATAAAAAAAAGTAGCTTAAAGGATATGAAAATAGTGAACTTGTACATATCATATTAAATGATATTAAAAACCATGGAAGTGACAACATGGAATCATCTGACACTTTGTGAAGACAATCCCTGAGTTGGACCATGGTTGGAGTTTTTTTTTTTTGTTTTGCTTCTTTTTTTCTTTTTTTTTTGAAAGGCAACGTTGATTGAGAAAGAACCAAACGCAAGTGCAGAAGGCAGGGACAAGATGTCCCACAATATTACAGAATGCCCTCATCCAGAACTGATATATATAGTCTTGCCTAACTCATTAATAACTGCGGCACTTTAATAGACACGAGCAATTACAGTAACTTGCTGAAACATGCGCAATTACAGTCAATAACTGATTAGTTGCAGTCACTTGACTGGTGCTCTCCCAAGCATAATTCATGAATAGCGCTCTCATTGCCAACACATCACCTGCCAAGCAAGATCCCTACTCGGCAGAGATTATTGCCATTCCTTCCCTGTCAGCACCTTCTTTTGCTAGTTTATCATCATCTTCATTCATTGATTGACGCATATGCCGAAACTTCGGGGTAATTGTCACCACTAGATCTCGGATTTCCGCGATAATGTCCGCTAGCACCCAAGGTCCCACCCATGGATGGAGTTGAAGCTTGGCATGTGCCTTATCTCAAATTTCTTTAAGAACGGTCTCATGAATCAGAGTAGACAAATATGACGAGTCCATTTATCTGCTAACATTAACTACTAAGAAATGGGAATCTTCAGAGATCAAAATTCCGGTATCTCAAAGAATCAAGATATGTCCGTTTTCCGCAGGCTCAAGAAAATCCTCTAGAATAAATACAGAGGTGTTCGGGGTAATGGGATATGAATACGACCATCCAATTGGTACAAGTTTCAGTTGGTTATTGTCAGTGGTTTATTTATCACGTTATCAGCATCATTTGAAGTGATTGTTCAAGTAATTTGGACATATGGAATAGAAAGGTACAACCTATCATAGCCACCCAGTTAGAACAGCAGGGTCAGTCATTTTTCTAATTACTATATATCCTGGAATAATTTTGTTTTCAGTTTATCAAAGAAAAAAAAAGACCCTGGATAGAATTTATCTTTTATATGGCTAATTCATGTACATACATTACCGATCTATGAATATACAGTTTATTGTTTGAACTACCACAATGTTCAACTGCAAATCTGAAAAGTCCGGGTATCATTCATTTTCTAATTATTGGGAACCTTTGACCCATGGGTCTCTCCAACATGCACCAGTGATATAAGCAATATAGTTCCAGCCCAAGCAATCAGGTCAGTGTGGGCTGAAATCTTAAAGTACCTCAGTGAAGAAAGATAAAAATGTATCCCCTGATGATATATCACAATGAAAATGGAAATTTAACCATGAACACATTTAACGTTATTAAAATTAATAAAGTCTATTGATATCAGCACTACCATGTTTTAATAATTGCACAAACTCATATTGTCTTGTCTTTGTTGTTTGGCTTCTGAGAGCTTTTTGGGAACTGTCATAACCTTAGACAAGTATTTGAATAACAAAAAGATAAGATGAGTTAGTAACTAGTGCAATTATAAAAACATGGTAAAGCCAACATTAGTAGCCTTGATAAATTGAGTAATCAGCAATATACCGTAGTTAAGTTTTAGTCGAGATTTAAACAAAAAAGACCTTGTAACAAAGAAAACCATTTTTGACGATCAGGCAATAGAATGGGATCAAGTTTCAACAACAGCATTATGGGAATTCTTTTAGCCAGTGTATCAGAAAGATTTAGTCAGAAGTTTTAAGTGCTTATCTGGAGGGATATTCTATGTTTGAGTTCCAGTTTCGATCGTGGTGTCAGATATAGTGTATTTTGGAGACAGGATTTCCTTCTGGACCATGCGTTGGTGCTCTCTTTCTCCCTTAAAAGATTTATTCCCTGATCTTTTCTTAGTTGCTGTTGATAAGTTAGCGTTAGTGAAAGACTGTTTTGAGAGAGTAAATGGTAAAGTTATTTGGAAACCTACTTTTCGGAGGAATTTCTTTGATAGAGAATTGCCTTCGGTGCTCAGATTCTTCCAGGTTCTTGAAGAGACGTACATCAGCTTATCAGGGGTTGATAAAAGGCTTTGGGTTTTAGAATCTTCTGATTTCTTTTCGGTCAAGTATTTTTATAAGGGCCTGGTTCCTTATCAGGAAAATCCAATGGCAGCAAGGGTGTAGAAGATAAAGGCTCCTCCAAGAGTTTGTTTCTTTGGCTGGTTTGCGATATGCGGTCGGATCCAAACGGTGAACTTTCTGAGAAAGAGGAATATGCTAATTGTTGATCATTGTGCTTTGTGTATAGACTCAGGGGAGTCGGTGGATCACATTTTCATTCACTGCAAAGTCGCTCGTGAGGTATGGGGCAGGATATTATCAAGGTTTGGAATTGATTGGGTTTTTCCTTCCAATCTTAAAGATTTATTTGAAGGTTGGACCTGTAATCCTTGGAGGAAAAAAGGAAAGGTGTTATGGTCGCTTTCATTGGTGGCCACAATGTGGGTTTTGTGGATCGAAAGGAATAATAGAGTTTTTGAGGGTAAAGATAAATCTTCTTATTTTCTGTTTGTCAAGGCCGTTGCTTTTACTATCTCTTGGGCTAGGGCTCTTCTGCTTTTCCAATTTGTTTCGGCTTTCGAACTTTGGGAGGGTTGGAGAGTAGTTTGTAATAGTAAGGAAAATGTTGATGTTATTCTTCAGGCCTGGCGTCCTCCCCCTGATGGGCTCTTAAAGTTAAATTTCGATGGTTCTAGTCTGGGTAATCCTGGCCCAGTCGGGATAGGGGGTGTCCTGAGAGACTCTGCTGGAGAGGTCATTAAGGATTATTCGGGTCCGATTGGGACAGCCGATTCGAGTGAAGCTGCGGTAAGAGCAGTTTATCAAGGCTTTCTGTGTGTGGAAAGGAATAGGTTGAGCAGTTCCATTGTAGAGGGTGATTCGCTTAATGTCATAAGGTGGCTCAGGGGCTCCTTGGTTCCTCCGTGGAGATTTCTTCGTTTCTTTGATGAGATAAAAGACATATCGGTAGGGCTTTCGATCTTATATCAGCATGCGAGAAGATCTGCTAATGATATTGCAGATAAGTTGGCAAAAGATGGAGTTTCTAAGCAGGTTTTAGAGGTTTTTGATTTTTTACCGCCCTAAATTTATAGCGCGGTGTTGTCTCTATTTTTCTTGGTTTGTATTTGTGTATTTGTACTTGAGGGGGGACCTTCTTAGTCTTCGTTTTTTAATGAATTCTGTTACCATTCAAAAAAAAAAAAAAAGATTGCATAAAGCATACTCATAGTCTCAGGACTGTATAGTAAAGTTTCCAAAAAAAAAGGCATACCTTCCCTCGTGAGCTCTACTATGAGCTGATCAATACCTCCAGTCTTCAACAAATTCTCATGCACAAGAAGTGTTTCCTGAGCGTAAAGGCGAAAAACACTCAACAGCTATGGCATGTCCAAATTTGTTTAGCTTAATAGTACTTGTTTGTGATAATACAAAGTTAGATTGTAAATTTGTAATATTGACAATCCTATAGAACACAGTAAGTCTTGAAGAACACAAGCAGGAATTACCATAGAGTTACAGGCTGCAGGATAATCTATCTTTGCATCCAAAACAATGCGCTTTGCCATATCCATGTTAGCCGTCTTATCAACAAAAACATGGCAAATTCCATCTGGGAAGCAGACATTTCAGTTATACTTCAACATCCTATTACATAAGCCCATACAAATGAGCTTTGTCATGCAGATGCAACATTCTAACCTATGTCACAAATATCTCTGATATTTCCAAAATATAGTGATTTTATAGCGATAATTTGATAAAATGACAAAATCCCGATATAATCCTGAGAATTTAAAAAATATAGTGATTTTTTCATTTATCGGGATAATATCACGATATTTTTGTGATATTTTGCGATATTTTATATTTTTATATATTTTTAAATTATTTTATTTTATCGTTTTTTCTCGATATAAAAACGAAAAATTATAAAAAAAATTAATATATCCCGAGATTTTCCCTTGCCGAGAAATTCCCAAGAACAATATTTGTGACATAGATTCCAACAGAAGTGAGGCAGGAATAATCTATCTTACCAGCATGACCAAGAACAGGAATTTTGGTTGACTCCTTAATTTGAGTAACAAGTTTATTACTACCTCTTGGGATCACGAGATCTATCACATCATCAAGCTACAGAACATTGTAAATAATAAGAAAATAAACATGTTAACCAGAATAACTATCAGCTTCATACAATTTGATAACTCACTTTCAGTAGATCAGGAATCTCATCTCTTGAAGTCACGAGTCCAATAAGCTTTTTGCCCACAGTATCGGGGATGGCTGCAGTGATAACCTATATGCCATAGGGAAGAATAAGAAACACTAAAATTGAAGTTCATATTGATCCTACAGATCAGACACTTGATTTCAACAAAATGAACCTTGTTCAAGATTGCATTAGACCGCATGGCTTCTTTCCCTCCTTTCAAGAGAAGCCCATTCCCACTCCGAACTGCTAAAGAAGCTATCTGTTCCATCACATCAAAAACTATAAGTTCAGATGAAGGTCAGATAATTGAGAGAACAGCACATAGAAATGCTACAGCTGTATATTTCTTGATATGGATGATCACTTAACCAATCTCCATGTCTATAGTTAAAATCAACTACCATCTGAAACATGTATATACGCCTATTTATTGGAGATAGTGTCATTCAATCTTTTATACTTAAAACAAAAGGCATATCTTTTGACATAGGTATTCTACTCAACTAGTCCCCATGCCAAGTTAAAATCAAGGGCTAGCTGAAATCAATGGCAACTAAAAAATTATGTTTCTCTTCCAAGCAGTTTACTCCAGTAGAATATAAACCTTTTTTTTTTGAAAGATGCATTAGAATATAAACTTAAAACCAAACAGTATGAGAGAAAAGATTCAAAGTCCAAGCAATGATCTATGTCCATATGTTATTTGTATTCATACAAGAGTGTTATGAAAATGTATATAGAGATGGGCACGGGTACGGATAAAGTTACAGAAAATAATACACACATATAAAGATAGTCAAGCATATGCCTAAATCTGCAACTCTTTCCTTCCAGATCTTTCATAAAATGTGATGGCTTGTACTCATCTGAAGCCAAAACCCAATCATTACCATCCACAACCTTCCAAGCCACCATAAATTAGATCATTAGAATGATTCAGGACTTCAAGTTTAACTTCAAAAGGCTAATAAACAAATTATTGTGCACAGACATGCACAATATATATATATATTTTTTGTGCGGAACCTTTTAAGTTTTAATATGATATAGTACACTTTAGTGTTTCCTATCAAAATAACTACAATAAAGCATTTTATGTGCATCAACTGGGAGAATTCAATCCTAAACAAATTTCATCTTGAAATGTAATGCAAGATAGCTTTGAGGGTGCAAGATTCCTCTGCTTATATTCATGTCGATCCCTTCTTCCCAAAAGAAGCATTCCTCTCTTTCAATCTCTTTATTCTGAGTACTTCTTATGTTCCAAGATTCCTCTACTTATATTCTTCCTGATTCCTCCTTCCCGAAGAAGCATTTTTCTGTAGTTTCTTCAACTTGTCCCCAAAGGTAGCCCACTTAGAAGACAGCAGATTGAATACAATGTTAGCAGTCTGCTATACACTGAAAATCTCCCTCATTCTTCCTGCAGTTGGGTTGAAATCCTTAGCACTGAGCTACAGATTAGTGGTCCCTGAAGTATAACAGTGGAAAGTTTATACATCCACACCTAAGTTGCATCAGTACGGGTACGAGTGTCGGAATTCGACACGGGTATAGAGTGTCGGATTCGGCAAACCTCAAAAAGAAAGATGTGTGGATTCGCCTAAATATTTTAATTAATTCTGAAATTTTAATTGTAATAAATAATATATTAAAATTTTTAGTAGGTTGAGTAAAAAAAATTTAGTAGTGCCATTCAAAAAAAAAAAAAGAATTACATAGTGTTACAATTCCCAAAAAAAAAAGAATTAAGTAGTATTTACATTATATTACTTGTGTAAATATTTATTTCTTTTATTTCTCATGTTTAGTTAGGATGGGGCTCATGGGTGGGGCCCTAATGGAATTCTTGTAACTATTGGTGAGAGGATTTATATAAATATATCAATATATCATGTGGGGAGTGGAGTTGGAATTTAAACCTCACGAACTCTCTCTCTCTCTCTCTCTCTCTCTCTCTCTCTCTCTCTCTCTCTCTCTCTCTCTCCAGGCCTCTTTGGAGCCACCAAAATCAGTCCTTATTTGAAAAAAAAAGGTTATTTTTAGTTAAATATTTATTTCTTTTATTTCTCATGTTAGTTAGAAGCCACTACATCATTTCTATAACTATTATAACCCTTCTTTGCAAATAACCATATTTAACTTCAAACTCATTCGCAGACAAGTATATACACATTAAGAATTACGTAGTGTTTACCATTTAAAAAAAAAAGAATTAAGTAGTATTTACATTATATTACTTGTGTAAATATGTATTTCCTTTATTTCTCATGTTTAGTTATGATGGGGGTCATGGGTGGAGCCCTAATGGAATTCTTGTAACTATTGGTGAGTGAATTTATATAAATATATCATGTGGAGCGTGGGGTTGGAATTCAACCCCTCCCCCCCCCCCCCCCCCCCCCTCCTCTCTCTCTCTCTCTCTCTCTCTTCCTTCATCGCCTTCCTTTCCTTCTATGTTCTTGTTTCCTTCTCCACGACTTGGATGGTCTTCGCCATGGTTTGCCTCTTTCCATATTACTTTAAATATGCAAACAATTTTTAGAGGCGTCCAAAGAGGACCTCAAGGTTCTAGCAAATCGCAATTTGGTGTGACAATATAATAGCAATGGAAGATATGATATCATTGGTTGTATCTCAATGCAGTTAAGAACATAATAGTCAATAGGGTGGTTTTTCTAAGATAACAAGTATTCAAGACCCATGAGCCATTTTGTTTGTAACAAAAAATCAAAGACCCTGAAACCATTTATTTACAACATGCATGTAAGCTCTTATTTACCCAACTAGGCATCCATTTTAATACAAAGACAACCAATGACAAAAGCTAAATCAGAGCATAATGGTCAGCAGAGAAAGTCCTCCAAAAGAACGTAGGGCGACAAATTACCCCACTACTATTTTCTGCATGTGTGTGTTGCGCACCCCAACCCCCCCCCCCCCCCCCCCCCCCCCCCTCTCGTGTGTCCATTCTACCTTAATTCCTCTCTCCGCCCTCTAAACATACCTCTTTGACCGCATCTCTCCACCCGTCTGGACTCACCAGCAACACCATGACAATGCCCTACTACTGCACTAACAAACAACCACACCACACTCTCCTTTCCCCGCCCTTACCTCCCCCTCTTCTCTTACCCCTTTTCCTGCATTCTATCGTTGGGGGCGAGGAGGAGGAAAGGGGGCAATTAGAAGGTATGAGGGCTGGGGAAGGTACTCAGTTGCAGTTGGATCAAAGTGGAAAAAACTCTATTCATTTGTTTTTTTTATCATGAATTGAACCCACAATTTGAAGTTTGAACACCTACATGCTTCATTAGTACGGTCAACGACATAGATGACTGAAACGGGTTATATTCCTAACATCAAAGTTGTGATCTATGAGCTCGATGGGGAAGAGAAGAAAAAAAATTGTTTTGAAACACAACGAGAAATTAGTGTTACCTTCAGATTGGTGAAACCATCAAGATTAACAAGAATCTAAGGTCCTTGTTCAAGATGTTAGTCGCTTCTTTCATTTCAAGGATGGGGTGAGGGTTATTGATAGGATCACTTTGCTGGTTCAGAATCTGATTTAGTTGATTTGGTCATACACCATTTCCCTGTTATGACAAGAATTTTGAACGGGAAGAGAGAGAGAGAGAGAGAGAGAGAGAGAGAGAGAGAGAGAGAGAGAGAGAGAGAGAGAGAGAGAGAGGTAGAGGTTGAGGATTTGCGATTTGCACCAGTGAAGCATAGCAGATAAGAGAAGTGCCACTAGGTCCGGTGGTTGTCCAGCAATGGCTGATCAGGGGCTTCCGAACGCCAGATTTAGATCCAGCAGACCCAGCTCGAACCTACCTAGGCTTGGTCATCCACAAGCTACACTGCCAGCTCAAGGTCCAATCGATGTCTAGTGGCTGAGAACCTAAGAATAGTGCCTGCGTTTGATGCTCAAATTGGCAACAAAAAAACCCCCAACGAAATGTGGGTTTTCTGCTAGAGAACGAAGTCATGATTTTCACTCTAAATATCGTGGTCAATCGAGTGGATAAAAAATGAAATCTTTCTCTTGATCAATGATGGATTTATGAACATGCCCGTCATCACTGAAAACCCCCTAACAAAAATAAAAGGAGAGGAGAGACAGAGAGAGGAACCATGAAAAAACTAAAAAGAGGGTACTTTTGTCATTACAGTAAAGACATGGAAAAAGTAATGCGGAGGATGTGGAAATATCATTTCCCTATATATGTAAGCACTTATTCACCAAACCAGGTAGTCTTTTCAACATAATCAGGGAAGACCAGATAAATAATGAATCGTATCAAAAAACTAATATTTAAATCCCAACAAAAAGAGAACAAGAACCTCACTGAAATGTGAATGATGAAAATGAGGTCCATATGCAACAGTTTACCTGAACTAGTGCTTCAGGTCGAGACTCAAAAACAATCAGAAGAACACCCAAGGGACATGATGTCTTCTCTAAAATGAGCCCGTCTGCAAGCTGAAACAAAAATTTTACCTCAGAATTACTTAGATTTGTACCTAACTATAATAATTAATGTCTAAGAAAGCCAATCTAATGAAAGCTACATCAAGTAAACCCTTTCTAGCCACAGGTGCAAAACTTTAAAAAAAAAATGAATGACACCAATTGCAAAACATAAAAAGGTTTAAACCAGGAGATGTCCTCACATGACCCTCCTATTACCTCAGTTCTCTTCAAAACACGACCAATTGGTTCTTCCATGTCGGCAAGTACACGAATAGATTTTGACAGACTAGAGATCTGAAAGAAACAGACAGAGGTCAACAAACACTTTCTTTAGAAAAACCAGCTGAGATGGAAATGTTTTTTTAAGAAACAGAGAAAATGCTACCCATTCAAGGAGAATGGCTATGCAAAATAAACATTGAAACTTTGGAAGTGGACTTAAATTTTCAGCACAAAGAAAAAAGTAGAAAGAGTATATGGCTCCAAATTACAAACTCAATATAAATATCACAATCAAACTTCAATAATTCTGGAATGCCTTGCCTTCCCTGGCTTCAACATCAATCGAGATATCAATGATTTTTCATATCCAGCCTCCTGTGCAGCAATAACATCAGCTTCATTCTCAACTTTGATTAAGTTCTCATTTGCTTCCAGGGCATCAGCGATGTCCAGCAAAATTTTCCCTCGATCTTGTGAAGATAGGGCCTACAGTGAAAATATTTCAAATTCATTTAGAGTTTATATTCAACCAATCAGAATCACTTTCCATCTGAAAACAACAAAGAAGATGCAATCATACTTCAAGAAGTTAACAAAGTAAGGATGTGTTCGAACTTTAAAGAGATAAAATGTAACAATTGAAAAAAAATATAGAACAAATTGTCACAGTAAAACGGAATACAGAACCTTGCGATCACATAAGGTGATCTTACCTGAAGTCGCCTAGAACATTCCCTTGCTGCAACTGCCATCTTACGTGCACCAACTTCTTTGAGTGGGGCCCATAAACTTGCATCCGGATGAAAGAGAGTGCCGACACGTTCTCCTTGCAGTACTTTTATGATGCTATCAGTAGCAAACCCACTTCAATAAAAAGGAAATAAATTAGAGATCAATAAGGTAAATAGCAGGGTAGGTGACATCGGTTTTCGGCAGGTTCTTACTGATTAAAACAAATTGAAACATTTATAAATTAACCTTTAAAATGGAAGAGGCAATCCCAAGTTCCGAACATTTTGCTGAGTATATACCATAATTGAGCAGATAAGTTTGCTCAATAATTAAACTAAGTACAGTGTTTTGTACTTTTATATTAATCATATCTAGAAGGTTCATGTATTGTCAAAACGTAGTTTAATGAAAGAAATATGACAGGTTAAAACTGAGATTTGCATCCAAAAGATGATGCCTATATTGAACTAAAACATCAATCAAAAGTAGAAAAATACCTGGTAATAACAACAGGAGTACCTGCAGAAGCTGCATAAACAGCAGCTTTGACTTTAGCAGTCATACCCCCTCTTCCCACCCTAGATTTGTCTCCAAAAGTGATCTCTCCATGATGTTTTTCTTTTATGTACGTATGTATAAGCTTTGAACGTGGGTCACTAGGAGGGCCACTATATAGGCCCTCCACATCACTTAACAAAACAAGGAGGTCAGCTTGTAACTCCAAGGCTAACAGTGCTGCTAAACTATCATTATCCCAGAAGATACCAGAAGAATCCTGCACATATTGTTCATCATCAGAGAAATCATCAGAACAAAAATAAGGGACACCTTAACAAATGGATATGCTGATAAATTGGAAACAAGAAATAAAGAAGCATTTAAAGCAACACTTCAGAACCCTTATGAATTCCAGACATGACACTAGAAAGTAGGAAAAGTACATGGGTTCAATTGCAATAAGCTTATGTTACAACGCACTATGTCTTGCTAATAATACCACCGAAATAGGAACCCCTGAGAAGTGGTGTTTGTACCTGTGTACATTCGGTGAAAATTTCTCCATACTCAATGACCACATAATCTCAAGCTTTGCCTTTTTAATTTTCTTTTCCTTGGTTGAAATGAGTCAAAGTGTAAGGTTCATTGCCATGGAAGCATTAGAACTTCTTTGGATACAAAAGTGATGGAGATAAATAATCAAGATGAAGAATCCAAGGATTTAAAAATTATGTTCGCATTAATGTTAGGGATGGGCTGAAACCGAGTCGTTTTTGTATATTTCGAACGAGACATTACAAAACTGTAAAAACTAGATCGAATATAATGAACTCAAAGAAATAGATAAGAATGAGAGGAAAGATTTTGAATAGAGTAAAAACTCAGTTCATTTTATAATAATGAAAGTAATGAATTTTTTAAGGTTTGGTAAAAATGACCAAATACCTTCAACATGAAAAATGTCTATGTTACGTAACTAGATGGCCTACTTGGGTTGAATAAATTAGTTAGATTTGTGTGGAGTTTGATTTGGTAGGGGTCTTTTGTTGTTATCTAATAATGTGAAACGTGTCTTGATGTTAGTTATGATAAGAGTTATCTTGGGTGAATCTTCAAAGTTGACTTAGAGATAGGTATTAGGGGAGAACTAATAGGGAGATGAAACATGGATGTTTACTTGTATTTAATGTTGCTTATGAATAAAATGTGTACGCAGAAATTTATTCCAGAAATTGTGTTTTGTGCACAAAGGAGGATGGATCCTTCCCTCGAAGCAGATCAAGAGGCTGACCTTCCCTCTAAGAAGATCAAATCCGTTACGAACCGAATCGGGGTCATAACAGTCTACTTCTAATACTCCCCCAACCTAGCTTGTTCTCTGGGACATGTTAAGCTTGTGTACTAGATAATGATGGTGGCCGGTTGTGAGCCTTTTGGTGAAGACATCTTTAATTTGTTCTTGACTTGTAACATAACATGGAAAGACTTGTTTGTCCACAAAATTTTCACTAACTAATTTCAACATGCCTGTTCCTGACATGAAAGATTTTTTTTCTTTTCATTTTTTGTTTTTGTTTTGAATGACATGAAAGATGGATTTTGTGAGAAACTGATGGCACTCTCATTCTCACTATACAACTTGTGAGTCAAACAAACTACTAGAAACAACCCAACCGTGATAGAAAACACTTTGTGAAACCCTACGCTAAATAAATAATAACACAAAAAACACTTGGAATTCGAGGTAGAGCTCCTAAAGGTGTTTTATCCATGCAAGAGTCATTGTTGTGTCCATGGCTTTCTACTCAGCTTTTGTGCTTGACCTAATCATTGTCTTCTTGATGCAGATAATAGGCCAAATAAGAGGCATATTTGCCCATTAGGATTTATATTACCATGTTTTAGTTTTAGGATTTTATTTTTCATGGAATTTTATTTCAATTGCCTATAAATAGGCTCATGTATTAGGGATTTTAAGTTTGGATGAATAAAGATTGATTGGCATCTCCCCTCTATAAGTTTCTTCTCCTTCCCCTATTCCTCCTCTTCTCCCCTAATTTCTTCTTCTTCTATTGTTCCTCTATTCTCTTCTTCCCCTACTCTTCTTCTATTCTTCTCATTCTATTCTCTTCTTCTTCACTTCTTTCTTCTTCTTCTTCTATTTCTCTCCTCAGCCTACATCAAATTTGGTATCAGAGCCAAAGTTCCAAGAGTTAAGAAGCTGTCAAAATTCGCCAACGGAGCCGTTGATCTTGCCGAACAGCGCCCCATATTCACCTGTTTGACCGCAAGGTAACATTCATTCTCAACCCATATTGGTTCCATCTTTTGATTGCTACCCTTAACCCTACGACTGCCCAGAAGCTTGTAAATCCAGCACCCTATCCATCTATTCCCTTTCCATTATCCCTCTTTCTTTACATGCTAAACCTTCGGCCATTATCAACAGGAACAGACCCCCTTGATATATTCGACCAGCAACCTTTCTTGATTTACCAAACTAACCTCCTTCCTTTAATCCACTCAATTAATTCCTTACTAAACTGCCCCATCACCTCCCAAAAAGCCTCCTTAACATCACCATCTTCTAACCTTAATACCCAGCCTCACACTCCTCTAAGCTTTTCAACACCCTTTCAAGTGTCCAACCTTCCATCCCAAACCCTATTACTGCAGTCCTTTTTTTTTCCAGCCCATACAAGAACCCTGTTATTGCCACCGTCGCTTCCATCCTCGCCCCTTCTCCTCTCTTCTCCTCCTATTCTTCCTCTTCTACTTCTCCCCTATCTCTTCTATTCTACTCCTCTCTTTTCTACATCTTATCTTTTTCTCCCTTGTCTTCTATTTCACTTCCCGGTCCTACATCAAATTTGGTATCAAAGCTACCTACCCACCTACCCCCTTCCTCCCTTGGCCACCCCCTCTTTTACTTTCAACCCAATTTGACCCCCTTATTTTACCTTTAGACACCCCAGAAAAAAATCAGAAAAAAATTTAAAAAAAGAAAGGAAAGAAAAAATCCCCTCTCTGCTTTCTCTCTCTTCCCCCATCTCATTTTCGCACTCCTCACCCGAGCCATTTCCGCTCAAAATTTGATTTCGCCATCAACACGAAAGTTGTTCGTGACAACTTTTCGAGTATATCCAGCCTACTTTCAGCCTTTAAATTTCGGTTTCGGTGTCGGTTTCAGTCACCACCGAAACCGAAACGTTTCGGGCCGAAATCATGTACAAATATGATTATGATTTCGTTTTTTATTTTATTTCAACCGAAATGTCTAAAATTTTGGTGTAAATTTCAGCGATTTCAGTGGAAATTTTGGCTATTTTGGTGAATATTTCATAAATTTCAATGGGATTTATAACATTTCGGTGGACTTTTCTAAAATTTCGGTGGATCTATTTTTTCGGTGGAAATTTTGTAAAAAAGGCTAAAAACGAAATTTCAACCTAAATTTCGGAATTTCGGTGAAATTTCTCCGAAATCCTGTAAAGAAATGACTTCTTGTAAATTTCGTTTAGGTCGCGGCCGAAACCGAAATATTTCATTTCGGCCGAAATTTAAAACCATGCTTTCAGCAGTCAACAACGAGTGCAAGCACTACAACGACCAACTTCCACCGTCCGTCGGTTTTGGTTCGATAGCAGATCCGAGCCATAAGACAATTTGATTTGAGATTTGCGGCAAGCATTGTGTTCCTTTCAACATGACAGACAAATCATACGGTTGATTTCAGTTTTTGACACCGGTCCAAATGGTGGCCATTTGTTCGATATTTTGATGGGTACGGCGATCAATATTTCAAAAGCCGCACTCACTATAGTTATTATGATGATGCATGTCTACGGTGGATCTATGCTCTTGATGCATATTATGAGTACTACGGCTATGATCACCGAGAGACCATCTAACGAGCCAGCGAAACTCTGCGACGACAAGCCTAGAGGTTATGGATACGTCGAGTCACGGACCGTCGTCACGTAGGCGAGCCTCCATTCCGTCAATGGAAGGAGGTCTGTGATGAGTTTATGGGTATTTATGCCTTAATGGCATGTCGGTATGAAAAACAATTGATGCGTGAAGAAGCTGCTCATCGTGAACGAAAATTCGCAGCCCGACGTGCACGAGAAGCCGAAATTGAAGCAGAAAACAGATATCAAGAGCGTTACATGCATGATAAGGAATTTGCTACCACTACTGCGGAGCCGCATGATGATCCAGCTGACATTGTGGATGAGACCATTATAGTTGTTGAGCCTATGATTATGTTAGATACAACGCCACAGAGTACAGTGGCTGATGAGGCTGACGACGATGAGCATGACGATTTAGAGATTTCCACAAGGCCGATTGCCGAGCATCTAGAGAGAGATCTTAACACTTCCATAGTAGAGGCAGATATTGTGACTGAGCCATGTGAGGCTGATCCTTTGATAGAATCGACCGAGCACCATCATGAGCCACAGGCGAGTGACCTGATTTTTGAGCCGATATCTGAGACGGCTGATGAAGAGTATATTATGGAGGATTGCCCTATCTTTGAGCCGGTTGAGCAGATTGTCGACATTTGTGCTAAGATAGAGGCGCTTGTTACGCAGATTGATCAGGGGGCTTTATCATTTTCAGCGATTGGTTCGACTGGTCCAGATGAGACTACTGGGCCGAATATTCTTGAAACGTTTTACCGAGGCTTGCTAGAGATTGACCTTCTAGAGCAGGGATTGATACTTACTGTAGCTCTCATGGCAGTCCAAGAGGAGTACGTTGCCATTTTTCCCAGCTTCATTGATTTTCAGGAGAGGGTAGCGTATTTATGATTCTACATGGGCGATTTCTTCCATATCACTCGGCCAGCATTTCATATCACTTTCACAGTTATCACGAGTCTTAGATATCAGGAGTGCCTCCTACGGATTACGACTACTACTACTTGAGTGGGTCGTCTACGTATTTGATCCAAGCGGACTAGAACTCGATGATCCAGGCGGACTAGAACTCGAGGGCGAGTTCTTTTCAAGCGGGGCAGAATGATGCGGATAATAGGCAAAATAAGAGGCATATTTGCCCCTTAGGATTTATTTCCATGTTATTTAGTTTCTAGGATTTATATTTCCATGTTTTAGTTTTAGGAGTTTATTTTCCATGGAATTTTATTTCAATTGCCTATAAATAGGCTCATGTATTAGGGATTTTAAGTTTGGATGAATAAAGATTGATTGGCTTATCCCCTCTACAGCTTTCTTCTCCTTCCCCTACTCCTCTTCTCTTCTCCCCTAATTTCTTCTTCTTCTACTGTTCCTCTATTCTCTTCTTCCCCTACTCTTCTTCTATTCTTCACATTCTATTCTCTTCTTCTTCACTTCTTTCTTCTTCTTCTTCTTCTATTTCTCTCCTCAACCTACATCACTTCTATTACTTTCTACTCTATTAAATAAAGCAATCATTGATTGACTTCAAAGACCTTGTAACTGACTTGCGTGTCAGGATTTCCAACCAATCAGAATCTAAGTCAATAAACACTTCAATTGTTTTGTCTTGAGAAAATAGTCTGATGGGGGGACCATCCTTCACAAATCAGAAAAAAAATGACAAATCATTAATGCTTTAGATCTATGTTCAAGTTTGTTACAGCAAAAGGGTGCGCCTAAGGTTTGATGGCAAAATCTATGTAAGGTGCAGGTTCCTCCTCGTATCCAATGCTTCTCATGGACTGCGATCCCTATGAAAATCAACACAATGGATCGCCGGGCTGAGGATCTTCACTAGAGAAATGCAAGGAGTCTTATACATTGAAGGAGAATCATCCGACGTCATCTATTGGGTGAATGTGGGTGTTGGCTAAATACACTTATGAAGTTAGGGGCATGAAAAAATAGTCATATTCACTTTAGTTGTGTTCCTAGATGCGCAAATGATTTGCAGGACAATTTAAATATATCGGGTGTTCATAGAGAGGCCTTATGTGAGAGGCATCCCCCCTTGTAATGTTTTCTTAATTTTAATATTGTTTGTTTATCTTTTCGAAAAAAAAAGACAGGATCACAACTGAGTTCAGAGAGGAATGATTCACTTGTGCTTTTGTCGCATTTTTCGAAACAGAATTAAACACTTAATCCATTCTATATGAAATAAACTGTGTGTACGATGGACAACTTAGCAAGGAACACATCAACTTCAGGGAAGTATTAGAAGTATATGTTCACTCTTTTTGGAACAAGTGCTTCAATAAAAAAAAAAATTTAAAAGAATAAGAGGCTAGGGGTCATAAAAAACGCAAACAGTAAAAATAAAGAAAATAGAGAAGATCACAAATCTGGCATTTCTCTCTAAACCATTATGTTTACCCTTCATTAAGAGTATTTGGTCTTTTGTTACTCAAGGGTTTATGATAGCTATAATAGCTGTAATTTTGTATTCATTCGATGGTACGTAATCATTTTATTTACATAACTAAAATTCATTATGTAAAAAATTGAGTAAATATTATAGAAACCTAGTATATACTATATAGTCCTGTAAGTATAGGAGTTAAATGTTATAGTAAAATACACACACACACACGCACACACGCGCGCACGAGCGCACGCACACACACACATCTATGATTTATGCAATGTAATGGATCTTGAAGTTGGACCAAGTCTTATCTATGATTCAACGAAAATCATGACCTTGTGAAGTCATGCTCAGGAATTCGAACACACCTCGGACATAATATAAAATTGCCAAATAATTGAAAAATACCTTTTTTTTTTTACTTCTCAGTTGACACTTTAAAAAATCATGAATAATTCAAAATTTGTGTATTTGTTACCAAAAAAAGAATCATGAATTTCCCCAGTTAAATGTGAATTTTTTGAAATCCAAATCAAGCACAATTTTATAAGAACAAACTATAAAAATTTACCAGCTTAAAAGAAATGTTTCACCATAATTTCGTTCTTAATATATTTGTACACAAGCTCTGTTGCTCGAAATAAGAAAACGTAACAGTCTACATGCTCAAGCTAAAAAGAAATAATTGAAGAGGATCACACCTCATATGGAGCTTTCCTGGTACTGACTGCATCATTTTCATTGAAAACAGGAATAACCCTTAGAGCTAACAGTGTATTCACAGTTTCAGAAAGTTGCTTCCTGAAGTCCGGATCCTTAAAATCATTATCAGTCACAAGAAGCTGAGATGATGTCACGTCCAACTGCATAACAAATGTGGGACCACATAAATCTTTGTGAAGGAATCCATTAAGTAAAAAAATTGATTTTCACCTGACTAAATAACGCATCATATAGAGCCATGAGGCCACCCTGTCCAACACCTGCACAAGCCTTCCCATCGAGTTCAACTTGAGGCTTTTGGAGATCAGCAAAGCTGCAAAGAAAAACCAACATAACCAAATCGATTCATGCAATTAACCTCGAATGTGAAATAAGTAGTAAGAAATTTACGGCAAAAAAGGAAGCGTTACAACACAAAATGCGTAACAACTGTATAACAATTCAAAACTTGAAAGGGCTCGTATCAAAGATAGGGAACTGCAAAAATGGAAATAAAACATTGGCATGCCAATCATTTTCCTTTTTCTAGGCTCCATGAGTTGCTATTGCATTCCACACTTGTGCTCCAAGTGGGTAAGAGAACCTTCATTACCATCATTATTGTCTTTTTTTATTACTAAAACATTCACGAATACTCTTCTGCTATATTTTATCTACTCATATTTTTTTGAAATGGATCTACTCATATTTTATCCTGAAATATTCTTTTATAGACAGAGATGTTGGTGTCTATGTCACAAATATCTCCGATATTTTCAAAATATAGCGTTTTTATCGCGAGATTTTGATAAAACGACAAAATCCCGAACTAATCCCGAGATTTTAAAAATATAGCAATATTTTCATTTTTATCATAAAATATACCGATAATATTGCGATATTATCCCGATATTTTTACTATATTTTTATTTTATATATTTTTTTCTTAAATTTAAAATATTTATATATTTTTTAAATAATTTTAATGTTACCGTTTGTTTCCCGATATAAACCCGAAAAAATTAATAAAAATTAACATATCCCGAGATTTTCCCTTGCCGAGAAATTCCCGAGAATGACATTTGTGATATAGGTTGGTGTTATAGTTTTCTCAAGGCCACCATGTCTAACACCTAGAACCCAAGATATAGCTAATAGTGCCTTAAGATTTTGCAGGAAGAATGTGCTGATTTTTCTCTATGGAAAAAGCTCTAGATCGTTGCGGCATTCTAGCATGAGTTAAAAAAAAAAAAAAAACACCTGCTGTTGACTAATTTCCTGTATCTAAGTCGTTGACGCCCCACACCAACAGCACCTGAAGTGACCAAAATGACTTCAAAGCCTCGAGAATTCAATTCTTTAACCTGCAGATGTTTCATTGAGAATATAAGATGGTAAACTCAAAAATATGCAGCAGTGACTGTGACTAGAAAAACATCCTCAATAGTTCTATTCGATGCCGGAGTGGCATTTCTAGTCCACCTGCTCACAAAGTGCTCCGAGTCTGCCTAGTGCTAATCTTCCATCTGTTCTGGTAACAACAGCCGTCCCAACCTTTGTAGTCAAGAAATGGCCAAAGCATCAGGTCAAGTAATCAACTTCTTAAATGGGTTGACACAAACAAGGTCCAAGAAAACTTGTATAATGCAATAAATATCTAATAGCATGAAATCAATATCTCTTTCTTATGATGATTCAAAATAATAACAATAATAATAATAAAGATCATATTGCATGATCACAACTAAAAGGTACTTCAAAATTTTCCAAAGCAGAACTATTTCTGCCAAAATGGGATGATTAAGCAGTTATTTTACTTTTAAGCAACGCAGTTGAGATTTCATTCAGCGTGCACCACTTTCATAATTAAATCAAAGAATATCAAAATGGAGTGACCAGATAATATTGCTTATGGAAGTAACAACAAATTTTAACATCAAATTAGGTCATAAAGTATTTTTTTAAGTGGTAGCCAATTTTATTAAGAACAGAGACCGAGGTGGTCCATACAAAGATAGCCACAACAAACAAAAAAACAAATACAGACAAGGAATAATCAGGAGAAGAGAGTCATAAAGAGCCAAAGACTCCAAGTAAACTCCAAATTTAGCAAGGCTATCCACCACCTCATTGGTGGAGCGACGCACATGCATGGAGGTGGCTGAGAATGAAACCTTCAAACTTAGAAAAATCAAAACGGTTCAAACAGATTTTGAATGTTATAGCACAAAAAACTGAGTATAAGATGGCAATTTGACTCATGAGTAAGGTTTAAGGTTTTGGTATCGATATGTATTTCGATCATGACAGAAATGGTGGGTTTCGAATGAAAATTTTGATTGAAATCCTGTAAAATTATGGAAATGTATGGAAACATATGCAAATGATAAACATTTAAAAGAAAACTTCAGGACATGCTACAATAAGCACAAATATACACTACAAATCATCATATATGTAAAAAAATCATTAATAATATCAAACACCTAGTGATATGCACTATCACGTATGTCTGATAATTCAATACATATCACATTTTTTGATTCTCAAGTAATTCAAATAAATATTTAAACATGATACATACATCACATTTCACATGCATTTCATATAAATATAATTGTGTAATACATGCGGGTATAGTCTAACACTAATACACAAACGGTTTTAGTTTCAGTATGTGTTTCGATGGGGATGGAAATGGAAAGATTTGAGTCGTTTTGTGTCAGTTTCGGTGGAAATTTAAAACCGTGCTCATGAGCATGACCACTAACTAGGTTTCAAACTTACAATTTACATTAAGCATTTATGGAAGAACCATATAACACGTCATGGAGATTAAAGTTCTTATTACAGCTGAATAGTAGTGATTGGCACCCCTAATGGAGTGAAAAAAATGAACAACAGTTTCTCTCGAATTTTTTTTTTTAAAGTACTTACTATAAGAATAAATATCAGAAGTTCGGTAAGCGGTTTATCGACTGAAATAAACAACAACCGACCAGTTTTATCTCTGATTGATTTAGCTACAGCCACATTGGCAAATTCAAGAAATGGGCAACTGAATAGATACGCCCATATCTTGGTACATGTAGCCAAGCAGTTTCTCTCGAATGATCCCACCAGATCCTCAATGATGTCAGAATATGTGTGACAATAAGCTCTAAGGTATATTCTAACAATCCTACAGAATTAAGTGTTTAAATATAAAGTAGATCAGAACTTTAAAAAGAATCTGAGGTGCAACTGAACTTAACATGTTATCCTGTTCATCTTCAACCCCATAGCCTGCTAGTCATAACAGTCCTCATCCAAGGTAACTGATAATACTTAGAACTCAAAGTAGCTAGTTGGTGGCTGGCAAAGATATGCAGTCGGTTATTTATTATGTGGATGCTGCCTCAATCTGTGGGACAAGACCTGTGAAACAACCAATTGCTCCAAAAGCTTAAGCTGTTGGAGAAGGCGTTATAAACTTTCCACTCCCCCTCATGTGTGGCCCCTCTTTTGGCACATGTGGCCCCTCTTTTTTTGGTTTTGGCCATTGGATGTGGATTTTTACTACCAAGGAACCGAGACCTTTGCTCTGATACCATGTGAAACAACCAATTGCTCCAAAAGCTTAAGCTGTTGAAGAAGGCGTTATTTAAACTTTTATACTTTCACAATACCTATGGTGGATAAAAAAGTATGAAAGGGTCAAATATTGTAGCTGAGACCTGATTAAACATGGTTTCTCCGGCCATCCTTCTCTTCCTCTTGAACAACTCCCATGTGTAGCCCACAATATTGGTGCATGCATAATTATGTACTGTTCATTAATGTATGAGCAATTCTGTTTGAGATTATTCTATATTATATGCTTAATAATTAGTTTATATGATCAAAAGCATTTTCTAGAGTAAGGAGTGTGCATGTTGGTCTGCAAGGAGGTTCACCGTGCATGTTTTATTGAAAAACTAATGTGTCAAGAAATACTTTGAACAGAAGTCTATCCAGCAATCCTGAGTCAAAATGTGGTACGCATGCAAATTACATCAGAGAAAAATTAAAGCTCTAAATGGATATTAGCAAAGGAAATAGAAATATGTATCAGAAACTAAGACCTGTTAGCACTTAGAAAAACTCAGAAGAACTCTTCAAGGTAGTCGCATTTTAAAAGATTTGAGTAGTGAGTACAAAATCCAACAAAAACAAGTCAAGAATCCAAATCAGAGCGCAAAACTACTTGCGATCTTCCTCTAAAATAAAAAAATATAAAACCGAGAAGAACAGCATCACTACATTGTGGAAAACATATGCTTCCAATATTGTACTACTGAAAACACGTAGTACATTACATATTCTAGTATTCTACTACTAAAACCTAATTTTTTGGAGAAAACTCAACAAATTCTACAGAAAAAAAAAGATATTTTTATGAATTCAAGTTCAAAATCTATTAAAAAAAAAAAAAAAAAAACTCACGGAATGCCAAATTGGATCTGGTAAATATCAAACGAGCACTGATCAACTACTAACAATGCATAACATCAAATTTGAAGTAGAATATCACTGCATTCCAAGAGGAATATATTTCACTACTGAAAACTAGATTACTAAAATAGCTATAAATCAGTAAAAAAGCAATTAAAACCTAATTAAGCAAAAGATAATAGAAATCTGCTACCAAATAGAGGAGAAACTCATTAAACTCTTAATAGATCAAAATAATACTAATCTACTACCAACAAAGCATAACATCAAACGGAAAGAAGATCAAAAATCAGTTTAGTGTCAAAATTATACAAATCTAACATTCTACCACTATAACCGAGAAAAGTAACTCAAATCTCTCGCTATTTCTGAAACAAAACAAGCATTTACAGTTCAAATTGGAGAAAAGTTACCTTGATGATTAAACGCTTCACGTCTTTGACGAAAGCTCGAGTGGGATCCATTGAAGAGTCAAGTTCGCTCCTCCGCCTCTCTCTCTCTCTCTCTCTCTCTCTCTCTCTGGATGTCGAGATCAGGGGAATGGAGAGAAAGGAACTGCGTTGCTTCTCTCAAGCGTTGTTTAGGTATTTATAGCACGTCCGTTTGAAACATCCAGCTTATCACACGATTTGGTTCTCTGAATCTGGTCAGAAACCCTACTTCTCATAAGTTGGTTGTCCTCGGCAGTTTCTCGTGTACGAGAAATTACAATTAATTTTGAAGGGAAGATGATAGAGACCATCGCGCATTTGATATTTCTGCCTGCCATAATGGACTACCCTACAAGAAAAATTGGGATCACATGTGGCGAAAGAGAGTGGAAAATAGACAAACAATGTGTGTCCATGTTTCTGCCCATTTTTTCCCTCAACAGATGGCAGGGTTAGGATGATCCTATAGGGCTGATTTTTGGTACACACCATATCCATTGAAGGGCCTTCCAAATGAATGATTTTGGATCCTAAAAAATGTGGGGCCACATGTGTTTTGAGCTATAGCTTAGCTTAGGAACACTTCCCTCCATATATATAAAGGGTTCCTGCACACGAGTGCAAAAATATGGTGGGGGCCCACTTTTTTGGGGATCCAAAGCATTCACTTGGAAGGCCCTTCCATGGATAGGGTGTGGCCTAAAAATCAGCCCCATTGGATCATCCTAACTCTGCCATTTGTGGAGGGGGAAAATGTATCCATTTTCCCTCCCACCTTTGATTAGGTTAGGACAATCCAATGGGACTAATTTTTGGGCCACACCTTATCCATGGAAGGGCCTTCCAGATGAATGGTTTTGATCCCCACAAAAATGTGGCCCCACCCTATTTCTGCACTCGTGTGCAAGTAACTTACCTGCACAAGTTTGCAGGAACCTTATATATATATATATATATATATATATATATATATATATATATATATATATATAAAAGTGTTGCTACTCGGTCTTGTAGCTAAGCTTATCTACTCGATCGGGTTAAATACAGTGGGGACCCACATTGTTTGGGTGATCCAAACCATTCATTTGAAAGTCCCTTACTTAGATAGGGTGTCCACAAAAAATCAGACTCATAGGATCATCCTAACACATCCAACAGTAGAATGAAAAAAATGGACAAACACGGTTTCTCCACAAAATCTGCCCAAAAAATCAGCTTCATAGTATCATCCCAACCCTTCGAACCGTGGAGGCAAAAAATGGACAGATTTGTGAAGGTTTATACATGTCCATTTTACCTCCACAAATCGTAGGGCTGGGATGATCTTATGGAGCTGAATTTTTGTGAGCACCCTATCTATGTGAGGGCCAATCAAATGAATGATTTGGATCACCCAAACAATATGCCCTCTACTGTATTTTAACGTAGTGTGTAGATAACTTATCTACACTAGTGTGTAGAAAACCGTTTTCTATATAAAAGTAACAAAAAAAAAACTATAATCAGAAAAGGAAAGTGATAATATCATATAATTACTTTACTTAATTTCGTAAAATTGAGAACGACCAAGTAGAAAGACACTTTTAGAAGAAAAGTTACTTCTCGCTCATTTTTACCATTAAAAAAATAAAAATAAATCATGTTTACATTGTGTGAAGGTGTAATCCTTCATCACAAATGATTACCATGGTGAAACACGACACAACATATCAAATGGCCAAAAAATAGAAATGATGTGGCCTAACCCCAAGATACAGACAAAATGGTAGCATCGAAACATCCCAAAATGCACCAAATTCTATGTGTCCCCAAGGTAGAGGGAACAAAGAGAAGGAGAGGTCTTTACTGTATGGTTATTATAGGTAGTAGACTTCAAATGGAATATGAATCCCACAGTTTTTATATGGTGCCGGAGAGTGAAGTCCCACTTGGGCAGTACCGCCCTTGATATTTGATCCAACAGCAGCCCATTTTTTAAGAGGCCGCATTTGGATCAAACATCAAGGGAGGTACTTTTGTCTTACCACCCACACGGGACTTCACGGGCGGGCACCATATAATTTCTCATGAATCCCAAGAAATTGGAGGAGATTGGAATGAATCCCATTCCATTCCAGTTGTAACTAATTCATTACTCCATTTTGAGGTCATAAACGAAGGATAAATTCTCTCTGAAAAGTTAGGCGTATTTAAGACCTTTTAGAAGCAACATTAGAGACAAATGGCATAAAGTCTCAACTTTCACCTATCTATTTCTTGTCTCTACACTTCGGTGCAATATTGAAAAAAGTTAGCTTATGAGGACTTCAACCCAGATACTGTCATACAGACCATGTAATCATTGGTGTAGATTTGAGGGTTACCGTTGGTGATGAGGTGATGAGAGAACAGAAATGTGTTGCTGAAAGCGTGATATCGCTTTCCTTAAGACAAGATTCGCCCCCACCAGTAGTGTGCAAAGGGGATCCGCGAATTGCCTCAAAGATACAATGAAGCCTAGTAGGGACGCCCTACTAATGTTTGATGACGCCTCGCATTAGCGGAATCAAACCTGAAATGCCCTTTAGAAATTTCAAGCCTTAGAGAAATTTTCAGATACTGTTTCTGCAGAAGAACAGTATCTAGAACAGTAAATAAAAGAAAAAAACAGTATGTAGAAATACTTGGAGATTTTGAAAGAATGTAGAAGAGTGTGTTAAAGTTTGTCAGAATTGCACAGGGGAATTGCCAATTCGTTTTTGTCCTCAAATGATAGAACGTGCGAAGTGCAAATTGCGCCTAAAAAAGCGCCACTATGCACCTTATAGCCCATTGCCCACGCCGCGCGTGCGTGTGCAAACAGTGTTTTGCACCGTCCCGCGGGTCCACCTATGAGTTCAACCCAATGTGCAACCAAACAAATAGTAGAGAAGGGTAAGGCTTTATAAGCCCTTCTCTTTCCTTTTTCTCATTCGGTACGGGACTATCTCTTCAACTACACTTCTACATCCTTTTGTAAAAGCAAATCTTTCCAAGAAAACATTTTCTTTTTCCCAAACGCTTTTGATAAAAACATTTTCCAAAAACACTAAAACATGTAAAATACATGATTTTGAAAATCCAAAATCACTAACAATCATCTCCAATAGAACATGATGTTGCCAAACCCGATGTTATACCTTGGCCAAGACACATCATAAAGGGCACGTTTTGGTCCTGAAAGAGGCATAAGAGAGTGTGCGAAATTAAAACAATTGACCATGTAGAACATCATGGGGTGTCCCACGTAGTCTTGGTTGTGTACCATAAATGAAGTTGATGGATCAGGTGCCTGGGCTCAATGGCATTTCGCCCGATCTATGATTGTTGTTGCCATTCAAATATGAATTGAGGCTCTCAAATGACGAATGGTGCTGAGATGGCTCCTAAGGTGAAGAGCTACAACCTGCAAGCACAAAAGAAAGACAAAAGGTGTCCTCAGAGAGTAAGAGTCCCTCGCCCTTCATATAGAGTAAGAGTCCCTCGCCAATCAGGAAAGTTGCCTCTCTAGAACTCTCTGGATTTGCCGGTGTTCCTGGAATTTTGGTTTTCCATATTATCATTGGTGGTTGTGAAGCTGGGCTGTGGCTTTGGGGTTTCTAGATCTTTTACAAGAGTTGCAAAATTACCCATTTGTCCCTGTTGTATTGGGGTCCGCGTTTGCCACGTGTCCTCTCCTAATTGGGTGCCAGTTTTTACCCCCAACACATGCCCCCACGTCGGACCGGTTTGGGCCAAGGAAGTAATCACACACCTTGACTTCAATAGGTCGACTTAAAGGGGAGTGAATTTTGTTTAAAATAATCACTCAGGGGAGCTTATATGGGAAACCATACTGTGTTTGTTATCATAAAAGGAAGGGGGTTGTTAGCCCGAGGGTTCAACCTTGGTCACTCTCTTAAGTCGTGTTTTGATGATAACAAACACAATACGATATATTAGTATATTGAAGCATGGATCGAGGATACATTAATGAAGCATGACGAATCAAGATTGAAGAGCTTGAATATTAAAGTCTCATGTGTCCAGTTTAGTTTGTAAACAAATCCCTCATGTTTCTTACAAGTATATGACACTTAGGGATGATAATTAATCTAATAATGAACATAAAAGTCACTATAAATAAGTTGGAAGGAAGATAGTCTAAAGCCTGATTCAAACCGTGCAGTTCTGCTCACAGTGGACCGTGAGGTGTACGACCAACCGTCTAGGGAAATCCTGCAATGGTCAGTTCCCAATAATGGCTAGTTCAACTGTCTCTGGCTTGTCCCTTCTGACTGTTTGAGATGTTATAACGGCAATTTCTCTTCAGAACTATATAAATACGACCCTTAGGGTCCCTAGACACGATGAACAACACTTGAGCTTAACTTTGAACTATATTATAAGTGTTTAGAACACCCTTGCGCCAATAGTTGCAAGATCTTGAGGGTTTATTTAGGCATTCTTTGTAAATCATTTTAAATGTTTGTCTGACCATAATTGTATACCAACCTTATGAGAAGGTTCTTTTTATTTTATCTTTAGGGAAATGACAAAATCTGTTGAAATGTGAGCCCTCCGATGCAACAGACCATCCGCAAAATGCCTTCTGCAATGGACACTAGCAAATCCCTTGTAAATTTTAGAAAATTTCAGCCATTGCCGCATGAATAGTAAATGGCAATCAAACAATGCTAGGAAAAACAAAATATGTCATTTAATTTTCCAATAGAAATAGGATTTCTAGTGCAACCAAACCGAAGCTAATTGAGATGTCTTTCCTAATAATTCTAAAGAAACTCATTTCCAAAATTTCATAAAATCATGTCCTATTTTTCAAAAGGGGTTTGCTAGGGACAATCGCATGAAGGCATTTTCGCAGCTGGCTGTTGCATGTGAGAGTAGCCACACAGGCTCACTTTTCAGCAGATTCCGAGTTATTCATTTAATTCATCTGAGCTGGCTGCTCTCACATGCAACAGCCAGCCACGAAATGCCTTTCTGCGATAGTCCCTAGCAAATCCCTTTTCAAAAAATTGTTCCTTATCTTTCACACCTATTTTCATATTTTATGAAACCAATTTCGTAATTTTCTATTGATTTTTTTCTTCTTCGCTTTCTTAATTGTGTAATTCTTTGAAAATTTTATTGAACAAAAATAATAATAATATCATAATAATTTTAGGGAAATGATATCAGCACAACCATGTTTTGATAACATGCATGAACTCACCATGTCCGACATGCTTAACCAGCTAGCTGTTACAATTCCCAATGTGAAACAACCAATTACTCCAAAAGCCTGGAGAAGTTGTTATTTAATCTTTATACTTTAACACACCCTTCATCTTTTATACTTTAACACACCCTTCAAGAGTGGCCCCTTTTTTTTAGGGTTGGCCTACACATACACATGGCACATGTGGCCCCACATTTGGGTTGGCCATTACATGTAGATTTTTAATATCAAAGAGTTCTAAGCGCAGGCCGATTGCTTTGATACCATGTGAAATAACCCAAGGCGTTATATAATCTTTTATACTTTAACACCCAAAAGGTTGTCAGCAGCCTTTGACAGATTGTTAAAGCATATGCGACAAGTTGAGTACGTGCCTATTATCAAAACTGTGTATATTTTCAAAACATGGTTGTGCATGTATCATTTGCCTTATTTTATTGACACAAATCTTAATTTTATAATTCTTTGAAATGTGTAGGGAGGAAATAATAATTATTTTATTGACATAATTATGTAGGGGGGAAATGATACATACGCCCCTTCTTATGACTAGAGATAGCCCCCTCTAGTGTAAAGAAAAGTCATAAAATACACTAGAGGGGGCTGTCCCAAGAAAGAAAATGAGGCAAATATATCACTTCTTATATGTAGGAAGAGTAAATTAAAAAAACCCTAAAGTGCACCCCCCAAAAGAGCAGAAAGGTGCAATATGTGATGCAAATTGGAGATTGTGTTGCCTAGTCTACAAAGACTAATGTATTGTGTCTCACATGGTAGAGTGACACTGCTGAGACCCGGTTTGTTTTGGATTTTGGGAACCGATTGTTACTATAAAACTGATTATTGGAAGATTAAAAATAAATTTTAGCAAAATAAACAGTTTTCAAAATCCAAAATAAACAGGGGCTAATCATACATGGACATGATATTAAACTTTTTGATGCACTTATGGAGGTTATTATTGTAGGCTGCATTTGGATTGCCAGAATAAGGAATCGGAATCGACATCATATTCAGATTCTCCCTTAAATGGAACAAGAAGAAATTAAAATTAAAATCTTAATTAAAAAAATCTAATAAAAATTTCATTCCAATCGGGGCAGAATTAGAATACCACCTCTTGGGAGGGGAAACAGATTCCGGCATTCCCCCCGCCCCGGTGTCAATTTCACCCCTTGATTCCCTTCTTTTTTCTTTTTTCTTTTTTTCTTTGAATGCTGGAATTAGGAAGATTTGAATCAGATCCCGATTTCGGCAATCCAAACACACCCATAAGTGGTTGAAACCAGGCACGTATAATTAGTATGAAATTAATAGATTAGTAGAAAGCAAATTTTAATTTTTGGAACTTAGAACTTGATGAATGCATTTGTATATGTAGGCAAGTCAACATATTGTAGCCATGTTTGACAGGACATTTTTCTCCATGGAATATTAGTTTATCAAGGGCTGGTTAAGGGGCAACCAAAGTGGTAGAGGATGAGAATTGAGAGGGCATGAATGAAGAGAGGGTGAGAAGTAGATGAAAAACAGGGAAAAGAAGAGAAGGCATGAATGTAGAAATGGTGAGAAGTGGGTGAAAAACAGGGAAAAGAAGAGTGGGCATGAATGAAGGGAGGGTGTGAGGTAGGTGAAAAACAGGGAAAAGAAATACTCTATTCAAAATGAAGTTCTCGTTATCCCTATTTTTCAGTCACTTAGCTCCATGTACTCATTCATGCCATCTCAATTCTCCCCCTCTCTCTCTCCACACCCCTCTCTCAACACTAACACTCGGTAAGCTAATATTCCATGAAAAAAATTTCATGGTTCCCAAACATGACCTTGGTTTATTTTCTAAGAAAACACATACTTGAGGGGGTGATATAACTCAAAACACTTCAACTGAAAACAAATGAAAGTAACCAAACCAGGCGTCCAAGATTCCAACCCTAATTTATGATGAGGTATGATCACAGGGGGAACATCTGAACACAATATACTTGAATGGGCTTTGGCCCCAAAAGTCACTTTGATAGAATGATCCTAACCATCTTCAATTAATGGCCTGCAAACGAACAGTTAGAAATAAAATGACCCAGCATTTATAGATACCCATAGTTACAGCTTCTACAAGAAAAATTGGTAAAAAATTAGAAAAGAGCTTTTTTTTATTCACAATCTCCTCAAAGAATTTTTCCAGAATATATGATCATGCATCCATCATCATTAAAGCTAAAAGCAATCTTGAAAGGCGCTACTTATATTCAGAGTGAAAGAGAAAGACCCAATTTGGTATATCAAGAACGACACCGGAAAGATGGCGGCTCTGCCGTCCATTGTTTATATGATCTTGTCTACGCATTGAAAAGAACATGTGAGCAAGAAACCAGAGTCCACAACCACAACAGCAATTTACAAAAAATATACACATCCGTCCATGTGAGGGAACCACCACAAGAACACAGAAAATTATGGCAATCAGAGTCTCACCTTTGCATTTCCAGGCCTATGAAGTGTTTATCAGGCACATAGAGAAACCGTGTTCATCCAACTTTACGCGAAGAAGTAGAACTTGATGAAAATTGCCAAAGCAAATTGCAACACCAAGGAGCTAATGACCAGCAAGGTTAGATCATTCTCCTCCAAGTAGGTCCTTATATTCAGAGCAACAAAGCAAGCTGATGCTGAACCGGCAAGGATTATCACAATCCACCGGAAAAATTCAGCCGGGATAACCAACAGAATCTGCAAATCGCTCAGTTGAATCAATTGCAAGGTCAAAACATGAGGTGAAATAGGGGAAAAATCCGTGCTTGAGGGATATTAAGACATCAAAAAAATTACAGATAATTAATGAAAAATTAATTATGTTAAGAAGAAACTCAATCAAAAGAAGATATCTGGTTGGGTACTCACAGAGCTGAGCATTATTATGAAGAGAGAGTAACCCCACATACACCAAAGGCGTATCAAGCTTGGATTTGAATTCGATCCAAGATATTGAAGCAAGAAGTAAAATGCAGCGGGTACCAAGAGAAGATAACCATAAACAGTGCAAGCTGCCCAGTTTACATAGTTGACATCAAAGCTCCAGTCTGTTTTCACGTTGGTCCGTTTGTCCATCAGGTAAGTGGCACAGTTTCCGAGGGCAGCAAGCATGAAGACCAATGTACTGGAGATCCAAACCGGTCCATACCTAAAAATACCAATGTTTGCATCAATAAACCATAACAGTGTGAGGAATAGAAAAACTAAGGGACATCTCACATGGCCAGAGAAAATTAATTTCCGAATTGAAATGAAGTGCCTTAAAGATTGTGTGCTCCAAATCCAATGGTGTTCGTGCATGCATGCATGTTCAGGTAATCATGAATCATTTTTGAACCCTCACTGGTTTGCAAGGATATAATGTTCCGAATGGTCAGCAAGAGATACCAAATCTAACACAAGCCACCATAAGATACCAAATCTAACAACTTTGGCGTGAAACTTATCATTGGACTGATTCAGTCATAAGGTTCCTGCAAATATACCTACATGTCTTTTCAACAGAACACTAACTTCAAAAAAGAAGGTCTTAGAAGATTTTTTTTTTCAAATTTCATTAATAAGTTGGCTCTAAGTGTAGACTTAGAATTTAGGAGTCTAAATTGATTAAGGTATTGTTTAAACCAATGTTTTGAAAACCAGAATCAAATCGTAATTCGTAACAGGGGTCGAATCAAATTGGATTGTAAATCGTATCGTAAATTGAAAGATACACACACACACACACACATATTGAAACATATAAAAATCTTAAACAAATCGAGAATCAATTGTGCTCATTTTCATACAAATTCATTAAGGGCCCGTTTGGATGCCAAGAAGATTTTGATTTGGATTTCTCACATTTGCAGCCCTTTTTGCATTGTAATTTGGATCGGATCAAATTCTTGGATTTCTAATTCAGCAGCTGACAGTGAAAAAAATCAGATTTCTAAATTTGCTGTGGAAATAAGAAATTGGAAATCCACAGATCTGGCAGTTTCCTTCACCCTCTTTGCTCCTCAACCTCTCCCCTCCACTAGGAAGTACCCTTCCCTCCCCCCCCCCCCCCCCTCTCTCTCTCTCTCTCTCGCTCAACATGAGCAGCCGGATCTATTCATTTTGTATTCAAAACTCAATTCCAAATACAAATACAAAATGAGAGGTATCCAAACGGGCCCTAATTTAAATAGAAACTATCATGATTAGTTAATTAACTATAATTAGATCCGTTTGCCAACAAATTTGTCACATACTAATCATCTATTTTCCATGCAGACTCATGCATATTGTATAGTAATCTTAAAAAGAGGGATTCTGAACTCACAGGAGCCCTTGTAGAAACCGTCTACAAGGGCTGCACTATTGGATCCACGTCATTTGCTCTACCGTTATCAGTGTATTATAAATGCACCCAGGATGACGTGGATCCAATAGTGCAGCCCTTGTAGACGGTTTATACAAGGCCTCCTGTGAGTTTAGCATCCATCTCTTAAAAAAAAAAACACACGATCATATTAATTCTCAATTATAATAAGATTTGTTTGTTAACAAATCTGTCACATACTAATAATCTATTTTCCATCCAGACCCATGCATATTGTATAGTAATCTTAAAAATAATATCAATTCTCAAAGTCCCAAACATTAAGTGACAAATATCGACTATAAAAGATTGGTAAATTGTCGATGTTGCCCTCATTATAGTCATCGCTCTCATTGAAGTAATGCCCTTAATCACATGCATTGTGCTAGCCTGGTTTAAACTGGCTCGATTTGTTCAAACTTCTCCGTTTCCACTGTTCTTCTTTCACACGAGAGTTTTCGAAGGCTATATCTAACACAGAAGGGAAATGGGGTCCCTATTTTTTTAAGTAGGATAACTAGCATGAATCGAAAGACTCATTCGAAAATCATAAGATTCATACAAATTAAGATTCAATCACAAGACAGTTAACCTAAAAGAAAAAGAACCCCACCCCCGAAACCAACCCCAAAACCCCAATATATATATATATATATATATATATATATATATATATATATATATATATATATATATATATATATATATATATATATATATATAGAGAGAGAGAGAGAGAGAGAGAGAGAGAGAACAGTTCCTGTGCTTGAGCAGAGATAAGCTTATCTGCACTCGAGTGCGGGAAACATGGTGGGTGGTGGGTCCACATTTTTTGGGTGATCCTAAGCATTCATTTGAAAGGCCCCATCATGTATGGGGTGTGTACCAAAAATCAGCTCCATTGGATCAACCTAACCCTTCCATTTATGGGGTGAAAAAATGGGCAGATTTGTGGACAAACAGTATTTGTCCATTTTCTCACCCACAAATGAACACCCTAAGATGATCCAATGGAGCTAAGATTTGGTACACACCCCATACATGATGAGGCCTTTCAAATGAATGCTCAGGATCACCCAAAAAATGTGGGCCCACAGCCCACCCTTGTTTCCGGCACTCGAGCGCAGATAAGCTATCTGAGCTCGAGTGCAGGAACTGTTTATATATATATATATGTGTGTGTGTGTGTGTGTGTGTGTGTGTGTGTGTGTGCAGAGAGAGAGAGAGAGAGGGAAAAGTGAGCGTGCTCAGTCGAGTAGATAAGCTTATCTACTCGGTCGGCTAAAAACAGTGGGGGCCCACATTTTTTGGGTGATCCAAACCATTCATTTGAAAGGTCCTTACATAGATAGAGTGTCCACAAAAAATCAGCCCCATAGGATCATCCTAACCCATCCAACTGTGGAGGAAAAATGGGCAGATTTGTGGACAAACCGTGTCTGTCCATTTTCCCCCGTTTTTCCCTCCACATTTGGATGGGTTAAGATGATCCTATGGATTTGATTTTTTGTGGACAACCTATGTAGGCATGGGCCTTTCAAATGAATGGTTTGGATCACCCAAAAAATGTGGGCCCCCACTGTTTTTAGCTCGACCGAGTAGATAAGCTTATCTACTTGACCGAGTACGGTCACTTTTCCGATATATATATATATATATATATATATATATATATATATATATATATATATATATATATATATGAGAAAACGGTTTCTACACACAAGTGTAGATAAGTTATCTGCAGTTCTACACACTAGCCTAAAATACAGTGGGAGCCCACATTGTTTGGGTGATCCAAAGCATTCATTTGTTGGGCCCTCACATCGATTGGGTGTGCCCAAAAAATCAGTTTCATAGGATCATCCTAACCCTTCAAACCGTAGAAGCAAAAAGTGGACAGATTTGTGAAGGTTTATACACGTCCATTTTACCTCCACAAATCGTAGGGTTGGGATGATTAAGCTGATTTTTTGTGGACACCCTATTCTATGTGAGGGCCAATCAAATGAATGGTTTGGATCACCCAAACAATATGCCCTCCACTGTATTTTAAGCTCGTGTGTAGAGAACTTATCTACACTTGTGTGTAGAAACCGTTCTTTCTCTCTCTCTCTCTCTCTCTCTCTCTCTCTCTCTATATATATATATATATATATATATATATATATATATATATATATATATATAAATAGTGTTTCTGAGCTAGAACTCAGAAACAGGTGTGGGCCCACATTGTTGGGAGATCCAAAGCATTCATTTGGAAGCCCCTACATGGATAGGGTGTCCACGAAAAATCAGCTCCATTGGATCATCCTAACCCTTCCATTTGTGGAGGGAAAATGGGCAGATTTGTGGAGAAACAGTATCTGTCCATTTTCCCCTCCACAAATGGAAGGGTTAGGATGATCCTATGGACCTGATTTTTGGTACACACCCTATCCATTATAGGGCCTTTTAAATGAATGCTTTGGATCCCCCCAAAAACATGGGCCCACATGAGTTTTTGACGCTCTAGCTCAGATAAGCTATCTGAGCTCTAGATCAGAAACACTATTCTCTCTCTCTCTCTCTCTCTCTCTCTCTCTCTCTATATATATATATATATATATATATATATATAAGGATAGGTAACCTAACTTTAAAATTTTCTAATTTAACCCTTTTCTCCCTCTTAAAATATAGCATAGCTCATTTCATATCTCACACGTATGCATAAAATCAATCATTGTAATAACCATTGAAATAATTTCTCACTATTAGAAGTAAGATCTGAGTTTAATATCTAAAACTGACTGCTCAGATTTAAAGTAAAATATATACATACGGGGATATGTAATAAAGGGAAAGCGGTGTTTTTCTGAGACACTGAATTTTAATTAAATTTAATTTAAAGCATTGAATTTTAACCAAAATATATGCCATGCTTTTTGAGATATTAGTTAAAGAAAAAACTCACAGATCAGGATTATCATGAATCTTTCTAAAAAAATCTCTACCGATGGGATTCAATGAACTCTTAATTCTATCGAGGACAACATCAGTATCCACATCGAAATATGGAGTGTATGATGAGATGCTAAACACTCCCTTCCAACGGGTTGCGACCTGTTCATCTCCTCCTGCATAAAATGGAGACCAGAAAAATTAAGGGAAGAACCAATGGACAACAATACTAGCAGCTTCAAAGAACACATTCAAGAACAAATGGCGTCACTTCACCTAATACTGCCACAATTTTGCAAAGGATAGTGACATAACAAAAAATGAAAAATAGAATAATACTCTTGGGGAATGAAAGATGGAGCTAAAGATTCTAAAATCATGATGTCTTCGGGTTAAGAATATTCAAGAACTTGCCATTGAATAAAACTCACTGGACATATCAAGAGATGTAATCAAACTCAAAATACACAAACTGAACACAATATCTATATGGTCCTATGAGGTGAAAGATTTTCAAACCTAAAAAAATAATAAGATGAAACATGACACACACACACACACACACATATATATATATAGAGGAAACTGTTGGTGAGTATGGTGCGCTTAAGCTCCCCAATCACATGGGGGGCCCACTTTTCTGTGGTGATCCAAACCATTCATTTGCAAGGCCTTATGATAGATAGGGGCTGTACCAAAAATCAGCTCCATAGGATCATCCTAACCCCTCCATTTGTGGAGGACAAAAAATGGGCAGATTTGTGTCTGTCCATTTTTGTCCTTCACAAATGGAGGGGTTAGGATGATCCTATGGAGCTGATTTTTGGTACACCCCCCATCTATGTAAGGGACTTTCAAATGAATGCTTTGGATCATCCTAAGTTCCTAACAAAGTGGGCCCCCATGTGATTGGGCGCTTAAGCTCACCATAAGTTTGGTGAGCTTAAGCGCACCAACAGTTTCCTCATATATATATATATATATATATATATATATATATATATATATAGAGAGAGAGAGAGAGAGAGAATAGTGTTCCTGCTCAGCTGCTCAGATAGCTTATCTGAGCAGCTGCTTCAAAAACTCATGTGGCCCACATTTTTGGGGTGATCCAAAGCATTCATTTGAAAGGCCCTTCCATGGATAGGGTGTGTACCAAAAATCAGCCCTATAGGATCATCCTAACCCAATCAAAGGTGGAGGGGAAAATGAACAGACACTGTTTCTGACCATTTTTTCCCTCAACAAATGGCAAGGTTAGGATGATCCTAAAGGGCTCATTTTTGGTACACACCCTATCCATGGAAGGGCCTTCCAAATGAATGCTTTGGATCACCACAAAAATGTGGGGCCACATGAGTTTTTGAAGCAGCTGCTCAGATAAGCTATATGAGCAGCTGCACAGGAACACTTTTCTCATATATATATATATATATATATATATATATATATATATATAAGTGTTTCTAGTCTGCCGACTAGAGATCATTCTCTAGTCCGGCAACCAAAAAACATGGGACGTCCCACCTTATTTGGGTGATGCAAAGCATTCATTTGATGGGCCCTGATATAGAGAGAGTGTCCACAAAAAATCAGTTACATAGGATGGAAAGGTTAAGATGATCCTATGAAGCTGATTTTTTGTGGACACCCTATCTATGATGGGGCCTTTCAAATGAATGCTTTAGATCACCACAAAAAATGTGGGACCCAAGTGATTTTGGTCGCCGGACTAGATAATGATCTCTAGTCGGCAGACTCTCAACACTTTTCTCTCTCTCTCTCTCTCTCTCTCTCTCTCTCTCTCTCTCTATATATATATATATATATATATATATATATATATATATATATATATATATATATATATATATAGAGCATGCATTTGCTGCGCTCGAGCACAGAAACAGCGTGGGGCCACATTTTGGGTGGGATCCAAAGCATTCATTTGATGGGCCCTTTCATGGGTAGGGTGTCCACCAAAAATCAGCTCTATTGGATCACCTTAGGGTGTCCATTTGTGGGGCCAAAAATGGACAGATTTGTGGACAAACAATATCTGTCAATTTTTGGCCCCACCAATGGACGGCCATTGGTGATCCAATGGAGCTGATTTTTGGTAGGCCCCCCATCCATGATGGGGCCTTCCAAATGAATGCTTAGAATCAGCCCCCCAATGGCCCCACCCCCTGTTTCTGTGCTCGAGCGCAGCAACCCTTTTCTCATATATATATATGGTATCTGACAAACATATATGCACATTCTAAAACTGATGTAGCCTACAAAAACACATTACGAGTGCTTTTGTAAGTGACTAAAAAGGGCGGTCCAGTGCACGAGGCTCCCGCCATTGCGGGGTCTGAGGAGGGCTAGATGTACGCAGCCTTACCTCTGCTTTGCAGAGAGGCTATTTCTGTGACTCAAACTCGTGACCACCAAGTCACAATGGAGCAACATTACTGTTGCGCCAAGGCTCGCATAAAAAGTGACTAATCCTTAAAAAGAATATTCATTCATTCATTCTCACAAAAGATAAACAACTTCTTAAAGGCAATATTTGCTAATTTCATGCAGAAATGGTTACCCCTTCCACATAAAACTAACTGAACCAAATCTCCACATGAGAAAATCTTTTAATCTTCATAAGAAAGGTAGAGTGAATAACAATGTTAGATAGTCTATTTAATATTTTTTCACAGCACAATATACTACCCATATGCAACATGATTTCTACAATGAATATGATGGCTAGTCCAACTTTTATCTCTTTTTTTTCGAATGGTAATGGACCAACTTTTATCTTGGCTGCCAAACCAATCTTTCCAAGCTTATTTCAAACTCCAATTTTTTCCACGTTCATAAAATAAAAACTCCATGTTAGGAAAATGTTCCCTTGTAAAGCAAATAGTTTGACTTTCCTTTTCACATTTACCCATATGATTGATTGCTTATTTCCCTTTCACATTTACTCATATGATTGATTGCTTATGCATGTATGATATTCTACTGAAATTCATTTACATAATAGTGATCTCTCCTTGTAGGATTGAGATCATTGAGTGTGGGATCTCTCCTTAAGGATATTGGGATCACTTGACCACTTTCAATGGGATCAAAGATAGTCAATCTCTCGCTTCGAAAGGTGAGGTTGCAATTGCTCTCCTTATTGAATAGAAATTGTGTCATTTGAGAACACAACAGAGGAGTAGTGACATTCTGAGAACCGATTCTCCAGTTATTTTTAGATCAAATAAGTATCGCAGCTAGAGGTGAGTCGGGACGACTCACGTGGTCATCGTATGTGGGACAGTTGTATGGTTCTCGATGACACGAGTGGGACTCCCTATCCACATATGAATGTGGTACATGCACACATTGATAGTCGCATTGAGAAGAAACTCGAATTGCACTACAACGGTTTAGGGTTTGATCACATTATCGAAGATTATATCAGTCCTTGGACTTGAGAGATTAATGTATTCTTTTCTTAACCCTAAATATTTATATTGATTCACTGAAAGTGTGATCCTAACGAGGGAAAAACCAAGGTGCTTTTGGGTGCACATTTAAGTTAATGAATTTTTTTCAATGATGAAGCATTTTATTAATAGGATAAGAAAAGAGAGGGGCATGACAGCGATGGTCGGTACAGGCAAAGAGAGGGAGGAAAGGAACTATAAAGCGAAGAGATGAGCACTTTGACTTTGTAACCTTAACGAAGTCATCTATGTGACCAATGCACGCTTCAAAGAAAGCAAAGAGGGATCCCGCTAGCAGCCCAAGGTGCTCTCGTGCGGGGGATTTAGTTGCCGAATCTTTCGGAATAAGCCATTCCGTGAATGGTTGTCGAACGCAACCTAAGGAAGCAAGTAAATCTCAAGGTCAGCCGACTCAGCCCTATCAACTACAGAACAGGCTATCCAGTCCGCATTACTATTAGCCAATCTCCTGACATGCTAAAATATAGCTGGAAACCCCTCAAGACGCCCCCGAATTTCTTTGATAATGTCCACAAACCTCCACAGATGAGAGCAGGTCCCATCCATTCACCTAGTAACATCAAGAGAGTTTCCTTCCACTACCAATCTACCTTAGTATCTACTCTCCACAGTCGTGATGTCCAACAAGAGGGCTCTCACTTTCGCCTCATTGGAGTCCTTGAATGGGCCCGGAGAAAGTCCACATCATGAAAAAGCTCACATCGTATGACGAGCCTCATCTCTCAGAAGCACCCCAGCTTCGGCCTGACCGGGGTTTCCGATGCTCGACCCATCAAAGTTTAGCTTCACCCACTCAGGATCTGGGGGAGTCCACATGGGAACTACATTCTCAACCTTGTCCTTACTAGCACAAATCTCCATCCAGGGCCGTCTGAGGTCTGAACCAGAAGTAAAGTTGAAGCATGGTAAAGAATCCACCCAAGAAATTGCGAGTACGACTACGGTCCTGAAGATGAAGTTAGGGCCTTTGATAGAACATTTGAAGATACAACTAGTTCTCTCATTCTAGAAGACCCATATCATGGCCAACAACACAACTTTCCATAGGATCCTCCCTTTCCTCGTCCAGGGCACAAAGGACCAGCAATCCATAAGGTCAATCATCCGTGCAGGAAACAATGAAGACACCCCAAAACATCTAAGAATGTGATACCAAGCATCTCTGGCAAACCTTCAATGAAGGTACATATGGCCTATGAAGCATAGGTACGGGTACGGGGTGCGGGAACGACACGACACGGGTATGTGGGTACGTGATTTGCCAAAAAAACCGGGTGCGGGTACGTTCGGGTATGCCGAATATAATAATATATTTTAATATTTTATTATATATTTATAAAAAATTTAAAAATAATTGTAGAGCAATCAAATAACAATAACATCACCAAAATGGAAAATTCTAATATTACTCTTCATTTCATAAGTGATTAAGTTCCATATTTCATAACATAAGGCATCAATACATCATTCATTAGAGTGTGGTCAAGCAGTCTCTGGAGCTTTTCGACTTTCTTCCTCCTTAATTTATTTTTGTTTTGCTTTTCCTTTTTTCCTTTCATCCTGTGTGAAATCTTGGCCTAGTAGGGGTGCGGGAGGCCTTTTTTCAGTCTTTCCCTTTTAATATATTCAGTTACCATTCAAAAATAAATAAAAATACATCATTCATTAGAAAAAAAAGTCAGTCACCAGTGTGTTGACCAGTGCCTGACAAGATGAATAATTTTTAGAGACCAAATTATGAGATTTTTTTTACCAGACTTTTGGGATTTAATAATGTTTGGACACGATAGATTTTATGAATTTTTAAAATTTGAAAAATACCCCACCGTTTGGAAGTTAAGAAAGTTAAAATTTTGACCCGACCCTTTTTATTTGAATTTTGTACTAAAGAACAGGAGAGTTGACTTTTTTTCCTTTTAGATTTGGGTCTTGAAACTATTTTTAATAAATCCAAATGGGGGGTATTCCATTATTTACATGTAAATCTTAAGTAAATGGACAATAAAATAGTAAATACATTTACTTAAATGGACGTACCCGCACCCCATACGTGTCGGGTACAAGTGCGGGAGCCCCAGGAGAGTACCCGTGCTTCCTAGCATATGGCCCACAGTTTCTCCACCTCTATGCAAATTAATGACATGTGTTGAGCATAAATTAATGACACGAGATCCCCTATTCCCCTTAATTGGTTGTAGATTCTTTCTGTTGGTACCAATCCTCGAAACCACAACCTAAAGGTCTAAACAAGACCTTTTACCAACAAGGCAGCCAAGAGGTTGGTTAATTGGTTAATGAACTAATATTCATAATTTATTTGACATGTAAAGGTGGGCCCGTTGTCTATTGTCTAAAAAACATATTTCCATATATATATATATATATATATATATATATATATATATATATATATATATATAGAGGAAACTGTTGGTGAGCTTAAGTGCACCAAACCTATGGTGCTCTTAAGCTCCCCAATCACATGTGGTGATCCAAACCATTCATTTGCAAGGCCTTATGATAGATAGAGGGTGTACCAAAAATCAGCTCCATAGGATCATCCTAACCCCTCCATTTGTGGAGGACAAAAAATGGGCAGATTTGTGTCTGTCCATTTTTGTCCTCCACAAATGGAGGGGTTAGGATGATCCTATGGAGCTGATTTTTAGTACACCCCCTATCTATGTAAGGGACTTTAAAATGAATGCTTTGGATTATCCTAACATAGTGGGCCCCCATGTGATTGGGCGCTTAAGCTCACCATAAGTTTGGTGAGCTTAAGTGCACCAACAGTTTCCTCTATATATATATATATGAGGAAAGTGTTCCTAAGCTATAGCTTAGATAAGCTTATCTAAGCTATAGCTCAAAAATACACGTGGCCCCACATTTTTTGGGGATCCAAAGCATTCATTTGGAAGGCCCTTCCATGGATAGGGTTTGTACCAAAAATCAGCCCTATAGGATCATCCTAACCTAATCAAAGGTGGAGTGGACAATGGACAGACACTGTGTGTCCATGTTTCTGCCCATTTTTTCCCTCAAAATGGACAGACACAGTGTCTGTCCATTTTCCACTCCACCTTTGATTAGGTTAGGATGATCTTATAGGGCTGATTTTTGGTACACAACCTATCCATGGAAGGGCCTTCCAAATAAATGCTTTGGATCCCCCAAAAAATGTGGGGCCACATGTGTTTTTGAGCTATAGCTTAGATAAGTTATAGCTTAGGAACACTTTCCTCTCTCTCTCTCTCTCTCTCTCTCTCTCTCTCTCTATATATATATATATATATATATATATATATATATATAGTAGAAGAGAAAATGAGAGAATTATTTTAATTTCTCCCAAAATTCTAATAGAATTACACATCATTTTTTTTGACATTTTTTAACAAAGGCACCCATTCAACCCCCCAATCCTACCCCCTCCTTTATGCTTTTTAACAAAGGCACCCATTAAAGCTACATAATTTCAATCCTACCCCCCTCCTTTATGTTTTTTTAATAAAACAAGTAGACAAAGTCAACATAGTGACGTTTTTTCTTTGCAAAATTACGGATTGGGTATATATGTTACATGATACTACAGATTTTTGTGAACATATTACATAATACTACGGATTCAAGACGCCTTTCAAAATATTGACGAACCCGATTATTTTTTAATACAGAACGTGTTCATTTAGTACATAATACTACGGATTTCAGCCACCTTTCAAAATATTCTGGGTCCCACTCGAATGCATGGGTTTGGCTATAGATGGTGCATGAGACCCACCTGTCAAAGCATGAGTGTGAAATACTCCACCGCATCAAATGGGAAAGTGATTAACCATTTATATTTTTCTCGCCCTGTGCATCGCATGTGTGTGTGTGTTATATATATATATATATGAGTAAACAGTTCATGTGCTCAAGCTCAGATAAGCGCAGGAACTGTTTCCTCTATATATAATTATTCTAGAAAATTTAACCAAGGCTTATAAGGTCAAATGGAATTCAATCAATTTGAAATACATAGTTTTCGAATATGGGTCTTATAGTAATTTATTGCCCAATAGGATTAAAAGGAGAGGGATCTAGATACAAATATCTTTCTCAACTCAACGCAACTCAACAAAGCCTTTGTCCCAAACTAGTTGGGGTCGGCTAAATGAATCCTTTAGAAAATTTTCATGAAAAAGGTGATAGGAATCTACCCGGCTCTTCCTACGATTATTTCGTTGAATCAGTGTGCTTTTGTGACCCAGAGGCAGATTTTGGATTGCTCGTTGGTGGCCAATGAAACGGTGGATTAGATGGTCAAGTCGGGTTCAGCGGGGGTTGTGTGCAAACTTGACATGGAAAAAGTGTATGATAGAGTAGAATGGCATTGTTTGGATCATTTCCTCGGGAAAATGGGGTTTGGGAATCGTAGGCGGGGGTGGATAAAAAGTTGCTTATCGTCGGCTTGGTTTTCCATCCTTATAAATGGTTCTCCAAAAGGATTTTTTAGATCGACACGAGGCTTGAGGCAAGGGGATCCGTTATCTCCTTTCCTATTCGTTATCGTCGCTAAAGCTTTGAGTCTCTTAATGGAGAAAGGCAAATCCGTGGGACTAGTTAAGGGGATCCAATGTGGCCAGCACGGAGTTGAAGTGTCTCATCTGCAATTTGCAGATAATACTCTATTATTTAGTTCCCCCCAGATTTCTAAAATTTTGAATCTAGTGCTGAGGTGCTACGAAATCATCACTGGTCAAAGATCGAATTTTTCAAAGTCTCGTATGTATGCTGTGAATGTGGGGGAGGAGGAAGCAAAGATTTTGGCCAATCTATTGGGATGCCTTTTGGATAGGTTCCCTTCTTCTTATCTTGGGCTCCCTTTGGGAGGCGGCAGACCAAAAATAGGTTCGTGGGCGCCCATTGTGGAAAGAATCGAAAGGAGACTAGATACATGGAAAAGGAATTTGGTATCAAAAGGGGGAAGATTGACTTTGATTAAAGCAGTGTTGTCTAATATTCCTATTTACCAATTATCTTTATTCAAGTGCCCTATTTCTATTGCAAAGCGGATCGAATTGATTCAGAGGAGGTTTTTGTGGGGAGGATCGAAGGAAAAGAGGAGCTTCTCTTTGGTCTCTTGGGAGGATGTATGCAAGCCGGTACTTGGCGGAGGTTTGGGGATCCGAAAGATCAAACAGGTAAATGCTGCTCTCTTGGGGAAATGGCTGTGGAGGTTCGGCGAAGAACAGTCACAGTTGTGGGCGACAGTCATTTGTGGCAAATATGGCGTAGATGTGGGTAATTGGAGATCCCTAAATCGATTCAACAAATCAGGGGTGACTCTGTGGAGGGATATTTTGCGTTTGTGGCCATGGTTCAACCGCAGAATAAGATATAGAGTTTACTCGGGGGCTAGAATTTCTTTTTGGAATATGGTATGGTGTTCCGTCATTCCTTTAAAAGATTAGTTCCCCGATCTATATGTTGCGGCCGTTGAAAAGCAAGGTTTAGTTAAAGATTGCTTCGAGGTTCGGGACAATAAGGTGATCTGGATGCCGCTGTTCCACAGAAATTTATTTGACAGGGAATTGCTCTCGTTGGTCTCGGACTTCAGGTCTTGGAAGGTAACTACATCAGTTCTTCAGGGGCGGATAAAAGGATCTGGGTGTGGGATTCTTCGGGTTATTTTTCGGTAAAATCTTTCTACAAAAGACTGAATCCGTGTGTGGAAAATCTTCCTGTTGCAAAAGTGTGGAAGATGAAGGTTCCCCTAAGAATTTGTTTCTTTGGTTGGACGGTGATTCAAGGCCGTATTCAAACGGTAGAGTTTTTGAGGGCCAGGAATATGATCATAGTCAATCATTGCGCTATGTGTATAGAAGCGGGAGAATCTGTGGAGCATTTATTTATTCATTGCAAAGTGGCTCGAGAGGTTTGGGGCAGGGTACTGTCGAGATTCGGTATCAAGTGGGTATTCCCTTCCAATGTGAAGGATCTGTTTGAAGGGTGGGCTTCTAGTCCATGGAGGAAAAAAGGTAAAGTTTTGTGGTCGATTTCGTTATTGGCTACGATGTGGGTTCTGTGGTCGGAATCCCAGCGTGCGATCCAGACTTTAGCTAGTGCCTGAAGTCTCAAAATAGATGTATGCACCGCCAAATTGCAGCATTCACAAAAAAAAAAACATTGTAAGAATGATGGTTGAACTTGAGCAACCTACTGACGGTCAAAGAAGTTCTTTGGGCATTCTCCTAATCTAAACATGGTAAGAACGATGGTTGAACTTGAGCAACCTACTGATGGTCGAAGAAGTTCTTTGGGCCTTCTTGCGAGCTCTCTAACGATCTGTAACTCTTTTGAACTTCGTAAAGATTTCTGGGTCATTTTGCGAACATGGCAAGTATCATGAACGGCAACGTTGGTTGGTGGCGTGCAGTCAGACAGTTGCCTTCTCGGAGGGCGGCGGCGGCTATCCTCTCAAAGGTGGTTGGTTGCGATGGTGAGGGTGAGGGTTTCAGTTTGGCATCAAGGAGAGCTTTGAAGGGACTGGTGAGATGGAAGAGTAAGGGAAAGGCGGGGATGTATGCTGTGGTCGTAGGCTGCGAATAGGGAAAACTTGTGGTGGTGAAGAAGGTGGGGCCTTTGGTTAAATAGCAAGAGATTTTAGGACTTGGCTCACGTATTCTTGCTGAAATAAGTTCAGCAATTCTGAACTTTGGTGACGACCAGTGTTTAAAAACTTCTTGACTCGACAAGGAACTCGCCAGAGTCGACTCCTTTTTACCTCAGCCGCATTCCGCATTGCACCACATCCGCATTCTGCATTTTGCCCTACAGAGTCAATAAACTCCTTTGACTCTCCCGAGTTATGACCACGTCAACCATGTTTTTGGCCGCGTTCGTGCCGAGTCGACAAGGATTTTTCTTGGCCGCGTTCCGCGTCAAATCCGCGTTTTTAAACATTGGTGACGAGGATAGAGGAAAGCTTAAAGCGACTGATATGTGCGAAGCTTGGACTGGTTTTAGCATCATGGACTGGAAATCATCACTTGGTTAGAGATGTTTGCAGCAAAACGAACCAAGAAACTAGAGGTTGCCCGTGGCTGATTTGTCTTGCGGTTTGCCCTGGATCTTCTGGACAAGAAGAGTGAATCTCAGCATTAGTGTTGGCTGGTGCAATAGAAAAAGATGCAGGGGATCAATTTCGTCGATCAGATTGTTGCAGTTTGCTTGCACAGTTGCACTTGACAAGCTTGAGAAGATGATGGTTAGCAGGCACTAAAAACCAGTTTGGTTTCTACAACTCTCTGCAAGCAAACACAAAAACCAGTGCCGTGGTCTGTGGCTGAGAGTGGCGTGGAAGGTGGTCGGGTGGAAAGCCGTTAGAGTTCGGTTAGGAAAACCAAAGGGAAGAAGTAGATAGATAGAAAGAAAGGAGAACGAGAACCAGAGAGAAAGAGAGAGACGTGAGAGTCATAAAAACCCTCTTAACATTCCCAAGCCATAAAAACCCCCTCCCATCCAATTTACCGCCGTAAACCCCCTTCCCATCCTATCGACCAACAGTCCTCTCAGTCCCAACAATCCTATCCAATCAGTCCCAACAGTCCATTTAACCGATAACCCCAGCCCTTTAGAAACCTGTCCATCATTCCTGTACACCCTAACCTCGCAACTTGTCCAAAACCTTAGCCTCTCTACGCCTTAGCCGTACTGCTGTAACTAAAACCAGCAGTTTGAAAGTCAATATTCCCGAACCAGTCCTACATCAATATGGTTTACACAAGGGATATTTAAACTGGTCTTATAAGATTTACAAAAATTGAAGTTCGCGCAAGTAGTTTTGCCTTTTCTCTGCTCCTCTTGGAAGCAAGAGCATATCCTACTCTCCATCTTGAGTTCTTGACTTTTGTTGTTGTATGTGCTTGCTTAGTTTTGGTGAATTTAAGTACGAAACTTTTTATCTGAATTTTGTTTCTGCAGAGCACCAAATTCAATATTTTTTGAGGGATTTTCAAGGGACCATCGCAGAAGGCATTTTGCAGGCTGGCATTGCGTCAGAGAGAAGCCACCTCAGATGAATTAAATAATAAGACAAAATCTGTTGAAAAGTGCGCCTATGTGGCTGCTCTCTCATGCAACAATCAGCCCGCGAAATGCCTTATTTGATGGTCCCTAGCAAATCCCTTTTTTTGAATGGTAATAATAAACAGGATCAAATTCGTAAAGAAATAGGTGTACAGATATCAACACCCAAAGAAAAAAAGAAATATTAGGGGCATAGATTGCTTATTTGCCACCTAACAACATCCTCTATTACTAGAGAGAGCCATATAATTGGTACCCCTCAAAATATTAAAAGATGAAAAACCAGGATCTCCACATAAATCCCAAATCACATCAATAGTGGGGCAAGTCTTCTTGGACCAAGGCTATATGAAATGGCCCAATAAATAACACTTAAAGAGTCATCGTAAACCTAAAGTCTTCTTCCTATGCTACTAATATAATAACTTTAAGTCTCGTAAGGGCTGTCCTCACTCCAGATTCATTGGCATCTTCAATGACAATTAGCCCCAAGAACATCTTCACCACTCGATCAAATAATTGTATGCAATCTAGGCCAGCTATAGACAATCCCTTTCCACTTGCTATAGGGGTCTCTAACCATTAAACCCCAAATTTCCTTTCTAACAACAGCCCAATTGATAATGTGATCTCTTAATCTCTTGAACTAACTTCTTAAAAAGGGCATCAATGATCCTCTATTTCATACATTACCTTTCAAAAATAAAAAAAGGGACGAGTTCCCACGGGAAGTGATATATCCGCCCCTTTTGATTACTTGGGACACCCAGGAGCAGTGTACGCGGCAATCAGCCCCATCGAATTCTACTGACGTGAAGTACATCAGCCCCTCTGCAGTCATTGATACTCTGCTGCTGGGTGTCCCAAGTGATTAAAAGGGGCGGATATATCACTTCCCTTTCCCACAAGATTTTCTATTTATCCCCAGGGCCCCAATCATCCACTCACTTCAAAAGGAAAAAAAAACGATAAGGAAACCACAGCCTCATTTTGAACCATTTTAAAATAGAATGCATATGATTGCCCATTCAATTGGATGTAAATATGTATGTTGATTCTTTCACTTCTTTGAACAAAAAGCGCATGCTTGGTAAATGGATTCTTTTCTTTTAAAAATATTGATCTTGTTTGCAAACACCATCCAACAAAAACCAACCACTCGAATGAGACTAGAAGTGCCAACACCCTAGCTAAATGTGGAGAGCGTCCACTTCTCATCAAAAGCATTCTAAAGAACACTCAGCTAGCTTGGACCTCCTCCAAAGATTTTAAGTCTGCTGAATTCAACATCCTTAGAATTTCTTCGAAAAAACAAGCCCCAAACCACCTTCCTCCCCACATTCTCAACATAATCTCTAGTAATTGCCACATTGTTGAACATTGACCACAAGCATATATAAGCCTAGGTGTGTTTGGCACAAGAGCTTGAATGCTTGATGTCCCACCAAAAGTCTCCCAAAACCCAACACTCCCTCATCCACCCCCACGCCAAAGCCTAATGCCCCAATATAACTCAACTCTTACACCACAAATAAACAACATCCCGATCCTATACTACTAGCCAATGTCCTATGCAAACACCCCAAAACCCCAAATTTCCTTCTTCCCCACTCTTCGCATAATCTTTAATAATTGCCCTCTTGTTGAACATTGACCAAAAGCCAATATTTGGCACAAGGGTTCGACACCCCACCATAAAAACTAATACCCTTCCTCACCCACCCACCCCCAAAACCTAATTTCCCAATGTAACTCAACTCTAATATCACAAATAAAATAAGCATGTAAGCACCTAAGCATTTACCACTAGACAATGCCCTGCACAAAAACTCTTCAACCCCTACGCCATACTTTCCAACAATGATGTACCACTAGGCATTTCGTGAGAAGCTCTTTATGCCTACATCTCAAATTCCCAATTTTGAAGTCTCATTCCCAATATAGATTCACATTTTCCAATTTCATTTGATGTCGAAGCTAAGATTTTAAATTTCCACCAAAATTGACAAGAAACGAGCGAAATGTTTCTGTTTCCACCCCCTCCGAAATGCATATTGAAACCGAAATGTAGAGCAAATGTAGTTTCTCTTTTAAAGTGTAATATTCCTTTCCATAGTTGATTGCAATATCTCATGAAAATGTTTATTTATTTTAACTTTACAGCACATCAAAATGATATTTGTTTAAAGGACAATTTGTGATTATAGAAGGGACTGCTTAAATGAAATTCCAAGGATATGTGGAGAAGGTAGGCGTGTTTTACTCATTTGCCTTAAAATTGTAATCTCATATTCTGTATGAATAATTAAAAAAACCTACACTGATTCAAGAAGCATGGAGCAGTGTATAACACAAATAAGTTATCAACTTTGGAGATGTTAAAGCTACAAGGTTCTAATTGGAATAAACTTAAATGGGACTGATAAAGGTGGAACTGAGAAAACAACCATCATACTCGTACACAATGTTTTTGTATTCATAGTACATTTAAAAATGGAAAAATGAGAAATAAAAAAGAAATTTAAATAAAATTAAAAAATCATACAAAAAGAGAAAAAATCCTAGTACACTCCTTATTTCATAGGAAATAACAAAAATATCCATATCTAATTGAAAATGACCAAAGTATCCCTATCTAATAGGGAATGATCAAAATGACCTTATCTCATGAAAATAACCTACCTCAATGAAAATAACCAAAATACCATTCTCATAGAAAGTGACCTAAAAGCACTTGGTCCAACTTCATGTGATACATCATACTCTTAAGGCATGTATTACTCTTGATTCTCTACTGCTTATAGTTCATAAACAATTCTATCAGACAAACGTAATTTTGTTCCAAAAGATGAAACATTAATATTTTTATGTCAGTTACCAAATATGATTCTGATTCTAAAGAATTAAAATCCGAATAAAAAGCAGAGTCAAGAATTGAATTAGAATCAAAATCAAGACACAGAAACAGTATCATAGCCAAATGCACCCTACGATTTCCAAACATATCCTTTGCAACAATGTTTCAGTACATCAATCTTCAAAAAAGCATGTATTTCTGATCAATATCAAAATGACGATAACATAGAAAATTTATAAAAAAGGCATACCCGATGAACTTCCTGGAGCTTGATATCCCCACCCTCCATCCCCTCCACTAGTTGGTGGAAATATTTGCAAGTTTGCCTCTGGAACTATACAAAAAATAACCAAACGGGTCAAAGAAATTGAGTGATTAAATACAGAAGTCAATTTTCACACAAGAACTGAGACAGAAATGAGAATGTGCAAAGCATATGCTTATCCCAGAACTTGAATACGAACATCATTGAAGCAGAAGAAGATATTCTAACACACACACACGCGCACACACACACACACACACACACACACACACACATATATATATATATATATATAGAGAGAGAGAGAGAGAGAGAAAACAGTTCCTACACATATGTGTAGATAAGTTATCTACAACTAGCTTAAAATACAGTGGGGGCCACATTATTTGGGTGATCCAAACCATTCATTTTTAAGGTTTAAAGACATCCATTTTACCTCCACAAATCGTAGGGTTGGGATGATCCTATGGATCTGATTTTTTGTAGACACCCTATCTATGTGAGGGCCTTTAAAATGGATGGCTTGGATCACCCAAACAATGTGGGCCCCCACTGTATTTTAAGCTAGTGTGTAGAGAACTCGCTACACATATGTGTAGGAACCGTTTTCTCATATATATATATATATATATATATAAACCTTCGTACCTTCGTATATAGTAGCTTTCTTATCTTCAGAAACTGCAGCCTGAGCACAAGTTGCAAAGGATCAAGGAAACAAATCAAGAGCTTCATAATTAACGAGAGAACCAGAGTTAACACCAAGCAGTAGAGAAAAAAGAATATGCTTAAATAAAGGACATTTTCTAGCTTCTAATACTTGCAAGATGCGTACAGGCATGAAGACCTCATATTCCTAAGATGAATTTGCAGTTGAAAAGCATGCCTAAATTTTCATTCAGCGGATTAGTTACAAAAAAAATAGCACATACCATGGTATAGAAACATCACATAATTAAAACTTGGCAACTAGTTTCTGTTAACATCATTTCCCAGCATGCTGAATCATACACAAATGACCATAAACTTGCTTCAATTGCTCAGAAAGTCAACATGCAAGCAGGGTGGTTATCAGTTCCATTTGAGAAGTTTTCTAAGATCTTCATCTACCTTAAACTGTCATGGAAAGATCATAAACATGACAAACTAGTCGTGCCATTTGTTTCCAAACCATTAGTTGAAGCAGAATACTCTCCATGTCATCAACAACCAGCGAGATTGCATGGCTTTGAGATCTTATCTCGGACTTCGGTAACTCACTTGCCCCCATCCATACATCATTATGGACATAATAAGAATGCAATTCAGATCGCAACTAATCTTGTTTTTCATGAGTGCACGAAGCATATTGAGGTGGATTGAACTATATCCATCAGTGCAATGACAAAGGATGGAATATATTGTGATGCAGCACCGTGAAGAAAAATTGAGGAAAGGGGAGAGAAATAGACGAAAGGGGATAGAATTAGAAGAATAGGGGAAGAAGAGACGAAAATAACCAGAAGAATAGACGAATTTAGGGAGAGAAGAGAAGAAATCATAAGAGAGAAGAAAAAAACCAGAATTAGAGGGAGATGAATCTTTATTCAATATCAATAATCATCAAAAGTTACAAAATAAGCTGTAAATAGGCCTATATATAGGCAAATAAACAACCTAAGAACTAGAATCCTACTAAAACATGAACTCTTAAAGAAGCCTACTAAAATAAGAACTCTAAACAGAAAAAACTGCCTAAAATGGAAAATAAAATCCTAAAAACTAAATAACATGGAAAATAAATTCCTAGAAAATCAAAAGGGCAAATATGCCTCTTATATATGCCTAAAATCTGCATCATTCTCCCCCGGTTGAAAAAGAACTCGCCCTCGAGTTCTAATCCACTTGGGTCAAAGATGTAAACAATCTACTGAAGTAGTAGAATGCGTAATCCGGCGGAAGCAATCATGATGTCTAACGCGCGAGACAATCGGGAGAAGCATCTGCAAGGTCGGCAGAAGAGGAGGGAAGAAAGTGCCCATGTAGACTCATGCGAACAGAATCTGCGCTGGAGAAGTAAACTAGTTGGGAAGATCGCAATGTACTCCTCCTGGATTGGCAAAACAGCTATGGACAGTATCAATCCATGATCAGTATCAAGATGGTCATCATGTGCACTGAAATCGGCGAGCTCGACCTCCATAATCATCTCGATCGGGGCATCCACTGGAGAAGCAATGCTATCGATGTGCTCATGTAATGATATGGAATCGGCATCCTCAATGATCAACTCGTGCTGTGTATGCTCCAGTAATGCCTCAACGATCTGGTCACTCGGCTCGGACACATGGATCGGCCACAATATCTGCCTTGGAAGAGTGAAGCTCACTCTCTAGATGATCGGCAATCGGTGCGCAGAAATCTCAGAAGTATCATACACTACGATGTCGATATCAGCAATCAATTGAGTCTCTAACTCTTGATCGTTCATCTCAGAGTCTAAATCTGATGGAATCAAAGGCTCAACATCAATGATCTCATCAATACTAGCATCTGGACCCGTAAAAATATCAGCGACGCCTAAGATGGATGAAGTAGTGGATCGACTCTGCAAATCTGACTCACGCATGCGACGCTCTAAATTCTCAGCTTCAATTTTAGCTTCGCGTGCACGACGAGCTGCTGCTTCTTGTTCACGGCGAGCTGTTTCTTCTCGTCGAGTGACTTCTTCACGCTTCAATCTCCGTAGATAGTGGAGTGTATAAAGAGTCATAAAAAAATCACGAACAACCTTCCAACGACAGATTGGAGGCTCGCTTCTTCTACGATGGTACGTTTCCATGTGGTCCCATGAGTATCGGGCTTGTCGTCGCACAGTTTCTTTAGCCCAGTAGATAGTCGCTTGGTGATTAAGGGTGTCAATTTTGGCTCGGGCTCGGAAGCTCGCTCGAGCTCGGCTCGAAAAAAGCTCGGCTCGAGCTCGGCTCGAATCCTTAACGAGCCGAGCCGAGCCGGCTTGCCAGGCTCGTTAAGCTTAACGAGCCGAGCCCGATTTAGGCCAGGCTCGGCTCGGCTCGGCTCGTTAAAGCTCGTTAATAAAACCCGTATAAAATAATAGTAATAAATATAATATAAATATGATAAAGTAGAAACAGCTGGAGGCGTAATTATCATAAGTCATAACTTTTTTCCGTAATTTCTGTAATTGTCATAACTTCGTAACTTCTGTTGGTAAATATTTTGTAATTGTAATAACTTTCTAACATCAATCAGTAATTTTCATTTAAAACTATACACATTAAGCTATTTCACTTTTTTTCGTAATGATTACTTTTTTTTGTTTTTTTTGCTTTTGCTAGCGGCCTTAGCTGGCCTTTGCATGTGCGCGAATCTCTGCAAAAATGATGTTTACATGCCCGAGAAGTCACGTAGGAGAAGTTTGCTAGCAAATTTCTAATATAACCCAACCAACCAGCGAAGCTCGATAAGGCTCGCGAGCCAAGCCGAGCCTGACCGAGCCAAGCCGAGCCGAGCCTAGTTCGAGCCCGAGCCGAGCCCGAGCCTAACCTTTGAGCTTAACGAGCCGAGCCGAGCCGAGCCGAGCCTGGCCAAGCTCGGCTCGGCTCGGCTCGGCTCGTTTACACCCCTATTGGTGATCATGGCCATCGTACTCATGATATGCATCTAGAGCATCAATCCACCGTAAACATGCATCCTCATAATAGCTAAAGGGAGTGTGTCCATTCCAATAGTTTTCGTCATACCCATCAAAATATGAAATAAATGGTGGAGGCATAGGTATCGATGTCGAAAACTGAAATCAACTGTCTAATCTGTCTGGCATGTCGAAAGAAGCACAACGTCTGTCGCGGATCTGAAATCGAATGAGTGAAAGCTGATGATCAGAAGAAGGGGCGCGATCAACGGCTGAGATGGCTCCTGAAACTGTGATGTTGTCTGGTGCTGAAAATAGGCTGGATGCGCTCTAAAAGTTGTCACGAACAACTTTTGTGTTGATGGCGAAATCCAATTTTGAGCAGAAGTAGCCCGAATGAAGAGAGAGAAAACTAAGATGGAAAGAGGAGAGAGAGTCTAGAGAGAGAAAGCCTCTATTATTTTTCTCTTTCTTTCTTGTCTTTTTTTTTTAATTTACGGCAACAACCCTCGTGCGTAACAAATTCGAGGGAATCTGTTTTGCAAATTAAATTACTAAGGGGGGTATCCTAGGGAAAAAAAAGTGGGGTCAAAGTGAGGTGAGAAAATGAGTGGGGGTGCCCAAGGTAAAGAAAGAGGGGGTTGAATAACTATTTTTAAGAGAAAGTAACTTTTTTGTCTACAAAAGTTACTTTTCCATAAAGGTAAATTTCTTTCTTTCACATTAGATAGGTAACAGAGAAGATTTCTCTTAATAACTAGTGGTCACATCACCCACTTAAGCCAAAGGAGTTGGAAAATTAAACTTTACCTGCTACTCCAGGTTATCAATAAGAGAAAAAAAAAGGTAAACTTTAAATATTCCTGACTTGCCACTGCAGCTTTTAGGTATAAAGTGACACTGCAGGTTTTAGGTAGAAAGAGGAAAGCCTTTCTTACACTTTCACCGGATAACCTAAAGTAGGAAACTTGCTTTGCAAGTTATCTCATATTCCTAAGCCAGAAACGTGAGGAGATTGGGTGCCAAGGTAACTTACCTTATCAGTCACAGTACAAAAAAAAAGGAAACTAGGAGTTTTCTCCCACCTCACGAAAGCTTGCCAAGGTTACCTTCTTCCTTATGGCAGGTGCTGGCCGGAGAAAAGACAACACTGGAAAATTACTGGAAAAAAAATTTGGAAACATGGTTGGAGTTAACACGGCAAGATGTTGATGCTACTATCTGAAAATCGAGGGATCCGACTGCAGGTTGTCCTTCCAAGCTGCTGATTTGTTTCAGTTGACTGAAGATGGAAATGGTTTGGGTGAAGGAAACATGGGTTGGACTGATGTTAAGATGGGTTTCTAGGGGTTGTTCGGGTGAAGATTTTATGCTGTTTCTAAGGTGGAAAATAAAGCAGATAGGGGAGGGTAATTAGGACCAAATATAGATGGAAGGGTTGGTGATGGAAGAGGGTTTGAAGGGACTAAATTTAGGGTTTCTGCAAATTTTGAAAGGGCTATAAACAAGGTTATCGGCTAGGGAATAAGTGTTTTGCCGGCTGGTTTGGATGGAGAATAAGCAGGGTTTGTGGGCTGCTAGGATGGTTGTTAGGGTCTTGAAGATGATGAACGAACCTAAATTCAGGGGCGATTCAGGGCTCAATCAGGGACTCGGATCGTTCAACGGTGCTTGGATCTTTCGCTCTGATAGCAAATTGATGCAGCACCGTGAAGAAAAATTGAGGAAAGGGGAGAGAAATAGACGAAAGGGGATAGAATTAGAAGAATAAGGGACAAAGAGACGAAAATAACCTGAAGAAGAGATGAAAATAAGCAGAAGAATAGACGAATTTAGGGAAAGAAGAGAAGAAATCAGAAGAGAGAAGAAGAAAACCAGAATTAGAGGGAAAAGAATCTTTATTCAATATCAATAATCATCAAAAGCTACAAAATAAGCTGTAAAGAGGCCTATATATAGGCAAATAAACAACTTAAGAACTAGAATCCTACTAAAACATGAACTCTTAAAGAAGCCTACGAAAATAAGAACTCTAAACAGAATATACTGCCTAAAATGGAAAATAAAATCCTAAAAACTAAATAACATGGAAAATAAATTCCTAGAAAATCTAAAGGGCAAATATGCCTCTTATTTAGGCCTAAAATCTGCATCACATTATCATAAGTATCTTCAACAAATCAGCTTGCTGATATTTTTACGAAAGCAATGACTTGAGCCAAACATATTTTTTAGTTCGTAAATTACTGCTTTATGACCCAATGCATCAATTTGAGACAGGGTGTATATAAGTCACATGGTGTGCATTAAAGTTATACATTTCTTAAATGTATGCAATAAAATAGCAGTTTACGGGATTGGGCCTGTAGCTCAATGATGAGGCTTTGTATCTCAACCTTGAGGTCGCAGGTTCGATCCCAGCTTACCTACCAAAAACAAAAGAATAGGAGTTTACTTTTATACCCCTCATCTCGTATAATGTAACAGTGGCACTTTTGTAAATGTAATGATTACACTTATTAAATAATACCTGCAAGTGACAATGCAAATGGAACATTGGTCATGATAACAATGAATATTCCCAATTTCCCACCATGCATATACCACTTATCCTCCCTTCTCTAACATGAGGCCATTATGCTAAATGGATGGGGTGAGGGAGTATTTAGGATAAAAAATGGATGAGAATATAGTGCACCCAACTTTTACAAATAAGAAGTAAAAACTCCCACTAGACCCCATAGGAGAATTTAGATGCCAACAAAAACCAACATGAAACATCACAAAAAATCACTCATAATATTTGATCATCCAATATCATAGTTCAGATCACTATCTGTCCCTTGATTATTCCCTTCTTTGATCTTCAAATGATAAACATTTTGAGAAACTAACTCCACTCAAGGTAATTAGTTCCATTTGACTTGATGACGGTGACCCTCATCCCAGGATTGTCAACTGACATAACTACTTCTTATGGATGGATTCATCCCCTTAAAGCTCGTGTCATATATAATGCCAAAAGTTCAAAATCACCACTCCCTTAGTGGGTTAATATTATTAAGTGGCTAAAATAGGTACAAAAACATCCTTGGAGATTCGATAGGTTTAAGCATGTTCGGCAGTCGGCAAACAAGGTGGCCGATAGTTTGTCAAGAGAAGGGGTGTCGTAGGAATCTTTGGCTTTGCTTGATTCTCTTCCCCCGTAAGTTGTAGTTACTGTTTTTTTTTCCTGGTCTTTTGTAGCTCTCTACTCTGTACTTTGACCATCTCGATCTCCTTTGCAATAAAATTGGAGATCATTCAAAAAAAAAAGTTCAAAATCAGCACTAATAATAAAATTTTTAAATATTTCCATTGGAGAATAGCAAATATCAAAAGGAGTAATCACAATATGCAGAGGAAAATAGCACAACTTCATCAAATCTTCGCGAAATTGCTTCGGATCACTTCTAAAAAAAATGCCACATCCCCTCAATCCAATCCCTACCAAAAAAAATAATGGTAAACATCTGCCCAACAAGATCATTTAGAAGTGAATGTCTTTAATTTTAAATGAGAAAACTTTTGAACTCTATTTAGATCTTTCCAAAAATGGTAAAAATATAAAAAACCTCTAAAAATTATGCTTCATTAGATTATGTGCCCAGAGACCCGTCAATGTGATCTTATCTTATAACTGATGATGTTAATCATGTGGTTGTATAACACATTCTTGATCTAACCTTGCAATTAACATCCTATCTTGTAGATCTTGATTTGCTTAATCCAGATCTGGTATTTGATCGTTGAGAGGAATGAAGGATAACTGGAAATTTGGTATATTTGCTCTCTTACCAAGTAGATGAAAACATAGAAAAAAAGGAAGCAAGGGAATAAATAAATAAGTTTTGAATGGATGGTTTGTAGTGTCGTACAGTCAGCAACATCCATTCTGTTAACCGAAATGATATTTACCAAAATAAAAGTCTTCAAATGGGCCAATCAAACACATCGTTGTAGCAAGGAGATTGAATACATTTGGACCAAACAACCATATCATGCTTTCCCTAGAACCTCCAGATACCTAAACTTAGATTCTCATTGAGACTCGGGGGCAAAGCCTGCCTTTCCGTACTCCAGTCCCGGGTGATCCGGGCTTTCCCTATCATATCCTCTTGGTTTTCCTCTCGAAATGGGAAATAAATAGATCTACCGGAAGGTCAAGGAAGTTGGTGACCTGATGCCCTATTATGTAAGGGGGAGCCGACGACCGAAGCCCCAGTGAACGGCGGCCGTAACTATAACGGTCCTAAGGTAGCGAAATTCCTTGTTGGGTACTCTCATGAATCTAGAGATCCGGGGATGGTTTGGCTCATAAAATGCGTTATTCTTACTTCTCATAGCCGCTCTAGCTCCTGATTTATGCCACTTCTGGAAACTACGGGACAATGTTGTCCAGCCCCTAGAATGCACAAGGAAATCCTATGCAAATGCATTGCTTTAAGTGAGTTACAGTGTTCAATTTACTCCTGAACCAACTATCCAGTTTGTATGATGCTTTTTAATACCCCATAAGGAAGGAGGACCACACTCTCATATGCCTCTTGTTCGCCCAACTTGACCAGCTTCTCTGTTAGCTAAAGTTCTTAGCAGAGACAACAGCCTCATGAACTGAGCCATCAAAATTACCATCCTCAAGGACCCCAACTAATCCACTTTGAGTACGCAAGGTGACCAGAACTACATGTGGTTACAAAATCATAGCTAACTTAGGAATTGCATTGCCTTTCAAAAAAAGCTTAGGAATTGCATCTATATATAATCTTTTTTAATGATAAAGACTTTATTAGAAAAGGAAGCAAAAACACAAATTCATAGGCCAGGCTGGTCACTAGCAAATAAACAAACACCAACAACGCTAATGCTCCAATACAATAAGAAAGACATCAGAAAAAAAGATAGAAACCTAAAGTACCGGCGATTATGTTGAAGCATCACACTGTGCCCTTCCAACTGGTCAAATAATCTCTTTGAAGTATTCTGCATTCTGCAAAACACAAAAGGGAAGCCATCCTTGGATTGGATCCACTCGATTAAGTTACTGGAATCTCCCTCAATAATCAATGGGTCCCAAAGAAGCAGAGCCCAAAAGCCGGTGCCTCACTGAAGGCCCAAGACATTCGCCTCATTGGAGTCCTATATACCAATCGAGGCAAAGGAGGTGAATTTGACAACCCCCCCCCCCCCCCCCCCCCAAACGCTAAAAATGCATCCAACTCCAGCCGACCCAGAGTTATCGATGCTAAAACTGTCAAAATCAACTTGATAGAATCCATAGGAGGGCGACCCCAGTTGGGGGCCAGTTTATCTCTAACCACACAGATAAACCTCCAATAGTCCCACAAACTTCTTAGCTCGAAGCAAAAGGGTCCAGCAAAGAGCTTGGAAGTCACTAGCCATTGAATAATAAGATTGAACATAATACCTATAAGAGCTGCTACGGATTTGACCTTCCTGCCAAAGACCCTCATGTCCCTTTCCTTCCACGACATCCATAAGATGGCAGGGACACAAAGGCTCCAAAGTCCAAAGCAATCTCCCACTAGCAGTCGAATAGTGGATCAACAGGCAGTCTATCGACTCGGCATGGCGCACCATATGAAGCAACAGTTGACAATGACCCGCCAAAAGGGATAACATGGTCCACCAATTGCATCTGCAGAATCACCCCAAGGTTTGGTCAAATACCAGATTATCTCTTTCATGCACCTCTTGGTAATCATCCTTATGCCCTCCAACAATTTAATAGTTTGTTCTGGTAGTGATCCCCACTTCTTGGATCCAAGTCTACAACTTACAATGCCATTTTTATTTAATCTTGCCAGTCATTTTTGGCACCCTATCCAAGCTCACTGTCAGTGATGTAGAGGAGGCTTAAGGTGTTGGTAGATTGGAAAAAATGACTCAAAGAAGGAAGCCAAGGCATTAAGTTAAGACTCGAGCAACAATTAAAACCATCAAAACATGACTCTATGAATGTGGTCCGTGTCGTGTTATCACGGTGTGAGCATTATGTATAACCACATTGTAAGGATCTTCATTGATGTGTCATAGGAGCAAAGTTTCAAACTCCCCCACGTCATAGTGGACTCCCCTGAGTCAACTCCCTTTAGCCTTTGCCGCATTCCGCATTTTGCTATGGCTACGTTCTGCGTTTTGCCTTACAAAGTCAATAAAAACTGCTTTGCCGAGTTATGACTACGTCAACCGAGTGCTCGACCATGTCATGCCAACTTGACCAGGATTAACTCCGACCACGTTTTGACCCGCATCCGCGTTTTGAGAGCATGCACAGTATACCTCAGTACCATTTATGGACATTTTTGAAGTTATAAATCACAAACATGCTTATATTATGTATGAGCTGGGATTCACTACACAATGACGTTACATTTTACTACTCATAAACTACGCGTGTATCAGGTTCGTTTTCCATCTATTATATGAGAGTAACTCACACACTGCCACATGATGGGATTTGATCCAAGTGACCCCAAGAGATATTTTTCCAAGAATCTTTTTTTTATTTTTTAAGTTGGCTCCAAGATATACTAACAAAATCAACATTTTAATTATATGCTAATCAGCATGTAAAAATCATAATGAAACCGAAACATGGAAAATCTGCTTTCCATATGCAAGTAGGCAAGATGAGCAAACCAATCCAGAAAATAAATGATGAATCCATGCATTATCACCTTCAAAAAGTTATACAACAACAACAACAAATGAAGAAAATTAGAACATCAAGAAAACGAGTAAGAAATTCCAAAAATGGAATAGATTCTGGCAAGTCCTGCATCGCGAGAATTAGAACATCAAGAAAACGAATGAAGAAAACCCTAACTATGAAATGCCACTGAAACAACAACAACAACAACACAAAAAATTAAAAAAGGGGAATTATAGACATAGAGTCTTGGCCTCTGAGAGTCGGTGGAAATTTCACAAAAAGAAATCGATTGGTAGACTAATCAGATGTATAGATACCTAAAATTCGTATAAAGAAAATAGAGAAAAACACAAGCATTAAGGTGAAAAAGAAAGTTCAATTCCTAGGGCAAAATAAAAAGATATATATATATATATATATATATATATATATATAGAGAGAGAGAGAGAGAGAGAGAGAGAGAGAGAGAGACTTACGGGAACAGAACCGAGCAAATGACTGGTAGGTAGACTGGTGTAAGAATCGTCCATGGCGAAAGATCAACAGAGAGTAATCTTGGATGAACAGAGAGTAGAAAAATTCATTTATCGTTGTGATTTCTGATTTTGGAGCACCAAACTCGAGACTTTGGAATAATTGTGAGGTGAGTCTGGTCAGCTGATTGTTTTAGAGGACGTTTTTACGTTGCGACTAAGCAATCTTTGATCGTCGCTACAACGAATTCTCTTTCACGATCAATGCGTAGGCCGTAGACCTGGCAAACGGGTGGTCCGGGTCAAAAATGACCCCTAAAATCTAGGCGTCACTAATCGTGGACCCGGACCCCACCCGTACGGGCCAGGTCGACCCACGGGTCACCCGTTTTTTTTTCTTTCATTTTACTATGCTGTGTTTTTCCCACACTATAATAGGATGATCCAAACCGTCAATGTGATGGGCAATAACGTAAATAGATTGAGCCCAAAAATATTATTTCCATAGGATGATCCTAACCCTCTGATCTATGTAGGAATCGCATAGTAGAAACCTCTATAGATCGGAGGGCTAGGATCATCCTAAGGAAATGATTTTTGGGGTACAACCTATTTAAGTTGTGTTCCATCACATGAACGGTTTAGATCATCCTATGATGTGGTCCATACAGTACAATCTGAAAAATACGGGATTATAAGGGCTTACACCATGTAAAATATAAATCAATTGGGGCCCACTTTATAAGATGATCCAAACTGTTTATTTGTTGGGGTAGAATGTAAATAGGCTGAACCTGTAAATCTTCTCCATGGGATGATCCTAACCCTCCCATATTTTGCCTCTACAGATCAGAGGGTTAAGTTCATCTTAAGAAAATGATTTTCAGGCACATCCTATTCCTGTTGTGACACAAAAAATGAATGGTTCGGATCATCTTATGAAGTGGGCCCCACTGTACTTTTTTTTTTTTTAAATACTGGACTTCACGGGGTATGCACCATGTAAGAGAATTTATAGGGTCGTGCCTGCCCCCCATATTATTTGGTTGATCCAAACATTCATTTGTTGGGCCGTGGCATAGATTTGGTGTGTGAAAATCTTCTCCCTGTGCCATCCATTTTAAACAACCAAATATCGGAGGGTTAGGATTATCCTATGAAGATGATTTTCTGGGCGCACCCATCTACGTCTGGGCCAAACAAATGAATGGTTTCGATCACCCAATTAATGTCGGCCCTACTGTTTTTGGGCTGCACATGCATGCACAGCTGTTCAAGTTATTAGGGTTTGTTTCTTTAGAAACTAGACTCCTCGAGTTTGAGTTATTACACACACAAAATGAGCACTTGAACCAACAGTATGCAACTTTTAATAGTGGGACCTTCAATTTATTATAACATCCCCTCCAAATTAACCATAATCATATCATTTACCTCAAAATCATGGAAAGAAAAAATTTCTTGATAAATTTTTTCCGTCGGAAATGATTTTCTTGGAATCCAAACAGGGCCTTGGTTAGTAGTTAAGTCCTTATGAGTATGTCCATAGTTAGTGAGGGTACACTAGTTGTTGGCAATAGTGAGGATCCATCCAAATTAACCATAATTATATCATTTTTATATGCATGATTGTTGGTGTTAGCCAATAACCATTGCCTTCCCCTTAACCTCCATAACCTTCCACAATTTGCAAACCCCTTATTTCCTTCAACCGATCAGCCAATGCCCATTTTCCTAACCACTAGCCACCTTCAACCATTCCACCTTAATTAAACCTCAATAACTCACCCTCATGATTCCCTGCACACCCATTTTAATTTCAAGAAGGATTTTCATTAGTTTCATAACCTTTTAGGTGCCATTTCAACATTTTCAACTGCCCTTCTCATCCCTTTCAACGCCACTTTCCAACCCTTTCAACAGCCCATTTTCCTTCTGATTTCCCTCTAATTCTTTCAATACCTTACCCTTATCCTACCTTAACCTTACCTCTCATACCTAAGCTTCCGCATTGCTAACTTTGTTACTCGGTATAAAAGCTTTTGGTAGAAGACAGAAGATATGATCATATGGGGGAATGGTGTCTGGTTGAAATACCTCCTAGGGTTTCAAAACAAGCAGAGATGTTCTGATACAGTTAAAAAATCTTCAAATGTATTTGACCCATTCATTTGCTTTCGGGAGCATTGGCTGGCCTCCCTATTGCAACAAGTGTTAAAGAGTGCTTTTGGTTATTGGATCAACTTTGCGCTCTGCCTAGGGGTGGATATGGCTCGGGCTGGTTCGGTTCTAGGGTAAACCTAGAACCGAACTAATCCCTATCAGTTACCAATATTGGGAACCAGAACCAAATCATGGAAACCTGGACTCGAATTAAACCAGAACCGAACTCGAATTAAACCAGAACCGATCCCTATCGGGTTGGTTTGGTTTGGTTTGGTTCCAAGTTTACCCAACTTTTTTTTTTTTTTCAGCCCCTCTTTCTTCAAAATTCAGCCCCCTTGTTCTCTTATTTCTAATGAAAATAAAAAAAGACTTTAGTTTTAACACTCCCTTCCAGCCTCGCTCCATCCAATGGCCCATATTTGCTTAGGTTCGAAAATCTAAAATTTGGTATGGGAATTGCTAGCCTCCTTCGCAGAAGCACCTTCGTGCTCCATCCTTTGCAAGTGATGACAGCAGCATATTTTGACTGTTGCTCTATTCATTTAATTCATCTAACATGGCTGTCACCACTTGCAAAGGATGGAGCACGAAGGAGGCTAGCAAATCCCATATGACGTGGCTGTCATCACTTGCATGACGGACCCCAAACCCAGAACCGAAAACCAACACTTCCAAAATCTTGGTTCCAGAAACGAACCACATTTTCAGAACCAAACCAAATAGGCTAGTTCGGTCCAGGTTTTTGGGTTGGACCCAAACCAGTTCCACCCCTACCACTGCCTTAGGATGTAGAGTTCAGCATTATTATCCAATGCCTTTCAGAAAGTACAGAGGGGCCCACTTCATAGGATGATCCCAACCGTGAATAGACCGTACCCTGTAAATCATCTCCACATGATGATCATATCCATCCAATCTGTAGAGGACTACACATTATAGAAACCTTTATAGATCAGAAAGTTGAGATCATGGAGACGATTTACGGATTACAGCCTATTTACATTGTGGTTCATCAAATGAACTGTTTGGATCATCCTCGAAAGTGTGGGCCCCACTGTACTTTCTGTAGAGGACTGCACACTACAGAAACCTTTATAAATCAGACAGTTAGGATCATCCCTATGGAGATGATTCACGGAGTACAGCCTATTTACGTTGTGGCTCATCAAATTAACGGTTTGGATCAACCTATGAAGTGGGCCCCAGTGCAATTTCTTACAAAAATAGACCTCACGCGCACACAACATATAAAATCACATTACTAGTATTTGAAAGTTGAGTCGCATTGTTTGCTCAAAGAGAAAGTAACTGTCGACACCCAGTGGATATGATCTTATTACAAGATGTAGTCATGGATTGATGGCTGAGTAAAATAACTTCCAGGGATTGAAGAATACCTCTTGACAGTGAGCAAAGGAAGATGAAGTAGTTCGTCCGAGGCAGCCGGCCTGATAATTGAAGGGTTTTAGCTCACTGCAAAATGCTTCACAAATGGGATACTTGACCACAAAGTCTTACAGCAATTAGAGTAACTGTTAAACAATTTACAGCAGAGTCTCTGTACAGAGTAGCAGCCTTTTGATTAAAGGGTCCTTAGCTTATAGGACACAACACAGCTCAGACCAGCAGAAGGAAGAACACATTGGCTTGATGACAGTAGTCACCCCCTGCACAAAAACGGAAAGACAAGAAACTAATAATGAGAATAGCCAGCCGAATCTCATCATTTTTTGGTCATGTGAAAGTGCGCACGCTAGATTTCATGTCCAATAATGGAGCAGTACTAGGGATCATAATTCATAAACATGAGAGGGCTGATTGAGATCTAGTGTATAGCCAATTTCAGTGTAAATGAACCACGGGTGGAGGTCGGTTGGACTAAAAAAATGGTGTGCATTTGGCTAAAAGAGGGAGAGACAAGAACTCTTTACGTTCTTCCATTGAATGACGAATGCAAGGACTAATACGAGATGAACAGTCTAGTGGAAGGGGATGAGGTAATAGAAGATAGAGATAGCATCAAGAACCCATTAGTGCACTACTTTTCAAAGCAGTATACGAAGGAACATAATTGGAGGCCTAAGTTCAGAGGCTAGAAAGAGACTACTAGGAGGAAGAAATCAGAAACACAATCTTTGGCAAGAAGAAAGATAAAGCTCCTAGGCCGGATGGTTTTTCTATGTCGTTCTATCAAAGTTATTGGGAGGTGACTAAGAAGGATCTCATGGCATGCGTTTCTGAGTTTCGTAGGAGAGGCAAGCTGGGAAAAATAATGAATATCACGTTCATCACCCTCGTTCAAAAGAAAGGAGTGACGAAACTTAAAGATTTTAGGCCGACCAGCTCGGTTGACTGTGTTTACAAGATTCTAGCAAATCCCTTACCTAGAAGAGTAAAAGAAATACTGATGGGCATTGACTCGTAGTAATTAAAGGGGCATTAGTGAAAGGTCGACAGATATTGGATGACACCCTTATTGCCAATGAAGTCATAGATATCAGGAGAAAAATGGGAGAGAAAGGACTCATTGGCAAGATAGATTTGGAGGTGGTGGATGATCACATGGACTAGAACTTTATGGACTATATTCAGATGAGGATGAGATTTGGCCAATATCTACCTTGTAAAGACCATGCAGTAGGCTTATTAGCTTAATGTCCTTTAGCTCTGTTGCCCCTTCTTTCTTGGTATGAGTGATAAAGGTAGTATTTGACTCCTTGCTCAACCTGCTCCACTTATGAAACTCGCCATGACCTCCTCCTTTATAACCTAGCAATATTCTGGCAAAAAGCCATAGAGAAACCATCTAGACCACGTGCTTTATCTTTGTTGATATACAAGAGAGCGTCTCTTACTTCCTCCTCTGAGAAATCCCTCTCCAATCCCCTCTTTTGGTTTGGAGTGATCTCGTAGAATATTAGAACTTCCAACTTTGACATTCACTTATACTCCTTACCGTATAGCTTTGAGGAGTATTGTACAATACTACAATGATACTTTTGATTGACTCCCTGTCCTCTATCAATTACTCCCCTTCTACCAGGCAATTAATAGCGTTTATTTCTTCATCAAAAAAATTAAAAGCATTTATCCTAATAGCATTAGCCATCTGATGGAAAAATTTTGAGTACTCATCTCCCTCTATTAGGCTATGTTTGGTTGTGCGGGGGTGGCCCTGAGAGTAGTAGAATAAGAAGTCAAATGGGAGGACACAAGTATTTGATTTGTCTAGAAGAATAGTGGTACGTAGTGTTTGGTTGCACAGCAGTTCTCTCGGAGAGTAGTGGAAAAAGTAGGAGTGTTATTACAAAAAAAAATAGTGAAGAGAGAGGGACAGTGAGGAGAGAGAGAGAAGGGGAGAGAAAAGACAAGGCCTTTTCCACTATTCTTCTACCAAAAATTAAACATTTTGGTAGAATTTGGTTGGAAGGTGAGTAGAGGGGACATTAGTGCCACATGGGTGCCACATGTGCAAAAAAGCAATAATGATGTCTGGAACATGTTGGAGAGTCAAATGGAACTTCAATGCAATGCTGGCAACCAGACAAGGAATCGGCATTCATTGGCATTTAAAATTCCAATGAATGATGAGCGTTTGTGCAACCAAACATACCCAGCGAAATAGCAAGGATTTTAATCTCCACCTAATTTCCTCCCTTCCCAATATTTCCTTGTGTTCTGCCTTTAATGCTATGATTTGTGGACACGGACACAAAGTGTCGGACACGGCAAACGTCCAAAATTTAGAAACAGGGACATGGCTAAAATAGAAATGATATATATGATACAACAACAAATATTATTTAAAGAAAAGCTAGAAAAGAGTTTATAATCAAAGAATAGTTAATAATAAAAGACGTAAATGCGATATGGAGTAATAAAACAGAATGTCACACTTGAAACGACACAAAAACGTGTCCACAAACCCACATTAAGTCCAACACTTATAGCAGTACATTTAAAAGTGTCCAAAGGAGTATCGACACGGGTGGACCCGCGTGTCGTGTTAGACACGGTAGGACACGTGTGTCAGAAGTAAATTCAAAGTGTCGGCCAAATCATAGCGTGCGGATGTAGCTAAGTGTCTGACTCTATTGGTCATAGTTCCCTGCTGTTGCGGCCGGTGCTCGTTTGCGCGCGCGTGAACCAACCCAACAAACAAGGAAAGGATGCCTCCCTGACTAATAGGGGCATCTGGCGACGAAAGGCTACTTCAATCTAGGAAAGAGCCGGAAACTCGAGAGGGTCGCCTTTGGAAGCTCTAGTGCCATCTTCTCTTGCCTTTCCTCCTCCCATAATTTACCAGCCCCTTCATGTCAAGGGACTATTGCTAGAAGAATCACCTCTTTTCTTTCTTTCTTCTTCTTTTTTTGAAAATGATAGCTTTTTGAATCACCTCTTCTCTAAATCTCCTCTTTCTCATATTCTTTCTGCCAAGCCTTGATCTTTTATTATAGAGCTTTAGCATCCTGTATAAAACAAAGCCTTTCCACACTGACTCCATACTTTCATTCCACCAATCTTTAACCTTCTTGTCGAAACCTAGAATCTCATATAAAGGCAGGTCCATTTTAAAGGGTTTCGTTTCCAGTCGAAGCCTTTTAATTCCAGCAACACCGGGCAACTATGATTTAGCAGACACTTTGAATTTATTGCCGACACATGTGTCCTTCCGTATCCGACATGACACCCGTGTCCACACGTGTCGACACTCCTTTGGACACTTATAAAGGTATTGCTAGAAGTGTTAGACTAAATGTGGGCGTGCGGACACGTTTTTGTATTGTGTCAAGCGTGACATTCGGTTTTATTATTGAATATTGTGTTCAAAATGGGAAATGCAACAATCCTGGCAAGGCAGATTTTCATTGCCAGTTGTCACTCGGAGTAATGGTAATAAATCTTGGAGAACCTTCACAAGAGTGTATGGGCCAGTTCGTAGAGCGAAAAAGAGCCTATTTTGGGCCGAACTGATGGCGGTCAATCAAATGTGGAATTTTCCATGGTGTATTGGAGGAGATTTCAATGAAGTTAGATCTATTGAAGAAAGGCTAGGATGCAACAGGATTTCCAAGGGTATCATCGATTTTTCAGATTTCATTGCCACCAATGAATTGGTGGATTTGGCTCTATCTGGATCCTCGTTCACTTGGTATAGGGGTTCTAGCCGCAGCAGGCTAGATAGATTTCTTATCTGCCCGCACTGGCTAGCCTCGGTACTTGACGTCTAATAGAAAGCTCTTACCCATTCTGTGTCAGATCGTTGCCCGATTCTCCTTTATCCAAGACTGGAATTATGGGGTCCCTCACCTTTTAAATTTGAGACTGCTTGGTTGGAAATCCCGAAGATGGAAGAGAAGATGAGAGGGTGGTGGGTCTCCAATAAAGTTGAAGGTCCAGTGGATGTAGTAATCGGGGAAAAACTTCAGTTTATTAAGTAACAGCTGGAAGAATGGAATGAGGACAGAGCGAAATTGTGTAATGAGGAAAATATGGTTGGAAACCAGAGTTGAAAATATAACTTCTTCAGAGGAAAATAATTCGGCGGGGGATGAGGAAAGGGAGGAAATGGGTAAGACTAAAGGAAGAACACAAAAGACAATTACTACAAGAAGAAATTTCTTGGCGGCAAAAGTCGAGGGCAAGATGGTTGAAAGAGGGCGATAAGAATACAGCTTATTTTCATGTCATTGCTAGTGCTAGAAGAAGAAGGAACCGAATTGAGTCTTTAGAAGTGGATGGAGCTTTATCCACTTGCAAAGACCACATCATCCGCGAGATAGTTGGTTTCTATGTTTCTCTTTATTCATCTGAGAGATGTTTCCACCCTGAGCCTGCTGATGTGGAGTTCAGTATCTTGGAGGAAAGGGATAGTGATGCTCTGGAAAAGCCATTTGAAGAAAAGGAAATCGAAAAAAGGGTCTTCTCTATGGCTAGGGATAGGGCCCCGATGGTTTTTGTCTTGCTTTTTTCCAAAGCTGTTGGGAGTATGTTAAAGGGGACATTATAAAAAAAATTCATGAATTTTTTGAGGGGATGGATCTAGACCGCAGTAGAGGAGCTACTTTTATAGCCCTCATTTCAAAGGTCAATGGCGCATCAAAAGTTTCACAATTTCGCCCTATCAGCCTTGTAGGGTGCTTATATAAGATTCTTGCAAAAATGTTAGCCGAAAGACTTAAGCATGTTCTCCCAGCCATTATATTAGAAAATCAAAGTGCTTTTGTTTGCTAGAGACAAATCTTGGATTGCTCCTTGATAGCCAATGAATTAGTGGACTAGGCATACAAAACTAGCATGGGCGGGGTGATTTACAAATTAGACATGGAGAAAACGTAAGACAAGGTTATATTGCCTTGACTATATGTTTGGGAGAATGGGCTTTGGAGATAGATGGAGGGGCAGGATTTGGAGCGGTTTATCTTCAGCAGGGTTCTCTGTTATCATAAATGGCTCCCCAAAAGGTTTCTTCAAATCATCAAGAAGGCTTCGTCAAGGAGATCCACTATCTCCTTTTCTCTTTGTTATCGTTGTAGAAACTCTAAGCCGGCTGATAGATAAAGGGAGAAGAGAGGGTTTGATAGGGGGGTTCAAGATCGGCCAATCTGAATCAGAGGTATCGCACCTTCAATTTGCGGATGACACCTTGTTATTTGGCACTCCTCAAGCACTGCAAATCCTAAATTTAAGGGCAACTTTAAGATGTTATGAGTTGATCTCAGGCCAAAGAACAAACTTCTCAAAATCCAGATTTTTTACAATAAACATTGACCATCAAGTGGCGATGAATCTTGCCGGCAATATGGGTTGTAAATTGGATCATCTTCCAACCACCTACCTTGGCCTACCTCTTGGGAAGGGACGACCTAGCAAGCTCTCATTGGAACCCATTGTGGAAAGAATTGAAAAAAGGTCAGATCCATGGAAGAGGAAGTTAGTTTCTAAAGGTGGCAGATTAACTCTCATCAAGGCAGTCTTGGCAAACATCCTTATTTATCAGTTATCTATTTTCAAATGCCCCATGAGCGTCATCAACGGATAGATTTTTAGGAGAGGGGGGGGGGGGGGGGGTCCGACGAGAAGAAAGGTATTTCGCTAGTAAAGTGGGAGACTGTTTGCAGGCCTCTAAAAAGTGGTGGGCTGGGAATTAGAAGAGTCAAGGAGACTAACATGGCTCTCTTGGGAAAATGGTGATGGAGATTTGGCAAAGAACATTCACAATTATGGACTAAAGTCAGTAAAAGTAAATAAGGTATAAAATCGGGTCTTTGGGAATCTGATAACATTTTTGGCAAAAAAAGAGTTACAGTTTGGCGTGACATACTCAAAATCAGATTTCGGTTCAATTTGGGTACGAGATTCAGAGTGTATTCTGGAGATCGTATTAGCTTCTGGGGTGATGCTTGGTACTCTCATGTCCCTTTGAATGTTCTGTTCCCTTCCTTCTTTGAAGTGGCTAGTCAAAAGAATGCTTTTGTGAAGGACTGTTTTGAAAGAGATGGGAAACGAGTTAAGATGGTTTCCAAGGTTCAGAAGGCACTTCTTTGATAGAGAATTGGATTATGTTGCTAAATTTATGGAAATTTTGGAAGGCTGCTATATTAAGCGATAGGGTGGGGACAAAAGGATATGGATCTGGGATTCGTCTGGTATTTTCTCTGTAAAATCTTTCTATTATCAGCTTTTGCCTCTCTCTGTTTCCCCCACTGGAGCAAAAGTGTGGAAAATCCAGGCTCCACCAAGGGTGAGCTTCTTTGGTTGGGCAGCCGTCAGAGGGCGAATCCAAACTATACATTCAAGCAATAGCCATGGTCATATCTTGGGTGAGAACTACCCCTATGTTTTTATTCGTATCGGCTCATGACTTATGGGAGAGATGGAGGATAATATGCAATAGTAATGAGTCGCGGCCCATCACAGATCAAAACTGGGAGGCTCCTCCGGCAGGTATGTTCAAGCTAAACTTTGATGGTTCTAGCTTGGGCAATCCAGGTCCGTCGGGGATTGGTGGAGTAATGAGGAATTCTTTGGGTGAGGTGTTATGGTCTTTCTCTGGTCCCATTGGGACGGCGGATTCTAGTGAGGGGGAAGTAAAAGTTGCTCATCAAGGCATTAAGTATATTCCAAGTGAAATTTTGAGCTCGTTAATTGTGGAAGGTGACTCAATGAATGTAATTAGATGGCTAAGAGGTGTGCGAGTACCGCCTTGGAGGTTTGCATCCTTGTTTGATGAAATAGAGGATCGGATAGGTGATTTTGCCTTAGTTTTCAATCATATTAGAAGATAAACAAACCAATAGGCAGATAGATTAGCTCGAGATGGGGTGGATAGGCTTAGTTTGGAGTTGTTTGATTTCCTCCCTCCGTAATTGTATTTTTCCATTGTATTTTTTTTCTCTCTTTTTCGCTCTTGTTCTTTGGGCTTGACTGTCTAGGTCTTCCCTTCTTTTAATGAATTGCTACCATTCAAAAAAAAAAATTTATTAAGTCTTCTTTTATTATAAACTCTTCTTTTAGGTTTTCTTTAACTAATACTTGCTGCTATATCCCCTCATAAACCTAAACCCGAAACAAACTCTTGTTTCAATACTATGTTCATTGTATCATAAATGGTCTTCTCATTGTATATTGGGGACGGAAGAGAAGTAGATTAAATTGATGAATGTGTTATTATTTGAGTATGTCATATTAGTTTTAGATTATAGTTGATTAATTCTAATAGTTATTAGTTTGTTTAATTATATATATATATATATATATATATATATATATATAGATAAAACGGTTCCTACACATATGTGTAGATAAGTTATCTACACACTAGCTTAAAATACAGTGGGGGCCACATTATTTGGGTGATCCAAACCATTCATTTTTAAGGCCCTCACATAGATAGGGTGTCCATAAAAAATCTGATCCATAGGATCATCCTAACCATTCGAACTATGGAGGCAAAAAATGGACTAATTTGTGAAGGTGTAAAGACATCCATTTTACCTCCACAAATCGTAGGGTTGGGATGATCCTATGGATCTGATTTTTTGTAGACACCCTATCTATGTGAGGGCCTTTAAAATGGATGGCTTGGGTCACCCAAACAATGTGGGCCCCCACTGTATTTTAAGCAAGTGTGTAGAGAACTCTCTACACATATGTGTAGGAACCGTTTTCTCATATATATATATATATATATATATATATATATATATATATATATATATATATATAAGGTTCCTGAAGATAAAGCAGAACGAGGTTCCCAATCAACACCTAGTTTATAAATTTCCGGCAAGTTTTCCTAGGTGTTGATGGGAAGCCCAATTTATACACTAGGTGTTGATTGGGAACCGTTTTCTAAGACCAAGATGCTTTAAAAAAAGGTTCATTGGGCTTCCCATACTCTTATCTATAAAGATGAACAATGCCCTATTATCATTAAAAAAAAACAATGCCCTATCACGGAAATGGCTATGGAGAAGAGCAGTCTTACCTGTGGACTAGGGTTATTGAGAGGAAGTACGGTTACCATCCTCATAGGTGGTGGTTTTCAGATGACCGATATTGGAGTGATGGGTTGGCACTTGGCAGTGTGGAGGGATATTCTGAAGATAAAGCAGATGTTTGACGAGGGCATCAGGTCCACGTTTATAAAGGGTACATGATAAAATTATGGCATGAAAAATGGTGTGAGGGGTTAGTGCTGGCTTCGGCTTTCCTTGATTGATTTGCAGGGGCTTTAGATAAGGAGGCATCCGTTAATAGTGTTTTCAATGGGAGGGGCGAGCTTAACGGAAAATCAGGTTTAGAAGGAAATTCTTTGACCAGGAAATTGATAGCACAGCTCGTTTACTAAATCCGTTAGAAGCTTACTAAAGCTTTTGTTACATTTTTATTATTTCTTTTCGAGATTAATTTTGTAGGCATCACTGACCAGTAATTGACTCGCAGAAGTCCACAACTGACTCAAGAAGCTGAAGTCCACAACTGACTCAAGAACCATCCTGGTTCTCAAACCTTGGTAGAAACTGTGAACAAATAAAAGAACACATCCCTGAGTAGTGGAGTCTATTTTCCTGAAATTCCTTTCAAATCATAGGCACCACCGGGTAGTGACTTCCTCAAGTTCACAGTTAACACGAGCACCATCTTATCAAACCTTGGCAAAATGGCACTGAGTATGTGAACAAATACAGGTCATAGATATCCAGGGAACCTACATTGTTTCATAAATTTGTTCTTTAGAATGGGCATCAACAACTCAATTGGCAAAGCAAAGTTTAGAATCAACATTTTATAATACATCAATTATAAGAAACTAATATAAAAATTGACTTCCTAAAACAAAACGAGAGAGCATCTTATGTAATCAATACAAGATGAACACTAGATAAAGAAAACGAACATTTATCGAAAAAGTGAAACAAAAGTTTCTAAACAAAAAAAAAGATAATGAGACGATCTACATCTACTTACATCCTATAAACTCGACAGGAATATATGACTACATCACAGCTCACTATAATTGCGCCACACTGCACGGAACTCCTCACGGAATGTGTTCAGACGAGCTTTCAGGTTAGGTGTTCTAAAGCTCGCATGAAGAATAGTAGCTGCATACACATGAACACATCACAATAGTCAAGGAGAACAAGTAGTAGAATAATTAGCTCAAAAAAGGTCAGCAGAACTGCAAAATAAGATGGGTATGGTATTTACCTAGAAGACCAATGACAAATGCCCATAGGACGGTGAGGAGATTACAAGAGGTGAACCACAGGATACAACTGGCTATAAAAAGAAAGAAAAAACCGATATCAGACACTAATGACCAATCTACATTTTTCTGCCCAGATATATTGAAACTTTAACCTAATTTCGATTATGAAAACAGCATCTTCAAAGAACTCCTGATACCTGCTGAGAATATCAAGACAAACATCCAGCGAGGCTGCCCACATATATAAATTGCTCGTTTCACCGATGGACGCCCACGAATAACAGGCCTGCAAGTAATGACACTCTGATCAACTTCTGCTAATAATACAACAGTGCAACAATGATAAGTGCTGGACAAACACAATACAAGGAGAGGTAAGAGCTCTTACGTTATAGGGGCACGCATCTTCGCAGCTAAATGTGGAGAAAACTGTCTTACAGTCCGTGTTATCTTCTCGTTAAAAGCAACTGCAAAGCTGTAACAAATACTCAGAAATGATATATAATGCAAAAACAACCAATGGCTGCTAGAAAGTAGACTTACAGAATTAAGTCACTCAGTCTCAAGCAACAACAAAGATAAAACACATTCTGGAGTTAAAAGCAACTGCAAAGCTGTAACTCAAATACTCAGAAATGATATTTAATGCCAAAACAACCAATGGCTGCTAGAAAGTAGATTTATAGATTTAAGTCACTCAGACTCAAGCAACAACAAAAAGAAGGTAGAGAGAAAGAAAGGTTAAAGCTCGGTACTACCAATACTGATGAAAAGAAAAATAGGAAAGCAACCATTTCAAAAAAAATAAAATAGGAAAGCATCATAAAATTGTGACATGCAGGAAACGGAAAGAGAAAGTGTGTTCCTATTATATTTTTATGTTTACCAATGACAATTTATGTACCATAGACAGACAATACGTCGGACATGGAAAACCTATAAAAAGAACGAAAGGTCAACACATCTGTACAATTATATGATAATATTGAAGAAACATTATTACAAGATATTAGTCTGTGCAAGGATAAAGACAGTTGACACAGGAAGAAAGGGCAGTAATTCAAACAAAACCAAAAAAAATAAAATAACACAGGTGTAGACAGCACACTATGATCATGTTTAACATGACATTAAGCACCCCCAGGTTGTGTGTTCCAATTATAATTAGTTTTTCTCTCTTGAATGTTCCGAAGCAGTTTTATCATTTTCAAAACTCTGCCTGTTTTCAAAAATATGGAAAATAACTTGAGAGATAAAGGATGTTTTACTTAACATATAAGTTGAAGCAAAAGATATCCCATCATTTTGTCATAAAAAAGAAGAAGAAATCCATCATTTAAAAATACCATCAAACCTTTTTAAATGATGTAAATCCCACTCGGGTGTGGTTTCATACAATTGCAAAAAGGCCGAGCTTAAAACAAAATCTGGCTTATTACGGGTGAAATTGACATTTTCACAGGGTTTTATGCCCTTTGACAGGGCTTTTCGTTGTTCAGTAGTAAAACTGATTATTTGGTAGAAAAAAAAAATTTCGACGGGGTTTTACTTCGATAAGTGGTAGAACTGGTCGATCGACAAACTCTTACGTAGATAGGCAGTAAAACTAGTCATTTGACACTCTAACAAGCTGAACCGGGTAAAACAGGGTACAATGTGGTAAAAAGGCACCTAAACTGCCTCTGGAGTGTTTACTTTCGATTGGGACTCTTCCAGAATATTCTCCTACTCAAATAGAACCTCTAGGAGGATTAAATTCAAAATTTAAAACCTTGCATATTGTGTGCACGCTCCCACTATGACTTTCACTTAAGAGCTTCATTATCCTCTCCAAACCTCCAATGCCACTTTCCAAATACTACTTTATTCTTATTGATTAGATTTCCCATCACCAAACCTCCACCCTTCTTCTTTTTTGGACCTCTTCCAAATTGAGTAAATGCTAGTAGCCTCTTCCCTTTTCTTTTCATTTCCATGAAAAGTTCCTTTGAATTTTCTATTTTCTTTGCTACACCAAGAGGCATCTTAAATACAAATATGTAGTAAATCAAAAGATTTGACATTTGAGTGCTTGCTTAATGAGAATGATGTGGCCATCTAGAGAGAGTAGGTTTTTTTCCCACCCCGAATGATTTTTCTCCACTCTTTCTATGACCGGAGACCATAGAGCCCCCGTGGAATGCCAAAAGGGAATCCTAAGTAAGACATCAGATAGTTTCCAACCATGCATCCAAAATCTCCAACATAACATCCAAAATCTCCTCCCAACTGCTCCATTTTCCTTTCTTCCACATTACTCCCTACCACCACACTTTTATGCAAATTAATTTTCAGTCTTATTGTAGCTTGAGCGCCCCCAACCCCCCCCCCCCCCCACCCCCGCGCGCCGGGGATGACTTTTAGCTTCCTTACATCACATGCACAAGTGATGCACTTACAAAGATGAGCGTATCATCTGTGAATTGTAGATGACCAACTGATCCAACATTTCTGATTCTAACCCCCACAATCACACCCCTAGCATCTGTCAAAGAAATCATTCTATCGGGAGCTTCTCCAACAATTGTGAAAAATGAACGGAGAAAGTGGATATCCCGGTTGTAACCCTCTCGGACTAGGGCAAAAGACTTTAGGCGACGTGTTGATAATGATTGAGGATAGAGCTCTCATTCATCCTCTCCACTTTTCTCCAAACCCATCTTCCATCGAACATAATCAACTAACTCCCAATTGAGGTGATCATAGGCCTTTTCCACGTCAGTTTTGTGTACTACTCCTTCAATAGGTCCATGGAAGAGGCCATTTCCATCGCGAAGGATTCAATCCAGCCACAGGTTCCCCTACGGCTACCTTGTTACAACTTCACCCCACCGTTGTATGTGCCAATAAGACTACACCACGATCCATTCTACAACGATTCATACCATTAAACGTGAGGGGCCAACAATTCCTTCGATCGCTACTACTTTGGAACCCCGTCCTATGAAATTCTATGTATTTTTCTTTCTTCCACGTCTCTAGGCACTCATTGACTACTACAACTCCATCTAAGATCTGCCTGCGTGCCACACGCTCCTTGGAATAGAGATATGACCTCCACCGTTACCTTCCTAAATCTTCGTGCTAAGGTTTTTGCAATTATCTTATAAACATTACCCACTAAACTGATTGGTCTACAGCTTTAACCACTGACTACTAAAACTCCATATAAGATCTGCCAGCCTTCCACATGCTCCTTCGAATAGATATATGATCTTCACCATTATCTTCCTAAATCTGCGTGCTAAGATTTTTGCAATCATCTTATAAACATTCCCCGCTAAACTGATTGGTCTACAGCCCTTTACCTCTCTTTGTACCTCCATTTTAGGAGTCAACATGATAAAGTGTGTTGCATGGATTCAGATTAGTGTGTTGGGATCCGGCACGGATTCGAGGTGTCAAATTCGCAAACCCAAAAAAGTAGGATTCGTGGATTCCGTAATTTTTATTAAATAAATTAAATTAAATTAATATATGTGAGTGTGTGTGTGTGCGCGCGCGCGCGTGTGTGTGTGTGTGTGTGTGTGCATGTGTGTGTCTGTATTCATGGAAAATTTGAGGGTGGAGGGTTGAGACGTTAGGAGTTTTATTAAGAGATTCAAAGAAGTGGGAAGAGGGTCGATTTTCAAGGGTGGTGGCGCTAGGGTTTTTATTAAGTACGGGCTGTGCTTTTAATTTTTTTAAAAAAAAGTTAAGCAGAAAATGTATTTAAAGTGAAAATATATAGGACTCGCATGTTAATAGTTAGATAACAATGTCAGATTCGGCTGAGAAACAGGATTCGTGCGGGACAAGGCTAAAAAAAAGAATCTAGATGTGTCCCATACAAAACCATGTCCAATTCGGGTGTCAAAACGTGTCGACACGGATTCGGCAGTGCGTGGTGGTGGTGGGTGGGTGTGGAGAGGGGGGGGGGGGGGGGGGTGGCCTAAGTATCCGTGCAACACAGGTGATAAATGTAGCCCATATGCTCGAATTGAGAGTGTACCTCTCGTAAAACTCATCTAGCTTTCAAAAGGTCTCCTTACATCCTCTAGTAAAAAGAAAGTGTAAAACCATATGGGCTCAGGGCTTTATCACACCACCACCCCACCCACCCTCGGGGCCAAGGCACACACTGCTGGTCTTGCCTCTGCTTCCTCAAATTTAGCCTCCAACTAGACTTTAGATTCTCTTGACATTTGTCTGAAGACAATTCCTTCAATTTTTGGACACTCTCTCTCCTACTTGTTGCAGATAATTTCCTCTTAAATTCTGGAGCCATAAGTCTTTAGACCTTGCCTCCATCTCTTCCCATAGGAGAAGCATATTCTTGGCACAAATTCTCTTTGGGTTTCATATTCAACATTTCGTCTTACCTCTTTTGACTCCTTATCAAATATTTCCACCCGCCTTACAATATCTACCTTCCTTGCATCAATAGAACCGAAGTTGTTTATCCTCCATTCCTTAATTTTTCTTTTATTTACAATCTGTAGTTTTTTGGTGAACCTGAAATCTTCCCAACCTTTTATCTTTGCCTCTTCCTAGGAAGACTTTAGTTTCTCCACAAACCTCAGAACTCTTGGCTACACATTACCGAATCTAAAAGGGTGGGAGCTTCCGTTCTTTCATCATGCCAGAATAGACTCGGACGTACATGATCTTAAATGGGTCCTCTCACAACCCTTTGAATCAAGCCATTATACTTTCACGACTTCTATTTGTCCAAGTATAATTCAACCTATCCAATGGCAAATCAACTAGATTCAACATGTTTATAACCTCACTAAATTTTCTCATGCCTGTAGTATCTTTCCTTCTTCCTATTTTCTCATTGGTGAATGTGATGGTATTGAAATCCCCGCCTATGCACCACAACCCAGCAGTCCAACTCCCCACCTCGATCATCTCCTCATTAATCCTTCCTCAGCCTAGTATTATTAGGTCCATAGGCCACTGGCACTGTCCATTTGAAGCCGATACCTCTAAAAGAGATTTTAACTGATACAATGTAATTTTTTACCTTGCGATCGTCTAATCTGTAAATTTCATTATCTCAAATTATGAGTATCCCTTCAAACTTATTCTTATTTCTTAAAAGCCTATTTAACATTTCCATTTCCCCATAACTGACAAACTACTCTCCTATTTACATCTTCCATCTCTGTTTCCTTAATCATCAAGATACCATTGCAGCCTACTATTTCCCAAATCACATTCTTCTTGTATTCATCCCCCGGCCCGCTTATATTCCAACTAATTGTGTTCATCATGTAAACATTTTCAGCAGCCTATTATTTCCATAATCACATTCTTACTTTTTTCAGCCCCCATACCCTTTATATTCCAGTTAATTTTTTTTTTTAATGGTAATATTCCACCTAATTATGTTCATCATTAAACCACATTTGCTCCATCCCCCCATTCCTCCCCCGGTTTCCTACAACCTTTCGTATCATAGTTCACAGATGAACAAAGCCTCTTCACCTCCCTTGCTAACTTAGATTTTGACTTAGCTTTCCTTTCCCACGCCTTATCATGCCTCTCTCATTTATTGATCGTTTCCAGAGCTTTTACTCTCTTCAATCTCAACACCTATCTTCCTTCCAATTTTAAAGACTTCATTAAATCCTCAACTGAGTAATTCGTGCTTGAGGTCAGGTCTTGTCCGTGGTCGTCCTTCTCCTCATCAAAGAATTTCCCCTCAATTACCTCATTGTCTCTCTTTGTAAACCAACCATCCACCATTTTCTTATCGCCTTCCTCACTTTATGCCCACTTTGCTACTTCTAATCAGTATGTCTACATTTCTTAATATTGCAGCCTTGAGGTAATGGACTAAGAGAATCGGAGAATCGGATTTGGGTGAGTTACCTTACGTCGAGTTGGGCAAGTGTGAGTAGGAGTTGTCGGTGTCCATCGCTGTCTCTTTTCCTATTTCTTCGCTTTCTCTGTCTTCATCCAGCACCTTTTGAACATAGTGGCCAATGTGGGAAGCAAAGGCCCTCGGGAAGGTGGGAAGCGCCAGAGAAGCTTGAAGGGAAGCGATGGGGAAACATGAGAGGAAGCGACGGGGAATAGTGAAATAATTGAATCAATGCGAAGAGTGAAATAATTAGAAAAAATGACAAAATTTAAAAACAAGAAAATTCCAGTTTCCAGCCAACATAAGCAATTTGAATCCACCAATCATAAATTACATGCAAATCCAAGAATACAGTTAGACCATGTTTGGCAGACATAAAAAAATTTCCATAAAATATTAGTTTATCCAGTCTTGGGAGAAGGGCAAGGAGGATGGGAGAGGGAGAGAATTGAGAAGGCGTGAGCGAGGACTGAGGAGAGGGGGGGCAGATAGCCGAAAATAGGGAAAATAAAAAAATCAATTTTGAATATAGTTTTTTGTCTACCTATTTTCAGCTAATTAGCATCATCTCCTCACTCCTGCCCTCTTAACTCTCTCATTCTCCCACTATTTCTACCCCTTTCTCATCACTTGGAAAACTTAGGCTGCGTTCGACAACCATTCTCCTTATTCTCATTCTATGATGAAGAATCAGAATACATTATTTTGGTTACTTCTGGCAATAAAATCCCGTTCGGCAAACTTAGGTGTAAGAATCATTTTTTTTATTTTTTGTGGCGGAATGACGTTCGGGCGTGGCAAAACAAAATGATTCTGGATTTTTTTAGGGTGGGGGCGAGGGGAATGGAGTAACAGCAGGATCGAATAAGCCGGAAAGATCCACAGAGATTGTTCAGGTTGGTTGAGGAATTTCTGTTAAGCACTATATTGCTGTCCTCGTGTTGGCGAGGAAGAGGAGAGTGAGAGAGGGATTGAGAAGAACTGGTAAGGGATTGCATATCATCTCCGATCAATCGAGCCCCAAATTTCCCTTACTTTTTAGGGTTCTCCTGCTTTCTTCTCCAAGAAATACATCATCTCTGATCAATCCTCCCCCTTTCAAATCTCTGCTTCCCTCTGATTCAAATCGAATAGAGAGAGGGGGAGAGAGAGAAAGAGGGAGGGAGGGAGATGACACCTATTTTTGAATCGTTCAGAGTCTTATGCAGTCAGTAGGTAGGAGGGTTGGAAGGAGAGGTGAGGCGAGGAGGGAGAGACTTCACCTCGAAAAACTCATTAAGTAGATTTTTCAAAGGGATAAATTGTCGCTACAGAGAATCGCAGTTTAAAAGCCCAATAATAAACAAACTCATTTTTTCTCGGGTATACCGAACAGCATTTTTTTTATTTTTTCAGATCTTTTAAGTAGAAAATAGCAAAAACCCATTCTAAGAATGGTTGCCAAACATGGCTTTAGTGTCTTCCAAAGTTCAGATATTTTGAGCAAGAATCAAACAAGAGGCACAGAATCATACAAGAGCAAAAAAACAAAGCAAATTGGGGAAACATGATTCCCGCAGTTCGGAAACACGCTCACCAAACTGAGGAAACGTGCTTCACGCACGTTTCAGAAATGCGCTTCCCCAATTTCTGGGAAGCAATGCAGTAATCCACCTATCTTTTTCATTTCAAAAATTTCACCCAACAATGTCTTCCTTGGCAACTAGTTACCAGCTGACGGTAAATCCAACGCTGTTCAAATTTACTCCCTTGTTAGTTGTGCCACAGGTTTTTAATTTTGATTTTTGTTTCGTTTTCGATCGCCACAGAAATGGAAGTGTTGCGGTTTCGATAGGAAATTTCGGTGGAAATCTTAAAATCGGGAAAACATATTGAAATGTGTGCAAATGATAGAATATAAAGATAAAACTTCAGGAAATGCTAGAATACGCACAAATACATACTCAAAAAACTATCACATAAGCAAGAAAATCATCCATAATTGTTTAAAAATACCGAACACCTACTAACATGCACTTTCGCACATGTTTGATAATTTAGTACATACCAAATTTCACATGCAATTCATATAAATATTTATACATAATACATACACCACATTTTGCATACAATTCGTGTAAATAAAATTATGTAATACATACTAATATAGTATACCGATATTACAGTTGAGATTTTGGTTTGTGCATTTCAGTAGTTTCTGTGGGGATAGAAACAGAAACATTTCAGTCGTTTCATATCAATTTCGGTGGAAATTTAAAATCATGGTTGTGCCCGACATCATCACATGTTTTTTCCCACTCGACCGACGACTGTCTATCTTTTGTCAAACCCTTGCAAGTCCACTCTTCCTTGGTTACCACCTTGATTTGACGACTACCTAGCATCCCTTATCTCTTCTGACCGAGCCCATCTTGCTTGTCTTCCACTAAAATCACCATTAATGAGGTGGTCCATCACTTGATTGTCTTTGCCCTGCACGTCAACTCCTCTTCTTGTGGGCCCAAGGGTCGTCTTCAACCTCTCGACGACGGTGGTTTTTTTTTTTTTTTTTTTAAATGATAATATATTAAAAGGGGCCGAGATGGACCACACGAGATAAACAGAGATTCAAGAAATAATAAAACAAAACAGCAAAAATGCATCAACAAATCGCACACTTCTCACGGAGGAAGGAAATCGAACCACTCCAACCCTTCCTTAAAAACTCCAGATTGAGCGAGGGAGTCCGCTTCCCCATTTGCTTTGCGACGAACATGCTTACAAACAATGGAGGATTCCTCAATAAGATCGTGAATTTCCTCAAAGTAGTTTAAAAATCGCCACGGAGGAACCACTTGCCCCGATAACCAACCGATGACATTTGAAGAGTCTCCTTCCACAATTGTCCTATCATAAGAATCCAAACTGAGACTCTTAATCCCCTGATATGCTGCCCTTACTTCCGCTTCAGTCAAATCAGATATTCCAATTGGTCCTGCGAAAGCCCACGACACTACCCCTCGGGAGTCCCTACAAAGGCCTCCGACCCCCGCTGGACCCGGATTTCCAAGACAGGACCCATCAAAATTCAATTTAATATGACCATCAGGAGGGGCTTCCCACTTTAGGCTTGGCTTCTCTCTTTGCAGACCTTCAAAGCACACAATGTGCCACCCCTCCCAAAGATCGAAGGCTGAGACAAACTTAAACAAAGGGATAATTTGGACCCAGAAAATAACTAACGCTATAATTTTAGTATATAACCAATAAGCTGACTTTGCCACCCCTTCGAATACTCTCGAGTTTCGTTCCTTCCAAATTACCCACCACAATGCTATCAAACATAACCTACAGAGCACCTTACCTTTTTTCCTCCAGGGCACAAGATCCCAACTCAAAAATAAATCTGCGAGCGACTTGGGGAAAACCCAACAAATGCCAAATCTAACCAGAATGAGGGCCCAAATCGCCCTTGAAAACTTACAGTAAATAAAAAGGTGATCAATCGATTCCCCATCCTCCATACAGAGCGAACAATGATCCACCAGGCACAAGCCCCGTTTTCTAAGAAAATCAATGGTCTGAATCCTCCCATTGCACACTGCCCAACTGAAAAAGGAGACCGATGGGGGGCCCAGAAACTTCCAAATACCAGCACAGCTAGGGGATCCAGTCCCAGGTAGAAGATGATGATAAAAGGATTTCACTGAAAAAATTCCAGAAGCAGTCCAACTCCAGATCCGTTTGTCCACCCCACTCCTTTTTATATAACACCCCTCAATAAAAGTAAGCAGGTGAGAGATTTCCGGTAATTCTCGGTCAAAAAAGTTCCGTCGGAAGCAAGGAGTCCAAACCACCTGATTGTGAATTCTCTGGAAGCAATCAGAAACCGTCACTTCTTTGACCGAGGCCACTGAAAACAGCCCCGGAAAAAGCACCGCCAAAGTTTCAGCGGCACACCAAGGGTCCAACCAAAATTTGATACGATCTCCTATGTAGACTTTAAACCGAATGCCCGCCTCAAAATTTTGCTTGAGTCTCAAAATATTGCGCCAAATTGATCCTCCTTTTTTACCATACTTATCATCCGAACACCAATTACCTTGTAAGAACCCATACTTGCTCCCTATAACTTTGACCCATAGCGAGGATTGTTCTACACCAAAACGCCATAACCATTTTCCCAAAAGAGCACGATTGAAAGTTTTCAACCTCCTTATCCCCAGCCCTCCATTTTTTAAAGGAACACAAACCTTTTCCCACTTTACTAAAGGAATTCCGCCTTTCGAATTTGACCCACCCCACAAGAATCTTCTTTGAATCCTTTCAATTTTCAAGATGACACTCACCGGGCAGGTAAATAGGGATAGGTAATATACCGGAATGTTAGCCAAAACTGCCTTGACTAACACCAACCTTCCACCTTTCGACAGAAGTTTTCTCTTCCATGTTTCCAACCTTCTTTTGATTCTCTCTACAATAGGATTCCATAGCTCTTTTCTCGGATTTCCAACTCCCAAAGGGAGCCCAAGATACGATGACGGTAAAGACTCCAGCCTGCATCCCATCACATCTGCAAAATCGATAGCTTCTGCTAAAGGAGTATTTATAGCAAACAAACTGGATTTCTGAAAATTTGATGGTTGACCGGTGATCAACTCATAGCATCTTAGCACAGCCTTCAGATTTAAAATCTTGACCCTATCAGAGGTACAGAACAAAAGGGTATCGTCAGCAAATTGCAAAAGCGACACTTCAACTTTGTTTCGACCGATGCTAAAGCCCTGCAACAGCCCCCTACTGCTTCCTCTTACCATCAACCGGTTAAGGGTCTCTACTATAATTACAAACAGAAAGGGAGAAAGTGGATCACCTTGCCTTAACCCTCTGGATGACTGAAAGAAACCTTTTGGCGATCCATTTACCAGAATCGAAAACCATGCCGATGAAATGCATTGCTTCATCCACCCCCTCCAGCGGTTGCCGAAACCCATCCTCCCGAGAAGATAGTCCAAACACTCCCAGTCCACTCTGTCATAGGCCTTCTCCATATCGAGCTTGCATAATACTCCCCCGGATCCACTTCTGGAATATGATTCAATGACTTCATTCGCAATTAAAGAACAGTCCAATATTTGTCTCCTACTCACAAAAGTACTCTGACTATCTGGAATTAGTAATGGGAGTACTACTTTAAGCCTGTCTGCTAACACCTTGGCCAACACCTTGTACAAGCATCCAACCAGACTGATTGGCCGAAATTCAGACACCCTGGATGCCCCTTTTACTTTGGGGATCAAGGTGATAAAGGTGGCCCCTGTACTTTTATCAAGACTCATTCCATCAAAGAACTCCTTGAAGAACCGAAGGATATCACCTTTGACAACCGGCCAACAAGATTGGAAAAAAGCTAAGCAAAAACCATCCGGACCTGGAGCTTTGTCTTTGGGAAGCGCAAACAGCCCTTTCCCCACCTCCTCTTCCGCAAACGGCCGTTCCAAACTTGCACTTTCGGCCAGGTTTAAGCTGGAGAAATCCACTCCCTCAGGAATAGGACATAAACTTCCTTCTGAAGCATATAAATTGGTATAAAAATCAACAATAGCCGAGGAAACCTCTTCCTTAGAATTCAACATAATTCCATTGACTGATATAGACTCAATTTTATTCGATCTTCTTCTAGCGCTGGCCATCGCATGGAAGTAAGCCGAATTTTTATCGCCTTCCTTCAGCCATTTCACTCTAGATTTTTGTCTCCAAGAAATTTCTTCCCGCAGCAGCAGCCCTTTGTGTTCCTCCTTGACTTTTCCCAACTCTTCCCATTCGACCTCAGAACTAAGTCCACATTCCTCCAGAGCTGACAGTTCTTTAAGACGGTTTTCCAACCAAAACTTCCTAGCTTGGTTCAGATGATTTTGATTATTAGACCAAACTTTCAGATTTTGCTTAACAAATCTAAGTTTTTTTCCAATCACCACATCTGCCGGACCCTCCACATGACACGAAGACCACCAATTTCCCAACAGATCCTCCATGTTTGGGAATTGAAGCCAAGCCATTTCAAACCTGAAGGGAGGATAACCCCAAGACTCTAGACGAGGGTCAAGAAGAAGAGGGCAGTGATCTGAGACCGAATGCACTAATGCTCGAGAAAAACTCTCAGGGACCAAAGCCAGCCACTCAGCACTGACAAGGAATCGATCCAGCCTACTTTTTCGGGGACCCCTGGACCAAGTAAAAAAGGCTCCCAACATAGATATATCAATAAGCTCAAATTTTGCAATGAACTCAACAAAAGCTTTTATATTGACAGTAGACCTCTCACAACCCAATCTTTCACCCACTTCTTTCACCTCATTGAAGTCCCCCCCAATACACCAAGGAATGGACCAAAACTCCCTGACCTTTTCCAATTCCCCCCAAAATTGACTTTTTCAACTCTACGCACCGGACCATAAACCCCTGAGAACAACCACATTGAATTATCCTCCTTTTTTAAAACCACCGACAGAGAGAACCTACCCCTCCATACATCCTGGAGTCGCCAGACATTTTCATTCCATGTTACTAGAATCCCACCCGAGGCGCCAGAAGAGCCCACAAAAGAAAAATCCCAGCCCTCTTGTACTCCGAAGCCTAGCACGACACTTCTATTTACAACCTCCATTTTAGTTTCTTGTAAGCAAATTAGATCTGGTTTTATCTTTCGAACCAACGCCTTCACGTGACGTCGCTTCTCCTGATGATTCAGGCCATTAACATTCCATGAAAGGATTTTCATCACCCACTGGATATTGCTGCTCGCTTCCCCCTCCTACCACTAGGAGTTCTTCTCGACGTGACCACCGAGTCTCCCGTCACGGCCGCTTCTTTCGAAAAATTTAAGTCGATCCTTAACTTCTGTAATTCTCTCGACGACGGTGGTTATCACTGTCTTGCGACGCCGTCCATCACCTTCAACTATTTTCTTCACTTTTCCCATCTCCACTTCTACTTCAAAGAACATATCCTCAACCACCAACTCTAGGAACCACGTTACCTCTTGGTCTTTGTTGATTCTTACCTTCACCCTTTCGAACCTTCCTCCTCCGTTTTGCAATCAACTTCCATCACATCCCTTAGGAGGTGTCCCAATGGCGTAAAAGTTTCTATCCCCCACGCATGTAGTGGATTTTTATTTTTATTTTTTTTTTTAATTTCGCCCAATCTTCTTCCTTCATATCCTAAAAATTTTAACCCCATCTTATCAGGCCCCAGAATAACCCATAACCACCTCCCTCCTTTTGTTAGAGAGCATTCATTGCCTCCCTTTTGTACTAAAGAGTATAGATCTTCATCATACTCTTTAATCTCTAGTAACCCATTGGCTCTTATCATCATAATGATTCTTTCCCTCCTGACCTCCTCCTTCCTTTTCCCAATCAAACGCTTGCTCCTACTAGGCCACTTTATTCGGTTGGTCGTCACATGAGAAAAAGTAGGGTGATGATCTCCATCTCCAGAGGTAACCAGATGTAATCTTGGGTTCGTTTTGCTTCCCCTTTCATCTACCCTTCCCTCTTCATGTATTCCCTTTCTTCTCTGTGGGACATTTCCTAAAGGGTGATTGCTCTATCTGTCTATCATACTCTTTTTTTTTATGGAAAATCTTTGCTATAGAACCTTCTCCATTTGAAGTTCAAAACTTCAAATATTGAAGGAGCTACATCTCCATTCTTGACCCTTTTGCCTCCTATCATTCATAATACCCCCACGAACCATGTTCCGCCTCTTCTTACTTCGGTTGATAGTGAAGCCTTCAAACCCCCACTCTGTCTATGGCATATCTTCTTTGCTTCCTTCATCTCGTTTATACTCCTCTTCCATATGGGGTCTGCACCTTCCGCGAAACCTTCTCCACCTGAAGTTCATGTAGCCACAATCAATACATTTCTGGCTTCCTTCCTTCCACTACTGTTTGTCTCTTCCATCATCTTTAATATGAGGTCTGCAGAAACCACAAAACTATCTCCACCGATAGTTCCAATAACCACAATCGCTTCAATCCAACTCTTCACTCTATCACCTCGTGCCCACCAGTAGAAACGATACGGCCTTGCCCCCATTTCCTTTCCCAGTTACTCTCGCTCTCAGGCATTAATGTGACATACAAAAGTATAGAAAGGAAATTAAATAATGCAAAATTGAGAAACTGTTGGATTTTTTCATTCTGATTTTTCAATGTGGGGCATATCGTAGACAACTAGTTACATTTTGATACTCGATTTCAAAAGAAACAGTTTCTTTCAGAAATAATCAATATCATCATCCATTAATTCTCATTAACCAATGTTGACTGATAATGCTTCTTCTCGGAGGATCATAAAATGATACTCAACTCAACTCAACTAAGCCTTTGTCCCAAACTCGTTGGGGTCGGCTAATGAATCCTTTAGAAAAATTTCATGAAGAAGGAGAAAGGATCTACTCCGTTCAAATTGACTAAGTCGAATCCTGACACTAGTTGGGTTTGTCTACATGGATCATAAAATGATAAATAACTCAAATTGACACAAAATTTGATTTGAACTGAACATTTCCTTTTTAATAAGAAGCATCCAATTATAATATATAGACCAGAGAAGATATAACTTTGTCCGATGCATTAGGGACTAATTCAACTAACAATACAACACATCCCTATGGTTTCTTCAGTCAAAAATAATTTCACAAAGAGACCCATCTATAAAGGATAAGACGGTTTACCTATCGTTGAGGAAAGCAATACTCAGAGCTGTTAGAAGAGCAGCCACAATAGCAAGTGGCTTCCGAAGAAATACCATTCCTACAGTACAGAAAACCCAACAAAAAAGTGAGATTCCCAATCCATCTAGATAACATTTGCTAAACAAAACGGAAGGAACCAGAGAGAGAGAGAGAGAGAGGAAGAAGAAACAACAGCCTCTTTGAGCACTTACCGAGAATAAAGACAATCATGATGAAATAATTCGTCCGATAGCTGCAAACACACAACGAAGCAGAGAAATTAAAATCAACATATGGAAATTAAAACCCCAACAAACAAAAAGATAGGACAAGTGAAACCAATCTAGACGAAATCGAGAAGGGAAAATCCAACAAAACTCATCAAAATTTCACACAGATGCTACAATTCTTTTCGAAAACCCTAAAACGAACCAAAAAGAGAGAAAAGATAAAGGATTAAAACGTGAGAATTAGGGTTTCTAATCATCAAACAAACCTAGAAAATGACCATCTCACACAAATGCTTAAAATTCTTTTCAAAAAACCTAAAACAAGCCCCAAAAAAAGGCGAAGATCAACAACTAAAACGTGCCAATGAGGGTTTCTAATCGTCAAACAAACCTAGAAAATGACCATCTCACACAAATGCTTAAAATTCTTTTCAAAAAACTAAAACGAACCCAAAACAAAAAAAAAAAAAAAAAAAAAGATCAACAATTAAAACGCGAGAATTAGGGTTTCTAATCGTCAAAAAACCTAGAAAATGACCATCTCACACAAATGCTACAATTTTTTTCAAAAACCTAAAACGAACCCAAAAAAGACAGAGAAGATCAACAATTAAAACGAGAGAATTAGGGTTTCTAATCGTCAAACAAAACTAGAAAATGACCATCTCACACAAATGCTACAATTTTTTTCAAAAACCTAAAACGAACCAAAAAAGACAGAGAAGATCAACAATTAAAACGAGAGAATTAGGGTTTCTAATCGTCAAACAAAACTAGAAAATGACCATCTCACACAAATGCTACAATTTTTTTCAAAAACCTAAAACGAACCAAAAAAGACAGAGAAGATCAACAATTAAAACGAGAGAATTAGGGTTTCTAATCGTCAAACAAAACTAGAAAATGACCATCTCACACAAATGCTACAATTTTTTTCAAAAACCTAAAACGAACCAAAAAAGACAGAGAAGATCAACAATTAAAACGAGAGAATTAGGGTTTCTAATCGTCAAACAAAACTAGAAAATGACCATCTCACACAAATGCTACAATTTTTTTCAAAAACCTAAAACGAACCAAAAAGAAACAGAGAAGATCAACCATTAAAACCTGAGAATTAGGGTTTCGAATCGTCAACCAAAGCTATAAATAAAAAAAATAAAAAACTTACTAGTAGAGATTGCATTTGAGGCGGCTATTCCATTTAGAGGAGGATCTTGGGATCGTGAATCTGGAGAAGAATTCGGTGAGAGGACGAGGAGGAGAAGACCAATCCACCTCTCTAAGGGCGTCGATCAGATCTTCGGCTGTTACGTTTCCCCAATCCATTCTATCAGTATCTGCAAAACCCTAGCAAACAAAAAAAAGGAGAAATGATGGCCTAGAAAACGTAATCACAGAAAGTGATTTCCGATTCTGTGATTATTATTTATTTATGTAGGGTCGAAGAAGAGAGATAGAGAAGAGAAAGGACGAGAAGAAAGGAGAAGAGAGAGGAAGATGACTTTCTTACGGAAGCGAAAGAGAGGAAGAGACATAAAGTTGCCCACTTTTCACGTCAAATCAGGTTAAAGGGGGGTGTGCACGTAATGAAGGGGGTGAAAATACCATCTCCAGTTAGTTTTTATGCGTCCTTGAAGGGATAATTACGCAAATACCCCTCTTGAATCTAGATTAAGAAAAAGAAAAGTTTTCGGTACAATATGTCTGAGCCCGGGTTCGAACCGGGGACCTCTAGTGTGTGAGACTAGCGTGATAACCAACTACACCACCCAGACCTTGCTGGACGGATTCTCAAATTTATATATATTGACTATATTACGATCATACCTAATTCCTCGGAAAGACATAGACTGATATTGGATGCCACAAGAATCAGTCCTTGTTTGTAAAAAAATTTATTTGAAGTTATTCTCATTCGCAAATTGAACATTAAGGCCTCTCCAGAAGCCATTGACTGTATCATTTATATATATAAAAGGGAAATGATAAATTCACACCCCTTTACTGTAAGAAAACATAAAGTCTTTCAAATCAATTCACGCTAAAGGGGTTCGAATTATCATATAGGGGGTGCCAATTTAGCATTACCCTACATAAAATTAGGGAAATTTTATCAGCATAACCATGTTTTAATAACTGCACTAACTAAGCTTGTCTTTCTTTTTTAATTGGGTTGTAAGAGCTTTTTGGGGACTGTAATAACCTTTGACATCTTTTTGTAGAATAAAGGACAAGATTAGTTGGTGCTATTATTAAAATATGGTTGTGCTAATATCATTTCCCTGAAATTAGTATAACTATTATTTGTAAGTAATCGAGGAGAACATTTATGCTCTGTTTGGTTACCTTTTTTTGAGAAAAATACCAAAGAATGTAATTCTACTGAGTTGCTTAAGGTTGTTTGGTTTGGAATTTAGCTAAAATAGGGAGTTTGACCACCGGAGTTGTCGAGCCCTTGTTTGCTGACGTGGAACCCTCTAAACCCCTTCAATAAATTTCTCCAAAACGAAGAAAAAATGGGAGAAATTCTCGGGGCAAATTCTTTTGCCTTTTACCAACAACCTCCTTCACATCTCCCTACGCAACCAAAGAACGTCTGTTGACTTATTTGCTTTTAATTTCCTCTCTGACTTCTTCTTCTCTAGATCTCCCACCCATCTACAAGCAACCAAACAGAGCATTAACAACAAGCATCATTTTTTGTAGGTAAAACGATCATAGTAGACCCATGAATCCACTACGATGTTATGGTGATAGGGTCCATTAATATTGTTCACCATCTCAGATGTCAAATTTGGCCTATCCGATCATTGATTTTGCATGAATGAGATCTTGTTTCAGCATCAAGCAGTTGGGACATGGGTAGAACTCAACCTTCAAAGCTAGCCGTTAAGGGGAGGGTGCCCATTCCCTTATAAGCCCATCCTCATCAACTCACTTTACTGATGTGAGATCTTTTGCTTTTGTGTGGAACCCCGAGACATGCCTATACACATTGGATCATCCTATGATGGTCCATCAAATCATGATTCCTGATCATCAAGATGAGATCATCTTCTTTTTTTCTGAATGGCAAGATATGCTCATCTTGCTGGTCAAATATTTAAGTTCAAAACCATTTGCATATAAAATTAGAGATAGATAACTTTTGAAGGTATCCAAAGAGGCTCTCAGGCTCTTAACCATGTGTTCAGTGGCACACAATGCAGGCAATTGAAATGAGGTTGCCATTGTTTCACATTCAATGAGTAAAAAAATCTATTGTTCAATAGGATAGGATCACTAGGTGGCACTAGAGATCAATTCCAACCATGTATTGGTGGTCAAAGGCTACATTCCTTTAGTTATGTGGACTCTATGCATATCTTTCAGTTAAAGGACTTTATGGGTCCTTTAACTTAGCAATAAAACCACATATAACGGACCATATAATTAAATGAGTTATGAACAAATAAACATCTATATATAAATGAGTTTTTATTATAAGAAAATATTTCAATTTGTGAAGATCTTTATATATAGTAGACATAATCCTAAATAAATCGAGATCTCCTTGTTTCATCCAATACTACTTGTCGGATATTTCCTGCCTTTATGCAAGAGCTCACTGATGAGGTGCATCTCGCTGTATCACAAGATCAACAGCCCTCGTTGCTCAAAGGATTAAATAGAGTTTTTTATTTTTATTTTTATCTTAGAATTTTGCTTTATTAGGAATCTTGGACGAATTCCAATGGTCGTTCAATTAACTTTGAGTTGAGAAATTTTAGGAAAAGTAGAGAGAGAGAGAGAGTTTTTAGGGAGTTGAGTTTTATTAGGAATCTTATTTATTGAGCCAGTAAATTAGGAAAGTGGATTATTATATCTTTCAGAAATTTGTGTAGACGACTTTTATAGGAATTTTATGGGTGGACGAATTGTAGAGAATTTATAGTAGAAGTAGGAACGTCCATACAAGCCTATAAATACAGGCAACTTGTAACTTTTCTTCACGTTTTATGAATAAAATTTATTTTGGCCCCTCGAGATTGTCCCTCGGAAATAGTTGCTTGTTGAGAAGAGCGATAGCCACCTGCTGTTGTGCCACCGAAGTCCCTCCATTGCTGACCAAGCCATTTGGAAAAGCAATCCGCTATTCGTCTCCTGCGTTACTCACTCACACAATCTCTCATGTATATCAAGAGGGCAATCAAATTATGATCTTGGCCTCTCTAAAGAGGCAAAAGGAGCTATGAGATGTGTTTCTTGCTTTTGTGTACGCTTTGTACAGTACATGTCCTCATTTTCTTGTAAGCTTGTTTGGGCCTTCTCCTTTGAATCTGTCTGATAAAATCATCCCGTCATGGTTCCTTACTGCAAAAATTCAGGCTAAAAAAGTATATATTTAGATGTCTCATATTATTGATAGATGAATATGATCATTTCTAATAGGATCGTACCATTGTTTGAGATCCATAAAAAGTGATTTTGTGAACTTTGGTTTACTTTTGAGGAAGATATCATGAATCTTCCTTTTCAATAGTGTTGCCACCCTCTCTTTCGGAAGTAGGAAGATCCATGTTGGGTTTTTAAATTCGCTTTGTTCTACGAGCTGTTGGATAATATTTTATAATGTGCAAAGTGTTGCACATATTTTAGAGATGTGTGATGGACCATATCTTTTGATCAAACATAAATCTTTTCATATTTGTATTTTCCATGGGATGATCAACTCTATGATATGTGGAGGTTTCTATACCATGCAGTTTATTTAAACTCCACATATAATATAGGAGGGAAAAGAAATGGAGAAGATTTCTAAAGTGGGAAAATGTTATTTGTTGGGTTCCACTCTCAGTTACCATATCATTATTAAAAAAAGGATATTACAGACTTGTATTTAAGATTAGGAAGATTTACAGAGATCTACTAGGGGGGATTCTAGGGACTATAGCATAAGGCATTTCGCGGATGGACTGTTGCATGTGAGAGCAGCGACACATCCTCAGATTTTGTCTTATTCATTTAATTCACCTGAGGTGGCTGCTCTCACATGCAACAACCTCATCCTCGCTCGAAAGGATGCTCGATCGGGTTGATTGAGCTCTGTTAATGTTTCTCTTTTTGGCTAGTTTTGGGATTCTCCTGTGGAAATGCCTTTTGTTTATCTCTCCCTTGTTCTTTCTCAGAGAGGATGCTCAGGTTGATTGATCTCTGTTAATGTTCTCTTTTTTGGCTACTTTTGGGATTGGTTTATGGCAATGTTGTTTGTTTATCTCTCCCTCATCCTCCCTTGGAAAGGATGCTCAGGTTGACTTGGATTCTTTAATTTTTCTCTTCTCTTCTGGCTACTTTTCCGATTAGCTTATGGCAATGCTTTTTTCGTTTGGGTTTTGGTTGTTTTTTAGTGGGTCTTGCAAAAGAAAGCTTTATTTCCAAAAGGAGTATACTTTTGGAATTTGCAAATAGAGTCATATTGTTTGAATGAATTTTGCAAATCCCATCAATCTCTTACTCATACCCATGGTAGATTTTTATTTTTTATTTTTTACTTGTAGAAAAAGACCAAAATATCCTTACACGCAAAAAGAAAGATTACTTTGTAAAAAGATTAAAATACCCATGAAAGTCAAAGATGATTTCTGAATCAGGTGTGTGGGAATATCATTTCTATACATGTATACTAGCATTCTTATGCATGAGTGTAAAAAATAGGCCCATTTCTATATATAATAGCATTCTTATGCAATAGTGTAAAAAAATGGGCCCACTCCATCAAAATAAAATATGATGTGTAAAATTGTGCGCACCATATACATGGGTTCGGGTTGAAATCGTGGGACCTACCCCATCAAAGGTCACCTAATGCATTGGTTTGAAGTAAGCTGGTGGGACCCGGCCACCCTATAAAAAAACATCACTGAGCTTCAAGGGTATTTTGGTTTTCTTACGAGGTAATTTTCATATTTTCACAGATAAGGAGTTGGTCTTTTAGGAGCAAATAAAATCTAGGAAATATTGCCAATGGGGGACACCAAATTACAAGAATTGCGAACGGGGGACACACTTTTGAAAAATTGTTAGAGAGGGACGAAACATGGGCTATCAAGTCTCTAAAAAGGGGTTATCAAACTCTCAAAAGGGGGTTATCAACCCTCTCTAACAATTTTTGAAAAGGGTGTCCCCAGTTCACAATTCTGTATTTGGTTTCCCCATTGGCAATTTTTCCAAAAATCTATCACGAGCGGCATGGCCTGATTTGCAAAATTCACAAAGAGCGATGATATTTTCACCCCCTACGTATGCGCCCACTCTTATAAAGTGTTTGACATGAACAGTGGGTAACTTTAATGCTTTTTGACGTCAAACCAGGTAAAAAGTGGGATGCATGCATACTGCAGGGAGTGAAAATATCATTGCCCTTTCCAAATGGTCAAACTCGAATGTTTTTTTTGCAAATAAAGCACAGTAGTAGTGTAGGACTTCTTTTGCAAAGAACCCTTGTTTTTCTTTGTTTGCGTATAGAAAAAACCAGGCAGTCCTACTGTTCACCAATGCCAAATACTCAGTATTGATGGCTCCACCATAGAAGTTTTGCAAACACTTGAATTGGAACTTTGAATCTCCCATAAATCAACCTGGTTGCAATGTTGTTGAATTAGTATCAAGATATATTATTTAATTAGCGTCATGCTAATTGTGCCATGACGGTTACCAATGATACTACAAAACTTGATCATCAAATTGTTGGATTTAAATAGTTCTATTAGGTTCATGATGCACGGAAATAACCCAAATTACTTGGAAATGAACATAATGAGCACAAACTCGATCGAGCATTACATCCATAAATACAAGAAAAACAATAATTGGCACGTGTTCTATCGCACCAACACGAACATAGGCAAACAATGATCGGTGGAATATGCACTTTAGGTGAAGAAAGTCGATTATGTAATGTTCTGTTTTCAGAACATTGATAGAGTATCATGGATCGGATGGAAATTCAAGGATTAGGCTGTGTGGGGCATCTCTTGTGTGATTGGACATCGTTCATGGGGTCGGATCATGTGGAGGTAGCCTACTTGTGAGGCAAATGGAGTTGGAGTCCCTCTATAGGGTGTGGGGCCGAGGGCCATATAACATTCAAAGAGGATATGATATGACACTTTTGATTGTTTTACAGTACCACTGAAATGATAGGGGAACCCCTTGTGTGTGCACTCTCTTGGACATTTCTGCTTGGGCATTGATTTGATATGGACACCTTGTTTTGGTTATAAGTAGGTTGGATAGGTAAGGAAAGGGCATTATGCTTGCTTGTTATCTCTATGTATTGAAGTGAACTTGGCTAATGTAGCCGACCATGGTAGTGAGATAGTCCATCTCCTACATTAGGCACCCTTCCATCCATCCAACTCTTGGAAGAAGATGAGGTGAGCATCCTCTGCCTCAATCCACCATCAATTCTAAGAGTAGTGTATCCTTGGATCCAACAACTATCATTTTTTTTTCTTCCCACATTTTCTCCACAACATCCCTCTATGTAATGTCCCCTCTTTTTGTATGTGAATGAATTGCTATCGAGGAGATTAGAGTGAGATCGCCCATCTGTCATCTACTTCTTGTATTGTGGTATTGTATCTATAGTGTGGTAAATGAGAGTGTTTTCATTTGTAGTATGTGTATGCAATGTAGCCATGCTTGGTGAAAGCTGAAGGCCCTTCATTTAGATTGAAGAAAAGTGACATCCACTTGTGGGACCCTTTTCTTCAATATAAATAAGGCCTTTGGCTCCACTTCCTCTCGATCTCTTTTGCTTTTCATCTCTTGTGATAGTGAAATCACATCAAAAGGAAGGTTTCCATTGATCCAAATAGAGAGGAGAAGGAAGAGAAGAACAAGGGGCATTTCTGAGTCGAGTCGGTGCTTAGAAAGGCGTAGGCACTTCGTCAGATTTGAAGATTGGGAGAATCAGCAATGGCGCAAAGTATTCCTAACCCATAGTAAGAAATAAAGTTTTTCTTTGATTCGAATGCCCAAGATCCAAGGGATCAGTTTAAGTAATATTAATTTAACAATAAGCTCTCTTAATGCTCTGTTTAGATGCTGATAGATGTTGGGAGGATTTGGAGAAGAAGAAGTCATAAAAGCAAATCAAAAGGAAATCAGTAAACGGGGAGATTGAGAGCAAATCTAGAAAGATGTTGTTTGGTTTGGCCAAGATTTTCCAAAGACTTGCCACTTCCTAACAAAACTCAAAAGATAAGATTTGTCCGAGAATTTCTTCGATTTGGAGAAATTCATCAAGCGAATTTTGAGGATTTCACGTCACCGACAAGCGCCCGACATCCCCGGTGGTCAGACTCCCCAATTTTGCTAAATTTCCTATCAAACACCCTTCAACGAATCAGTAGAATTACATTCCTTGCTATTTTTCTTAATGAAAGGCAACCAAACAAAGCATAAAGGTTGATACAATTCCCAAAAGGCAAATGATAAATTCGCCCCCTTTTTTTAACAGAGGACAGCCACATGCAATGTACTTGGCAATCAGGCCCGTTGAATCTCCCATGAAGTAAGTAGATCAGCCCCTCTACAGTCGTAGCTACAGTAGAGGTGGCTGTCCCAAGTAAAGAAAAGGGGCAGATATATCACTTTCCTTCCCAAAATACTCACGACAGCAAATTTAAATACGCTACTGTATTTTGATAATGGACAAAACTCACCTTGTTTAACAATTTATAATTGGCCGGTTAGTTTGCCCATGGTCGTGCCAATATCATATCATTAGCCTTTTAATATTGCAAATAAATAAATAATAGAGTGCCATCGAGAAAAAAGAGGGTGTGGTGATATCATTTCCTCAAGAAGAGAACAAAAGGAATGAGTATTTAGAAATACAAGGATCTTCTCTAACGTGCGCCAATTCTACCCGGAGGCCAGAACACTGTCCCTTCGTGCGTATCTGATCGTATGTCGTCTCTTCCAAAGCTGATACAGCACCGTATGGAACGCATCGTATTCGTACTCCTGCGAGAAATTGAAATCTAAATCTAAATTCCACGCAAAATGTCGGCTCGCGATTATTCCCAAATCTCTCATTTTCTCGTATCTCTCCCCGCACGTGCGCTCCAACACGCTCTTCACCTCCCTCCCTCCGACAAACACCGCAATCTCCGCCCATCTCAACACGTCATTAAACGGAAGATCAATAATCGGACGGTCAGTAATCACTACCGGAACACAACCGAATCTCAAAGCCTCTCCAAAAGAAAGATCTCCTTCAATCCCATACAAAAACAAACAAAACCTACTCGAAGATAGATTCTCCACATAAGACACAGAATCCAACGGTCCAGATTCAATCACAAAATCCCGATCTCCACGCAACTTATCCAAGACTTTACTCTCCTTCTCTCCGCCATGGAAAAATCCGAGAAATTTTTTTTTCTCGGAAAAAAGAGGAGAATGGAGATTTCTAGAGAGAGGAGGTAGGGTTAGGTCTTTATGAGGAATGAATTTTCCTTCGGAGGTCGGAAAACAAGAGATTTGGATGGAATTTTTTTTCAATTCGACGAGATTCCGATCGGATTCGAAGGAGATTCCGGTGGAGGAGAGGTAGAAGTGATCGGCGCCTAGGGTTTGGTTCCAGAAAGGGAATTGAGATCTGAGATCGCGAATGGATCGAGAGATGGAGCGAGGGTTTTGGGAAGGGAGAGAGAGGTAGAAGAGGTGAGCGAGGTTAGGGTTTGAGGTTAGGAAAGGGGATTTGAGAAGAGAGGAATGGAAGAGGGATTCAGTAGGGGTTTGGAAGGAGAGGTTTGAGGGAGGTGAATAGATGAAGATTTTGAAGGTTGTGAGCATTTGGTGGTAGTTAGGGAGGAATGTTAAGGGAGAGAGGTAAGGAGAGGTGAGATTGGGGAGGGGTTTTGAGTGAGAGAATGAAGAGAGGAGGAGGAAGAGGAAGAGAGGGGGGAGAAAGGTTGCCATGGAAAAACTTCAGCACCATAATCTGAAAATCTAAGTCTTTGTTTGGCTGTAGGTAGTTAAGCTTGTAGATCAGTGAATAAGTAGTTAATGGGGAGGAGACAAACATTTGATTTACCTAGACTCTATCTCGTAGAATATTGATATAAGTAGTGTTTGGTTGCCAGCCTCGTAGAGAAGTCGTAGGGGGTGTCGTTACCAACTTACCAATATAGAAGAAGAAGACTAGAAGAGTGTTATGTGCATTTTCTAGTTTCTTATGATGTATATGGGTGGGTTAGACTGTTAGAGTGTAGTTTTTATTTGGCTATGGCTTATTGTGCAACCAAACAAGCTTTGACAGAGAGAGAGAGAGAGAGAGAGAGGCATCACATTGTAAGAAGGGCTTCGTTGCTGCTTTTGGTTGATGGAATCCTACAAATGTGGGCCCAACTTTGGATTGGGTCCCACATGGGGATGTAATTGAAATTGTTGATCTTGATCTTGTAGACCATCAAGGTGACCCCAATTGAAATTTCAAACGTAAGATACTGGCTCATGGAAATCAATGGTTCATCTTTTATGGGGAACAAGGCTTAATGGATAAGTGGCTAAGGATAATCCGATCAAGGTGGAGTCAATGGAAAAAGGCCAAGGCTTAATGGAAAAATGGCTAAGGATAATCCGTCATTTTAGCAATTTATTAATAAATAACTTGTTCTTTTGTCGTTTTTAAATGCAGGCCAGCACAACGGCAAAAATGCATTTTACTAATTAACCTCTTCTTTTATGCTTGCCCGTAAGATTTTTCTCATCCAATTACAATGACAAAGATATACAATGAGAATCAGCCTTTCTTTCAGAGTGTTTTTTTTTTTTTTTTGAGGGGAAGGGCTGAGAAACAGTGAAAGGGTGATTTTAAGAAGACTCACTTAGTCGCGACAGAGGTAAAACAACATATTTAATATATAAAGAGGGCTTTATGCAACAAGGAACCAATAAAAATCAAATGAGAGTATTTTTTTTTTTTGAGAAATGATATCAACACTCCAATGTTTTGATATCACGCTCTACTAGCTTGTCTTTTAGTATTTAAAAGGCTGTCAACAGGTTATTACAGTTCCCAAAAAGCTCTCACAAGCCCATTAAATACTAAAAGACAAGCAAGGAGGGCGTGGATATCAAAACATTGAAGTGCTGGTATCATTTCCCTTTTGACCACATACTCCAATCCTCTATCTTTTTTTTCTCTGCCTAGATCCTCAACATCCAAAATCAATTGTTAAGATTTTAAACAATACTATAACTAACAGTTACAAATTAGTATGTTTTGGATTTTGAGAACTGGTTGTCAGTCTCAAACTTATTATTGGACTCAAATTTACGTTTAAATTGAGTCCAATAATCAGTTTTGGACTCACAAGCGGATCTCAAAATCCAAAACAAATAGGGCTTTAGAAACATTCCATGTTAGTGATGCCAATCTACTGTAATAGATTACAAAGGGCATTCACGGCAACAAATTTTATTTGATGTGCTTTTTTATAGCCAATGTATTATTCAATAAACATAAGATTGGATATCCTATGTCATCAAAAAAAAATAAAAAAAAATTGCAACTTAGCCCCCATTTTTTCTATCTACTTTCCACTCATTTTCTTCCTCCTCTTGTTTGAGATCATTCTATGATGAGTACGGGGATGAAGATGAAATAGTGGAACTACAACCCATTTATGATGTGTATGAGGACGCGGATGAAATAGTAGAATTACAAGGTGTTGTTGGGGAAGTCTCGGTCATTCGAAAAGAAATTATTTCACTTCAAGACAATTTTGTCGACTACTTTAGAAACAATATTTTTCATTCTACATGTACAGTGTCCAGAAAAATTAGCTCGTTTGTTGTTGATAGTTGGAGCTATGAGAGCACCCTATCAAAGTCTCTTGTGTCCAAGTTGCAGATCAACATAACAAACTATTCAAAGCCCTACAAGCTTGTATGGTTGAAACGAGGAAGCAAGGATGATTCGTCGAAGGACGTTGTATCGAATTCGAGGGCGAATTCTTCTCAATAGGGGGTGACTATTGCAATCAAAAAATTAGCAATAAATTTTAAGGATGGCTATTTTAAGAAGATTCACAAGTGGAAAATGCGAAAAGTTTTCGTAAATAAGAAAGTGTTTTGGCGGAATGGAAACTTGCTAAGCTTATATGATTTTAAGATATGGGAAACTTATATTCTTGGAAAGCTTGCAAGATTATAAGCTTTGAGATTTAACAACTTTCAAGATTTGAAAAATATAATGTCCCATTCTCTGAAGTATTTTGTTTCCTAAGAATGTTATCATTTTCTAATTTAGCTATTTACTAGATTTAATAGGCTCTAGTTACTTTTCTTATTTGTATCTAGTTTTTAGCTAAGAAAACTTTAATATTTTAGATAGATGTGCCAATATCATTTCTAGCTAATTTTTAGATTTTGGACATCTTTTAGAAATGTAATAAAAGAGATGGACGATTGGAGTTGTGAGAGATTCTGAGATTGAATAAATGTTTATCTTCACGGCATATTTGAGATTTCGTACGAGTTCTTCTTGTTATTTGTTCTTTCTTAGTTTTGTTTGATCTTGATATTTTGGGGTGCACCAACGAATATATCAATTCCCTTTAAAAATATAGTAGGGCTCACATTATTTGATGATCCAAGCAATTCGTTTGTTGTGTCCCGACTTAAATACACCAAGTCTAAAATAAAGGGATGACACATTAATAACCCACAAACATTTCAAAAAAAATAAAAATAACCCCTAGATTGGAGGGTTAGAATCATCCTATATATGGAGATAATTTTTGGGGCACAACTTATATAAGTCAAGGCCCACCAAATAAATTGTTTGGGTAATATAAAAATGCGGGACACACAATGTTTAAAAAAACAAAAAACAAAACTTGCTTGTACGTCCACCTATGGAGGGCTGCAAAATGACCAATTACTCCAAAAGCTTAAGCTGTTGGAGAAGGCATTATTTATTCTTTAATATTTTAACACTGCCCCTAACGTGTGGCCCTTCTTTCTTTGGGTTGGCTTACACGTGACACATGTGGCCGTATTTTTTGGGTTGACCATTGCATGTGGATTTTTGACATCAAGTAGGTCTTGCTCTAATAGCATGTGAAACGACCGTTTATTCCGAAAGCTTAAGTTGTTGGAGTAGGTGTTATTTATTCTTTAATACTTTGACAAGGGCTAGGATCATCCACAACCTTTTTACATTGTGGCCCATCAAATGTACGGTTTGGATCATCTTAAGGTGTAAGCCTTACATTACTACTTGAAAAATACTGGACTATTGGCCATTATTGGCTATAAAATCTCTCATTATGAGTATCTGCTACCGTACGCCCACGCACTGATTTTGTAACGATGAACAGGTACGCACCACGGAAGTGTTAAGATCTTTATCGTACTATAACGGTCCCACCCCATCAGTGTGTGCGGTTGGCACACAACATTCTGTCGTTCACACAAATCTCTCTTTTTCATTCACACATATACAAACGACCCTATCTAAAGTACGCACGCTGCGCATCTTAGCCGCCATTTTTTTTTCTCATTTTCTCTATCTACTTTCCACTCATTTTCTTCCTCCTTTTGTTTGAGATCATTCTCCAGCCTTCTCAGCGACATGACTTCAGGTATTCTCTTACGCCCTATTAACAAAAATTTCCAGAACATTCAAATCGAAACCCTAGACACTTTCTTATACTAATAATCATCTTCTTATTGAATTCACGAAATCGATTCAATCATGTTTCTATCAGAGCTCGATTTGGCCAGATCTGTTTTCACTTTTAATTTATTTATTTTCCCACAAATCTCGCCTTACCTAAAAATGGCATTTTCTTGAAATTTCGCCAAATTTCGGTTTCGGTCCCACCGAAATCTGAAATTTCGGGTTTGGGTCGAAATTTAAAACCATGATATTAAACACTCATTAGGCTCATTGTAATTCACTCAAGATTAATGGAAAATCCAAAAATTATCATGTTCTTCTTTTATTGCCTACTAGATGACGTCGGATCGCCATATGAAGAGGCATTAGATACACTATCGTCGTTGATTGCACGACGTACTAGGGCAGATGGCAATAACAAGGGGGATCAGTTTGATCTCATGTTTGATTATTTGAAGGTAAATTTTGTAGTTTTTTGTAATAGAATGCTTGTTTTTGTTTTCTCTCAATTCAATTATTGTTTGCTGAATTGAAATGGTTATTTTGTAAATTTTGGGTGCATTGTGTTGAATTGGTGTCATAGATACTGGAATTGGATGTTCCTGTTTCTGAAATGAAGGTTATCCATGTCGCCGGCACTAAAGGGAAGGTACTCTTTTCTACTTCTGCTTTTGAGAAGACATGTGATTAGTGTAATAACAAGAACTATAAAAGCTTAAGCTTTTGGAGTAATTGGTTGTTTCACATGGTATCAGAGCTATTGCCTCACGGCAGGTATTGGATTCAAAACCCAAGAACTCCTTGATATTAGAAATCCATGCGTACGGCCAACCAAAAAAAGAATGGGCCACACGTCTTGAAGTATAAATGATTGACACCAACTCTAACAGCTTAAGCTTTTGGAGTAATTGGTTGTTTCACAATTAGCAAGCTTTTTGTGTAAATAATGGTGGAAGTCCAACTTCTATCAGTAGCTTGGTTTCTTTTAATAGTCTGAAAGTAAGTCGAAGTTCAATATGTTTAGTCAAAATCTTATGCTAGTGTTGCAGGGATCGACATGCACATTTTCGGAATCTATCCTACGCAACTGTGGATTCCACACTGGGCTGTTCACTTCTCCTCACTTAATTGATGTCCGGGAAAGGTTTCGATTAGATGGGTGAGGTTTCATAATCACTATGTAGTTTGCTCCTATTGTTCTGGTGATATCTTTCAATTAGGTTTCATATTTAAAATTTAGGAATTTTTACATATACATTTCTATTCTCCAAATTATTCCCAATTAGTCAATGAAAATTATGAAATGGCCAAAAAGTTTAACTTCTCGAAATATCTTTCAAAAGGTCCCTAAATACTACATGAAACTTTTTTGACCAAAAATCCCTTCAATCACTTCTAAAATCATGCAGTGTTTCTTGTAGTAAAAATTATTCCAGTTTCAGAGGGATCTGAAAAAGCTTTTTGGAAAAAAGAGGCACTTATTTTTTGTCAGTGGAAGGACATTTTTGTCAAAAAAGTAGTTTCTAATATCTGTTAACATAAGTAGCATTTAGGTACTAACTGTAAATATTTTTTGGAAGTTAAAAAACTTTTTGGCTATATCATGATTCTTGATAACTAATCGTTATATATTTTACAGATTCGGGGTTTATAGGTAAAAATGCCGAACATTTATTACATCGTTCAGAATCATCTGATTGTAATCTAATGCATGGACTGAGCACACATACTGCTTACCATCTTCTGCCACCCCAAAAAAGTGGCCTAAAAAAAATCGGTCACATGTCAAAACAGTCTGGTATTACAGGTCATCTTGTTGAACCCACCATGATTGCAACATGGTAAAAGGTTACACGAGAGAAATCCTAGCCATCCTGGTACTGGAATTTTCTTTTTTGATATGGACCGTTACCAATATTCTTTTTTTTTGGTAGGTACCGTTACCAATATTCTGTATAACAGTCCATGTGCAGGTCACTGACTGATTGGTGAAGTTTTTAGTCTATGGCATTCATCCATGGTGAATCCCTCCAGGTGAATGGTCCAGACCACTGATCACCAGACCATTGAACCTTGATGGTTTTTGTGGGAGCCAATGACAAGTACTTTGTGCCTGCATTAATTACCAATAACTGATTCTGGTTTAAATATAGTATTAGAAATCAATTTTAAGAACTATTATTAGAAATTGGGTATCCACTATTCGTTCTTTCATAGAAGCCTCTTGATCTTCGTGTGGTGTTATTGGCCTTCTTTGTAATCCAGCACTTCCATCCCTATTGGTAATTTTGCTTGGTAATTGCGAAGCCATGTTGCGTTTAGCCATATACTATTAAGTGCAGTAGAAAATTGATCTATAGGCAGGGTGAAAGACTTCCAACAAATGTCTTTCTTCCAATTGCCTATCTGATGAGTCAAGTTAGAATTCACTACTTATGTTTTGTTTGTCTTCTCCATAGTTTTCCAAATCAAGGTAGCAACTATTCATATGATGGGCAGCAGTTGTTCATGTATTTCTCCTCTGATTCTTATTGTATGTCACGCTCTGAGATTGCATGAGGATGGAAACCTAAGGGTTCCTCCACAAGGTTCATCCACGGGGGGGTGAGTCAGGTCCTAAGATCAGGCTGAGAGGCTTACTCAATGCCTTTGCCTAATGCCCTGTTTGGTTTATGGGATTTTAATGGAAGAAGAAGTCAAAGGGGGAGGTGACAAGCATGGAAGTTTTGTAGGCTTGTCTTGGGGAGAAGAGTGGTAGTCAAAAGGAAAAAAACGGTAAAGGCGTTTGGTTGCTAGAATATGTGTGGGAATATTTGGGGTGTCATTAGGTGGAAGAGAGAGAAAGGGAAGAGAGAGAAAGGAAGGAAAAAAGCAATGATTATAAAAGACAAACAACTTCCACTCTTTTTCTCATATAAAACTCTAAAAAGGAGGTTTGCAATTTGAATTTTAGTGGAGGGGACAATTCCCGCCACATCAGCGCCACCTAAGCAAAAGAGTAATAATGATGTCCCCTTGATGTTGGTAGTCAAATGGAATTTGAGCCCAAATTTGGCAACCAAACATCTTCCGGCATTTCGGAATACCTCAAAAGCCCAGCCGTCTTCCATTCTTTTTGCAACCAAACATGCCATATAGGATTCAATTGCTTTGACAATAGGATTCAATTGTGAGATTCAGAAATAGAGATCTCTCACTATGAGTCAACATTATACTATCCAGGACATGCTATACTGCCCTGTTAATCATAAATCAGCTTCACATAAAATACTTGTGTGTAGTTTATCTTAGGATATATATTTTATTTTCGCATGCATCTTATTTTAGACTGGCCAATCATTTTTTAATTTTCTCGTTGGCTGTTGTAGAGTGGAAATATGCGAAGAGAAGTTTTTGGCATACTTCTGGTGGTGTTGGAATAGACTGAAGGTATATGCATTTAAAAGCTAACATATCTGTTCTCGATCCATCAATGCGAAGTTATTGCATTTATTTTGTTATTCTAGTTGTTGATTAAACATCCATTGTCACAATCTGTTTATTAGTAATTTTCACACACAAGAAAAATGTAATCAATGTAGATTGTCGACTATTCCTGAGAAAGAAGAATCTCATTCTTTCAGACATAAATGCAAAAACTCATGGCAGTTACAATTGTACATGTTCATATTAGCACATAGATGCTTTCAGACATAGGTATCTACGTGCTGACTTACAATGCATTCTTATATACATATGGCGCATGGATATACATTTCTGCATGCTCTATGCAAATGGCTGTGTGCATGTGGTGCATTTTGTGGGATACAGACTTCGCACACTTATATTTGATGGGGATTCCAAATTCTGGCCATCAAATGGGGCAATTTTCAGAAAGGGTTTGTCAAGTAACCTTGGAGACGATATGTCCAGATTGGTAAGAACATGAAATTGAAGGTATACAGTGCTTTATGTCAAGATAAATAGAGCAAATGGTTGGAAAGCCCTGGCTCGTCACATGAGATGTTAGGGGTAGGTTTCATTGAGAATATATATTTATTATTTCTATGAAAGAAGCATGTGGTTCGTAGTAATGTGGTTTGTAGTGAGCTGTCACACAAATCTGGCTGTACTTTATATGGAAGGACTTGCCAACGGACGTAAATTGCTTTCACTGGAGAATCTTTGTAAGTGCAATTCCTATGGATAGTAGGATTAAAGATTTGCTTATTCTTATTACGGCCAAATATAATTATTGTGAGGTGTATGAAGAAGGCTTTGATCATTTGTTCGTTGAGAGTGATTTAGCAAGAGATGTATGGAATCATTTTGCTAATATGTTAGATGTCCCTCTTATTCAAAATCAACCAATCATTGCAAGGCTCCTTCAATGGTTTGAGCTATTAAAAATGAGAAAAAAAAATCAACGACCGACTTCTTACTAAAGATTATCAATCCTTTATCGGCTCGGAGATTTGGAATGAGAAATGCAAGTGGCATATGGAAGGTACTTCTAAAACTTCCAATATTATTGCGAGAGCAATTTGTAGACACCTCATTTTGTTCAGACTACAACCGAATGCAATCGAGCACTTCGATGATGAACCTGAGCTTCTCGAACCAAAGCCACAACCTGATCTCTGAAATACTCCTGAAACAAGCCTTTCCAGGAACTAAAAACCACTTCTGAAACCCTCGAAATTACCAGAGCAAAACCTCAAGGGGAGTCTGAGCGGACGGATGCCCTGGCCGGCCGGACTCCACCCCCATGGGAGCTGGCACTGCCAAAAACTGACACCACCCAGATCCCCAATCAATCATAATTACACACTACACCCTCCTTGAAAGCTCTCTACACACACACTGACTGGCTTTGTATTTTAATGTTAGGAAGTCTTACGGATGTTAGGATGAATAGTCTATTTCTTTTCCGTAGGTAGTATGAATAGTGATTTGGCCAAATTCCCAGTAAAATCCAATTATTTCTATATATTTTGGATGTTTCCCTCTTCCGAGATTCCTATTGTTAGCTGCATATTTTTTGGCTGTGCTTTGTAAGTTTGAAATTTGAAGCTATTGATATTTGATCATCTTTTCTTAATACTTATCATATTTTTGGTAACAATGGCTCCCTGATGGGTTAGTTTCCTGTAATTTTTTTTGTTGGTTTGCAGGAAAAAACTAATGAAGATGTGCCGATGCCTACCTACTTCCGCTTCCTCGCTTTGCTTGCGTTCAAGATTTTCTCAGCAGAGCAGGTAGATTTATGGCCTTTTTCTTTCATTTTCCTATCCATTTAGCATGGTCTTTACATTTCAAACACCTTTGTTAATTCTGTGTTAGTTTTTGTAATTCATTTTATGGTGCCTTGTTACATAGAAGTAACAACTTTATCCTTGAGATATTAGATGCAAAAAATACTAGTTGCTTCATGAGTTTTTTTTTAGTTGCTTCATGAGTTATATCTATTTCTTACTTCAAAGTTTAATGCAATCAAATTCCAAAATTTGAACATAGAAGAAATGACATCAAAAGGTGATTGCTCAAATGAAGAAGAAAAGACATCAATAGGTGCTTGCTCAAACGGAGAAACTTGTCAATATATATAGAAAGAGAGCCAATCTTACTCAATCTGTTGACATTAAACCTTCATTCAAGCTGATCTCAGCCCTTAATTATAACTACTAAAATTCTATGAACTCGTTAAAGTCTACCAATACAAATTAGAAGGCACCGAAATCTCTAACCAGCCCCCCCCCCCCCCCCCCCCCCCAACAACAAAAAAAACAAAAACCCAATAAATAAATAATAAAAAATAAATAAAAATAGAAATAAACTAGGACTTTCTAAACCACATGCAAAATAGTGCCTAAATTACAATAAAAATGCCAATATTTAGTAAAAGAATATTGAGAATTCTTTTGTTATAACACCACCACTGCCACCGCCACACCCACGCACTGCTAATGCCATCATTTTTCATGATGACATCATTATTAAATCATCAATCAGGTCCTATTTTGGGTCTTTTTATGCATTTTTGCTGTTCCTACTTTCTCACGTGACATTTGGTACAGTGGACCGTGTCATATGGTATCAACTTAATAGTTGAAGTGCTATATTTTGTTTCTAAGTTGTTTCCTGATGGTATAAATGATTGTCCTCCTTCCATCATCATGCAGCTTCAGCATATGGCATTTGAATCTGATTTTTTTTCTAAACTATTTCCTTCAATTGAATACTACAATGGTCTTTGGTTATGTATGTTTTACTGCCGAATTTTAGTGACAGTTTATTTTTAGTGGTGTTGCAACCGTAATGTGAACCAAAAATTCTAGACTAAAGAACTTCAGAATTCAGATTACCAGAATATATCATTCAATAGTGTCACACTTGTGGATCCCTCATACTTTCTTGTGCAAGTGTTCACTTTCCACAGAAACTGTTTTATGAATTCACTAAAGATTTTCTTATAATTATAAATGAACTGAGTTATGATCACACTGGTAATGAAACTTCATTTTTGTTAATGTCGAGTTCTGTAATCTTCATTCATGGATCTCATTAAATTACAGCTGCAGTTGGAATGAACGCCATTACATCCATACTAATGATATATTTTTTCTTAAGCAGGTTGATGTTGCAATTTTGGAGGTTGGTTTAGGAGGGAAGTTTGATGCAACAAATGTGGTATATATACAGTATTTTGAAATTCCCATACATTGACATTTGGAATTATTATAAATTTATAATTAATGAGGTGTGCAAGATGGCGATGATTCCTCGAGATAAAAAGTATATGAACGTGATTCACATCAATTAAATGAGCAAGTTTGTCATATCGGAACAAGCCAGACATGACTCCTGATCTGCCCACTACTTTTCAGGTGCAGGCACCTATTGTGTGTGGAATATCTTCCCTAGGGTATGACCACATGGAAATTCTTGGTTAGTTTCTCCCTCCTAGATATTTTGTCTCTACATATATTGCTGACATATAATTGCAGCTCGATTCCTCGGTCTTCTAAATCTTAGTGAGTTCTAGTTAGATTTCAGATTGACATCAACATATTCTATTTTCTATTTGTTTTAATAAATGATCTCTTGTTGGATATAAAAGTACCAATGTGCTTTATTGAGCTAGAATTTCCTTCCATTTGATTTTGTTTCACTCAAGATGGGATTTGTACTTCTGAATTGGTTTTTTGGGATCAAAGTTTAGAGACTCAAAATGTTCCAATGAACTTTTCTGGGTTAGAATGATGGTCTACTTGCTGTTGTTTTTCACATGATGATATTTGGACTGATGACTTGGATTTTCCCTATCGAAGTTAAGTGGAATCAAGTTACAACTGTCTATATCATTGACCCATTTGCTTCTCTACCATCTAATCGGTGAAATTTTATATGCATTCTTGGCTTAAAACATGTCAATCTTGGTTGAGGATCTTAGTGGTGAAGTTATGTTGCTGGAGAAATAAAAATTTCTGCATCAAATTGGTATAATTCTGATCCAATCTGGCTTAATTCCACAGGCTAGCCTTAGATCCACTCAAAACCAAGTTTTCACAAAGATTGAGTATAGGCAGTCTGTTTTTTTTAAACCAGAACTTGACTATGGACCCAGGCAGGACCTCTAAATATTATTATAGTATATGATCAAAATACAGGAGGAGGACATACCTACCTTACCTCAAAACCCAAATAAAATAAGAAGAGATCACTATTGTGAAGTGATTTCACAAAGGTGAACAAGATGCTGTTCACAATCATCATCATTTATATTCCTGAATACCAATTTGTTACTTGATTAAGCATAAGGAGATTGATTATTTTATTATAAGATTTAGATGCTGATTTGCTTCTCGAGAGTTATTTTTGGGAACTAATGCCTGAGATTCATTTTTGACTATTTCTCCTCATCCGCTGTAATTTTCTGTTATTTTTGTTTCAATTTTCTGATGATTTTTTCCATTGGGGTTTGAGCAGGGGAAGTTACTAGAGAAAGGGGCAATTTGATTCCAGGATAAAGTTTATTGCTGGAAAAATAAAATTACTTGCATCATTTTGCTCATGATTTGGCCTTGCTACGGATAAACTTAGCAAAATTGAGAAATATTTTAAAATGTTTATGTATTGTATAACAGACGACACATGATATATTGCTACACCATCACTACAACTTTTGCACTTAATATTGAAGTATCAAACATGTGTAGTTGACAGATTAGGCACCATTTTTGTAGTATCCAGGTATCATAGGATATGATCCAGGCATACAATAATTTTTGCTACAATATACTGATACGATGTTATTAAATCGACATAGTTTATTTATTTTTATTAAATTATATATTTAAATGAAATTACATTGATATGATTATAATCCAGTGCTGTATTTTGAAAGCTATCAAACAAAAACTTTATATGAGACTATATTATTTGACATAGCTATATATTACGGAGACTAAAATTTGATCGAACATAGTTATAATTATGTGAATCTTGTTAAACCATAGATGAATATTACGTAATATTTAAATTTCTTTTCAAAATAAATATGTTGTCTGTAAATTATCCTATGGGCATTATGCATAGCAATCTGCACTGCAAGGTATACAAATGTTAAATTCACTCTTATTATGATATTAACTAATATCTTTGTGTTGAATGTCATTTGTCTCGAAGTAAATGACTCATGTTACAGTATGACATTTGTTAGTTTCTAAACAAATTAATGTTTTTGAGGTACATCTTTTCATTTCTCTTCATCTTATTCCATGAGAGAATCTTACTTCTCCACATCTGTGTCGATTATGTCATGGTGCAATATTTGCACTATCGTATGGACATCATGAATATCACACTGCACTGCAAAATATACAAATGTTAAATTCGTATGGTGCAATATTTGCACTTGAGCAGAATATGAATTATGCGGGCTTAAGGCTGTAAAACAAAGCCTAACATTGAGTCATAACACATTTGATCTGAAAAAATATTACAGAATGATCCCTGTTCATTTGATCTAGAATGTTCAACTATGGAGCTTTTTGCATTGCTTCTGAAGTTCGCATTCAATCCTTTGGAATTTAGAATTCTAATTATAATTGCAAAAATTCAAGGTATGAAATTTTAATCTGCATATCTTGATGCCTTTATGAAGGATGTCTAATTAGGATACATGTTTTATTCATGGTTGAGCGCTCTAAACAGGAAATACCCTTGGAGAAATTGCTGGAGAGAAGGCTGGTATCTTCAAGGTGTTTACTGCTACAATTTTACCTCCGTGAAAAATTGATTTCTTACTATTAATACTTTTACTTTTTATCTCAATCCGTCCATTTCCATTTTGTTATTTTTCTATTGATTGATACAGCATGAGGTTCCGGCCTTCACTGTTCCTCAACCAGAAGAAGCAATGGCTGTGCTCGAAAACAAGGCTTCTCAGTTAGGTGTAAGTTGGGTGTCAAATACCAAATTTTTCTTGGGTTAAGGGTGGATTTGTATAATTAAAGCGTAGATCGTGTTCTGTTAAAAACAAAGTGTAGTCCCCTCTTTATGAGTGACAAAATCTATAACAGTGTATTTTAGAGCTCTTAGACAAACCAATATATTTTATATTTGTTACAGATACCTCTCCAAGTGGCACCCCCTTTGGATGTTAGTTCGCTGAATGCTTTGGAACTTGGACTTGATGGTGAGCATCAATATCTAAATGCAGGACTGGCAATTGCCTTGTGTAATACTTGGCTTCAAAGGACGGGACATAGTGAAGGCATGTACCTGGACCAGACTGTAAGTTCTATGTTTTGGGGAGGTTTATTTCCATTCCTTTGTGTGAAATAATTCCAAATAAATCATTTCTTTGTGCACAAAATGTAGAACACTTTACCCGTGCAGTTTGTGAAAGGGCTTGCAACTGCCAATTTGCAAGGAAGAGCACAGGTTGTCCCTGATCTGCATTTTAACATGCAAAACCAGTGCAATCCTAATTTTGGTGGGCTTGTCTTCTTTTTGGATGGAGCTCATAGTCCTGAAAGCTTGGATATGTGTGCAAGATGGTTTTCTCATGCTGTCAAACAAGATATCCAACAGCAGAATTCCTTGGAGGAACAACATAACAATAAAAGCCCTAAACATAGTTTGATGCAATCAGACTCCTCTGGAGGAAAGTCCAAACAGGTATGAGGACAGTTCTATCAACCTATGTCACAAATATCATTCTCGGGAATTTCTCGGTGAGGGAAAATCTCGGGATATATTATTATTATTTTTTTCGGGCTTATATGGGGAAAAAACGATAAAAATAAAATTATTTTAAAAATATATAAAAATTAAAATTCCAGAAAAAAATATGAAATAAAAATATCGTAAAAATGTCAGGATAATATCATGATATTTTACGATAAAAATGAAATATCTTTAAAATCTCGGGATTCTTTCAGGATTTTATTGTTTTATCAAAATGTTGTGATGAAAAAACGCTATATTTTGAAAATATCAGACATATTTGTGACACAGTTATCAACTAACACTTCATATTAACTTTCTTCCATCAATAGTTAATGAAATTATTACTTTCTTTCATCAGTATTTAATGAGATTGTTTGTTTCATGCATTATTACTCTAATAGAAGGTCATACTGAGAGTATTTGAACATATACTGCAGATACTGTTGTTCAATTGCATGTCAGTGCGAGACCCTCAGCTACTTCTTCCACGCCTATTAAATACTTGTGCTAATCATGGTAATTTCTCGGAAGAATTAATCCCTATTATTATTTACAGATATCATCTTGTCATTTAATTTTTTTGTTCGAGTTGAGTTATGCTAGTAGAAACCGGTCATTATCTGGCACAATACATTTAGCCACAGGATACAATTGTGGTTTTCCTGAATTTACTCATGTGATGGAAGATCAATGCCTTGTGTGTAGATTTCTAGAAGTTGCAGAAATGTATAGCTTGTGCTTGTAATTTTTTTGCATACAAAAAATTTGGTTTGATTTTAGTGCAACTTGAATGAACAGTGTGCCAGAGTTGGCAGGATAATCCAAAGACCACTATGGGACTCTGAAAATATCATAAACTTCAGAAACATATGGTTTCTTGGCTCATGCTACTGGTTTGACATGAGTTTATGTGAGTTAGTTGTGGGAACTCAGATAAATTGGAACTCCCAGATTTATTTGCATTTTATAGTCTCTTCTGCAATTCTTATAGTACATTTTGTAATTTTTTGCAGTTGAGACTTTCTATACAGAATGTGTGTGATGCATGTGCCCAAAATTATATGCATGCCTCTCATTTAGAGATACATGACTTCCTGGCATGGTAATGAAAACTCCATAGTAACCAAATGCCACGTCCATGAGAACATCCTTGTCTTATCTTGAAGGATAGAAATAAGAGTCTGCAAAAGATCTTCGAGGAACGCTTTATCCCCTATCATGCACTGGGCAGCTGCTTTTCCTGATTTTCTGGGTTTTTCATAGTCTTCTATCTGGAGATCTTGTGGCCAGGTCCCAGTGAGTAGGATTGTGGTGGATAAACCTTCGCCTATGTGGTCTCCTCTCCCTCTTGGGTTCTTTTAGCTGAACTTCGATGGTTCCAGTGCGAGGAATTCTGGTCCAGTAAGTATTGGGGCCTTCTCCGCAGTTCTGAGAGTGAGGTTTGGTGGGTCTTCTCTGGCCCTATTGGTTAGACGGAAGCTAATGAAGCGGACGTCCAGGCCTTGTTGGCCGGTGTTTGGTTTTTTAATCACTCATCCTTGATTCTCGTACTGTGGAAAGAGACTTGCTTAATGTGATTCGTTGGATGAAAACGGGCGAGTTATCTGTGGAGTTTTTCCGATGAAATTGGGAAAGTTTTGAACAGGGTCGAGGGGCACTCTGTCTTTTCAGCATGCCCGGGTTTCGGCTAAAAGTGACACCAATCATTTGGTCCGTTTGGGAGTGGATAGGCTAGCATTTGGCACCTTTAATGTAACCTTTTTCCTACTTTTTTAGGTTTGGGCTGTTTTTAACCACCTCAGTCATTGAGCATTGCCCTAATTTTTGATAAATCATTTTCGAAAAAAAATCCCTGTCTTATTTAATTAGATAATCTGGGACTAAGACAGTTTCCATTATAGGAAATGTCAGTTTTTAATGAGACTAATGGAACTCTCATGACTAGTTAGTGATGTGCAATTCTCAACCATGTTAGAAAGTAGTGATCAATATGTAGTTGATTGCACCAATACATTATAGGTACATTATAGGTGGTAATGATGAAAAATCTGTGTTAATATTTGTTCTTTTGATGTTTTGAGATTACAATGTGAGCTGCATGTTATGGTAGCCATGTCCACGGGATTAATTCAAGGTTAATTTGATATTTCAGGAGTCTACTTCCACGAGGCCCTTTTTGTTCCAAACCAGTCGTTGTTTAACAAGGTTGGATCTCATGCTTTACCATCAACTGATCCTCCTCAGGCTGACGTATCCTGGCAGTTGACACTTCAAAGAGTGTGGGAAAGCCTCATCCATGGTGAAAAAGGTAGTACCATATGCAATATGCGCATGTTTTCTAGCTCATGGAGCATAAATAGAGATGCCGTTTACTTTTATGTGCTATGATAATGGACATTGAATCTTTTGTCCAGGAATGATCAAATTTCTTGAATGTTATTATTACATCAACTACAATTTCTAGTTTTCGCTGTTCGTTGCACAGTTTGACAGGAATACAACCATTCTCTTTTATTCATGGATGATCTATAACATATGCAATGATACAAAAATCTTCCTGTTTTTTACTAAATCCCAAACTATTTTTGGTTCATCTCATTGTAACTGGGGATGCTGTCATTAATTCATTAAACCCAAGCTATATCTTGGCAATTTTGGGTCATTTTCTATGTAAGAAGTTGAGCCCTCATGTATTTGACATTGACATAGCACCAAAGCTTTCAAAAGATTTCAGATATTTGGGCACGATTGTTCTTATTATGTAAAATTCTGGCCTCTTGTCCTTTTATCATGCTGGAGTGATTGTTATTTACAATACGGCCATATTATTTAGCTTGTCTTATATACTTTGTTGGTTACATTCACTTCATGGGAGGCATGGACACTAACCCTGTGTTTTGTCTCTGTGAAGGTGGAAAAGGCACAGAACCTTCCGATATCACAAGTTGTGAGAGCAGTTCAGTGTTTCCTTCCCTGCCACTAGCTATTAAATGGCTCAGGGATAATGTTCAACAGAATCGATCAGTTCGCTTTCAGGTACGTGCCAGCTTTCAAATAAAAGTGAAAGTCAATTTTTTTTCTGCCGTGGAATTTGTTTTCTTTTTTAGAAACTGATCAATTAAATAGATAAGTAAAACATTCTTTTTATTTCATGATCTAAATCATCTTCTAAAATTTGACACTTCTGAAAATTTTTACAAAATTTCAAACCACTACAGGCAGCACAAGTTTGGATTTTCTTTAATGAGATGGCAGTGTTCTGATATATTAATAGTTGCTTATGGTAATTTTATGTTAAAAGGCCTTCGTTTCCTAAGCGAATGTTGCAACTTTGCTTTCCTACTGTGTATACATAAATCTATGAACTCTAGAAATCTTTTGCTACTTGCTTGTTTAGATTTTTTAGATATCAATTGGTTTTCTCTTCCACTGATTTGAGGTTTTGTACATAATCTAGCTATTCTCTGGTTTACTAGGTCCTCGTAACTGGTTCGTTACACCTCGTGGGGGACGTGTTGAGATTAATTAAAAAGTGATTCTTGAACCAATTGGGAAGCTTTTCCTTGGGCAGATTCCGTCTATCGAAATCCTGTGGCACCACTCATATCACTGTACAATCATATTTTTTTGGTAATTAAATTTTATATTGCTTTCTGCTAATTGCTGAACATTCCTTTGAAATCTTGAGTTTCATAGAAGTGAATATCCTTCCCCATTCAGTTGTGATATAGATGACATGGGCAAAGGTTAATTTATTTCTTCTTTTGATAAATATGGGAAGGGTGTTGATAAATCTACCCTCTTTGTAACCATGGCCTCCCCAATGTAGTGTTTCAATGATTATTTTCTCAAGTTATAAAACAATTGAAGGGGTGTCCCTAGTAAATGTGGGGGTGGATTATCATCTCCATGTGGAAATTGGAACTTGGATCCTGGGGGCCTTCTAAATAGGGCCGTTGGCCAAGATGGGTGTGCCAACAAGGGACTCCCAAGGTTGATAAGGCTTTTGAGGAACTTTTCCTGTTAATCATATTAGGCTGACTTTTAGGCCGTGTTTGGTTTGCAAGAAAAACATTTCTGGTGGATTTTTTTTTCCTTTCCATGATTTCGTGGGAAATTATATGATTACGGTTAATTTAGAGGGATATTTTCGTATTTTGATTGTGGGGGGCACATCAATTTACACCTATGGTTGATCCACCATTTTTACCCAAACTCATGCTAGAGGGTCCCACCTTTTACACATTTTGTTTTGATTGGGTGGGTGGGTGGGACCCACAATCTACACCCAAATCATGCATAGGGTGGAGCCTATCATTTAAAACCTCATTTTTATAAAGCCTACTATTTTACACAGCATGGGTCACAAATGCTAGTAATTATTCTATGCACCCTCTTCTGTCCAACTCTGCGGCCGACCTCGAAGACACGAAATCGAGGGTATAAATAAAGTTCTTTGACCATTACCGAAGCAGAAGACAATACTTCTTCGGTTTACAGTGCTTAATGTGCCTTTGATCTTGTGGCTCACTACATCTACATGTTTGTTCTATCTCAAAAAATCGTGGCAATTGGATGATCCTAACCGTTTGATCAAAGAGATCTAGCACGGTTAAATATAGGCCTACCAAATCAACGGTTCCCCAAAAGCCACGAAATTTATATTCAGCCCTCCATTTAAGATATAAAACTATGTGGTATGTGGTTGAGTTTTTCTACAAAAATAATAGAATTCAACGTCCCTTCTCTGTTTGGTTGCCAGTAAAATTTTGGTCCTTTGGTCCTAGGAAGTTTTAGTAAAATTTTCGTCCCATCCCATGTTTGGTTGCTTTTTAGCACTAGAATTTTTTAATCCCACTCTTGGAATAATTACTTGTGTGGTGAATTTTTTTAATCCCACTCTTGTAATGATTGCCTTTTCATCCCATCCCAAAATAATCTAGGAACCAAAAATAAGTTTGAGAATTTTTTTCTTCCCACCAGTTCAAGCAGCCAAACAAAGTTACATCGCACCATAGTCCGGTCAACCAAACATGAGATTTTTATTTTACCGGGATTCTTCTAGGACTTTTTTTTCCCACCAATCTCCTTGGATTTTTTTTCTCCCACCTAAATCCCAGGAACCAAATAGAGCACGGCCGTTTGGATAGGTGGACTCTAGAATTTTGGATTTCATCAAAATTGTAGATGGAAGATAAAGAGAAGGAGACTAGCCGTAGTTTTCTGATTTCTTGCTTTCTTTCCGTCAGCAAGAGAGTAGGAGATCATCCCATGTTTTCAGGTTTTAAAAATCTCAAGATGGGGAAAAGATTACTAAAATCTGGATTTCTTACTTAAAATCCATGATTCTAAAGAGAAGCGAAACAGACAGGTCTCCTTCTTCTATTGCCTTCCATCAACAATTCCGAAGAAATCCGAGATTCTAAAATCCGCGTATCCAAACGGCCCGAGCCCATTAATGTGGTCCAAGCCCATTAATGTAATGGTTACGGTCACTTTTAAATTGTGTTCCATCCCAGTGGATCTTCCTTAGAGCTTCTCTATTTCAAAATTTGACAGATAGCAGAAGGACTCTACTTGAAAATGGTCATTTCACTGAAGGGAGAATTGAAATAGGAATCAAAATATGATGTCGAATTCGCGGCTGGAATTACGACTTTGAGCTGATTTTGGACGGATTTCTACGGTTTGTATCGGGATTTCTATGGCTTCAATGGCTCAATCCACGAACAAAGCTAGGGTTTTGGGAGATTACATAGTCGGGAGGCAGATCGGATCGGGATCCTTCTCTGTTGTGTGGCACGGCCAGCACCGAATCCATGGAACTGAGGTGGCCGTACAGGAGATCTCCATGGAGAGGTTGAATAAGAAGCTTCAGGAGAGTCTAATGTCGGAGATCTTGATCTTGAAGAAGATCAACCATCCTAACATTCTTGGATTGCTCGACATCATCGAGGTTGGTAGAAATTGTTTTTTTGTTTTTTTCCTATTCTCTTGCAAGTAAATCATTTCCAAAATGTAAATAGAGAGATGTATAATTCATAAAATGATGAGAATTTCCCACATCAATGTTCCCAAGGTTTTTGCGATTTCATTTCCACAAAACGCACTTTGGAAATCTACAGCTTTTGTGAACACACTTCTGAAAATCCATGTCCTTTGTAACTATGACCACATTGTATTCCTGTGACAAAGCCTAGAACCACATGTTAACCTTTGGTAAGCCGTAAGGGTTTAGAATAAGATGTCACATATCGACCCGTAGCAGGGTCTAGAATCAGAAACCACATGGAACAGAAACATCCATGTACCGGCGTGGCGGCGTGTGACCCCCAACTGGCGGGGTTCAGATCATAGTTGTTGGGTTGTGTGTGAAACAGATACGGAATATAATACATATATTTAGAGAGCACGGCTTAAGATGGTTTGGGTATATCCAATGCAGGCCTTTGGATGCTCCGGTGAGAAGAAGTGACTCGTGCTGAGTTGATGGAGTAAAAAGTGGTAGGGGCAGACCGAAAACAACTTGGGTAGAAACAGTGAGGAAAGATTTGAGGGCTAGGAACATAACAGGGAACATGACCTTGGATGGGAGAGAATGGAAGAAAATGATCCCTGTAGACGAACCCAACTAGTGTCAGGATCAGACTTAGTCAATTTGAGCCGGGTAGATCCTTTCACCTTCTTTAGCTTCAGTTATGGATAGGAAAGAGATTGAATTTCTAGAATTACAGTAAGGCAAAATGACATGGCTCAGTATGAAACCAAATTTATTGAGTTGTCAAGATTTGCTTCTTGGATAGTTGACAATGAAGAGAAAATGGCAATTGCTCAGTATGTGGATATGTGCTTAGTATGTCAGCGGGTAAAAATAAATTGAGCATCAAAGACCAACAAGAAAGTTGGATCCTGTTCCCATTTCAAAGTGGAAGTGGGAACATATCACCATGGACTTTGTTATAAGCTTACCTCGGACTTTCTATGAAAAATTGTGTCATTTGGGTGATTATTGATAGACTGACGAATTCTGCATATTTCTTTCCCTATAAGGTTGGCTCTTCTTTAGAGAAAATGGCAGAGTGATACATAGAAGAGGTTATCCGGTTGCATGGGATTCTTATTTCCATTGTGTTTGGCTGATATCCCAGATTCGTATCTCAATTATGGGGGAGTTTTCATAGAGCTACGGGGACCAGATTAAGTTTTAGCATTGCGTATCAACCTCTGACTGAAGGCCGATTGGAGAGGACCATTCAAATTCTTGAGGATATGTTGAGAGCTTGTGTCATTGACTTCAAGGGAGATTGGGACTAACAGTTAACCTCTGATAGAGTTTGGTTATAACAACAGTTATCAATCAAGTATTCGAATGGCCCCATATGCGGCTCTGTTTGGAAGAAAATGTAGGTCTCCAATTTGTTAAGACAGTGGGTGAAAAGATGTTATTGGGACCTAATATTGTACACCAGGCAGAGGAGAAAGTTCGAATGATCAGAGACCACATCAACTCATAGTAGACAGAAGAGTTATGCAAGTACTTTTTTGAATGCTAGCAAATTTCATTAAAAACAAGGGAGAGACCAAGATGGTCCATCCAAACATTACAAGGAGAAAAAGAAAGGTCCAGCAAAGCATTACAAGGGGGAAGTTATGCAAATAGTAGGAGGCGAGAATTGGAGTTTCAGGTGAGCGATCATGTGTTAGTGAAGATTTCACCTACAAAGGGAGTAATGAGATTTGGAATTTGGGGAAAATTGAGTCCAAAGTATGTGCGACCAATCCAAATCTTGGAAACGATAGGGACAATAGCATACAGAGTAGCATTACCACCCACCCTATCAGGAGTACATAATGTGTTTCATGTATCTATGCCGAGAAAGTATATTTTGGACCCCATCTATGTAATGGAACCTGCACCATTGGAATTCAAGGAGGACCTGACTTATGAAGAGTGGCCAGGTGCGCATAGTCAACACAAAGGATCATGTTCTAAGGCATTTAGGGGCGTCGTACCCTGTGTCAAGATTCAATGAAGCAAGCATTCCGAATGGGAAGCAACATGGGAGCTCGAAGAGGAAATGAAGGAGAAGTACCCACATCGCTTTTAGCCTACATGTGTGTAAATTTTGAGGATGGAATTATTTTAAAGGGGAGGAGAATGTAATACAATTATTTTAGAAAGTTCGCCCAAGTCACTGCCATCCGTCTTGCTTCCCATGTCCTCTCTACTACTTCCCACCAGTGTTCTACATCACCTTCCTACACGAAGGTAGCAAAAATTACTTTCTATTCTTCATCGCATTTAAGAACTTTAAAAATTTTCCCCTAACTAGATGACACATTTTTCAGCTTCTATAACATTCCTACATTCTAGAAAGGAAGGCTAAGCTTTTTAAAACTCTTTGTATTTGAGTTCCATCATTTCTGTCTACTAGCCTTGGTGCAAGGTTTTGATGCATCTATTGTCTCATTGTTGATGTCATCTCAGCCAATATTATGAAAAATTCCTCCATGTTGTTCTCACTTTCAGTTGTATTTCCTTGTCGTTCTTACCATTTCAAACCCATTCAAGAGAACATGGCTTAATTCTGGTAACTTTTTTTTTTTTTTGAATGATAAAATTTCATTAAAGAAGGGAAGACCGAGATGGTCCCCCCAAAGAAGTATAGAAAAGGATCTCAATACAAAAGGACAAATAGAGAAAAATCAATCAAGGGGGCAAGAAGTCAAACATCTCTAGACCCAAACTTTCAACCCTGTCACGCGCTAGCTTATCGGCTTCGCTATTAGCGGATCTCCTAACATGGTTGAAGACGATGGAAGATCCTTCTATTTGATCCTGGATCTCATCAAAGATGCGCATGAATCTCCAAGGAGGCACAATCGACCCTCTAAGCCAACGAATCACGTTAATAGTCTCCTTCAACAACCGTGGAATTCAATAGAAATCGATCTAGAATTTTTATTCCTTGAGTAGTAAGAAATAACTAATCTCGATCACATGAGTTCGTCATGCGGTCGAGATTGTTATTCCTCGATCTAGAATTCAATTTTTATTCCTCGATCTAGAATTCAATTTTTATTCCTCGATCTAGAATTCTTACTACTCTAACTAATCTCTTGAGCTTATCATATCATTTCATACCAGCATACCTTACTCGCATACTAAACTAGGTGCTCTTGGTGTACATGAGCTGACTATGCTATCTCATACCAACACAGCCGGTTCACATGCTAAACCAAGTGCTCTTAGTGTATACGAGTTTACTATGCTATCTCATATCAGCATCATTGATTCACATGCTGAACCAAGCGGCCCTGCTACACATGAACTCATCATACGGTCTCATGCCACCACAACTAACTCACACGCTGAACCAGCCGTCCCTGGTGCACATGAGCTCATCATATGGTCTCATGCCACCACAACTAACTCACATGCTGAACTAGGCATCCCTGGTGCACATGAGCTCATCATGCGGTATCTTTTTTTATCAATCTTCATTTGATATCTTATTAGTACAACTAACTCACATGCTAAACCAGGCGTCCCCGATGCACATGAGTTCATTATGCTATTCCCCTCATTGTTCTACACTGTTACCTTATTCAACTCCCGATAACCAACGCAAAGCCGCATGCTCCCATCATTCTTTTTCACGAATAAAACTAGAGCACCTAAGGTGAGACACTAGGTGTAATGAATCCCCTATCCAATAAGTCTTGTAACTGCACGGTCAAGTCTTTTAATTCTGCTGGAGTCATATGATATGAGATTTTAGAAATAGAGCCAATACCAGGCACAGGGTCGATGGAAAATTCTATATCTATATCAGGAGGCAAACTTGGCAAATCATCTGGAAAGACATTTACAAACTCCCGCACAATGGTAAAATCCTCCAACTTCAGGTCCTCCTAGCTAGTATCTCTTACTGTAGCTAAATAGGCATGGCATCCTCTTCTTAGTAAAGAGTTGGCCTGTAAGGCTGAAATAACCCAAGGTGGTGTACATAACATACTCCCTACAAAACTAAGCTTTGTCTGCCCAGGAATCTGGAGTTTCACTATCTTCCCACAACAATCCAAGTTGACATGATTGACAACCAGCCAGTCCATTACGAGGATGGCATTAAAATACCTCATATCAAGCATCACTAAGTCCGTCGGTAACTTCTCATCACCAATCCTGTTCAAACAAAACATCCAAATCCGATCTGTAACCAAACATCCTCCCACTGGAATATCAATGCATCGCTAGACCTCCATAGGTTCGCTCATCAACCAATGCTTCCTAGTTAAGCTAGCACACACGAAAAAATGTGTTACTAGAGTCAAACAACTTCTACGCTCGTACCAAAACCATGTCTGAAACATTGATATTTTCCCAAGATTAAACATATGATCAGATCGTCCATTAGATCCTTAAACTTCTACTTTTACTTTGCATAAAATCATATCTTATTTTCCAATATCCCTCAAAGTCACAGATCATGTACTAACAATCTACAGGATCATAAACCTAAGCTCTGATGCCACAAAACTGTCACGCCCCGAACTTGACAGTACGAGCAGGTGACATGGCAGCGACCACATAACTATAGGCTTAGTCCCATAGTTTTAAAACTCCTCCGCATCCGTGCCGACTCCCTTTTACCTTGGCCACGTTCTGTGTTACGCCGCATCCGCGTTTTTCCCTACAGAGTCAATAAAAACTCCTTTGACTCTCCTGAATTGAATTATGACCTCGTTAACTGAGTACTCGACCGCGTCATGCCAAGTCAAATAGGATTTTCTTCGTCTGCGTTCTGCTCCACATCCGTGTTTTTAAGTCTCATATCAAACAAATCTAAATACAAGTATAAAACCAATGAAAATCTTAAACTCCATTCTTATAAACAAGGTCATAGTTCTCAACAGATCCATGACCATCAAACCACTTCTCAATAAAGTACGAGCTTCCAAACAAGTTGTAAGTCCTACAGTCAGTTTCTCACTAAAGGGTCAATGGCAATACAGACTAAGTCTTTCGGCTTCCAAAAATTCTCAATGGGAATCATTTCTTTTCAAATGATTGGATATAGTGCTGGGATGATCTTGCATCTTACTCATTACCCTTAGCTGCATTTTCTGTTATTTTCTCATGAATAAAGTCAATAAACTTTCAGCAAAAAAAGAGAACATTTTTTTTTCGTGCAAGAAAAACAAGTTGGAATACTGCAGAGGCACATTTTTGAAATTTTTATTTCTTACTTGCCTGTATTATCTCTATCATTTTAGACACATGGAAGGGTACATCTTGTATTGGAATACGGCGTAAGTGGTGATCTTTCTATATATTTACAGCGTCATGGAAGTGTTTCAGAAGCCACTGCTAAGTACTTCATGCTCCAACTAGGGACATTTAGCTCTATTTTGAAAAATACCAATTCTTTGTGATTCTTTTTAATTCTTGTTTTACTTGAGAAGTTCACATCTATAATATGTTGTAATGTTTGTTTCTTCTACAGCTGCTGGTCTGAAAGTCCTCCACGAAAACAGACTTATGCATCATGATCTGAAGCCACAGGTACGTCTCAATGTTCTTTTCGCTAGTTTTATTGGTTATTGCGAGAGTCACTATGGTCCCATTGTTCATTCAGCCCCTCCATGGTCATATTTGCATGTTTATGTTTTAATTTGGGAGTGCTGTAACGCTCTTTTATTTGCTTAGTTTTTACATGACCAGTTTGGGGTTTATATTTTGGATTGTATTCATCTGCCGATATGCATGCCCAGAATATAACCTGTTCTAATGCTTTATCATTTTTAGCTTGAGTTTTGAGGTTAAGCGAGGATACTGTTAGGGTCTGTTTGGATACATGGATTTTAGAATCCAGGTTTTAGTTTTTAGTTTGACAGCGGTGTAAAATTCTGGATTTTACAATCCATTATCCTGGATTTTAAGTAAGTTTAAAATCCAGGTTTTAGAAATCTCTTCCCCATCCTGAGATTTCTAAAAGAGATTTCTAAAACCTGGAAACAGTTGACAATCTCCTACTCCCTCACTCGACAGAAAGAAGAGAGAGAAATCAGAAAACGATGGATGGTCTCCTTCTTCTCTTGCCTCCCATCCAGGATTTTGAGGAAATCCAAGATTCTAAAATCCGAGTATCCAAACGGCCCCTTAAAGTGTGTAAGATTCTTGGCTGACCCACTGATGAGATTGATTATCCGCTGTATTGATAAACATCAAATGGCGTAAGAACCAAAAATAGACTTTTTCTGTTTCATGGTAGACATCTCTCAGCGGCATTTGGTTCTTAACTTCTTATCGATGCATCTTGTCAATGGTATAAATTCTTGGTGAAGATTTATGGGGAATTTCTTCATATTGTTGCATGCATTCTTCTCTGTGGGCAAATTTGTATGGTAAAATTTGTGATGACTTGTTGACTATGCACACACACATCTTGCATACTCATGCACACACGACATGCACCCTAGTTTTCATTGAGTCACTATCTCCAGCCCGTTGTCGGTGTCAGGTATGCTTTCATATCTATCCACAGTTGTATATACCTGAGACAATGGGCATCACCTGTGATCTCTATAGCGCAGTGACTATTCATGACTTATGAGTGAAATGCATATATTACCGAAATTAGCTATTTGTCTGTTCAAAATTGTTAATTTTGAGCAACAATTGACAAATCCAGAAATTCCTTCGATGGATTAATGCCTGCCATCGTCATTTTTGGTATTTTCCATAGTTTTAAAACTCCCCCACTTCATCGTGGACTCCCTTTTACCTTGGCCGCGTTCCGTGTTTTTCCTCCGCGTTCTGCGTTTTGCCCTATAGAGACAATAAAAACTCCTTTGACTCTCCCGACTTATGAGCGCATCAACCGAGTACTCGGCCGCGTCGTACCGAGTCGACTAGGATTTTCTTTGTCCGCGTTCTGCGCCTCATCTGCATTTTTAAACACTGGTATTTTCAGGTCCTATATTGATAATTTAGTCACTTAAGGCCATGAATTTGAAACCTGTAATAACTGTGAGATAACAATGCTGCCTTCAATAATAGAACTAAATGATTCCATCACTTTAAATCTCGTCCTCTGATTTCTCTGCATGGATATTATATACACAATAAATTTGGAAGCTCATCCGTGAACTTATGAGGCATGCATAATCATAAAAAACTGGAATTTTGTTTGAGGCTGGTACTTGTAGGCTAGTAGCTGATACATTGCAGCATTCTTGTCTCAACCACATTCTGAAACGGAAATTTCTCAACACTTTGCTGGACTTTCTCTGGGACCCCCTTATCACGTGTCAGTTGGGGATTGTCCTTTGAAAGCTTGGATTGGAGCTCACGGTAGGACATGCTACTTTAATCCATGCAACTCTGGCTTCCCTTTAAAACCATTCCAAAAAAAAAAACTGGCTGCCCTTTAAGATATGATGGTTTCATGAGTTGAAGTGTGTTAATAATAATTTTTTTTTTATCGGTAATAATAATATTAATATTAGTTTGATGTTCTAGAAATTTAAACTGTTGTTGAATCATTTCATCATGTTTCCACTAGTGGAACCTTGCAAGGATGCATACTCTTGTCTTTCTTTTCAGAGATGGTATTTTTTTTCAATGTCAAGTTGGTGCTTGGTAGTGCTTTTGGCGAATAATTTTATGGAAAACATCATCTAGAGAAGATTTTCTTGCAGTTTTGGCCCAATTGATTAAGTTAAATCCCAGTCAAGTTAACAAGCTATCTCTTCTCTTCATTGACCATCATTCAGAACCCACTGTAATGAACCAAGGGACTACATCAACATTAAGAAGAGTTAGCAGCAGAAACAGAGTAGTGCCAGCTAGACTAAGGGATTAGATAACTAATTCAGTTGAAGTTGTTAGAAAGTAGTTTAAAATAGTTGGGAGACAGTTGGGAGATGAGAGAGGGGTATAAAGATAGGAAAGGAGGGAAGGTGGGGTAATGAACAATTCTGAAGAAATTACTTTCTTGTAAAATGGAGGTTCCTGGTGCCTCGAAGCCAGTGGTGTAACTTTTCTTTGAACATAAATTCAAGATTTTCTTTTATCTTCTTCTTCTTCTTCTTCTTCTTCTTCAACAGTTTTACTGTCTTATTCTGTGAATCATCTGATATAGATCTAAGCTCCTAACAGTGGTGCTTTCATTGACTTCTCACATCATGGCTGAGAATACTAGGATGAAGAGCTTAGATGAGGCAATCAAGAAGTTGATGGAAACCACATTTTCACAAGAAACAAGATTACAAACTCAGCAAGAAATCGCCATTCAACAGCAAGATGTTCTACTGGATATTTCTAATAAGCTTACTGCTCTCGATGGCAGAGTAAATCAACTATCAAGGTGAATTGAACACGGAGATCGTTTTGAGGGGGTGCAACCTGAGAATCAAGAAGAGGTAAGAGATGGACATCAAGATAGAATTCGAGACGTTAACAAGTATGGGGGAATTTCTGCAAGACAGCTACGATTGGAATTTCCTAGATTTGAGAGCATTGATCCAACTGCTTGGATCTCTAAAGCTAACAAGTTTTTCCGATTTCATCACACTTCTGATGATTTGAAATTGGAAATCGCATCATTTCACCTGGATGGAAAGGCATACGATTGGTTTCAAGCAATGGAACGTGAACAACCTTTTGATTCTTGGGCACAACTCGTTGGGGCTCTACAAACCAGGTTTGGTCCTTCCATTTATGATAATCCTCAAGGCAAATTAGCCAAATTACTGCAAACCTCCGCAGTTGGAAATTATCAAGCAAAATTCGATGCTTTAGCCAATCATACTGTTCATCTTCCTTCCAGATTCTTGATCGATTGTTTTGTGTCTGGACTAAAACCTGAAATTCACAATGAGTTTCAGATTCATTTACCTACTTCTTTATCACAAGTTGTCGGTTTAGCTTTGATGCCAAGAAGTTTACATACAAACCCAGTTTCAAAACTACATTTTCCCCTGTATCTAGGCCTGTGACTGATAATTCAATTGTGGGTTCTTCTTCCTCATCAACTACCAAAATTCCTTCACAGAATGGTCCAATTAAGAGGTTAACAACCGCAGAATTGCAAGCTAAATGTGATAAGGGATTATGCTATACTTGTGATGAAAAGTATAATCCGGGTCATAAATGTAAAAATAGACAATTATTTTTACTTTTTAATGAAGATTCATATCGAGAATCAGAAGCACTGATTTTGGAAGACAATACATCAGTTTTGGACACTTCCGTAAACAATCCGGAAATTTCATATTATGCCTTAACGGGACAGGACAATCCAAAAACTTTGCGAGTGAGAGCCAATGTTAATGGCAGAGAAATTCTAGTTTTAATTGATGGAGGTAGTTCCAATAATTTTGTTCAAGAGAGGCTGATTCAATATCTACAATTACCTATGCTTTCGGGATCGAAATTTCAAGTCATGGTAGGCAATGGGGAGAGATTGGAGTGTTCAGGTCTTCGCAAAAAAGTAGAAATAGCTATGGAAAATCATAAATTTCCAATTGATCTCTTTGTCCTTCCTCTCATGGGAGCTGACATTGTGTTGGGGGTTCAATGGCTGGAACTTTTGGGACCTATCATATTTGACTATAAACGTCTTACAATGGATTTTCATTTGCAAGAGCAGAACGTATTACAAGGGGAAAATAAAACAACAGAGGAGCCTATACAATTCCATAGTTTTAAGTGACTCAATGCAACATCTGGGGTGCAGATGTATTTTCATATACAACACCCCAAAATCTTAAGGAGATTAGGGGATTTCTGGGCTTAACGGGGTATTATAGAAGATTTATCAAGGGTTATGCTAACATAGCATCACCAATGACTGAATTGCTTAAGAAGCGAGGGTTCTCATGGAATTCTGCTGCCCAATCAGCATTTGAAGCATTAAAACAGGCTGCTACAACCACTCCTGTTCTTGCACTCCCAAATTTTGCAAAACCTTTTATTGTAGAAACAGACGCTTCTGGATATGGAATAGGTGCCGTCTTGTCTCAAGAAGGTCATCCAATTTCTTTTTATAGTAAGAAACTTTCGGCCAAAATGCAATCTGCTTCCACTTATGTTCGAGAAATGTTTGCAATCACTGAAGCTGTATTTAAATGGCGTCAGTATCTGCTTGGGCAAAAATTCATCATTCAAACAGATAAAAAAAGCTTGAAATCTCTTTTTGATCAATCCATTCAGACACCAGAACAACAACATTGGCTAACCAAGCTAATGGGATTTCAATATGAGATTCATTACAGACCTGGTAAAGAAAATTTCGCCGTTGACGCCTTGTCCAGACAACCCATGGAGAACAGTACTTGTATGACCCTCTCTGTTCCACTATTCGAACTGATGGATCAACTCAAGTTGGAACATGCTTCTAATCCTCAAATCAGAGCCATCTGCGATAGTATTAGTCAAGGGCATACCGATTCTAACACCTACTCTTGCCGCCTTGGATTATTGTTATATAATGGTAAAATCATGATTCCGACAGACTCAGAGTTGAAGATGCCACTATTACACGAATTCCATTCATCTCCAATAGGGGGTCATGCTGGAATCTCTCGCACAATTGCTCGATTAGCTCTTAACTTTCATTGGCCAGGTTTAAAGAAAGATGTCAAGACCTTTGTCTCAAATTGTGTCATCTGTCAACAAACTAAATCCCAACATACATCTCCTTATGGGTTTTGCAACCATTACCGATTTCAGAGCAGATATTAGAGGACTGGGCAATGGATTTTATTACTTTCCTTCCTAATTCCCAAGGAAAGACAATTATCATGGTCGTTATTGACCGATTGAGTAAATACGCTCACTTCAGTGCTATGCGTAACCCCATTACTGCATCCATGGTTGCTCAAGTTTTTGTCACTGACATTTGCAAATTACATGGTATTCCTAAATCCATTGTTAGTGGCCGAGATGCAATTTTTCTCCGTAGATTCTGGCAAGAATTATTCAGATTACAAGGAACTTAATTGGCAATGAGCAGTGCCTATCATCCGCAATCAGATGGACAATCAGAAGCATTGAACCGTTGTTTGGAAATGTATCTTCGAAGTTATGTATGTGATTGGCCAACACAATGGTCCAAATACTTACCTTGGGCTGAGTTTTGGTACAACACAGTTTTTCACTCTGCTGCTCAAATGACCCCTTTTGAGGTTGTGTTTAATCGTAAGCCACCCACAATTCAACGTTATGAACAGGGCACCTCCCAATTGGAAGCGCTAGACCAAGAATTAGTGCAAAGGGATAATGTTTTACAACAATTGAAAATTAATCTTCAGCGGGCACAAGTCAGAATGCAGCAACAAACTAACAAGCATCGTCAAGAGAAGCACTTCGAGGTTGGGGATCATGTATTGGTCAAGCTACAACCGTATAGACAATCCTCCGTAGCACAGCGAAGTTCCAATAAGTTTGCTCGACGTTTTTATGGTCCGTATCTGGTACTTGAACGAATTGGAGAAGTGGCTTATAAACTACAGCTTCCAGAAGGGTCGAAAATTCATCATGTCTTTCATGTTTCATTGCTCAAACAATTTATGGGAGATCCATCAGTTTCGGAGGTCGCTTTACCACCAATGCCCACCGGAACCCAGCCACTTTGCCTACCCCTAACTGTGTTAGACCGTCGAGTGATTCAGAGGAATGGGGAACACATTACCCAACTATTGATACAATGGGATGGTTTGCCTTTGGAAGCCAGTTCTTGGGAAGACCTGTCAGTTCTGCAAATGATTACCCTGACATGAACCTTGAGGACAAGGTTCCTTTTCCAGGGGAGGCATCTGTAACGAACCAAGGGACTACATCAACATTAAGAAGAGTTAGTAGCAGAAACAGAGTAGTGCCAGCTAGACTAAGGGATTAGATAACTAATTCAGTTGAAGTTGTTAGAAAGCAGTTTAAAACAGTTGGGAGACAGTTAGGATATGAGAGAGGGGTATAAAGATAGGAAAGGAGGGAAGGTGGGGTAATGAACAATTCTGAAGAAATTACTTTCTTGTAAAATGGAGGTTCCTGGTGCCTCGAAGCCAGTGGTGTAACTTTTCTTTGAACAGAAATTCAAGATTTTCTTTTATCTTCGTCTTCAACAGTTTTACTGTCTTATTCTGTGAATCATTTGATATAGATCTAAGCTCCTAACAGTGAAACCTTGCAAGGATGCATACTCTTGTCTTTCTTTTGAGAGATGGCATTTTTTTTAATGTCAAGTTGGTGCTTGGTAGTGCTTTTGGCGAATAATTTTATGGAAAACATCATCTAGAGAAGATTTTCTTGCAGTTTTGGCCCAAATGATTAAGTTAAATCCCAGTCAAGTTAACAAGCTATCGCATCTCTTCATTGACTATCATTCAGAACTCACATTATGCTCCAAGATGTAGGTGTGTTCACACAAGACTTGGTTGTTAGGAAAAAATATTGCCACGTGAAAATCTCATGGTTTCGTAGTGTTTCCTTGTAGGAATTCATTTTGGAGCTTTAATTTTGGTATGATGTACTTGATTGGAGTTTTTCGTGGACATTAGTAATTTAAATGGTCCAATGTTTCAAACTGAAAATTTATGTGAAAGCAGCCTTATCTTTGTATGTATTCTAAAAAATTTATTTGGTGGAACAGCAGCTCCTCCTCTCCACAAATGACGACAATTCTATATTGAAATTTGGCGCAAGATACAACGCAAAGCAAGGGAAAACAAGAAAACAGCGTAATAAGTCATGGGGGTAGGTAATCGAAAATCTCCAATGACTGCATGGGCAGTCCTCTGCGAGTTAGATAATCCGCCACGGCATTAGCCGACCCGGCACACATGCTGGAAACAATTGGATGGTCCTCCACACGATCCAAAATCTCACCAATCATGTCACCAAATCTCCAAGGGTGAGGGTTGTACCTGTCCATCCATCGAACCACATTGAGGGAATCTCCCTCCTCTATAAAGTAATCCAAAACACTGTTATCCACAATCCTCATTCCCCGTAGAATCACCATGACTTCAGCTTCAGTAGAATCCACAATACCAATAGGACCAGGAAAGGCTCATATAGTCATCCTAGTATCGCTTTATGTGGAAATTTAATTCCAATGTTACTGGACAAAAATTCATCGTAAAAGTTAAATATCCATTTTATATGTGTAAACAAGAAAATACTTCTAATTTCACCCATAAACCAGCTGAAGTAATGTTAGTTATTGTTCAGAAGCATATTCATGTGATGTTGTAGTTTCCAGGTCCATAAATCCCTGTTTTAATAATCTGCCTTGAATCAATCTCTCTCATTCTGGCTGTATAAATGTTGCTCTAGTATTTTTTTATTTTTTATTTTTTATTTTTTATTTTTTTTTGAGAAATGGTAACTTTATTGCAAATCAAATAAGGATACAAGACAATTCATGACTCGATTACAGTCACTCTACGTGCCGAGTGGCACCCCCTTTACAACAGAATGTCTCCATAGCTTTTAATTTGTTGAATGAATATGTTAATGCTACACATCCAAATGAGTAATGCTAGGGAAACCGGTTGTTGCCATCGCATCACAAGTAAACCAATCCTTTGGTTTAGAAAAAAACAACAAAAATGTGATTTTTTTGCACACATGGTGCATTCTACTTCTAATTGTTGATTTCTCCCATTGGTCTTACTCTTTGTTGACGTATCATTTTCCTATCCAAATTGGTGAATGTACAGGTTAAGTGTACACGGTCCAATTGATCAATTGATCTTCAAATAAGGGCAACTGTTCTAAAGCCATTGTGAGCTTATCCAAGAGGGAGTAACAATATGGGCAAATGTTAGGAAGAAGGAGCTCATGGTGTCCTATCCAAGAGGGAGTTACAATAAAAGGGCAAACGTTCTGAAGGAGCTCCCAATTTTCTATAATCCTTTTACTATCTACTTATGCTCCTTAACATATGCATTCGCCCAATTTTCTTTGAGAATATTCGTAATACATTTATATGTTCTCTCCTTTCGCTACTTCTCTCTGCGGCATCGTTAAATGTAGGTCGTTACTGCCTTCCGATTTGTTGTTGTTGCAACGACTCAGTCCTTGAACTTATCATAGAAATTTAGGCCATGTTTGGCTACCTCATGTTTTTGTATTTGGATTTGGATTTGAGTTTTGGATACAAAATACATCAATCATCCTCATGCTCATGTTGTACGAGAGAGAGAGAGAGAGAGAGAGAGAGAGAGAGAGAGAGGTCTGGCTGCTGGTGAAGGTAATTGCCACAAATATTGATTTCCAAATAATGTCTTGCAGAACAGATTTGAAAATCGGATATTTTTTCACTGTTGTAGCTGATTTGGAGATCTAAGGATCTGATCCACTTCCAAATCTCATCAGCAAATGTGAGAAATCCAAATCTAAATCTTGTGGGTATCCGAACATGGCCTTAAGGCTAAGTGATACGTACAGAAGTAATAATATTCATTAGGACGAACTCTCGGTATTGCTTGCGACAACCCTTTTGCCTGTTGCGAGAATTGTAGATATCTCTAATTTTATCAACAACATATAACTCTGTAACAATATCAAAACCGTTTTGCCCAAGTATCATGTAACCAAGATTGAACGAACTCATATGTGAGAGGAACCATTCCATTGTTTCTATCAAAGCCACAAGCAATCAATAATATTCCATATACTTGCCCTCCTCGAGTGTGTCCCGTCCTCTACTATTAAATGTCATAGTATATAGATAAACATGTCTTTGTCTAATGCAAATGTAGATAAGGCCCATAGAAATTACTAATCAATACTCCTCGGGATCAGGTCAGAAGCTCGAATTACACATGTATAACTCTCTCTGGGTTGGATCTTCCAAACTCTATCAAAGGATCTGCTAGGGACCATCACAGAAGGCATTTTGCGGCCGTCCTGTTGCATGAGAGCAGCCATAGAGGCTCACTTTGAGGTGGCTGCTCTCTCATTCAATAGCCCGGCCGTGAAATGCCTTCTGCGATGATCCCTAGCAAATCCCCTCTATTAAATACTCAGGTAAGATATGATACGACCTTCTTCATAAGATCTACAGACCACCAACCCTCGGTCTAGGTTTTTTTTTGCAAATGGCACTTTTCTATTGAAAATTAACATTGGGGAAGTTTGTAAACTCATTTTCCACGCAAACCTACTGGATTTGGGATTTTTTTACAAGTGCACAGCACGGTGGGCCCGCCATTTTTCCGGTGTAGCCTACCATTTAACAAACATTCTATGCATGGGGTCACAAATTCTATCAAACTTAGTCGTCCACCTCAATCACACGAAACCGAGGGCATAATTAAAGGGTTTTTTGGACCATCATAGAAGCAAAAGACAATACGTCTTTGGTTACCTTCACCCTTCTCACTCACGACATGTATACGTCCTATTTCAAAAACAGAGCAATGATAGATACAAGGGGGATCTCCTGCATAAAGAGCTGCAAAAGGTCTCTTCATTGGATCCACGTCATTTTCAGTTACATTTTAAAATCGGTTGAAAAAGTAGATTCAGTTACAGTTATATTTGACGACGTGGATCCAATCAAGAGCCCTTTTTTGGCTCTTTATGCAACGGCTCCCTTCTGTCTAGAGTCGGTTGAAAAAATGCTGGAATCTGGTTCCTACTCCTAGAGTTGGTATTCTGATTCTCCCATGCTTGGAAGGGAATTTTTATTAGAATTTCTTTTTCTCATTTTATTGAAGGGAGAATCGAAATAGGAATGTGAAAAAAAAATTAAAATTAAAAATTTAAGTCAAAAAAATATAATAAAAATTCCATTTGAATACGACGCCGGGGAGGGTAACATATTTCAGCAATATTTTTACCTTTCTAATTCCGTCCCGTTGTCAATTCCGCCTTTTATGCTGTTCTTCTTCTTATTATTATTATTTTGAATGAATCTAGATTCCGGCGGAATTGGTATCGGATCTCCATTTCAGCATTTGATTCCTGTAATCTGAATGCATCCTACAATGTGCAAAATCATTCAGATGGGCCCACTTAAAGGAAGTTCCGAATTAGGAAATGATATATTTGAGCCCTATTCTTCCCTGGGCCAACACCCTCTAATATATTTACAGTGAAAATATATGATGTTTGAGCTGTCATCTGCATAAAAGGGGTACAATAAAGGTGGCCCTTGAGATTTGGTCCAACAACAGTCTCTAAAACACAAAAGAAAAAATCAAGCGCAGTTTACGTGAATGAACGCGTGAACTCGTATAGAAACTCGTATTTATGCACTACATTGGTAGACCTGGCAAAAAGTGACCCCGACCTGTGCGTCCACCCAGCCCGCCCGTAACTTACGGGTCACTAAATTAGTGACCTGTTGAAATTTGACCCGGCCCTGCCCTGCCCAAACCCGTCAAAACTGGTCTGTACTATGTAAACCAGCCGGTGCCCACGAAAACCCACGTGATCAAGATTTTATATGGTGTAAGCCCTTATAGTCCAATATTTTTCAAAAAGTACTGTACGGACCACATCATAGGATGATCTAAACCGTCCATGTGATGGAACACAACGTAAATAGGTTGTGCCCCCAAAATCATTTCCATAGGGTGATCCTACCCCTCCGATCTATAGAGGTTTTCATAAATAATAATATGCAATTCCACCATAGATTAGAGGGCTAGCATCATCCTATAGAAATGATTTTTTGGGCACAATACGTTATGGCACAACCTATTTACTGTCCGGATCATCCTATAGTGTGGGAATAGGTATAAAAAAAAAAAACTGGATGACCTGGACCTTCTAGCCTATATGGTTGGGGTCTGGGTTCACAAAATAGGGATCTATAAGATTCCAAGTCATTTGTGACCCGGCTTGTCCTATCTGGACCCATACAGGTTGGGTTAAACCCGGCCCGGCCCACCCATTTGCCGGGTAACATTGGGGTAGGTTTCTACACACATGTGTAGATAAGTTATCTACACACTAGCTTAAAATACAGTGGAGGGCATATTGTTTGGGTGATATAAGCCATCCATTTGATTGGCCCTCACATAGATAGGGTGTCCAAAAAATATCAGTTTCTTAGGATCATCCCAACCCTACGATTTGTGGAGGTAAAATGGACATGTATAAACCTTTACAAATCTGTCCATTTTTTGCCTCCACGGTTCGAAGGGTTAGGATGATACTATGGAGCTGATTTTTTGTGGACACCCTATCTATGTGGGGGTCAATCAAATGAATGGTTTGGATCACCCAAACAATGTGGGCCTCCACTGTATTTTAAGCTAGTGTGTAAATAACTTATCTACACGTGTTTATAAACCGTTTTATCATTTCCCTGTAGTTAGCACGGTAGGGATGAGACGGGCGGGATATAGATTAGGTTACACTCGCGAAGCACGAAATGAAGCTAAAAATGGAAAAAAGTGAGAAGCAAGAACACGGAAACAGATATTCATGGTGACTAGATCGTAGGCTGTTATTTCTGTGTTGGGTAAATTCCGGTACAAGGTCTTTATTTTCTGTTTGTTTCACGTAATCACACTCCCAACCTCTACTTCTCCCAATTTTTTATATAAAAATCCAATAAAAATAATCCCTCTCTCTCTCTCTCTCTCTCTCTCTCTCTCTCTCTCTCTCTCTCTTCAATTTCAATGAAGAAAATAAATTCCTGACCCCCTTTCTGTTTTTTCTCTCCACCGATCCAAACCAAAACCCTCTCTCCTGAAGAGAAAACCGAGAAATCTCTTTCCCGATTCCTTTCAGATTCTCCTTCAGCTCCTGATTTTAAAAGAGGATTCCAATTTTACAACCGATTTTTGATTTTTTTCTGGAATTGGGATTCTGAGCTGGTTTTGGAGGGGTTTCTACGGTTTATTTTGAGATTTCTAGGGTTTCGATGGCTCAATCCACAAGCAGAAATAGGGTTTTGGGAGATTACATCGTAGGGAGACAGATCGGATCGGGATCTTTCTCTGTTGTATGGCACGGAAAGCATCGAATCCATGGAACGGAGGTGGCGATAAAGGAGATCGTGATGGAGAGGTTGAATACAAAGCTTCAAGACAGTCTCATGTCGGAGATCGAGATCTTGAAGAAGATCAATCATCCTAACATTATTCGATTGCACGACATCATAAAGGTTCGTAGAAATTCTTGCTTTTATTATCTATTTCTCGATTTTTTTCTTCTTCTCTTGCTTTAGATTTCATTGCTTTTGATCTAATTAATGTTCATACAGTGAAATCCCGAACCGTGTCCATTGATTTTCAAATAATAAAAAATTTCATATCTTTGATCCTATGTGGAAAAAAAAAAGAATAGATAAGAAATGAATTAGAAAAAGCGAACCTTTTCAAACTTTATTAGAAACGAGGAGATGAAGGACTAACAACAGTAAGTTATCTGCAAGGATAAAACAGTTCTAAGAAAGGATGTAAGCAAAATAGGGGCTGTTGTAGGTTTTAGGTAAATTTTGCAGATTGTTATGGGTGGTAACTAGTTTTAGAGGATTTTTATGGGCTGTGGATGGAGGAGTTAAGGGCTGTTTTACGTAAATGTAGAATGGTGAAAGGAGTCTTAGTTCCTGCATACGCAAAAGTAGGTGTTGGTTAAAAAACAAAAATTTGTTTTTGTTTCTTGCCCTCTCTTAGTAGCGGGAAAGGATATGGGATTCTAGGGGATTGTTTAGGATCGACTGCAGGTTACAGGTCAAACAGTCCAACGAAATTTTTTTAGAGTTGTTCAATTGGAGCCAGGATCTGAAATGATGGGGAGGATCGGATCGAGGACTGATAGGTTCAGGTAAAGGTCTAATTCTGTAACAGATTGAGGTATAGCTTCTGGACAGGTTCTTTTCATGTGCTTGTAAAGAATCGAGATTTCAATGAAAATCTTGTACAAAAAGTTTTAAAGGTGGGGGAAATTAAGATTCGGTTCAGGATGATTCAAGAATAGGATTTCAAAAAGATTTTGGGAGATATATGAATGACATGAAGCACGGGTACTCTCCGGAGGCCCACGTACCCGTGTCGGGTGCGTATCGAGTGCGGGTGCTCTTGGGTACTCTTTGGGTGCGTACCGGGTACGCATCCGGATTTGTGTACGTATCGGGTGAGGACGCGGTTCAAATTAAATCGAAAATTACAGATTTACAATAGAGGGGCTCTCCCAATTAACAAAAGGAGGGTTGAATATATCAAAAAAAAAAAAAATAAAATAAAAAATAAAAAATATATATATATATATATATATATATATATATATATAAAATTAAAAACCTAACACCTTAGAAGTAAGATTAGATTTTGGTGAAGTAATATTAGATTTTGGTGATGTTATGGTTATTTGATTGTTCTCCAATTACATTGTTTGAATTCTTTAACAAAAAAAATAAAAATAAAAAATAAATAAATATATATATATATATATATATATATATATTTATAAATATATAATAAAATATAAAAATATATTATATTCAGTGTACCCCCAACGTACCCGTATCCTATTTTTTAAAAAAAATCACGTATCCACGTACCCGTATCGTATCGTGTCGTACCCGCACCCCGTACCCGTATCCGTGCTTCATCACATAACATGATAGGGTTTGATATCTGGGATGATTGAAGTGAAATACAGGTGAGATAGAGGATAGAACGTGGGGAAAGGGTTAGAAAGGGGATCAAATGGTTGTAAGGGTTTGGAATGATACGTGTTGTGTTGATGGGGCTGAAAGATGGGGTTTAAGGGTATAGGATGATGATCAAATGTCAGGGAATATGTAGGGTGGTCATGGATTTAGGTATGGCAAGACAGGTGTGGGTAAGGGTTTCAAAACTCCCTTTTGTCATTGTGGACTCCCCTGAGTTGACTCCTTTTTAACTTGTCCAAGTCTGCATTTTGCCCTACAAAGTCAATCAAAACTCCTTTGACTCTCTCGAGTTATGACCGCATTAACCGAGTACTCAGCTGCATGCATCAACCGAGTACTTGACCGCGTTGTGACAAGTCGACTAGGATTTGTTTTGGCCGTGTTTTGACCCGCATTCTTGTTTTGAGACACTGGTTTAAAGGATGTGAATAGCAGGTTAGGGTGGTCAATGGTTTGGGGATGGGGGGTATGGAGATGGAATGTCGAGGCCTTGGGGTCATGGAGATGATGGTATGGTTAGGGTTGAAAGCAAGGAAGCTAAAAAAAAAGGTACTAAAGCAAAGATCAGTACTCATAGGCGAGGATCTCTTTAGCTAAATAACCAAGCTTAGGAGTAAATCATTTCATTCAAGTGATTTGCGAAGGGGCTAAAGGCCTTACATTTATAGACTAACATGAAAACCCAAGGGGTTTAACTCCTACTTCTTGTTGCACAAGGATCCTACTCCTACTGCAATCATTCAATCCGTAGAGATTTGTGACATTTGTCCCTAGGCTTATTCAACATTGTAAAATAAACATTTAGTCCAAATCACATTAACAAGTCCCAATAGCAAAGACCTAGTCAAACCCCAATAACTCCCATATAGACTCGGTCAAGTGTGCCCCCTCCCACTTCTCTCAAATGACACCACCTTATGTCATAATTGCCGCATGGGACCTAGCCACTTCCGGTAATCGCACTCTCGTATTAATAATTGTATTCTCCCAAAGTGATATTAGCACTCAGACTTGATAATGACACTCCTATGAAAATATTTTCCAAATTTATTTACGAGCCCCTTCAGGGGACCTCCCATTTAGAATTTCCTCCTTCCTCATGCCATACCAAGATTGTGGCTTTAGAGCTTGAATCATTATACCTTTGATAAATCTTTGAGGCCTTCTGATTACTATTATCTGTCACCAGCTGAACAAAAGTATCTGAATAGTTGAAAGCATTGTACATATCTTATGCGTCGTAGTTGAGGCGTTGAAATTCTTTCGCTGTAATCTAGGTACAATCGGAAGACCTTTCCATTTGGCACTACCACTTGTCGAGACAAGTTGTTCATCAAGAACATCTTCAATCACCTCTTGGATCTTAGGAAGAGAAGGTAGCCGTGGAGCATGTAGTGCGGCTGGATCGTCGACATAGTGTCTATGATAGGCTGTGAGATCTTCCACATTAAAAATTTGACTGATCCCCATGTCGTCTGGAAGTTACAATACATAAGCGTTAGAACATATCTTCTTCATGATCTTATACAAACACACACTTCTAGAATTGAACTTCTTATATGTGCCTTTTGGAAACTGCTCTAGACCCAATCGAACCATAACCATGTCACCTTCTTGAAACGCTACAAGGCGACGATGTAAATCCGTGCTGATTTTGTGAGCTTTGTTTCTAAGATTGATTCACTTTGGCTCCTCATCATGTTACTCGTATATATGCAGAGCGAAACCCTCCCTTTGAACACAGGTTCTCCGTTCTCACCTCTGATGGTGAAGGCATGACTGCATGAGATTAATTGGTCTCGTGGTTCGATCCCTGTGACTACCTCAAAAGGACTCCTTTCCTTGGATCTATTGATGGAGTTGTTGTAAGCTAACTCAACAATAGGTAAAATTTGATCTCATCTCGTTACATGGTCTCCGAATAAACATCTAAGTAAATCACCCAAACTTTGGTTGACTACTTCAATTTGGTTGTCTGCTTGTGAATGAAAGTAGACAAGAATTGAAGCTTTGTGTTTAGGTGCTTCCACAGTGTGCGTCATAATTAACTTGTGAACTTCACGTCTTGATTTGATATGAGTCTTTGGTAATTCATGGTCGTCTATCTTCTTGAGGAAAGTTGAGCAATATGCACTCCGTCTGAGGTTTTACTAGAAGGGATTGAGAAACATCCTTGAGAAACGGTCAACACTATAAAAATCGAGTCATGGCCTTTAATTGTCTTTAGCATGCTAAGGACAAAATCTATGCTTAAGTCTTTACATGGTTCATGTGGAACTAGTAGTGGCATGTATACGACAATATTATGTCTCTGTGCCTTTGCCAATTGACAAGTACGACACTGCCAGATAAGTCTTTCTGTGTCGTTCTTAAGGCTTAGTCAGAAGAATTTGTTTTCGACCATCACAATGGTCGTATCATGACCGAAATGTCTGTCAACACCTTCAGAGTGCAATTCCCACACAGTATGGTCTCTGAGTGATGTGACGAGAAGACAAAGGTGAGTATCTCAAAAGATGTACCTGTCATGCATTGTATAGTTTGTGGCACTGTCTTGTTGTCCAGCTACAATGTCTTCATAGATAGTGTTGTAGCCCTTGCATGCAGAATAGTGCTTCCTTAGCTTGTCGAAACCAACAAGATGGACGGCCATAGAATGCAAGATGTATAGGTTCAGACTTACAGAGTGCTTGATGATCTGAATAAAGCACGGACTTCTTCAATATTAATGCAGCCAATGTCGTAGTCTGAAGTATGCTGTACAACTCCTTGTCATATCTAGATGACTTCTACGCCTTGTTCAACCTTTTGCTATGGTAAGATATAGGGTGGCCACCTTGCATACGAATGCCTCCGAGCCCAGTGTTGGATGCGTCGCATCTTAATTCAAAGACCTTTGAGAACTCAGAAAGTTGAAGCACTGACGTCTCTGTCATCTTTGACCACAAAACTCTGCCCTTCATCCAAGTTAGTAGGTGCCAACTAATTTAAAATAGCTTTCACCTTTTCAGGATCAGCTTTTACATCATCAACATATATGGGAAGGATTTGGAGTCTTAATAGGGCAAGTATATGCTCTATATGAGGGGTCTTTGGACTGATTTATGTATGGTTGCGAAATTAAGAAATAATTTGGAGAGCTTTGAAGCCTTTTTCCAACTGGGTGGATTCATTTGATAAAAGAGCATGCCCTCTAGGTGTATTCCTTGACATCAAAGGTGGATTCCTCTGTGTGTTCTTCTCTAAGGGTGCGTTTGGATTACAGGAATCATGAATCGGTATTGGTAACAAATTCCAATCCCATTCCAATTACCCTGGTAAAAGGAATGCCAATTTCCATTCAAGTGTTTGGGTAAGCATTGGTATTCAAAAGGGAATCACTCATGATTCCGATTCTAGTGTTTGGTACCATTGGAATGGAATTAATCTTCAATAATTTTTCATATTATCCCAATTTGTTTCAACTGGTAGAAATGAGTAACTGCAATGATCTGGTCGCCAATCTGTTTATATGCACAGATCATAGAGATAGAATTCCATTCCACCAAATCTTTTCTCCATGGTATCAAATAGTTTTCTCCATGGTAAAAATCTAGCCCATTTTTTAGCACGTGCACATGGATCAACCTCCCCATAAAAGGATATTCATCAAGGGCTCACAAACAGGGAGAATACTTGAGATTGTAACCCAATCCATCCTCATACCTCCAACATCATCTCCTCAAACACACCCAATGTCTCAGCCACTTGACATTTTTGCAAAACCCAGAAATCATGGCATTCCAGGAACTTAAATACCTAAGTAGCATTTCGTCAAACACGTCTCAAGCACCACCTATGAACCAATATTCCGTATACAAGTGGACCAACGAATCATCCACGAAATAGAGTTACATAATCCACTTTAGTTCTTGCCTGCTCCTTAAACCATCAACATCCAGAGAGAGAGAGAGAGAGAGAGAGAGAGAGAGAGAGAGAGAGAGGGTTTTGATCACCCAGATACAGTGAGAGACAGGGAGAGAGAGAGAGATTTGCATACCTGGTTTGATTTATAGGGAACCCAACGAAAGAGGAGAGTAAGATGACATCGTTATTTTGGAAGGTTGAGAGGGATGAAGGTCTTATAACCTAATTTGGGAAGCTAAAATCGAGCAAAATAAGGCAAATATTGACGGCATTTTTTTTCTCCGATTCTGGGAATCAGAATACCACCCCTCTACGCGGGTATCAAATCGTGACCTTTATTCCCCTCTTTCTTCCGCCCGGTGTCGCGCATCATTCCTCATTCCGTTAGCCAAATAGAAACCAAACAGCGGAATTGGCTAAATCAGTTTCAGATACCGATTCCAGTGATCCAAACACACCCTAGGCAGATTCTTAGAGCCCCAAAAGTGGATTCTTTTGGTAAATCTATATATTTTCAGTCATAGTTGTTTTTTTTTTTTTTTTGCGTTTTCCATCAGTACGTTAAGCCTTTCATAATTAGTTTGTTTATCTCGGGTTAGATCTTTAGTTTAGTTTTCATCTTCGTATAGTCTTGTTAATTTTCTTTCTAAAACCCTACAACAGTTTTTCTCCAAACCCGCGTTTCTTAATATCTGCAAGCTTATTATCTTTGTTGTTCTAAGCAGACGATTTTTATTTCCTGAACTGGACAGCTACAACTATTCTTGGTTCTAAAGATACTTTTTCATTTGTAGTTCCAGCAGGGTTAAATTTGTATCTAAAAATTATTAAACCGATCCCAATCCTTCTTGTAGATCTTTTAATAGCTCAGTTATCCTTTAGGTTCAGTTCTACAGCATCCAGAAAATTCCCCCTAGTTCTGTATTGTTTTTTTTTGAATGGCCTCCAAGTTCTGTAATTACGACAATTTTTTCAGAACATTCACTCCATCCTTTAGGCTATTTTCTTCTCATTTCTAAACAAATTCATTCAAGATTTGTAATTCTAGCATATCCTTACAATATCTTGATTGGTTTTATCCTTCCCATAGCCTGTCCCACATCAGGTAGTTTTTAGAAAAATATCTATGGGGCTGTTCCCTTCCTGCACCAACTTGGAGGGGGTATGAAAGCAGCTTTCTCGTGGCTCAATAGCCTACTGAGGGAAAAAGCTAATTCATTTGGAAAAACTGATGATTTTAAATGAATCCCAGCTTTCCATCATATGACTTTTTGCATGATTGGCATCTCACCCAACATCTCAGATCCTGGCTCCAATTTGGCACCACAGTATGCCAGCATGTGTTAGGAAACCCTATATAGACACACTCAAGACATGATTTTGATAACAAAAGCACACATTTCAAGAAATAAGTTGTGTACGTGAAGAAGGCAAGAACCTAGTTCAATGTTAGTAGTAGAGACAACCCTACAACTGCTGGACTAGAAATCTAGCTGTGCATCTCTTTTTTCTTTTCTTTTGAATGAGCTGTGCATCTCTATAGTGAGTGATCGCATTCACAACCCTTAATCTTCCACTTTTAATAGGTAGTTGAATTTGGCATTGATAAATCTTTGACCCCTTTGTCAGAGGGATGCATTAATTTCACCAGGAAGATGTGAGGTAATTTGTTTATAAGTATATTCTGGAGTTCGTTGGTGTGCGAGATTCTATCCTTACTTGCATTCAGTAGGCGAGAGGGGCTCATGGACCATTTAGCTATTGTTTGATAGCTGATGAAGAATGAGGTCTACCTCAATGGGAAGCAGTTCTTTTCAAAAGATTGGATAAAGTGCTGGGATGCTCTTGCATCCTACTTATTTCTCTTAGCTGCATTTTGCATTATTTTGTCTTGAATAAAGTCATTGTTTCCGTGAAAAAGATGACTTTTTACTTTTTTGGTGCAAGAAAAAAGTTGGAATGCTGCAGAGCCATATTTTCATAAAATTTAATTTCTTGTATTATTTGTCTCACTTTAGACATCTGGAAGGGTACATCTTGTATTGGAATACTGCAGAGGTGGCGATCTTTCTATATATATACAACGTCATGGAAGTGTTCCAGAAGCCACTGCTAAGTACTTCATGCAACAACTAGGTGCATTTAGCTCTATTTTGAAGAATACCCATTCTACGTGGTTATTTTTTTTTCTTCTTTGACTAGACAAATTCACATTTATAATATGTTGTAAGGTTTGTTTCTTCTACAGCTGCTGGACTTAAAGTCCTCCGTGAAAACAGCCTCATACATCGTGATCTGAAGCCACAGGTATGTCTCACTATTCTTTTCGCTAATGTTTTCTGATAGACAATATGGTTCTATTGTTCATTCAGCCCCTCCAGGGTCATATTTGCATTTTTATGTGGGAAACTGTGATAACTGTAATGCTCTTTTATTTGCTTTGTTTTTACATGAACATTTTGGGGTCGATTTTTTGGATTGTCTTCATTTGCTGATATGAATGCGTAGAATGTAACTATTCTGATGCTTTATCTTTCTAACCCTGAATGTAGGGGTTAAGTGAGGATGCTTTAAGTGTATTAGATTCATGGCTGGCCCACATATGAGATTTTTTATTTCCTCTAGCTATAACTATATATATTAAATGACATAAGAACCAAAATTTTTTTTTTTTTGTTTCATGGCTGGCATCTCCAAGAGGCTTTGGTTATTGACACATCTTGTTAATGGTATAAATTTTTGGTAAAGCTTCAGACGGAAAGAAATTCCTTAGATGGATTGATGCCAGCCATTATTATTCTCAGTATTTTCAAGTCCTATGTTGAGGCTGTGTTACATGCTTAGTTGTGTCCCACTTAGACTGGAATTAATTAGTTTGTATTTTATAATTTTTGGACTTTGCTTTCTAGTTGTTTGGTATGGGTGGAGTCTTAGAGATAAGGGTTAGAATCTCTAGATTGGCTTGGGTAGGAGTTTTAGAGGAAGTGGTCAAGTGGCTGCCAAGTGGGTTTTCCATTTGGTATAAATAACATTTTTTTGAATGGTTTGGTATAAATAACATTTAGTAGCCTTTTTCAAAGGAATAAAGAATTTCAAACTAAAAACCGTGTATATGCACACACGAGGGCTAACCCTTCCCTCGAAGTAGGTGGAGAGGCGAATCTTCCCTCTAAGAAGATCAATCACGTTGCGAACTGATTTGGGTTCGTAACAATTGGTATCAAAGCCAAATGGAAAAAAGGCTACTAACATGTTATTTATGCCAAATGAAAAACCCACTTGGCAGCCACTTGACCACTTGCTCTAAAACTCCCACCCAAGCCAATGTAGAGATTGTAACCTCATCTCTAAGACTCCTCCTACCCATACCAAACAACTAGAAAGCAAAGTCCAAAAATTTTAAAAATCCAAACTAAGTTATTACTCTTAGTGGGACCCATCTAGGCATGTAACAGTCTGGTATTCATAGCTGATACAGCGCAAGCATCTTGTCTCAACCGCATTATGAAACAAAAATTTCTCAACGCTTAGCTGGATTTGCCCTAGGCCACCTTATAATTTGTCAGGGTTGTCCTTGTTGGCTTGGACTGGAACTCACAGTAGGACATGCTACTTTAATCCAGGCAACTGGCTGTCCTTTAAAATATGATGGTTTCATTAGTTGAAGCGTGTTAATAATATTAGTATTAGTTTGGTGTTTTAGAAATTGAAACTGTCTTCCAAGTATTTCATTACGTTTCCACCCATGGAACGTTGCATGGATGCATGCTCATGTCTTTCTTTTGAGAGATAGCGCTCTTTTATGTCAAGTTGGTGCCTTGTAGTGCTTTTGGTGGATAATTTTATGGAAAACATCATCTAGAGAAGATTTCTTGTGGTTTTGCCCCAAATGATGAAGTTAAATCCCAATCAAGTTAACATGCTATTGGCCTCTCTTCATGACCATCATTCAGTATTTATGTTATGTTGAAAGAGGTGGGTGTGTCACACACGACTTAGTTGTTAGGAAAATGTATTATGCTTGCTGTTGGATGCATACCTTCTAAGTTTGACGACATATTCTTTATTGCCGTGTGAAAAACTCATGGTTTCGTAGTGTTTCGTCCTCCTAGGAATTCATTTTGGAGCTTTTTTTCATGGACATTAATAATGTAGAAGGTCTAATGTTTAAAAATGGAAATTTATGTAAAATCAACCTTATCATTGTATGTTTTCTGAAAATTTTCATTTCGTGGAACAGAATCTTCTCCTCTTCACAAATGACAGCAATTCTCTATTGAAGATTGCAGACTTTGGCTTTGCAAGGTGAGCTATACTTTTTCTGGCAGGAAGTAACTATTAGTTGGTCAATTTGTTCATTCGTATATCACCGATTCCTTTATGGAAGTCCCATTGGGAAGAATTTTGTTAAAATGTCTCAAGGATGCACTGAACTGCTTTTGTGCTTACTGGTTCTCTGAAGGGATGTATCACTTTCTATTGAAATTTAATTCTGACATTACTGGGGAAAAAGTTTGCCCTGAAGCTTTGAGCCATGTAGCTTTTCCACCAGCTTTTGGTGGCTCTGGCTGCTTAAATTTTGCGCTCTTTGAGTCCTGTAACTTTTCCGCCAGCTCTTTTAGCCACCTTGTTGGTGCTATGGATAGAAAGAAATAATAGAGTGTTCCATGGTATATCTAAGTCTCCTCATTTCTTGTTCGTTAAAGTGATCACCCTATCCATTTCGTGGGATAAAATTCTCCCTTCCTTTATGTTTGTTTCGGCCTATAATCTTTGGGAGGGTTGGTCGGCAGTTTGCAATAGCTCTGAGTAGCGCAATATAAGTGTTCAAAATGGGATCCTCCTCGTTAAGGAATTCTAAATTTGAACTTTGACGGATCAAGTATGGGGAACCCAGGACCAGCGGGTATCGGAGGTGTCCGTAGAAATTGAGGGGAGATGTCATTTGGGCTTTTGCAGGGCCTATTGGAGCCGCAGATGCTAGCGAAGCTGAGGTTCGAGCTGTCCATCAAGGGATTAAATCCTTAGATAAAGAGTGCTTGGATAGGGTAATTGTAGAAGGGGATTCCCTAAATGTCATCCGATGGCTTAGGGGCTCTTTGGTTCCTCTTTGGAGATTTGCCCTCTTTTTCGACGAAATCCAAGATATTGTTGATGGAACCTTGATTACTTTTTTGCATGTCTGAAGGTCGGCCAACACTGTGGCGGACAAGTTAACGAAGGATGGTGTAGCCAAGGCGGGCCTTGAGATGTTTGATTTTCTTCTCTCTTGGGTGCTCGGATGCATTGTCTGTCTTTTGTTTTGTTCTCTTCTCTTCTTTCTTGTAATGCTTTGCTTTGTTCTCTCTTTTCCCTCCTTGTAATGCTTGGATGGACCATCTCGGTCTCTCCCTTGTTTTTAATGAAAATTGCTACCATTAAAATAAAAGAAACTTTTCCACCAGCTTTTAGTGGTTCTGGCTGCTTAAATTTTGCGCTAATATCTTCCCATACATTTCCTCCTATCATTATATATTTCTCTTGCCAAAGATGCAGTTTTGTTATACTGCAAATCCCTTGCATCTGTTTATCAAAAAAAAAATCAGCCTTTCAAAGTTCAAACTTTAGATTCTTTCAATGGTGGCAGATCCCTACAACCTCGAGGCCTGGCAGAAACTTTATGTGGTTCGCCCCTCTATATGGCTCCGGAAATAATGCATCTCCAGAAGTACGACGCTAAGGTGAAGCTTATCTTTTTCTTACAAATTTCCATTGCTATACTTTTTTCTCAAGCTCTCAAGCTGGTCTTCCATTCATGTTGCACTGGATACACAGGCAGATCTCTGGAGTGTTGGTGCTATCCTATTTCAGCTTGCAACAGGCAACACCCCATTTTCTGGGAATAACCAAACTCAGGTTTATGTGTTTTTTTTTAATATTTTAGCATAAAATTAGCCATTTATGTGGATGAAACTTCAGTGTAGTGAACATGGTTTGAAGTATTGGATTCCAGTACATGTCAGACACCTCAAATCTGATACACATCATTCTGTATTTGCCAATACAAGCATTGTATTGGATGATGGCGGTGTGTTTTTCTGGATGAATAGTATATGTATCAGACGGTGCACTCTCGTTTGTATCGTGCAGCTGGAAAACTGAGACGTATCAGCCAATACATCTCGGTATCAACAGATATTTCAATCCATGGTAGAGAAGTAGTTATTTTGCATACTTTCTTGGTTGCATACAATTGATCAACCTTTTTATCTCTTGTGTCGGTTCAGTTGCTACAAAACATCATGAAGTCAAATGAGTTGTCCTTTCCTCCTGATAAAAAGGACTTGAGCTTTGACTGTCTTGATTTATGTCAAAAGTTGTTGCGCCGTAATCCAGGTATGACTTTCTATTCCATGTAGTTTGTGATTAGAGAAATATTCGCAGATGTATGTTGTTTCTTCTGTTCAATACGAGAAGCATATCTGGTATGCTGATTTTAGAAACACATGACATGGGTCTTATCATCGGCAACCATAGCCTCTGGACATTGCATGTGGCAAATTTTTTTCGTTCTGGATATAATATCATTCCATTGTTTACATTTAGGAAAATACGTATATAATGTTTTGGGGTAGTGATATAAGCAAGGGTCGTGAACAAGCCCATAATTCAGCAAAGATTATTCAAGAGAGGAAGAGGGTATTGACAGCCAAAAGTAGGTCCGAAGGTGAACAAAACATCATGCTAACATTGATAGTGGGATATTGGGCCCTATAGGGCTATTTTTTCATGGAAATCCACAGGCTTTCATAAGATATCTAATGATTTTTAGTACATTTATTTAGCTTTTGGGTTAAGTAGGTTAAAGTGTACCATATGAAAGGAAACAATGTGTTTTTAGGTTAGAACTTGGAACCTTTCTACTTTGGATAGTTTTGAAGTTGAGAAAGTGGAATTTTGGGCTGGGGTTAGTAACTTGAAATAGTGGAAGGAGTCCTAAATTGAATTTACCAAGTAGGGAGTCCGTTTTTAGAAGTTTTATGATTTAAGAAGTTGGTGGTCCGGGTTTTCTTGGACAACATGTAATACATTTTCTGTTATTACTTTAGGTTCCTCTAAACTTGGGCTTTATTTAGGTTGGTCTTGTTAGTAATTAGTCGCTTACACTTCATCAAGGGCACTTCTTTCATTGGTTGTTTTTTAGTATATATGTCATTGTAATCATCTCGTAAAAGTAATGAAAATGGAATTACTCCACACGAATTCTCTTCCCCCTTTTCCTTTCTCTTTTCTCTCTTCTTACATCCGTTTGTTAAAGATTTTTGCATGGTTTTAGGGTTTAGGGATCAAGATCACATACTAGGGGACTGGTTTTAAACTCCTAATTATGTGTTTTGTTTCTTGTTACACCGTTGAAACCCTATATCCTTCATCCTTTTCCCTCTCCGGTATAGTTGTCAATTCCATCTTTTCTGAACTCTGCTCTCTTCATTCTCAACTATTTCTTTTTCAAATAATATTTCTGTCTTTATCATCCAAATTAATAATGTGTATATCTTTTCATTCTTCCTCTGTTTTCCTATCCCCGCACAAACCTTTCGCTCTCTCAAGAAAACCCAAATCCGCACAAATCATATTGTCCTCTTTTTCTCTAAAAAAATCATATATTGTGAATAAATGTTGAAAACTCAGACCCGATTCATACTCCAACTCCAACTTGACCAAGGTAAAAAGGAATCGACATGAATGAATCAATGTTTGACAGAATCAATTTTCCATTAATTCGGATTGAAGGAGTTGCTTATTGACTTGGTATACCAAAACTCATACTTGGACAAGAACTATGCGAATATAAAACATAGTTGACTTGGATGAGTTGATGAGTAATTTGGGGTGTTTTAAAATGTGCCTTGAATTATACGTACGGTTCGTACGTGAATATTTCCATCAACAGTAAGTGACCCCTCACTCGCATCTTCCATGCAAAACTCTTCCTATAGAAATCCTAACCCTAATCCTATTCCCGATCCCTGGCAAACCATAATTATTTTCTTTCTCATTTTTTATTTACTGCACCTTTGTTTTTTCTTTCCCCCAGCCTTTTGTACCCTGCATGGCATCTCGAACCTCCCCTACCTCTTCTTCCATTTCTAGTTTTTTGTTTACCCAACCTGTCACCATAAAACTCAATAATCACAATTACCCCCTTTAGAAAGGGCAAATCCATCCTACTGCTTTTGCTTAGGGCATTCTTGATCACATAGAAGGCTTAGCCATAACCCCAAATGAACGTGTGATGAATGGAGGAGGCGAAAGTACTACAGGGGAAGTTTAGATAAACCTTCTCACTTTGAGAAGAATCTAAAATGTGACATTTGGCCTGCCAAGCGTAAATTCATAAGTGCTTGGATCAATTATGTTCTTTCCTTGAAGGTACCTACGTACATTACCATTGCTTATGACCTCTAGAGGACCCTACTAAGATTTTAGCAATTTGAAGCTTGTATAATGCAGCTTCGTACTAAGATTTATAATTTGAGAAATGTTCTCCTTCTATCCATGAGTTTCTTCTAAATATGGAGAATATATTCAATTAATTAGCCACCATTCAACAATCTTTAGAAGTGTGAGATGGTGCGATGTACCCTACATGAACTATGTGATGACTGCCATGCCTTTACCACTTTTATATTGACCCACTTGGAAATCTTGCCTTTCTCAGTGTAATTTCTAGTTGTAATTTCCTCCTCTAAGGCTACTATTAAACCCTCTACTCCTATCCCTTTTCTCAGTATAATTTCTAGGTGCTGTACGCTGTTGGGCCCTCTTCCACTCGTGGTCATGAGTGAGGCCACGGACATAATTGTGAAGTTCCATTTTATCAACCATATGGTTGTCCACACCTTAGACCCAACTATTATGTTCCTCGCCCGGGGAACTGTGGACCACAATTGTTTTACTCTCCACACTACTCAACCAAAGATATGTTCCATGCCTCAATATTATCCTATTATTTCCGGTTCCGTCGCCTCTTAGTTTGTTGGACTCCTACACAAACTTCTATGAGCTGTTAGATTAGCAATCATTGGAACCACTCAACAATAGATTGCAATCAATGCTACAATTTAGTATCAACAATACTCTCCTTGGGCTTTAACAAATCATTTGGGTGATCTTTTACATACTCTTTTTTTTTTTTTGAATAATAGCCGATTTTATTGAGAAGAAAAGACCGAGGTGGGTTATTGACGAGAGTGCCACCCACCTTCTGTCCGATGACTCATTGATGCGGATTGTAGGACCAATAAGAGGCATATCTGCCCATTAGGACTTTTAGGGATTTATTTCCATGTTATTTAGTTTCTAAGATTTTTATTTCCATGTTTTAAGTTTTAGGGCTTTTATTTTCCATGATATTTTATTGACATGCTCACATGCTGTATTGAACTTTAATTTTTTTTTATGAATTAATATTGATTGAGAATTACACCCCCCTGCTCTGCAAAAAAAAAAGATTTCTTCTTCCTCCTCTCCTTCTCCAATTCTTCTCTTCTTCTTCTATATCTCTTCCCTGGCCTACATCAGTTTGGCATCAGAGCAAAGAATTGAAAGTTGTCTTCAACCTCCAATCCGTCTGGCACACCGATCGACCTGATTTCACCCAACACTAACAGCACCCGGAAGAAAACGCGATCTTCTTCAACCAGCCCCTAATTCCCCAGAGGTTTCTGCCTGCTATGCTTCCCCTTTCCACACCCAGTTCTCAGGTTATAGCAACAACCTAAAACCTCCTTTCTTTTCTACGGCTTTAGCCAACTATAGCCTCTCTTAGTAGCCCATCCCTGCTACCTTTCTTAAACCTGCAACTAACAGCCCATCACTCTCTTACAATTTCCCAATCGGAACCACCAGAAAACCCAGCCCAACCACACCTTCGACAGCCCATACTCTGATTGTAACTAGTCCTGAACCCAATCGAAATGTTTCGGCTAAAATTTTAAACCATGAACTTAACTAGGCCATGCCCTGAAAATCATCTTAAAAAATGACCCTTCGATTTGTGGATGTTTGTATAATGTGTCGTCCATTTTAAACCTCTGTAGATTGGAGGGTTAGTATCATCCTATAGAGATCATTTTCAGGGCATGACCTAGTTTAGTGGGGCTCCAACAGTCCAACAAATGAACGAGTGGATTATCCAAACAAGTAGGTCCCACTATTTCCTCCTCTGTCCTAGTGTGTCAGTGCGGACACCATATGATAATGTGTCCATATGATAACATGGAGATGGACCCACTATGGTTAAATAGGTCTCAACCAAGATTTTAAATTTCAGTTTTGGTCATCAGCGAAACGGAAACATTTTGCTTTCAGTATGAAATTTCGATCGAAATCTTGTGAAATTATGGAAACATTTCGGTACGAAATCACAACCGAAATACAGGCAAGATTTTTCTCCACTGATATTCTTTTATTTTTTGTCATTTTTGGAAATATCTAATCAGAATCCTGTTGTTCTTCTCTTTTCTGTGATTGGAGTTTATTTTTGTCAGGGTTTTGGTCGAAATGTTGATATTTCAAAAATTAATTTGGTTTTTTATTTGAAAATTTGCACGTTTTGCATATGTCGATTGAAATATTAATGAAATCCCGAAATTTCAGGCGAAATCTTATATTTTTGCAAATTCAAGTGGATTTTGTCCCAGTGGCAGCCAAAATCGAAATATTTTAGCTGAAACAAAATGTTTCTTAAAACCATTGTCTCACCTTTCAGAACTGTATATTTGAAAGGCCTTGCTTTGGACACCTTCTCAAAAAATCAAGTCAATCATCCCACTGTACAATCAAATAATGTGAAATTTTTTATTGAACATGGATGATCCAAATTATCTATAGTCAATGTTTAACATTGGTGACTGGAAATACACATATTGGATGTTTTGATTGCATGATTGATGTTATTTTGGTGCCTTAGAAGACCAAAACCAGGGCCTATCAAATGGACGGTTCAGATCAGTCCAAGGACCCACTGTGCTACAGTATAATGGCACTTCTAGTTTTTATTACCTTGCACAATGAATTAATGAGGAGAAGAGTTGCATCATTAAAACTAGAGAATAAAATGATAATTTCCTCGCTTTTTGTTTCTCTTTTTCTGAAAATGAAGAAAGAGACAAACCGAAAGAGGTGGAAATGCAACCATTTTTTAGGAAAAGACAAACACAAGGGGTGCGTTAATGGTAAATGGCTATGGAAATATCATCCATATCTTAATATTTTAAGATAAAAGGGTTTTAAACCCTTCATCCTGTTCGAAAAATGCATAGGGTAAAATCCATAAGAGCATGAGGGTTCGAGTATACCTCATGATGACTGCGACAATGATGGTTCATGATAATGGCAATGGCAAGAGGTCACGACGAATATCTCACGGCAATCTCGATTCCTTTTCACAACAATGCCTCCTCACAATGACAATATTCATAGCGACACTTCAGTCTAGCGACGACAACTACTCATGGAAACTCTTCTCAGCTCATAGTGAAGATGCATTGGCAAAAACTTCTCGTCCTCACTGCTGACAGTGACGACAAGTCAATGGAAACTTCTCACGGCTCACGGTTATGATGTGTAGTCTATGTTGCATAGATTCTTTGCCACCCTATGCCGAATCCGTGTCGACACGTCTCCACATGCGAATCGGACATGGATTCACGTGGGACACACCCGGATTCTTGTATAGCCATGTCTCACGAATCCTGTTTTTTTCCGGACGAATCCGATTCATTGATGTCTCTTTTCCGCACGAATCCTGTTTTTTTTTCGGGTGAATCCAATTCATCGTTGTCTCTTTTAAAATACGAGTCCTTTATATTTTCCCTTTAAATGTGTTTTCTTAACTTTTTTATATATGAAAGCACAACCCATACTCTTTTAATAAAAACCCTAGTGCCTCGTCCCTCGAACATGGGCTCCCTTCCTCCTTCGACTCTCTTAAAACAAAATTCGCAACAACCCTCTACGCTCAATCTTTCATGAATATATATATATATATATATATATATATATATATATATATATATATTTAAACATTTAATTTTAAAAATATTATTTTATTTAAAAATTGCCGAATCCGAATCCTACTTTTGGGGTTTTGCGGAATCCAAGACCTCGAATCTGTGTCGGATCCCGACACGCGAATCCGAATACATGCAACACAATGTGTAGTTTATAGGTCAATTTTCGACATATCCTAGTAAGATTTGTGACATTTTCTCTTTTTCCTTTCTTTGATTCCTTTTCCTACATCATTTTGCACATAAAAGAATAAGTGTCTACATTTTGCGGTTGAAAGCAAGCTTTTCAACCATTTCCGTTGTATCACCCCTTTTCTTGTCGATATTTTGTACTTTCTACTATATTCGGAACATTTAGATCATGTTGTCCGATATGTTACCAACATATGGTTGATACATCTGAAATGTTGAATGATGTTTTGTAACGATCTGAGTTCTGCTGCATTTTGTGTCAGCTGTCAGCCATGACAGATGTTGACATTTGTTGGCCAAACCAAATATGTCAACTGACATTTGATGGCATGCCACAGAAATAAGTACTGCATGGGCCATGTGGGGCCACAAATGTAGTGGCAGTTCTCTTGTAAGTTATCTATTCATTTAAGAAGTTATCTTCTTTAGTAGTTGGACAAATTATACTGTTTTATTTTCAGTAGGAATTTTACTAGAGTTAAAGTAGTTTTGAGTTGACTAGGAATCTACATAGGGGGAGGTGTGAAAGTTATATGATGTATGTAAAGGCTTTATTTTTTTAATGATAGAAATTAATGAAGGCAAGCTTTAGACAGACTCTGAACGATTTTTGAAGGGTGTGGCTCTCAATAAAGAGGCTTTTAAAGGTTATTTAACCTTTTCAATCTTTACGGTTATAGCTCTCCAATGGTCGGTGGAATTATGAAATAGAGGGAGAGGAGCTATTGGCGCACAAAAAGACCGGCTCCCTGAATCTTCAGTCAAGTGCTGTGGAAGGCCCCAACTGGTCAAGTAAGAGCTCCTCTGTTCCCTTTTTCTTTTTTGAAAGATCAATCTGCCTCTCCATCTTTCAAACCCGAGATTCTGGTAGGGACGCAAGCCGCCCCAAGTTTGGTGAGCTCCATTCCTTTCATTCATGCGTGGGTCAAACTGAATTCTGATGGAGCAGCAGCATTGGAGGAAGGATGACTAGAAGTACTGCCTGTTCCACCGATTCATAAGCCATAACATCAAAGACTGCTTCACATTAAAAAAAAAGAGAATCATTACAGGATGCTGGGGCGAGAACCATCGAACTCATTTAGTTCTTTTTTTTTTTTTTTTTTGAAAGATGACAATTTTATTGATACTATGAACGATACAATGGGGACCAGTGGTCCCAACCTGCATTACATAGAATCAATTAAAGGTGGCCAAGAGTAAACTCCTGGGCCAAAAAGAAGGAAGAAAATCTACTAATCATCCGCTACAGCCAGGACCACCCATCCTTGTACTGCCTTTCTGTCGAGCGAAAGGTAAAAGAAGGAAGAAAATCTACTAATCATCCGCTACAGCCGGACCACCCATCCTTGTACTGCCTTTCTGCCGAGCAAAAGGTTTCCTTTACTAAAAAAAAAAACTGGAGTCACCACCTAGAGAGTCTTCACCAACCCCAAACCACCAAAGGTCGAATCCAACGAAAAGTGCCATATTTGGGGGCCTCTCATGCAAGGCTCTCCTCAAAACAGATTTGTCTTCACCATTTAGATGGTCATTCAGTTTGGTGATGTAGGCAAGCCATCAAAATCGGAAGAGACTCATCCATGCTATATTGAATCTGGGGCTCTAGCAGATATACAACCTCGGAGACCGGGATCAGGATATCCAGAGGATCACTAGATACCTATCCTTCTTCCATCATACAGCAAACTCCCATCTTCATGCAGAGCCGATTATACCTCTGCCAAACCCAAGAACCAATCCCCAAATACTGACAAAATCCCAGAATAAAAGCTGATTACTGAGGGAAGCTGGTTTTTTCGGGTATTCAAAGGAGGCCATTCCTACTACTCTAAATCCTATATTCAAAGTGGAAGGGGAGGGCCTTTCAATAACTAAGCGAAGGACTAGAGAGCCTTGGAATCCCCAATCTTAGAGAAGAGTGCTACAAATTCGGACGACACGCCTCCCTTTTTACTAGCCAAAATCAGTACATCCACCTACTTTTACTTGACTAAGACTTTTTCAGCCCCGGGAACCCCAACTATAGATTTAGCTATAGATGGGTCCAAACCTAGGGAATCTGGAACACAAGTTTAGAAGTCTAACCAATCTGTTGAAGTTCTTCTTTGCACCCGGTTTGGAACCCAAGATAGTACTCAGTTTATTCGTAATGAAACGTGCTTGGGAACTTAACCCCCTATCTGGGAGAATTGAATCATTAAAAGAACTGCCAGGGGCATGGTTAACAAAATTCGTTCTGGCGTATGAAGGACGCCTCCGCCGGATATGAGGGTAGGTTTCTTGGGACTTGCCAACATACCCAAAAAGTCTTTTCTCTGTTCAACTCTCATCATGCCTTTTTCTGGAAAAGCTAATCGCTCGATCTCAGACCTCCCTGCATGGGAATTTGAATTTGAATTTGAAATTCTAATGGGGCCCAACGGCTCAATAGGCAAGGGGATTGCCGGTGGCTGGTCCGCCATAAGGGAGGAGCCTAATTCCTGGACAGGTTCGGGCTTTTCCTTAGAGAGCTCAACCCCAATGGGATAGTATTGACCCAAGATTTTGAGCTTAACATCAGAGCTAGGGAAGAGCCATCGAGGGGCTAGAATCTTAGCCGAAACGAAGGTCATGCAGTTCTGACGGTTGCCCTCCATCTTGGTTTTAATTACCTTACCAAAGAGGCCCCCTAATGCCTCCACCGTAGAAACAACCCAGGCATGCAAAGGGATGCCATAAAAGCGAACCCGAAGCTCTTCAACTCCTTGAGTGAAATCCTTTTACCATGGCGAGAGGGAAATAAGATGATTGTCCAAGGCCGCAGGTCCCTTGGCAAGAACCTGTGAGGCCTGGTCTTCTGAATCAAACGTAAAAAGGACTTCATCCTTTGCGATCACAGAGGGGGCAGTGTAACCTGTGAGTTCTTATCACTCGTTGGGCCCCTTATTTAAAGCAATTAAGCAATAGTCTATTTACTCTTTCCTTTGCTCCGTCTCAGTACCACAGGGAGAAACGCAAGTCGGGTATCCCTCCTACTGATAGTAGAAACACGCGAAACCTTAACACCTACCTCTTTGCTCGGCAATGGATTGATCGATTCGACTATTCTTTCACGAAAAAACAGAGATTTTCGGCTTGACCGACGATGACATCTGACTCTAAAATTGGGGCATAGATTGAAAGCCGGATCGTAGCCTGTGTAGAATCCTGATACCAATTGTCTAAATCTCAACGGGGCTTGCATAAGAGGAGGAACGAACACCTACCAGGAAAACAAGATCATTGGCAACCGCAGCAAGGTGAAGGTTATTTCCTTCCTTCACGACACCCAAACCCACACAGATCTGAATTGTAGCAGGATCTGGTATTTTTCGTGTTAATACCGTGGGATTTGAAGATGCAGTTCCATCTTTCATTACGTCAAGTGGCGTATGTTCTCCAAACTCCATATCCCGAAGCAACAAATAATGGAGGAACAAATACTGGTGGAGGAACAAATAATAGTGGAGGAATGAATACCGGTGATGGAACGAATTGCGAAGGAACAAATAATGAAATGACGAGTGGAGGATACACAACAGAACAACACAAGTGGTTAGAAGATGACTACTTTTGTCGAGGTACGATTTTAAATGCAATGAGTGATGGGTTATTTGATCTATTCAAGAAGTATAAAACTGCATTAGAATTATGGAATGCACTTCAGGCTAGGTATGATAGTGAAGATGCAGGGAATAGATCATTTCTCATCAATAAGTTCATAGACTTCAAAATGGTAGATGGAAAACCAATTCTTGAGCAAGTTCAAGAATTACTTCGAATTGCTCAAGATATTGAAGCAATTGGAGAGCCAATATCTGAGACTTTTCAAGTTTCTACAATAATCGGTAAACTTCTCCCTTCTTGGAAAGATTACCGAAAGTTGTTGAAACATAAATCAGAATTGCAGACATTGGAACAACTTCTCCAACATCTACAAATTGAAGAACAAGCAAGAGAAAGGGATATGTTAGAGGAAAAACAGAATAAAGTAGATAAAGTAAACTTAGTAGATACATCATTTCCTACTAAGAAGAATATGGAGAATAATTCGAAGGGTGATTTTTATAAGAAGAAGAAGAACAAGAAGAAGTTCTTTCATCCTAAAGTGCAAAAGAATGTGAAAGGTCCATGCTTTGTATGTGGAAAATCGGGACACTATGCAAGAGTATGCCGACACCGTAAAGGGAAGGACAATGTAACAAACATTGTTGAGGACAATCATGTGTCCGCGGTGATTTCAAAAGCCTTCACTGTTGATGTAGATGATGGATGGTGGGTCGACTCTGGTTGTACTTGCCATGTGACTCCTAAAGGGAGTGTGTTCAAAACCTACAAGACGGTTGAAGATGATATGAAACTCTACATGGGAAATTCTTCTTCAAGCAATGTAATCGGCATAGGGACGGTGGAACTTGTGCTTACTTCTGAAAAGACTCTTTCTCTTAACAATGTTCTTCGATATTTTAAAACATGGGCTTAACCAGTCATTTCCATTTGTGGAGATTCAGGATCCGAAGCCCTATTAGGTAATCCCTATATTAGCAAGGGCTTACTCCTACAGCAATTGAGGGCCTCTTTTAAGCCAGCCCACCAAAGAATTCCACCTCGAATCCCCTCTACCAAAGAATCCCGAAATTCTGTGCACCTTCTGTAGCAGCAGGGATGGGAAAGACAAATAATCAGCCGTTGGACTGCCCCCATCCTCCCACCTATAGATGGAAGACTTAAGAGAATAGTTAACTCTGATATCGATCATGGTACTCTTGATCGTCTACTGCAACTAAAGGCTTCATTCAGTCCTAGGCTTTTCCCTACAGGAGGTCAACGATTCTTGAAGGGTGTGGCTCTTTATTATTTAGACTTTATCAAAATCCCTCCCTAGTGAAGTGAGGTTCTGTTCTAGTTAGGCCTCATACAGGGTCAGATGCTACATCCTATCCTTTTCTTTTGATTCTTTGATTCCTATTGATTGTTCTAGATCTTTGAGTAGTTTTCTGCTATTATTCGTAGATTTATTGTTTTATTGTTTTTGTTGGTCGTCCAACATCACAAACACTTCTCTAAAACACAGAGTTTTACATGGTGTGTATTGGTGCCAGAATACATGCTTGGCTTAAAGTTATCAGCATTGTTTCCCATATGGTCTTCTTGTGGTAGAATCTCTCCATTCATTTCGTTTATAGATATGTCAAGGTTGCAGAGCATCGCGGACTGCAAAGGAAACCTTGTAAAAGAGTCTAGCCCCTGCTGATATCTTTTGTTTGTTGGAATGGTGTGCCGTTTGCTAGAAATGTTGGTGTTATTTCGCAAAGAGCTGTTCGTGGTCGAGTGAGGGAGTTTGGCGTGAAAGAGGAAAGAGTAGGAGAAGAGAAAAAATTCTTCGTACTTGGAAAAAGTTAGGTTATTGGAGCCTGAAGTTCAAAAACTCCCTTCTTTACTTGTGACATGAGGCTTTTTTGTCGACTTTTTTGCTCGTGTCAGGGGAGATGAGTGGTGGCTACCTTGTCTTTTGTTTGCTTGCTCTTGCTGGTGCAGGAAAGGGTTCCAATACTAAGCTATGGCCTATGGGTACAGAAAAGGGGTTCGGTGCTAGGGTAATCTGGTGTGAGTAAGATGAGTTTCCGGTCTCATGCTTACTCTAGTGGGAGCAGGGAAAGGGGTCCAGTGCCAGGGCAAGCCTGGATGAAGTAAGAAAGCTCCAGTGCTATGCTGTCTGATACGTGGACAATGAGGTTGTGTGCTAAGTCCAATGGGAGCAGGAAAGGAGTCTAGTGCTAAGCTAAATCTGGGGATCTAGTGCTAAGCTAAACCTTCTAGTGCAAGAAAGGGATCCAATGCGATGCTAAGTCATGTGGCTACAGGGCGGGTAAATTTAGGAGGGGATATGAAAAACCTAATGCTTAACATGGTGAAGGGATAAGGATTGGTAAAAAAAAAAAACTTTCTCTTCCAAAATTTTTTGTTCTGCTAGTGATGGAGGAAGTCCCTGAATATGTAAAGCTAATACCAAAGGGAAGTCCACGAATTTCTTCGATAGGATATCAAAAACTAATGAAGTCTTAGTGAGATCTTTTCAGCGACGATTTTTCATTTGTGCAGTAGGTATACATTATACTCGGTCATTTCCAGTTGTTGTTGAGTAATTTCATATTTTTGTTAGGAACTCAACTTCCAAACAACTTAACTATCTTTTATCATTCTCGTTGTTTGGTACTTCAAACGAGCATATGCGCGAAGATGAATTGGGTGCGAAGATGAATTAGGCATTGCTCTGTTATTTCCAGTTGTTGCTCATTAATTTTATATTTTTATTAGGAACTCAACTTCCAGATTACTTAAATATCTTTTATCATTCTCGTTGTTTGGTACTTCAATCGAGCATATGTGCGAAGATGAATTGGGCATTGCTCTGTTATTTCCAGTTGTTGCTCATTAATTTTGTATTTTTATTAGGAACTCAACTTCCAGATTACTTAAATATCTTTTATCATTCTCGTTGTTTGCCACTTTAATTGCGCATATGCGTGAAGTTGAATGGGGCATTGTTTCCATTGCAAGTCAGACATGCTCATGGGATATCTGCACAAGATATATTTTATTTCAGACATGTTCATGGGATACATGCAAATATTATATATTTTATTCCAATATCTGACTCACAATCCTAAATATTTGAGGTTTGTGAGCCAGATATTTGAAGAATTTTATTCTTGACAGAATTACATTTTTCCAGTGGAACGGTTGACATTTGAAGAATTTTTTAACCATCGATTTCTCTCACAAAATTCCTTGGACGGATCGTTGAGGTAAGAATCTATTGTCCGGTCATCATAATCGTCATAAATGTTACTTTCCCATTCTCAACAGTTATTAAGGTGATGAAAGTCCTTCTGATATGCAGGAGTAGCAGGGCAGCATCCAGGACAAGAGATGGCTCTCCATTGCTTAATTGCAATTTTGCGAGGCACACAGAGGAGAGCTCTCAAGAGGATTATTTACCTTTCCTTTTAGATGATGATTGCAGTGGGGCCGATGGAAGTCCATCATTTCCTTCGAAGAGGGCCTCAACACTGCCCACTTACGGATTTTCTATTGGTAAAGAAATTGATAAGAACCCCACTTCTAACACTTCCAACATGGACATCACTTCCAGAAATAGCATCATGCATGAGCTGGAAAGGACTGTTACTAGGCATGTTCTCCATAGACCTTCAGATGGATTTCTTAAGGAGTCAACAATGGCTATGGGCCAAGCATCAACGAAGGTTTCTTCAAAAGGTATTGTGCTTGTCCTGGTGGATTCTGTAATATCAGTTTTTTTTCTTTTCCAAATTCCAATTCGGTTATTAATCTCTTTCTATTTTATTTGAATAGACCCTACAGTTGTGGATTCATTGGAGTTCATCGATCAGGATTATGTCCTTGTGTCTGGCCCACCTCTGGATGTGTCATCTTCATTAGCAACTACATCCCAACCACGTCACTCACCATGCAAATCAGAAAGCTCACCCATGACATCTGTAAATAACACTGGGTTAAGTGCACCAATGCCAATAACCGGTGCAGTAATCCGTAATACTTGTGGCTTTGGAAGTCTGGAAAGTCAGAGCTCTGCTCCATCTGGGACTTCACAAGGGTCAATGGACATAGGAGATATTTCTGAGCAGCCATCTGCTCATGGCCTGACTAGGATTAGGTCATTGCAGCGGTGTGCATCTGCCCTTACTGAGTTAGTCAATGAAAAGGTAAATTACACCGATCCGATTTCTGCATTAAAATGAAGGTTTTTACTGTGTTTTTTTGGAGTCCACTTGACAAACCCTGCAGGATCTTAAAAGAGTCCACAGACTGATTGTACTGCAACCTATCCCCCTCGCCCCCCCCCCCCCCCGCCCACGCCAACACACACACACACACACACCATATTCACCAGTGTCTCCTTTACAATGATCCTAAGTATAGTTTTGAATCACCCATATAATCTATCTGCGACTAGGGAGTCAAGTCTAAACTCAAGGGCTATGTCACAAATATCTATCACATTTTCAAAACCTAGCAATTTTACCGCGTCATTTTGATATAGCGACAAAATCCCAAAACGATTCCATGAATTTAAAAAATATAGTGATATTTTCATGTACCGCGATAATATCACGATATTTTGACAACATTTTTTTATTTCTTCTTAATTTGTATATTTTTAAGTAAATTTATTTTTATCATTTCCCGATATAAACCCGAAAAAAATATCCCGAGATTTTCCCTTGTCTGATTAGGATCTGATTATTAGTTATGAAGATTTTGTGGCTTTTCTTATCATTTGTCTCTGGGTATGTATAGATGTTCTTACCTGTGGTGTATTTATCCTTGTTGAGAGGTTCTGGAATAAATAGCATGTGCACATTATCACAAGTTCTTTGCGTTCCTTACAATCTCATGAACTTTCATGTCAAAAGATTGAATCAGGTAGGCGATTGGACGCTTTCTCAATTCAGCTGGTAATTCTTGCAATTTGGAAGCAAGCGCTGCATATTTGTCATGCTCAGGCTGCCTCTGCTATTGAAGGAAGTCCCTCTCAAGAGTTTACAGGCCGAGGAAGCACCGCCAAGAATAGTGTTGACTCTCGAGGGCCAGTTGATGTGTGCTCCCACATTGAAAGGGAATTTCTCTTTGAAGTTGGGAATGCTGAGCAACTTTCAAAGGATCTGGGTCCAATCAATGGTAAATTCGAAGAATCTTTCTTCCTTGCTTTTGATATGTATCAAGCAACATTTTAATTTTCAATAATGTTTTTACATAATTTTGCTATCTTGATTGCAGGAAGCACAGAGATGCCAGATGCAATGGAGACTATATTCCAGTCGGCCCTCGCGTTGGGCAGACATGGTGCCGTATGTATCTATTATCCCACTTTCTTGTTATATTAAAAATTTAAAATCAATACCTATATATAGAAACAAATGTCAAATGACGAGCAACATAAACTAATTCACCAAACTGGTCATTTCTATCTTAGTTGTATATATTATTATATACAGAAATAATTGCATTTTTCCAATGAAAATCCTTTCCCTATATATGTTTTACAGGTTGATGAGCTGATGGGCGATACAGATAGTGCGGTAACTCTCTATTCAAAAGCAGTGCGCTTGCTGTTCTTTCTTCTGGTGGAAGCACCTTCTCTCATCCTCAATCCTCCTTTCTCCCTAACGAATTCAGATAGATTTCGGCTCCGTTCATACATTGATATCCTGAACAACAGGCAAAACTTTTCAAGATCTCAAAGGATAGCACTTCTCAAGTGCGAGGGCGAGGACCAACAGAGCCCCTGAAATGGTTTCCTCGATGCCTGCGAGAATGTTCACTATGTAAATCCATTTATTTGTACAGTGATTCTTTCGCTCGAGTGAATGTCCTTGCATTTGGGATGATATTTATTCTCGTTCTGTAATTTAGAAATGCTCCCAAGTGAATTAACTTGTAAAATTTCAGTTTGATGAAGTGTGTTGGGCATTTTTAGGGTGAAGGGTTATTTGGGTCGTCGTCGGATTTTAACCAGAACATTCATAAGATAGCAGGTTGGTTTGTGTTAGCGAAGCTGTTGTCTCTGATAGTGTTTTTGTTTTTGGTGTAACTAGTTGTCTATATTCCAACAGTCCATTGATCTGTCTCTCTATGTCAGTTACATCCTCACCTTTTGGTTAACTTAGGGGTTCACTATATAGCACTAGATTTTGGGATTGCTCATAGGTTTCTTGCTTTTTTGCCCTTCTAACGAATGTTCATTTTATAAAGGCTACTGATATTGGCACTACCATGTTTGATAATTGCGGTGACTCATCTTTTATCGGTTAAACGGCAAAGGTTATTACAGTTACCAAAAAGCTCTCGGAAGCCATTTAAAAAAGACAAGCTGAGTGTGTGCAATTATCAAAAATTGCTAGTGACAATATCAGTAGCATTTATAAAATGGCATGCAGTCCACGTAGGTCTCATAATATGTAATTGTGCAAGGTTTTGAAAGAACATTGATGAGTTGAGATTAGAACTGGGGTTAAGTATCATTTACCGCTAATTGATATGTTTGTACAGAGTAAATTTAGCTAATCATCGAAGGAGAATGATAGCCCAAATTTAAAGAGCTCCTGCTACTTGATCATATTTAACTACAGAGCATGTAATCATCTGACGGATTAATTGCCGCTGGGGTGCCAACAGATCCAAATCTGATCTAATACACTTGTAATCATCTGTGTCAGATCGGTTCTAACTTCTTATCGGTCTTCTTTCGATATTACTTATAGGCCATGTTTGGCAAACCATGAAACATTTTTCTATGAAAAACTAGTTTCTCATATGGTGAGAGAGGCGTAGGGAGGTGGGAAGGAGAACAGACTTGAGGCGGCATGAATGAGTAGAGGGTGAGAAGTGGCTTAAAAATAGGGAAAAAATAAATTAAATTCTGAGTGGAGTTTTTTGTCTCCTTGTTTTTAGCCTTTCCTTATCCTCTCCTTATTCAGTCCCTCTCATGTCTCTACCTCTCCCACCCTACCTTGGAATTGCGAAAGCTAATATTACATGGAAGAATAATTCATGGTAGCCAAACATGCCCTAGTGTCTAGATCACAATTCATTTTGAATGGGACCTTTTTGGAAAAGTGCCCCAAGTCCTGCCAATGTTGTACACACTTGGAGTTTTAGAAAAGGTTAGTGTATTATCTAGGCTGGAACAGGGTCGGGTTTTTCAAAACCCTAGCTCAACCTTGGATCCCATTATCTCGGCCCTGACCCGCCCTGACCCTGAGTTAGGGCCGAAAAACCTCAACCCATTGCCCGCCCTACAGGCTCAGTGCTGGCCCTGGCCCGCCCTGATTGGGTAGGGCCGGCCCTAATTGACCCTAGTGCAAATACCTGTTAAGAGTGCCAAAAATAAAGCAACCACTTATCATATAGAACAAATTGATCAATAAACAGAGAAAGGGGACAAAATAAGACAATATGAATTTAACAACATGACGGGCAACAGAGACAATTAATAATAATAATCTAAAGAAACATCAATCCAAGATAATAGAAAACATTACCAAAAGAAACATGCACAGATGGTTCAATTCTATAATATAAAACTTAGGGTCGGGCCGGGTCAGGGTACCAGAGGCATTAACCCAGAACCCGACCCGACCTAAGTCAGCGTTTGAAAAAATGAACCCTGACCCGCCCTTAGAGTTGAAAAATCCAGCCCTGACCCTGTTCGGGCTCAGGGCTGACAGGGCCAAACTTGCACCCCTAGTACTAGTATCCATTATTAGTATGTGACTACACAATTTATCAAGGGTTTTCTTTTTTTCTTTTTTTAATCCAAAAGAAGTCCCCTACTTTACCTTACTTTCAAAAGCAGTCTTGTACTTAGACAATTTACAATTTACACCCCTTTTCATCACCAGGGACACCCAGCGTCAGTGTATCAATGGCAAAAAAGGGGCTCATGTACTTTATGTCAGAAAAATCCAAAGGCTTCGATTGCAAAGTACACTGGCAAATGGGTGTCCCTGGTGATAAAAGGGGCGTAAATATCATTTCCCTACCTTTGAGCTAATTTGGCAAGTCCACTCTTGCCATCAATTTGTGACAAAATTACCCATGGTAGATTTTTTGCACTCATAAATAACCAAAATATCCTTATACTATGCATGGATTTGGTGCAGATGGTGGACTCCACTCGATGCTTGGGTTTGAGTGGAGTTGGTGGGATTTACCCTATCAAAACATGGTGGCCCACCCTATGCATGGATTTGGTGGAGATTGGGGGCCTCCCATTGGTGTATAATAGTAGGCCCCATCATGTGCACGGGTTTGGGTAGAGATGGTTGAAGCACAAGATGGAGCTCATGCTTTGATAGCAACTGATGCAGTCCAACCTATTTAGGCTGTGGCCCATCTAATGGACGGTTTGGATTACCTTATGGTGCGGCCATACCTTACTTTTAATAAAGTGAGGAGTGCCCTCATCAAAATAAGTAGTGCTGATAACATCTCCCCGATATCAAAAAAAAAATATCAACCATTGAAAAAATTTCAGTAGAAATTATCCTTGGAAAAAGCTTTCCAATAAAAATGATGGGCCTCACCATTTGTCATTTGTTTTCTTTCCATAGAAAATTAGGTATACACAATCCTTTTCAACGGCAAAAAGACACATTGCTAGATGTTGGGGTTAGATGATTGGATTCATTTTTGTGGCTATAGAATCAAATCACGGTCGACCAGACTGTGGTTGGACCAACCAAAATTGGGACCCAATATGTTATATTGGGAATTCTTCGTTGTAGTACAACGATGTTGTGCCTAGGGGCTCAACTCGGGTCAATTTTTTGGGATTCAGGTTGAACTTTTACCATAAAATCAGGTCATGTTCGGATTGATTCCAATTCTTTTTCTCTTTTCTTACAAATGAAACCTGGATCAATTTTTGGGCATTTGGGTTAAGCTTTTACCTTAAAATTGGGTTAGGTTCGGGTTAATTCCAATTCATTTTGTAGCAAAAGCTAAACCCAGCCAGACCCAAGTCCCCTGCAAATTGCACCTTTAGTTGTGTCCTTGCGAAGCATTCATCTTAAATACCTTCAGGATGCGCCCAATGAGGATGCTAAGGCTCGAATGGACCCTCGTTACCAAACACATGGGCCGGAATGTCCGGTCTATATAGCCAACATGTAGGACGCACATGAAGTGGTCTTCATGGCCTTGACATTTGGCTAGCTAACATTCCTCCATCAAAATATAGCCATAGAAGTGAGTAGTTTTTGCATGATTAATGGTGAAATCATATGGTATACGGGCATTGCTTCACGCAACCCTTGATGCTTGATTTAACGGCAGCCTCTTATAAAGTTGGCTGTTATTTGATCTAATTACTTAATAGATACTAGTTATAAATTAGTTTTTTTTTCAGTATGACCCATGCTAAGAAGACCTTTCCCTTTGCTTAACTTAATAATCCAAACATATAGCTGTGACCAATAATTTAGTTATCCCGATAATTATATGGGCACCCCCACCTTTGGTGGACCATCCACCGAAGAACTATAGACCTCTCTGGAAGCCATTCAATTTTTGGATCACTCTCGTTGAATCTTTATCGTTTATTAACCAGTATTTAGGACTTTAACTAGAGAGGGCATTTTAAGCACGGTCAATTTCATGGTTAGGAGAACCAGAAACTGAAAACAGAACAAAGAAAAGTATCCATGAACCAGGGAAAAGAAGGAAAAGACAAATACAAAGATGGAATATACGACAGTTGCTACATACATTTATCATTAAAACTCTACGGCTAGAGCTTCATAAGTACATAATACTAAACGTGAAGAGCAGACGAAAGTGGTGGCTTAGAATATGATGGAGGCTTGTGGTATGGAGCCCGCGGTGGTTAATATTGCGGCGGCGATGGCTTGTGATACGGTGGCGGAGGTGCTTTCTGTTGCGGTGGCGAAGGCTTATGTTGAGGAGGCGATGGCTTGTGATACGGTGGTGGCGGTTTCTTCTGTGGAGGTGATGGCTTGTGGTATGGTGTTGGGGGTGGTTTCTTTAGTGGTGGTGCTGTATAAACCTCAACATCTTCATCCGGCCCTCCACTGTAATGTGGCGGTGGATGGCCGTATTGTGGTGGTGGGTAGTGGTGAGAGGGTGGCGGGTAGTGGTGAGATGGTGGTGGATAATGGTGAGATGGTGGTGGCTTCTTGTGAGGCTTTGGCGGCGTGTATCCGTGAGAGGACGGTGGGTAACCGTGAGAGCGTGGCGGCTGCCCATGTTGCGGTGGCTGGTAGCCGTGTGTGGGTGGAGGTTTTCCTTTTCCTGGCGGTGGTTGGCCATGAGAAGGCGGAGGATACCCATGCGACGGGGGTGGGTGGCCGTATTGCGGTGGCGGCTGGCCATGAGAAGGAGGAGGATACCCACGCGACGGTGGTGGCTGGCCATATTGCGGAGGTGGCTGGCCATGAGAAGGCGGAGGATTCCCATGAGACGGTGGTGGGTGGGCGTATTGCGGTGGAGGGTACCCATGAGAAGGTGGTGGGTGGCCATATTGCGGGGGTGGTTGGCCATGAGAAGGAGGGGGATACCCATGAGAAGGCGGCGGGTGGCCGGCATAAGGTGGAGTCTTTGGTTTGTAGGAGTCGACGTAGGACTCATCGGCCGGAGATCCGGCATGAGACCCAACTGCCACCAACAGTAGGGAAAGGAAAAGAAAAGAAGCCCTCCTCATCTTGATATTATGGTTTCTTTCTTCTTAGGGAGAAGATAGATGAGAAGGTGAGTGTAGTAGAGTAGGGTTTATATAGGGTTAGGGTTTCTTGTCTTTGGACTTACGTGTTGAAGGAAAATGTAGTGTGGTTTTGGCTTCATGTACATGCACATGCAAGTTTGAACGGCAACTTAGTGTTACGTAGTGGGTTAGGGTTACACGTTTGCATGGGATTATAAGGTGGCGGTTTTGAACATGGACGTGTATTTCTTCTCTACGTAACATCTCTAAAGGGATTGGATTTTTGTGGGATTGTCTTAAAGTGGATTGATTTTAGGTTGTGAGTTCCAACTCATTCCATTTTGATTTCATTTAATTAACTTTGTATTCACCCCCTTTTCTTCCTCAAGACACCCCTTTTAATGTAAAACTAACCTTTACCTATTCTTTATTAGAGAAAGGAATTAAAGGATATTTGCTTACCTGCGGAAGCACATCTCGCATATCTGGCCCTATTAGTAAGGCCTTTTCCTTAAGTCTTTCTTATCACGAAAACAGAAAAAACAGCTTTGACAGGCCTTTGTTCATTCCAGGATATATAACTTAATGAATTAGAGATATATAACAAGAATCATGATAGATGTGTAGTCATAAATATAGTAGTAGGGGGTGTCCGTGGGAAGAAAACTGGAAGAATATATCACATCACAGTGCTAGTGGGTCGGACCAACATTAAATCAATGCAAAATTCTCAGAATTATGAGAATTCAACCGTACTATAGAGGCGCTCACTGTGTCTTAGTACTCCGATCAATCAGACCATATATATCTTATCATTAAGCCCCATTCGATCGAATATCATCAATAGATACTCCAATTCTCTCAAAATTTTACTACAAAACATGAAAGCATCCATACAGACGTGGACATAATGATCCAACTATTATAGGAGATGTTCGAATTAATCAAATTCAGGCATTTGGTCCCTCGATAAAGTTTCCAATTAAGAAAGGATTAGCATAGATCTCGCAAATACCAATTTATTCATAAAAAAACATTGACAATCGGCACATTTTCTATCACCAAGAGGTTAGAGAATTGCATCCTAATGTTGGAGTGACCATACAATTTCAAACAAATCAATGGCATAAATCAGTAACAGTATACAATTCATAGGTAACTTACTCTCATAACCCAAAAAAAAGGAATATAGATTTCAAGTTCTTTACTTGTCCGTTAATGGGTTTTCCCACCCTCCCGGTTTCGTTTCAGCACTAACCGTGCTCAATCCACTACTCGGGGCCCACCCCTTGGAGATGCTGAAAATGCACACAGGGAGGAGAGCTCACATAGCCCATAAATCTACTCACCTCCCTAAGGGCACAGCGTCCTCATGGAACACTTTACCACAGGAGGTACGGCTCTGATACCATTTGCCACGTCCTGATCCTACTGTGTAAATATCGTCCGGTTCTATGTTTTCCCACCCACCCCAATTTTGTTTTCTAGCAGTACTAATTGTGCCCAACCCACTCCACACAGCCTGCTCCTTGGAGATGCTGAAAACACATCTACACAAGGAGAAAGGAGAATTCACATAGATAGCTCATAAACTTTGTCTTTTTAATGTTGGATCTTACACTCTGAATTTGAGGAAAGTCAATCAGTACAAAGCTTGTATTTGGAAAATCTATAGATGTTGGCGACCACACAATGTTAGGAAATGGGAAAGGTTTTCTTTTACTTTGATTTTCCACTTATTGGTACATCTAAACAGACCCTAAATGAGGGGGGTGAAGCATTTGTGTACCCTTTATTCAAAAGTGAGAGTTATTGCGATGAGAAATTACCCCTTTAGAGACTCTAAGTTGTCATCTCATTAATAGCTGGAACAACATAAAAGACAACTTCTACGAGTAGGTTTTCCTCCTCCCCTCCTCTCATCAGTCTCTTTTTTCTACGGTAATAGAAGCAAAGTGCAAGTCATCTGGCCTACAAAGGGGGATTACCTGGCTGAAGGAGGAGCTCGAGAAGACGGCCGAGAAGAATGGGGTCTGTTCGGAAACCAGGCCAAATACTGCAGATTTATTCTACTAGGCTACCAATTGGAGAATCCAAGGCCATGTTTGGCAGGCATGAAAATTTTTTTCCCATGGAATATCGGTTTATCAATTGGTGTAAGAGGGACAAGGAGTGTAGAGGACGAAGAAAATAGAGAGAGCATGAGTGAGGAGTGAGGAGTGAGGAGTGAGAGAAATGGCCTAAAAATAAAGAAACACAAAACTCTATTCAAAATAGTTTTATTTTCCTGCCACTTCGCATCATCTCCTCACAATTCCCTCCCTCTCCTTCCCTCCCCTCAACAGGTGGTAAGCAAATATTCCAAGAAAATATTTCATGGTTGCCACACAGCCCAAACAATTAAATCAGAAAGTGGATTGTTCTTCTCTATCAGACCCAGCAACTTGATGATCTAGACAACAAAACGAGATCATAGCAAGACCCAAAGACATTTCAATCATTTTAGATTTTCCTGCACCTGCAAAAAAATTTATGAGTTTCAACCCATTTGCAACAAAAGTAGAAATGTAATGCAAACCTTGGTGCAGGGCAAATGCTTCTCATAACTGATATACATTAAACTCAAAAACAGTTTTATCAGCAAAAGCCGACATTCTTGAGAAAAATACCTGCAGATTTTTTAGTCCCACCGTGAAGAAACATCTTCGTAGGACAGAAATGAGGCTGTTTTCCTGTGCCCATAAACCTGTTTAAAGTCAGTTAACAGACCAATGTATGTACATGCTCAGCTGAGTTCACACAAAAGTAAAATCGGGCATTTGCCGTCAAAATCAATCCCTCTCCATGCGCCCGAGGGCTGTTACTACTTTATAATTTCACAGAATAATTATTCCAACGAGATGGATAAGATGATGTTTGGAGTTCATTTCCATTGGTTGAAGCCAGTGAGCTTGCATCCTCTTCGAGCGTGCTTCCATAAGATAACTGCAAGAGGAACATGTTGACACCAGAAATTGGATCACAAGTAAATAAACCAATGAATAAATCAATCCTGGTAGACATTCAAGTTGACAATAGAGACATGGAAATTCAAACACAAAAGTCAACTAGTGTTTTCTGGTAACATAAACCCTAAACTAGTTTTTTTAAAGATAAAACCCTAAACCAGAAAACTAGAGTTTTCTGCCAACATGACTCTCTTAATAGATTTAAATAAACATTTTTAGCCTATCTTCCCTGCTTTCCGTGAATTCCTCGAGAACTCTTTTTGGCTCAAGCAAAGACTCCCAAATGTTTCAGTAGAAACTGCGTTATAACATGAAATAGAACTTTTGGCTCAAGAAATGGCTCGTTCCGTTAGATTTAAAGAAAATTTTTTAGCCTACCTTACCTTATTTCCATGAATTCGTCAAGAACTCTTTTCAGCTCAAGAAACAACTCCCAAACGTTTCAGTAGAAACTACGTTGTAACATGATATGAACCCTTAGAATTCACACATTTACCCTAACTTTCACAAATCATGCCAGTTATTTTCGTCAAGATCTCTTTGAAAACTCGAACTCTGATGAGAACTCAACCAGCATAAAACCTAGCCAACTCTAGCATGTCAATGGCTAATGGGGTAAACTCGAGCGAGTCAAGAGGTTTTTGATTGACTTGGTAAGGCCAAACTCGGACCAGATGAAAACCCGGTCAGGTACTAAGGGGGCTGTAGTTAGTCTCCTTTTTCGGAGGGTTGATGTTATCGATAAGTTTTCTCCGTCATTTGATTAGCAAAATTTGTTAAGGGCAGGGTCCAAGCAGTTTTTCTTGAACAGTAGTTCTAAATGGAAGATAGTAAAAAGGAACATCGGAGTGGGCTTGAGGAACCTTGTTCTTTGCTGCTTGGGATGTATATTCTTCCATGTTCTGAGTTAATTGATGAGCAAGAGTTGTGTATGAAACAATGCAGTCGCTCGACTAATTTCAAGCCTCTTATTAACTTGCCACTGCTGAAGGGAGCCCTTTGGTATAGTATGCTTTGTCTCATCTAATTGGAAGAAGTTGATGGAGATTGGGATACATGGGGTAGAGTGGATTGTTTGGGTCGGTACTAGGATGGAGAGGTATTCAAGATCCCTACTGGAGATCGCAAAAGAGTTATATGTTGGCTTTGTTAAGGAATGACCAGGAATTTTGACAGACAGCATCTTTTGACCTTGCTTAAGGTTTTCTTTTCTGGACGTTGGAGTTTGTTTTGATGTTTTCATGCTTGTAATCATGGGGGACTTCTTGTCCCTTTCTCATGTAATTATAGGTATGATTTATAAATATTAATGTCAATTTTCAAAAATAAAAAAATAAAACCGGTCAAAGTTAAAACCGAGTGAACACGAGAGGGCCCGATGAGTGACTCTTGAAGTTTTAAACGATGTTCTAGATAGTTTCAACTAACACTATGAAAAAAGAGTTGCAACACCTGAGCCAACTTTGGGTCAGTAATGCAACAGTATCTCAAGCGATCGAGGGCCGGATGTTTAACAATGGTAATCTGATTGATCGGATAGAGGGTGGAAAGCTACAGATCCCCCTCACAACCGGCGCCCAATAGTGAAAGGGTGTATAATAGAGGAACTATGGAGCACAATAGCCTAGCGGCGCAGGTTATTTTTGAAATAGCTGAGGGCAACAACTGTCGTATCGTGGAGAGGGTACCGTCAGAGGGGGTACATGTGGCGGAAGATGAATGGGGTGTGGAAAGCACAGAGTTACATCGGGCAGGAAAGACTAGTGACTGGTTGCCTTCGGTAACCTTGGCTAGACTGCTGTCGTCTGTTCTTGAATTGCTTAATGGAAAAGGGTGTGGGATTGATAAGAACCGCAATTCAAGTGTGGGCACACCCTTTGGAGACTGGACTTCTTTGACCCAACTCATATCCCATATTGGGACTAGTTTCGAATCAGACCCAGAAGCGAGATTCATAAGAACCGCAATTCGAGTGTGGGCCCACCCCTCTGGAGACTTGAACTCTTTGACCCAACTCATCCCATATCAGGACTAGTTTCGAATCAGACCCAGAAACGAACTCTAATAGCCCATGGGCCTCAAGACTAGAGGCCTGGTTAAGTGGATTCCTCTTTGGTATTCAATTCTCGACATCGCTCCTTTTCTCCTTGCATAGCCCCCGAGAGGTCAGATCCATTCCCGTCTCTCTTCGATGCCGACTCAGCTATAGTAGTATCAAATCGAAGATTGCGGAGAGCTCAAAAACATTCTGAGCATCAATGGAGAGAAGTGCTTGCCCTTGCCCGTGGATTTGGAAAGGTCTTTCCATGACTATGATATAGATAGAGCGGATGGGTGTTCTACTCAGGATGAGGATTGGCTAGAAGCAGGGTACCAGGGAAGCAAAGCTTGAAAATGCGAAAGCTCCTCCAAGCAGCGCCAATTTAGAATATGAAGCTACATATCTACTTTCCGCTAAGGGAGGCAAGGTGCAATCACCTATCAGAGATTTAGAGCTGAGAGTGTCACCGGAGGTGCTTTGGCGATCCGCAGGTACGTCTTCCTATGGCCCTATAGAATCAAGGTTCGGGGTTCTCTGATGGCTCTTCGGGGTTCGGCCCTTCGGGGTATATGTTGCCCTTCAGGGTTCTCTGATGGTCCTTTGGGGTATATGTTGCCCTTCGGGGTATTATGGGCCCCTGGTGGATTGTTTTTGTGGTTTCCAGCACCGCCATTACAATAAAGGAAGAAGTTAACTTACAAAGTTAAATGACATGTAATGAGATGCAACAAACAATGTGATGAACTGTAAAATTTTCAATGTTATAAGTTGATTTGATACCATCATCATTTTTGCATGATAAATTATATTTTCATCATTATATGATCATATATGTTATGATATGTATCAACTTTATGATGATTTGCAAGAATTAGTCTATAAAATATGCATGATCTTGTTTTAATAGCATGGTTTTCAGCACCGAACATAGCTAGTAGGTGTACTTTGCTGGGCTAGTTGTAGCTCATTACGCTTTAAATTTTCAGATAATGAAGAGCCAGATCAACTTAATCTAGAGCAATTAATTACATCCTATTCGAGCAAGAGGAATAAAAAAGTAGAAGCTGAAAGTCAGTGTAAGTTTTGTCATGTATAGAGTAATGATAGTTTATGTTAGTAGATATTGGATTTTTTTTTTATCAGTTTTTCCAAGTGGATTGGAGTCCTATATGGATCTTGATTATGAAAATGTAATAATGTTATATTTGATGCATATCGTTATGATGATATGATGGAATTTTTGAGGAGGAAGCGCGATGGGTTAGTAGATTGTGTCGCGCTCTCCTCGCACGTCCCCATTTCCCCCATTCTTACAGGACCGGATTCGGGGCGTGACAACGTAAGTATTGGGTCATGATATGTATTCTTCCTCCGGTTGTATAGACCTTCTCGGTCTTTTTCTCTATTAATAATATTTGATCACCATTCAAAAAAAACATTGGTGATTGGACTAGCCAGGTTCTTCAGATCAATGAACTACTCAAATCAATTATGATCGGAGTGTCTAGGTTGTGGATTAAATTTTGGTAGCCTTTTTGCATGGGGACCTTTCTCTAAATGGTTTGGTGTTTAGTCAAAGGTAATTTGAGTAGGAGTCTTTCTTGGAAAGGCGTGAACTGTCCCTAAGATGGAACGGGTCATTTAAAATATTAATTGTCTCTGCTTTGGTTTCTCTGGATGGGGCTCCGTCAGGCCTCCTTATAAGGCGGTGGCGTATTTTAGCTTAAGGACCCCTTATACCTCTGCAAGTAAAGATGGAAGATCAAGTCCCCTTGCAACACGAATCATCATCATGCCCAGGGGTCATAAGAGACATCTGTTCATGGAGCTTATGATGTTGGAAAAAATCCTTCACAAGATAAAATGGATGTCCTACGACGAAAGATTAGCTTCCACCAATGCATTTCTAGAAAACAGTAGCAGGTGGAAGAGAGTTTGGGAATTCTCGAAGGAGATGGCTATTTCTTTTATTGAGGATGAGATTGAGTCTTGAAGAAGCCCGAATCGTTTGTAAAGGAATCCGGAAGCGGCAACCTTGGATCTACCGATTCCCTTCATACCAAGTATCCTTGATGAACTTGGTAAATGCTCCCCTTAGCTCTCTCTCGACTAGGAGGAAGCTTTTCTTGTTGCGTTGATCACCGGTTGGAAGCCTTTGAGCTAAACATTAGGCTGGAGGCCAGCTTAGGGAGTATCAAAGAAAAATCCACAAGGGACAAGAATGCCTTAGATAATCAAGCTTTTTGATTCCCTGAGTTCTGCTGGACTCAGGTGGAGGGAGATGAGGGATGCTGTTTGAATCAATTATACTGTACCGTCTGATTTCAACTGGTGCAGAAAGTTCCCGTTTTTTTTTTTTTTTAAAGGCGACATAGATTCATTAATAATAAAAGGGACATTCGGGACCAGTAGTCCCAGCCTGCTGGCACAACATAATATCGGGCTCGGACATACCCATGACCCAACCACACCTCATCCGGGTACAAAATATTACAAAACCAAAGCCAACCTCCCTTATCCGTTCTCCTAATTGGAAGTAATCAAAGAAATAATCTACGAAATGTATCCCAATTGACAAGATCCACATCCCAATCTTCTGAACTTACTAGATCCCCTACCTCTTGTTAGAACTGACCTCAAGAGGAAACCCAAGAAAAGAAAAGAAAAAAACCCCATACAACAAACCAAATTTGAAAGTTCCCGTTTTATGAACTACAAAATAGATCTGGTTTATCTCAGGGAACGCCCTCTTCAATCCTTTTCGATACTATGTAATGTTGAAAGGGACCTGTTGTCCCCTTTGTAATTATTATAGTATCAATGAAAATATGTCATCTTTAAAAAAAAAAAATAATATCATGCCATTTAAAATTTCCAGACCGACGAACCAGATCGACAATTGGGCCAAAGAATTCAGCTGAAGATGCTATCAATGGACAGATCATCCGAGAATATCATAAGATTCAAACACGTTCAAGATCGTCGGACCAATTCGATTCCTTTAAGATTTTGATCAAACATAGTTTATAGAAACACTTTCTAGGACTTCCTAAATAAGCCATCCTATAATAGTTATTTCCCTAAGTAATTCCCTACAAGTAAAATTCCCTAGGTTAGTTCAATATTAACAACTATCCAATGAGGCCTTAGTTATTGTTTTTAGCTAGTTTAGCTATTAGAAGAGAGAAGTCTTAATTGTCTTTGTTTGAATTTTATCAAATAGGAAGCCTAAGAGGTATTGGACGTGAGGTGTAGTGTGTTGGTATTTTGTAAAAAACGTAGAGTAGTGGCTCAATTTGGATCATTGCAATTAACTAATTCTGGACGTGGCATTTGAATTTATATTCAATACAACTGTTGCTACTTTCATTTCCTAAAGTCCTAAGTGGAAAAGGAATCCCAAGGAGTTTCCTTTTTATTGTTTCTCGTATGGACATGGTCCGTGGAGATAGATTGTTGGAAAATATTCAAGATGAGAGAGAGAGAGAGAGAGAGAGAGAGAGAGAGAGAGAGAGAGAGAGAGAGAGATTTTAGGTCTTCAATTTCGGTTGGATGATGGAATGAGAAATGTTAAGAGCATGGTCATGTAAAGAGAGATTGTAGGAAGTTAGCCTTAAGGTTTAATAATGATTAAAGAAAAGTTTTAGAAAGCTTTATCGTTTCACCACGAGAGAAGTTTATAGGGAGATTTATGTTGGGATTTTTGTTTCTTTGCCTTGTTTTAGTCGAGAATGGCTTTAAATTTCCCCTAAATTTTCCCGAAATGACCAAAATGTTTCCATTTCCATCCCCACTAAAGCGAAATCTACATGATTTCCTTTTACGTCATCCCCGAAATTTTGACTGAAATTCATGAGTTGACTGATATTTTTGAAATTGGACCGAAATTTGATTGAAACGGCTGGGATGACAAAAATGGAAAGATGTTAATATCCGCACCTCATTAACATAGAGAAAGATTTGGCAAGGGACATCATTGACCTGCACAACAAAGTAACCGTATCTTATGCATGGGATATCAGATCGGTATGGGACCACTAATATTCCGTAACTCTATGTGGCACTGACGTAGAGTTGGGGTCCTTAGAGGAGAGACTGGTCATTGCACTTTGTATACTTCATTACGTTGTACTTCTTTAGACTTTTCTGTTCCAAACATGTGCAACAATGCATGTCACTAGGTGTTCGATGTAATTAAGCCATTATGAATGGTTTTCTTGCATATGTGATGGTTTCCAAGGATGTGTCTGTTGCTTATTCTAGCATTTCCTAATGTTTCATCTTAAAATTTCATCATTAGTATGTTTTGTTTAAAAGATTAAAAAATTTCATCATTTGCATATGTTCCCCTACGTTTCCGTAATTTTAAAAGATTTCCACCGAAACCAAACTGTTTCCGTTTCTGTGCCAACTGAAACCGAAATTTAAAACCTTGTAGTGGAGATCCCATGTGCCTATGATACAGGAAGTTAGTATGGCGTGCCAATTATTTAGGAAGTTTTTTTTTGAAAGGCCTATTATTTTGGAAGTTAGTATTAAAAAGGTTTAGAAAGCGGTAGTCAGTTGTTACAAAAAGGGTGAGAACTTAGAAGAGTTTTCGTGTGTGTATAATTTTTAGATGAAATATGAAGTACAGTCGGCTTTTATGTTTTCTTTGGGTAGGTAAGTTTTAGCCATGCCTCTATAAATATGTAACCCTGCAAGAAGCAGAGAACATGTTCTGGATTTAAGGAATAAAAGAAAACGTGAAGACAAAAGGAAAAGGGAAGCTACCTTTGATTTTGATCGTATGACTTAGTGTTGTTACTTCTTTCTTGTTTCATACAAAGAATGCTCATCATGAGTTATTATTGCCATGATCAAGGGTATTTGGTCAATATTTTCCCAAAGTTGTGGAATGCAAGGTGTGAATATTGAAATTGTTGGAATAAGATAGACCCTCGCCTTGGTCTATAGTTCGTTTCCAACTTAATCCTGCCTCTGAAGTCTTATGTTGCTAGACATTGAGGTGTGAATGGTGATTGAAGTTGCAAACATGTTGAAAAATATAAAGAAAGAAGTAAAAGGTGAGTGTGATGCTGGGGTGTGAATGGTGCTTGGAGTTGCGAACATGTTGAAAAAAAATAAATGAGTGCAATGCATATGCGAGAAATGTGGGTGAGAAAGAGGGAAGCAATAAATGGGAAAAACTAAAAGTGAAAAACTTGTGGAGAAGATCATAAAGAAAAGAGGACTACTCTTGTCACATTTCTTCCCATTGCATGATATTTAAAATCATGTGATTCATATGGTAAACGCATGCCCGATGCCTCAACGACATTGAGCAAGATGAAACACTAACCCAGTGACATCAATTACTTTTCTCCTCAATAACTGCCCTAACGACTGTCAATAGAAGAGCAAAGAAATGAAATTCCAGCCAGAAATTGAACATTTGAGTTTCTGAAAGCTTGACAACTAGTTCTAGAAATAATTATAACCTAAAAAGCAACAGCAGAACTCAGATAGAGAATAGGAAAACGGTGCACATTCATTCCTTGTATGATTGTATCTACAAAGAATAATCAGAGAGCAAAGGCACTGATGTAGGTTGCGGAGGTTCTACATCAGGCACTTGCCAAAGACACGGTGGGAATCAATTAATAAAATAATGAGAAACTAACCTTGACAACACAAGGGAGTAATCCAGACTTTGATGCCTTCATATTTCTGCTGAAAACATGTATTTTGGTTTTTTCTCAGCAGGCTTAAGAATTTGGAAAGAGCACATTAAGCTTTCATCAACACTCATCATTGCGCCAGCATTGTCGAATTCACCACAGTAATTGGGGGCTGAGAATATTGTAACAAGTTGTCTATCAGCAAAGAATTCATACCCATCCTCCACAACCTGCAGTAACAAAACCATTGCATCAGAACTGCACAAGTCAAATCTGCCAAGGTAAAAAGTTTTACCGAAAAATTACCTGATGGGCCCGACAGACAAGATCTAAATCATGCTTCTGTAAAAACTCGGAAACCTTATCAGCACCAAAGGTGTATGAGACCCCTCTGTCATTCATTCCCCAACCTTGGACATCTCTACTAGGATCCGACCAGAGCAAGTCACAAAGCAAACCTGTGTCTGGGACATCAGTTGGGCGAGTTAAATTTTTAACTTGTTCCAAGTTGGTAAGATCAGGGGAAAGGCCACCATGCATGCATAATATTTTGTCATCTATAAGAGCAGCCACGGGGAGACAGTTAAAGCAATCGGTAAAGACTTTCCATAGTCTCACATTAAATCGGCGTTTACATTCATCGTAGAATCCATATATGCGGTTTATAGAAGCACATTCATGATTTCCTCTTAAAAGAAAGAAGTTCTCTGGATATTTGATTTTATATGCAAGAAGAAGGCATATTGTTTCCAAGCTCTGCTTGCCTCGATCCACATAATCCCCCAAAAATAAGTAATTGGCCTGGGGAGGTAAACCCCCATATTCAAAAAGCCTCAACAGATCACCATATTGCCCATGAATGTCACCTGAAAATCCATAATCAATCAAAACAAAAGGTTAGAAAATGTTTTTCTCACACAAAAATCACAAGATATGCAGAAGAAATCATCGTTAGTGCTCTTTAACATGCTAATGTATAGGAGAAAGCAGGTGAACTAGTTATTCACAAAGTAATAGCAAGGACTGGGGAACAAGTTCTGGAGAAGCAACTTGTCTAGTGAATGTTTATAGAGTTATTATGGTTCAAAGACTTGGATAAGTCAAGTGATGAAAAGTAAGAGGGTCAATCATAACTCAAGCATTATGAAAAGTAAGAGGGTCAATCAGAACTCAAGCATTATGAAAAGTAAGAAGTATCGACTCTTATTCAATACTGTCAGTTTTGAGCTGGCAACTGTTTTTAATTCTCCAAAGCGATGCCTAGTGTGGATTGAGGAAAAAACAAGGGAAAAAAAAGATAAAACAGAAAAGCAACACAGTACACTATATCACTTGGTATATAAGTGGTATAGAGGACATATACTCTTACAAAGTATTCATAATGAGCCATAACGTCGAGCCCACATGTGTATGTTATAAGTTTTATCGAATCATGCAAGGTAGTATGTGTCATAATAAATAATATTTTATATTGTTGTACCAATGTTGCATGGATTCGGATCCGTGTCGAAATCCGACACGGATTCGAGCTGTCAGATTTGGCAAACCCAAAAGTAGGATTCGAGGATTCGGTAATTTTTATTAAATAAAATAAAAAATAAAAAATTAATTATATCTATCAGATAAGTGTTCCTGCGCAGATAGCTTATCTGCTCTTGCTATCTGCGCTTGAGTGCAAAAAAAATCATGTGGGCACATATTTTTGGGGTGATCCAAAGCATTCATTTGGAAGGCCCTTCCATAGATAGGGTGTCCACAAAAATCAGATCCATAGGATCATCCTAACCCATGCAAAAGTTGAAGGAAAAATGGACAGGCATTGTTTGTCCACAAATATGCCCATTTTTTCCCTCCACTTTTGGATGGGTTAGGATGATCTTATGGATCTGATTTTTTGTGGACACCCTATCTCGGTAAGGGCCTTTCAAATGAATGCTTTGGATCACCCAAAAAATGTGCGCCCACCTTGTTTTTTGCACTCGAGTGTTATCTGCGCTCGAGGGCAGGAATAGTAAGCCCTATATATATGGAAATGATTTCATCACAAACATGTTTTGATACATGTGCTCATGGATCTTGTCTTTTAGTATTTAAAGAGCTATAGAAGGGTTATTAAGGTTCCCAAAAAGCACTTACAAAGACAATTAATACTAAAAGACAAGTACATGAGCTCATGTATCAAAACATGTTTGTGCTGAAATCATTTCCATATATATATATATATGAGGAAAAGGATTGTACGCTCGAGTGTACCAAGCTTATGGTACGCTCGAGTGCCCAATCACATGTGGGCCCACTTTGTTAGGATGATCCAAAGCATTCATTTGAAAGGCCCTTACATAGATGGGGTGTGTACCAAAAATCAGCTCCATAGGATCATCCTAACCCATCCCTTTGCGGAGGTCAAAATGGACAAACATTGTTTGTCCACAAATCTGCCCATTTTTGCCCTCCACTTTTGAAGGGGTTAGGATGATTCAATGGAGCTGATTTTTGGTACACACCCTATCTATGATATGGCTTTGCAAATGAATGCTTTGGATCACCACAAAAATTGTGGGACCCATGTGATTGGGCACTCGAGCGTACCATAAGCTCGGTACGCTCAAGTGTACAATCCTTTTCCTCTATATATATATATATATATATATATATATATATATATATATATATATATATATATATATATAGAGAGAGAGAGAGAGAGAGAGAGAGAGAGAACGGTTCCTACACATATGTGTAGATAAGTTCTCTACACACTAGCTTAAAATACAGTGGGGGCCACATTATTTGGGTGATCCAAACCATTCATTTTTAAGGCCCTCACATATATAGGGTGTCCATAAAAAATCAGATCCATAGGATCATCCTAACCATTCGAACTGTGGAGGCAAAAAATGGACTAATTTGTGAAGGTTTAAAGACATCCATTTTACCTCCACAAATCGTAGGGTTGGGATGATCCTATGGATCTGATTTTTTGTAGACACCCTATCTATGTGAGGGCCTTTAAAATGGATGGCTTGGATCACCCAAACAATGTGGGCCCCCACTGTATTTTAAGCTAGTGTGTAGAGAACTCTCTACACATATGTGTAGGAACCGTTTTCTCATATATATATATTCATGAAAAAAATTGAGGGTGGAGTGTCGAGGCGTTAGGGGAGAAGAAACGGGAAGGGGACGATGTTCGACAGTGGACGGTCAAGGCGCTAAGGTTTTTATTAAGAGAGGATGGGTAGTGCGTTTATTTAAAAAAAAAGCTATAAAGAAAACACGTATAAAGGGAAAATATACAGTATGCATATTTTTAAAAAAGACAACGATGTGTCGGATTCCCACGAAAAAACAGGATTCGCAGGACACGGCTACAACAAGAATCCGGGTGTGTCCCATGTAAATTCATGTATGATTCACGTGTCAACATGGATTCGGCATAGAGGAGCAAAGAGTCCATGGAACAGTGTTGTACAAACAAGAAAAACATCAACATCATCTTATATGTATTATACACTTGTAGAAAATATAATTTAATCATTAAAGATTGTGTCAAGTTATTGCACTATAAAAAAGCAATATCCATAAGGGAAGATCACAAATCATGGAAATAGAACTTAAATGTGAATCATATAGGAATGTGTGTGTGTGTGTGTGTCTCTCTCTCTCTCTCTCTCTCTCTATATATATATATATATATATATATATATATATATATATATATATATATATATATATATATATATATATATCGGAGATATTTACATCAGAACATAATATGTTGCAAACTAAACAATTTTTTTTCTTGGCGGAGGGGGAGGGCATGGGTCAACCTGGGATTGAACCTTTGGCCTCAAGGTTGCAGAACAAAGTCTTAACCAATTGAGCTAGAGGCTCGACCCCAAATCATGAAACTAAACAATGTTCCTTGAAGGATGCAGTCGGAGCTCTTAAAACTAAACTTTGATTGGTCTAGTATGGGAAACCCTGGTCCAACTGGCAATGGAGGATTATTGTGGACTGAGGTAGGGAGAGTAATTTGGGCACTCAGGAGCCCGATTGGGGTGGCAGACTCTACTGAAGCAGAGGTTCGCGCCATTCATGAAGGAGTTAAAAGGCTTCAGGATGTGGATTTCAACAAACTAGTGATAGGAGGAGACTCTCTCAACAGCATCAGATGGTTAAGAGGCGCACGTACACCTCCTTGGAGATTTGCAGCTTTATTTGATGAAATCCAAGATAGATTGGGTTTGGCGTCGGTGTCTTTCACCCATGTTAGACGGCCAACTAATGGGGAGGCGGATAAATTAGCAAGAGAGGGAGTATCTAGGGAGAGTCTAGAACTATTTGATCTTCTCCCTCCCTGGCTTCTAATATTTGTATTGTTCTGACTAGTCAGATCTTCAGATAGATTCTCATTATATTTTGGATTCCAACTCGGTCTCTTCTCTATTAATGAAATCTCTTTACCATTCAAAAAAAAAAATTTGTATTCTAGTCATTTTTGGAAGGCATATAGGCACACCAAAATCATGTGTAGCATAGAGCAGATGCCAATCATGCGCATTGAAAAAATTAACTTTCAACTAAGAAAAAAAAGGAAAAGATTAAAGGAAATTGATATTACAAATTGCTCATCATGTAAGTGATGAGGTTTCCACCACCATAATTGAAAGCCGAAGAACGTTCCATCATGTGATGATCAAAATAGGCAATTAATTATGTTGAGAGAAGGAAAACAAGAGAGGAGAAGAAAATGAATACGTGAGTTAGGGAATAGCTCCCCCTCACTTATATATATTTCTATAAAAGGAGAAAGAGTACAAAGACCAAAGTGCCCTTAGGCATATATACACCTTCAACACTCCCCCTCAAGCTGGAATGTATATATCGTACATTCCTAGCTTGTTACAAATATCACTCAGCTTAGCCTTACTTAATGGCTTGGTAAACACATCAGCCAGTTGATCCACTGATCTAGCTAAACTATGCATATCTCGCCCTTCTGAATTCCCCGACGGATGAAATGACAGTCCACCTCAATATGTTTGGTCCGTTAATGAAAGACCAGATTTGTAGCAATGTGAACCGCGGCCTTACTATCACAATACAACTGAGAAGGAGAGGAGGGGGTGATACCAATCTCTGACAAAAGGGAGTGCAACCAGATGAGCTCTCCACTCGTGTGTACCATGGCCATGTATTCAGCTTTTGCACTTGATTTAGCTACGAGGTCTTGTTTCTTGCTTTGCAATGACACCAAGTTACCTCCAACGAATGTACAATATCCAGTGGTTGATCTCCTATCTGTTGGAGATCCTGCCCAATCTGAACCCTTCTATCTTCTCATGATCATGCCTCTTAAACAATAAGCCTCTCCCTGAAGCACATTTCAAGTACCTAATCATCTGAAGCACCGGTGCCCAATGAGAGGTACGTGGTGAGCTCATATATTGGTTGACTACTCCAACAACAAATGAGATGTCTGGACGAGTGACTGTGAGATATATAAGCTTGCCAACCAACATCTTGTATCTGCAAGGATCATCTAACAATTCCCCCTCATCTGGATGAGGATTTACATTCAAGTCCATGGGCACGGCCAATGAAATCAACACACGAACAGAAAGAATTTCGGCAACGGGAGAGAAGGTCTTAGTATAGTCGACCCCAAATGTCCGCGTATACCCGTTCGCAACTAAGTGCGTCGTGAGGCGCTCAACTGTCTCATCTGGCAAGTATTTGATGGAGAAAACCCATCGATACCCCACGGACTGAGCACCCTAAGGGAGAGAAACCGAATCCCAAGTTTGATTGGCCAGAAGGGCACCCATCTCAAGGTCCATAACAGTGCGCCATCTTCGATGAGCAAGGGCCTCCGACACAGACTGCGGCAAAGAAACAAAAGACAAAGAAGACACAAAGCTACGAAATACAGGTGTGAGATTATCATAGGATACAAAATTAGAAATAGGATGGGCAATAGAACGGGAACGAGTACGGGAAGCAATATGAGAGTCAACAGTAATATCAGGAGAGGGAAGAAGAGGTAACTGAGATGGAGGAGCCGATATCTTCAGCTGAGAATACGATGCCTCGGGTGTAGGGTGGTGGTCATCAAGAAGAGGGAGAGGAACATGAGATTCGGGCAAGAAGGAGACGGACTCAAAGAAGGTGATATTAGCTGAAACAAATAAGCGGCGCAACCGAGGGCTATAACATCAATAACCCTTCTGAGTACAATAGTACTCCAGAAAGACACATCTCTCCGCCCGTGGATCCAATTTATCGAGGCCAGGAGAGAGGTTGTGGACAAAGCAAACACAACTAAAGACCCGTGGAGCGAGGGGAAAGGGATCACTCTGATGATGTAAGACGGAGAAAGGAGATGTACCACCAAGGACAGAGAAGGGAAGTAGATTACCCAAGAAACATGGGGTAAGGATGTCATCGCTCCAATAGGCTTTAGGGATTTGCATTTGAAAGAGAATAATGTGGGTCATATCAAGTAAATACCACAGTTTCCTCTCAACTACACCATTTTGTTGGGAGGTATAAGCACAAGAGGACTGATGCACTATGCCATGAGTAGATAAGAAGCCCTAAAAACCATTGGATGTAAAAAAGTACTCCCTAGCATTATCAGTGAGCAAAAATTTAAGAGTACATTTATATTGGTTAGTAATCGCAGCATGAAAAGTAAGAAAAACATGAAAGACCTCAGAAAGATCTTTAAGTAAAAAAGAGCCATGTCATACGAGAAAAGTCATCAACAAAAATGATAAAGTATCTATATCCAAAAAGAGACATAGTCTTCGGGGGACCCCATACATCAGAATGTACCAACTCAAAAGGACTCGAGATCCGATTAACAACTCTGGATGGAAAGGACACACGTTGGTACTTTCCAAGTTCACAGGACTCGCATTGAAATGACTGAATAGGACTAGAAAAAATGGATGTTTGTTGAAGTCGCTGAAGGGAAGGATGCCCAAGGCGACAATGCCACTAATAGGCGTTGACCAAACTATGCAAAGTGGCATACAAGGGGCTACAATGAAGACGATAAAGCCCAACCACCTCACGTCCCGAACCAATCGTCTGCCCAGTCAACAGATCCTGAAAGACACAATAAGAGGGGAAAAATGAGACATAGCAGTTAAGACTTTAGGTAAGTTAGCCAATAGAAAGTAAATTAAAAAGGGAGTTAGGAACACATAGTCGGCTCTAAAGACGATAAAAGTACCATCAGGGGCCGTCGGGATGGCGACGAAGGATGTAGAGGCATCACGAAGACTGGCAGCAGTGATGTGAGCGGAACGGTGTGGACGGAGCTCAAGATGTAAGGCATAACAAGTATCCACATTATGCCCGGCCACCTGACAGTGAGTGCAACAAGGGTGGCCATGTCCACCGGTACTACGGCCGCTACCAAAATCACGGCCGCTACCACAGCCTCTACGTCCCCTATCACAGCCAAAAGTACAACCGTCACGGTCAAAACGGTCACATCTATCATACATTGCAAGCGCAGAACCATCGACAAATACATCATGAGAGGAACCACTCTGGATACACTGCTAGGCATGAGAGTAAACCTCCGTGAGGGATGGAATGGAACCGAAGCCAATAATGTGTTGTCGAAAGGACAGAAAATCAGGGCTCAAGACATAAAGGAAGTGAACAGCTCGAAGCTGCTCCCGTCATGGCCGCGATATGAGGTGGCATACTCTGCCAGAGAAGAATGTGGATCAAGGCATCATCCTATCTCCACCGAGCATAGGTGGGATCCATGGAAGAGGGAGGATCCCGCTCAATGAAATCAACCTTGAGCGAGGAGGTATGTCTCAACGGCCATACGCCAATTGAGATAGTTGGACCCGTAAAGTTTTTCCGAAGTCACCGGTGGGTAAGAGAGCTCCACAAAGGGTGAACAGCTAGAAGAAGCTGAAGGTGGAGGAGTGGTGGTGACACCATCAGTCATGCTGACAGGAGGATCCATGAGGACATGAATAAACTGAAACTCACAGCCACAATTACGACAGACAAACAATAGCGAGGTGGAAGATAAAATGACGGACCAAGACAACATAGCGCGGCCCCGAAGAAGACACAGCTAAATCAGACATAAGGCGACGAGCTAGAGGGGAAATAGAGGCTCACCGAGGAGTTCGGAGCAGTGAAGAAGAATGAAGAAATATGACGAAGAGGATTTAGTACATGGCAGAGAAGACTTAAGTGAAAGGAAGGGACACTAATGGTGTTTGAGAGAGATTAGAAGTAGATGAGGGTTAGGGTTTGAATGTTGTGGGTGAGGGAGTTGGGAGAAGGTCGGTTTAGGATGGGAGGTAAGGAGGGGTCGGGTGGAGGGGGGAAGGAATTAGAGGAGGTCGGGTTAGGGTTTCAGGTAAGGAGGAGGGGCGAGGGAGGGAGAGGGGGTCTGGTTAGGGATTCAGCGAGGGTGGGAGGGGTCGTGGGGTGCTGGAGGTGCTGGGCGAGGGTGTGCAGAGGCCGTGGGGGCTGTGGGTGCTGGGCGAGAGTGGTGGGAGGGGTCAGCGAGAGGTTTGAGGAGAAGGTTGGAGGCATTGGGTGAGAGGTGGCTAGGGTTAGGATTAGGAGGATAGAGGAGAGGGAGAATGGAAGGAGCAATGGTGGTCCCTAGGGTGGACAAAACCCTAGGGCTCTAATACCATGTTGAGAGAGGGGAAGAGAAGAGATGAGAGGAGAAGAGAATGAATGAGTGAGTTAGGGAATAGCTCCCCCTCACTTATGTATTTATATAAAAGGAGAAAGAGTACAAAGACCAAAGTGCCCTTAGGCACATATACACCTTCTAAAAAGTTATATCATTTCCAGTATGTCATGTATTAATTAACTGAAATATTTGACAGTAAAAGGTTCATGGAAAAAGGCCAGCAGATAATAAAGCAGCCAGGCTTTCCATTGCCAAACTTCAGTGACATTTACATTTGTTACAAGATAGGCGTAGGAGATTCACAATTGCCTTTGAAAAGAAAGAAGGATGGGCATTTAGTATTCTATCCAGGAGGACACATCATTTACTATTCTATCCAGCAGTATGCATATTTAATGTAGGACCAAGATGGGAAGAGAAAGAAAAAATTATGTAGATGTTGAACATATGATCAATATGGCCATGTACTATGGGCTAGATAAAGAACTGGGGATGATCAAACGGAACGGACTGACATTAACACGATCGCCTCTATGATTTAGATGTGCCTGGGAATAGATGAACAGTTCAGTTTTAAAAGTTAAGGGATTGAGAGTTTCAAGCAACATGAATGAAAATGTGGGGATTTGATACCAATGAAGAAAACAAACGTTTAAAAACTGATGGTGGGGATTGGAATAAGTTGTAAACAATCCTAGATGATGTAAACAACAACAACAACAACAACAAAAATGGAACTAGATATCTAATGGTAGAATTATGGGAAAGAGAAGTAGAAAATTTTGTAACAAACACAAATAACCGCAACTAGGGAGAATCAAGATGATAGATGTGTTAGCATCATGCTAACTTATGTGGCATCAGTATGGGTACGAGTGTCGGTATCTGACATGGGTATCGAGTGTCGGATTCGGCAAATCTCAAAAAGAAATATTTGTGGATTTGCCAAAATAGTTTAATCAATTCCTAAATTTTAATTTTTTTACAGAATAATATGGTCGTCACAAGTAATATATTGAAAATTTTAATAGGTTAAGTAAATATAATGCTTTATTTCCATATAAAAAACTTACTATTAGGATGGATAAAACTCAAAACATGTGGTTGTAAAATTCTGGTTATAGTATTGAAGAAAAAACATATAAAAGAGATCTAAAAGTGTCACACCTAATCCTGGAGTATTAGAATCCAATATGTATCCGACACGAGTACTTCGCCCAATAAAAAGAATCCATGTAACACCAATGGAACCTTAAGCATCGCACCAAAGAGTATCAAGGCATCACACTTTGGAGTAGAAGGAGAAGATAAATATGTTGGAGTCACACCAACGAGGTCGAGCACACATCACACCAAAGGAAATCAAAGATAACTATGTCAGAATCACACCAACAAAACCCAAGGCATGACATCAAGGGGTTCCTAGGCCATGGGCATTACACCGAAGGAAGGCAAGGCATCACACTAAAACTTGCAGACATCACATCAAAGTTCTTGCAAGAGAGTAGAAGAGAGACTTGTCATTCATTTATAATATATTTTTGTAGACCCCAAGGCTGACAATTTATAGAACCCCCACAACTTCTAGATAGTTCTAAACAATTTAAAAGGCTAAGATGCAGGCCCTTAACTTAAACAATTAAAAATATTAATTCTAGATACTGCCCGCTTATAGCTTGCGGAAATAAAAACTAATAACAAACACTAACATGTGGGCGAATAAAGATGTGAGTATCATCACGTGAAGAGTTATTTGAATAGTAAACCCTAACTCTAGAACAAACTACTATCTCATCCCAAGCATATCACAATTTCCAATAAGACCGATGTAGCCCTACGACAATAGAGAAATTTAAAGCACTTCTAATGTGCCCTACTCTCGTATTTGGCCCCTTTTCTAATTTTTTCGTGAAGGCGGGTCCCCTATCATTCTTCGCCACTTGAAAAGACTCGGCTCTCAAGAATTTGGTCCATCTCCATTGTTGCCTTGGGAGCTCTGATTAGGTCATCCTTTTGATCCATCGCTAACCTCCTCGCCTAGAGAGCTCTCACTAGTTCATCTCTTTGAGCAATCACTAACCTCCTCACAGAGATCCTACTGTCATGTGATGCCATCCGAGACTCACTTTGATACCAACTAATCTCCAAACAATATGGGAAGGGTAATGAAGTCAAGAAAATTTTGTTGATCAATATAGTCATGTGTAATGGGCAAGATAATGGACTAGTTCAGATCTAATAAAGTAAATAAAAGATTGACCAAACTGGAGTGACTATCTTAACACAATCATCTGTAGAATGGATGTACAATCGGTTGAAAAAAAGATTTGGAGACGATATTCATGCCGCTGCATAGAACTTAATCTCGCTCGCGACTAATGTGTAGAAGATAGCAGTGCAAAGCCAATCCTTCCCTTATTCCTCATTCGGTGATGTTAGCCATGTGCCTTACAGGGTTGCAAGCGAATGAAGTAATCCACATCATTCTGTGCCTCATCATCATTGGTGAATTCTCCCCTAAAGATTCCGCTACTTCGAATAGCGATTGGAACCTAGGCTCTAAGACTAAATGATGCAGGATGGAAAGGGAAGACGCTAGGTATTGTAACTCTCTGGCAAATTGATGTCGGACAGTCAAGACAATGATATCTTAGAGTCTTAGCCTCAGAGATTTTGGGCCAATGAAGCTCTGCGTATTAAGGGAACTGGTCTGAGTAGGCTTCGGAATAGGATAAATATGGACTGTTGTTATGGGTTTCAAGGTTAACAAATCTGGACCGATCTGAAAAGATTATGCACAAGAAGGTAAATCTAGGCTAGTTAATTATTCTGGAAATTTTAATAGGGACTGGACATTTAGGGAATAATTGAGGCAGGGGTTTAAAAAGACTGTTGCAGATTTTATAGACTGACAGATTTTAGATGGACCGTTGCAGCGTGTGGTGAAATACAACAATTCTAAAGTGGACTGCTACGGACTGTTTGAAAGTAGGGATGCATAGCATTTGACAAAGGATGTTTCAATTAAAGGTTAAGTGTAGGTGTCAACTCAGTAATTGGTTTGGCTCAGGCGAGAATAGGAACTGGGTGCATAGATGATGACAGATTTATAACAGTTCTAATATAGAGCTAAGACTGTAGAACAGTGTAATAGATTTTTTAACAGATAGGTACAGATCTGTAATTAAATGTCTGAGGCAATTCTGTGGCAGAGGGAGATCTGGGATAAGAATTTGGTACTAAGGTTGGTAATAGGTCTGTAATAAATTTGATCTGTAAACTGGGTTAATTTCTGGACAATAAAAAGGTTCCTAAGGAGATTGATACGCTAAGGTTAGGTGTAGGTGCAAGTTTGGATTAAGGGTTGCAAGGGAATAGAAATCGATGGATTGTTAGTAGGTGGGGTGCATTCCATAACTGTTTGAAGGTGAGATGATGATCTAGGATTGATTGGGTAGTAATTGTTTGCTAAGGTTTATCGTTAAGGCGATGGTAAAAAGGTGGGGCTCAGAAAGTTGGTTGATGGATAGGAAAGGGTGCGGAAGCAACTATGGAAAACTAAAACGGCAAGAAAGGAAATCATTCTGGAGTAAAGCTCCAACGTTCTTGATGGCAAATGAAAGGGAGGTGGTTTTTGAAACTCCTTAGAGACAGAAGGCGTTCTTGGTTGAAAAATGAACTCGGTGATAGAGTGGCAAGGATGCTTCCTCTCCTATAAAATAAATCTTATTTATGTATGAAAAAAAAATAACTAAATTATTTTCTTGAAAATCGTTGAAAATGCTGGAAAGAATAAGGTTTTGGACTTCAACTGCCTCACCTTTAGTTCATTTCCTTAATATCTCGTGTTTCCTTTCCATATGTTTAGTGCAGGGGTTAGAATTCCAAAAATTGCATGAACTGGCCTGCCCAAAACACTAAACATATCACCAATGCTTATGGATTTTGATGTTTATTGATATGTATCAGATGAGAACATGCAAAATTTATGATAAAAATTGAACAAAAAAAAAGAAAAAAGAAGAAGAAATATGGAAATGGAAAACAAATAACATATTTATAGAATCACCACTTTTGCATTCAATGACTTACAATGACTCTAGCTTCTAGGAGGATGTGTCGTGTTATATAACAATTAATGAATTTACAACTGATCAGGCACCATCAATGCCCAATTGCTTGCTCAATTTAAATTATTCAAAAAAATGTGGCATGCTCACAAACATATAACAGTTACTTGCAACTGCTCTGACAACCCAACTGTAAAATTGAAAACAAAAGTCCACAAGCTCCCTTAAGAAATGACATCTGAGATCCATCATAATAGCCATAGATGCCGAGAGAGAGAGAGAGAGAGAGAGAGAGAGAGAGAGAGAGAGAGAGTAAAAACAACTATAATAAAATCCTAGAGAAAAGGCAAGGCACTTGCATTTTCATTCATAGTACCAAATTTCCCCAGAATCTCATCCGTATTTCTCCCTAAATCCCACCTAACAATCAAGCATCACCAAAAAAAAACTAATAATTATAAAAGAATATCTTCCGTTTTAGGGATTCAAATTCTAATTCAAAAAGAAATTACTCAAAAGCCCTAAAAAGAAGACGATGATGATGATGATGGAGAAAACGCATCAGGAAGCGAGATTTGTCGGAAAAAAACTCACCACAGATCTTGATCGGCGCTTGTAATTCTAACAGATTGGGTTGTTGGAGGAAAATTTCTCTAGAGACAACACATAGTTGCCGAATCTCGGCCTCCGAGAGCTGAACCAGCTTTCCAGGCCTAGCCGATCGGACCTCCAAAAGCCGATTTATGATATCATCCAACACTCCAGGATCGATCCCCTGCCCTTGCATGGCCATAGATCTCCTTCCCCTTCTTTCTTCCTCAATCGAGAACGAGAAAGACAAGAGAAAAAGAGGGAAACCCTAGAAAATGGGGGAAAAAGCTCTTTTCTCGGCGTTTTTAGGGTTTGGTTTTTTTCTCTTTCTTTTTCTCGGTTGTGTTCTTTTAGAGGGGATGGATATTATAGCATTCTAAAAGGATTTAAAAATAATTTAAACGGAGGAACGAAGAACGACTGCTACTCCGATGTGCGGCGGAGGTGCCAATATAAATATGTTTTCTTCGCGAGCCATTGAAATATTAAAGAGCAATGATAGATACGAGGGGAGCCCTTGCATAAAGAGCCACAAAAGGGCTATTCATGGGATCCGTATCATTTTCAGTTACATTTTAAAATAAGTTGAAAAAGTAAAATCAGATACATTTGATGACGTGGATCCAATCAAAAGCTCTTTTTTGACTCTTTACGCATGGGCTCCCTTGTATCTATCATTCCTCAATATTTAAATAGAATTTTTTAGTGGTTTTACAAAAGACCACTTGAGTTTCATTCTTAAAAAACTAACTCTTGTTTTCAAATTTCGAATTAGCAACATGTTAGGGTGCAACTCGGGCGGGCTCAACCCCGAACCCGGCGGGTTCAACCTGGAAAAAACTTGGGTTGGGGTTGAGTTTGGGTTGAGGGCTTGGGCAACCCGACCCGAGTTCAACCTGAAATTTTTAATAAGTTTTTTAGTTTTTAAGCTTAAAATCTCAGGTTGGATCGGATTCGGGTTGGCGAAAAGGGTTGCTCGGGTCGGGTCGAAACTCAGGTCAGGTTGGGTTTGGGTTGGCCTCAACCCGAACCCGACCTGCACGAGTTGCACCCCTTATTGTTATTTGTTGGAAAATGTTAAAACAACACCTGCTATCTAGAGTTTTTATATGGGGTGATGATTTTTTCACACCCCCGCCCCCAGGACTATGCGGCCCCCGCTTTTAGGGTGATTTGACGTCAAAAAGCGTTAAAGTCTGCCCACTATTCTGTTAAAAGGGGGGCGCATAATCCTATAGGGCGCGACAAAATCTTCTCTCTTTTATATGGTGTCCGAGCGTCAAGTACTGTGCAGGCGGTGCCACCATTGATATTTAGTCCAACAGATATGATGAATGGCCTTGTAAAAAAACAGTATATTTGATATTGGGTTTTGCCTGCTGAGAAGTGCCCTGAGGGCACCCGTTAAGGTGCAGTAGAAATGATATTTTCCAATCACTTTACACTTTTACACGTATTTTCAGAGTTTTACATCCATTTTAAGATTACTTTATGAAAATGATTGGAAAATATCATTTCCAATGCACCTTAACGGGTGCCCTAGCAAAACCCTTTGATATTTGATCCAACAGCAGCTCCTCAAAAAGTAAGCTTCTATTAGATCAAATATCAAGGATGGGATGATGGGTAAGGGCTCTTCATCATATAATTCCTCCAATATTTTGGGGGAAATTGACTTTAAGTAAGAAAAGGACCAAATTGCCCTTTCAACATATCCAAAAGCAAGCAACAACGTATAGCATAATCCAATTATCTTCTCCCAATATTAAGAGTTGCAACCCTATTTGCAACGCCACTTGGTCTCAAATTAGGGAGTAGTGACAGAGAATTGCCCACATGCTTACGAGCATTACTTGTGGAAGTGACTAATTAAGTTTGATTTACACAAATCTGATGTCAATTATAGCTGTCAAAGTGATCCAAAAGAGAATCCCTTGCCCTTGGAAAAAGACTCAAGAGCTGGAGTTAATTCATAAACTGCTAGATTCCCTTCTCTCATGGAAGATATCCCATATCTTGCGCGTAGGAAATAGAGCTGCTGACTTTCTCTCTAGGACCTCTTATTCTTGCAAAGGAATGTTTTTCTTCCCTATTGTATTTGACCAGGATCTCGCTGAAATCTTGTATGAGGACTCCGCTGGAGTTATCTACCCTGGGTTGTAATTGTTTCAACTTTTTTTTTTTTTTTTTTTTTCAATATATCAGTTGGGGTCTGCCTAACCCCAAATTACCTACCAAAAAATTCTGATGTCAATTCTAGTGCTTCTAATAATGTATTCTTGCTCATTAGTGTGCGCTGAGGTATGCTTATGTCTACCTATTTACCAATTCGGTAGATGGATTTCTTAACAAAAGTAATGTGAATTTTTCTATTTTTACTTGCTAACTCCCTTATATTTTCAACAAGGGACATGATTTCGGCGCTACCATGTTTTGATAAAGATGCGTGAGACATCTTGTCGTTTAGTATTTAAAGGCTTGTAAGAGCCTTTTGAGAACTGTAATATTGTTCCGACGGCTCTTTACTAAAAGTCAAGATGCTTCGCGCATCATTATCAAAACATGGTAGCGCTGAAATCATTTCTCTTTCAACAATATGAGAAATTTAGGCATGAAGAAAAAAGAGCTTTGAGTTGTCCATCTTTCTCATTGACCAGGACTAACCTATACAAATAAAGAATAAATAAAGAATTAAAATAATATAATGACATAGCCGGGAGTCATACAATGTCCTCCTCCTCTATTTTCACTGACCCAAGGGTAGGTTGGTCTTTAGACAAAGTCAACGACGGTCATGAATATAAAAACCATCTTTGGTCTTATAGATTCACTATGATGGTCTGTTAACATATTTCAATAAAACCGGTGGTTTGTTGGAAATTTGCAAACAGTAGGTGGTTCTCAAGAATAAAAAAACCAAGGGATTTGCTAGCGTCCATTGCAGAAGGCATTTCGCGCATGGTTTGTTGCATATGAGAGCAGCCACGCCATGAACGAATACAAAATCTGCTGAAAAGTGAACCTTGGTGGCTGCTGTCAGATGCAACAGACAATCCGCGAAATGTCTTTTGTGATGGACTCTAGCAAATCCCAAAAACCAATAGGTTGTCTTTTGTTAAAAAACAGAAAAAAGAAAGAAAACCACATACTTTTCTTAGTCACGAACATATCAAAAGAAAAAGAGGAGAGATAGATACGTTTACTTATGACAAGAGAATGGCGTGGCCCTAGTTGACCACTCGACCGTGACTAGTTGCTAATACTGATTTTCAAAGTAGGGAAAAATCTAGTCCTTTAGTATATATTTTCAAACTAGGAAAATATTGATAGAAATCTTCTTGCTAAAATTGATAAAATTCTTTCAATGTGAATAACTTTTTAAAAAAAAAATTGAAAGCACTTTGAATAAAAATTTATGTGATTTTTTTGACTTTTTTTGACTTTATAATAACTAGTAAAATATGCACGTGCACCGCACGTGTCACTGTGGACACCCCATTTTAACCGTGTCCTAAACCTTCCAATTTTGTGCCAAAATCCCATCAAATGAATGAATTAGGGTCCCAAAATTCACCCTAAGCTAGGGTAAGATCCTACCAAGCTCCCTGCAAAATTTCGTCTAATTCCGAGCGCGTTTGCCTAGCGAACGAGATGGAAGAGTGTCTGTAGTGTAAACCACAAAAGGGGAGTGGATTATCCTAGATGGGGCTGTCCAAGGTAATAGAGGGGGTGCGAATTTGGTATCTCCTTATATAAAGCCTATTTTTCGTTAAAAAAAGGGAGAAAAAGAGGACTTCATTTTTTTCTAAAAATTCGCAGAGAGATAGAGAGAGAAAACAGATCACCCAAACCCATTTTTCCTATCAACCCTCTTTTTCATCTTCTCCGGCGGAATTCTCGTCGGAATCCAGCCGGATCTCCATCGATTCCTTACCCTCGCCATCACCCCTTGCAATTAACCTCTCCATCATCGCTATCTTCATGAATTCGGGCATCATTTCGACCCTAAATCCATTTTAAAACCCTAATTGCAGAGAGAGATTCGAGATCCGAGAGAAAGAGTAGGAGATCGGAGAGGAGCTGCTTTCAGATCTGAAGATTCACAGAGAGAGAGAGAAAGAAATTGGATTAAAAAAAAGCAGATCTGAGAGAGAGTGAGAGAGAAGGCAGAAGGGGGTTTTCTCATTTTCTGAAAGAGAGAGAGAGAGAGAGAGAGAGAGAGAGAGAGAGAGAGCTCCGGTCGTCTTCTCCGTTCTCTTCTCCGATTTGTTTTCCGCGGATTCTTTTCTCTGATTGTCTTTGGCATTCGTGCTATGGTTTCGGGGATTTGGAAGGAGTGAATGAGGGATCTGGTTCGATCTCTATGTTTTGTGAAGAATTCCAAGAGAATACGGAGGGATTGCGGGCTTGTGATCCGGAGCAGGAGTAGATGGGGGAAATGTGGCTGATATCCTTTACAATTTAGATCTGATTTGTGTGATTTAGATTTCGATCGGATTGAAAAAGAAAAACAAAAGTAGGAATTTGGGCGGTTAGATCTTTAGAGATAGGCGGAGAAATTTGGGGAAAAACAGAGGAGAGAAGCAGAGAGTGAGAGAAAATCCAAAACCCATTTTCTCTTTTCCGATCGAGATTTTCCTCTTCCGATCATTTTCCGATTGTCTTCTCTGAGCGAATTTTTGCCGGAACTTCGGCCAAACTCCGACGAAATTCCGGTTAGCCACAGCACTCTTTCATCTCCTCCGATCAACTTCTCCGGCATGCTCGCCGGAGCTCCGGCCATCTCTTCTTCACCTCAGTTCTAATGATATTTTCTAGGAAATTTCGAAGCTTTGTTGAAGTTCACATGCTTTTGAGGAAGATGATGAGGAAGTCATGCGATTGAGCTCGGATTCACAAGATCAGTAATATCATTTAATACCTGGAATTCTTTAGGATCTGGTCATTAGTTTGATTTTTGAGAAGTTTTTTGGCGAAAATTAGAACATTTGTGGCTGAATCTGGGGCGTATTCAAATCTCATTTGATTGTTTTCAATTGGCTCTATTGAAACTGAAGAAATTATCTCATCATCTCATCAGGTATTTTCCTCCTTTGCTATTTTAGTGATGCATTCATAGATTCCCTGTTTTATTTATATTTTATATTTTTTAATCTTGCTTAAACTGAAATAGGGAAATTTTATTTTGCATGAGAAGCGTAAGTTCTTGCTCATGATGTTTAGATTTTTCTTATCTTGTGGAAAAATATGTCATGTGATGGTGCAGGTAGCATTAAGTATTGCTTTGTTAAAAGATACATGAGTAATATGAGTTATCTTGTGGATATCATGTATATATATCTAATGTCTGTTTAATGTTTGGTCTGGTCTTGATATAATCAGCTTGAGGTCCAGAACAAGATTGTGATAAATTTTTTTTATGCTCAATTTGTTTGTGAAATGTCTTCATTTGAGATATGATCATACGCGTAACTATTAGAAGTTGAAGTAATGCTTTAATGATTCTATGAATATTGAAAATGATGTGGCATTGGTGAACACTGAAACAGAGTAGCCTTTAGATTTTCTTGATGGGTCAAGTGATTAGCTAATTGTTAGATATTTAGTTTATCATCTCTTTTGTCCTGTGTGCCTCTTGTAAAATAATATTAGTATAATTATGTATTGCTATGTGTACTGTATTACTTGCCATTGTTCATTTGGGGCAATTTTGGTTTAGATATATTCAGGGTGGGGCATTGATGCCATAATGTAGGTGTATTAAGACAAGGACATAACCTGAAATTAGTTGGGACAAAACCTGAAACCAGTTGGCCTAATAATTTGAAATCAGTTGGCACATAACTTGAATCTGCCTTAGTTTAAAGGAAATTTTCAAATCTAATTCAACTCTTCTGATTTCGCAAGAATGGATATTTCCTATTCCAAATCATGATATCTTATCATTTTGAATCAAGGTATTCTTTTGAGGTATTCGTTTGATCTAAATGGATGCTCATCTTATACATTTGTTGTTTGGAGAATGAGGTGGAATACAAATGTCTTATCAGTGTAGTTTTTTGTTTTCTCATAAATTTGGGCGTAGCATTTTTCCCTTTCTTTTTAGAAGACTTTCCTAGTCTTTTAGACATGAATCTTGAACATTAGCAAGCCTTATTCATTGCAAGGGCGATGAAGGCGCTAGCCCAAGCCCATCTTTAGGGGACTTGCTCAGTCCAAGTAGCACTCCCCTCTTCTTTTCAAAAGACTTGACGAGTCTTTTATATGTGTATCCCCTAGATATTAGAAACCCATTCATTGCAAGGGCAATGAAAGAGCTATCTAGAGCCCTCTTTTAGGAGACAGGCTATGTCTCGACAGAAAATCAAACTTTTTGGAGACAGGCTTTGTCTCATTGGCCCTACTTATCATTTTGTTTTAGGAGACATGTCATGTCTCATTAGAGCCCTTCTCAGAGTCAGTCATTCTTTCAAGAGTCAGTCCTATCATCATAGGGGTTAGGATTCTATCCAACCTCTCATCAAATCATGTGTTTTTCTATCCACTCCTGCAAGGTATATGATGCTGTCTAACCCTTGCAGAGTTGTTATTCTGTTCATTTCCCCGCAAAGCATAGGATGCTGTCCAACCTTTGAGGGATATTCAGGAGTTTGTCTTACCCTTATGATGACAGGATTCCGTCCTCTTATCTCAAAAACATCAAAAATATTTCAAAAACCAAAAATCTCAAAATCTTGAGTCATTATGAGAGTAGTTAGGATTTCTGTTCCGAACTACGTTGGCTTGATCCCTTTCAACAGGGTACGTAGTGCAGCTTGGGATCCACATCCCAAGTCCAACCAAACCTTTAAAAAAATAAACATTTCAAACATTTCCAAAAATACAAAAATTCTTCAAAATCTTTTTGAAAAAAAATCTTCCCCTAGAGTTAGGAGTCTGTCTTAGCTATTTAGGGTGTTTTAGAGTTAGGAGTCTGTCCTGATTTGTTGATATAGTGTGTCCTGTCGTGTGAGTGTCCCTAGAGTTAGGAGGCCTCAAGTTGATCGATTAGACACTTAGTCGAACCGATGGCTAGACTAGGAAGCATATAGCCAGCCCATGGTTTTTCTTAGGTTGTACAGCCTAGATACACGTAGGATGTAGGGCCCACCTGCATTAGCTTAAGGCTAACCAACTTGCATTAGTTAGGGCATATAGAGTCCTAAAAATTACAACTCACACGAACTTAAGCAATTGTACAAAAAAGCTTTAAAAATCAGTCGAGTCTAGTGGAATTGAGTCTAGGATAGCGGTTTTAGATGGTTAGGCATAGTAGTTTAGAATAGGGCATCGAACTACGTTGACTGCGATTCGTCCCGAGGCCGGGATACGTAGAGCAGCTGGGATGGATGGCCATCTTGGTCCGAGTCAGGTCGCATTAGAGTTAGAACTCATTTTGTCCAGTCATATATAGAATTGAATTGTGTTGTGTGTTTTGCTGTGTTTTCTTACTTTCATGTACAGATCCTATACCTTTAGCTGTAGCATGCATGTGTTTGCACACCAGAATTCAGACACCAATTAGGTATGACACTCATAACCTAGTTATTCTTAGGCGACACTTCTTTCATTTCTTTTTTATGTGTGTTTATTTTTCATCTCCGAGACATGCATGATCAGATAGACGTCTTCTCGGAGATATTCGTTCCCATTTCGTATGACTTTCGCCTAAAATTCTTCAAAATCAATAATAAATGGCATAAGAGACCAGGTGTTTGCACTTGGGCGGATGATGTGCTCTTTAGACCTTCCGAATTCGTAACCAGGCACGAACCTTCTTTTATATCTCTGGTTATCCGTTGCAACAGAGCATAGTATGGGATCCTTGGCCCACTTCCTTGGATGGGGACTCTTCTTTGTTTAAGATACGCCTCGAATCTGGGCTAGTCCCCGAATCGAGAGGTATCTCACCTTTGTATCGCCACTCATGCTGTGAGGGGCACTTCTTTCGAGAGTTCCTAGGTAGATCTCTCCATTCATGTGGATGATCCTGAGAATCGCGTGTGGGGGCCCGTCCCCCGCCTCTCTCTCGGATCAGGGTCCACAGTCACTAAGGTATTTTACAATTTGTTTATTTCAATATTTTATTAATGAATTAGTATAACTTTTTAAAAATATTGTTAAATATTATTACGTAATTATTGTTAATTTCAGAAGAAATTTTATTTTAGAATAATCAAAGAAATGGCAACACGATCAATTAGTAGAAGAAACAGGGGAAACAATTTCTTTGAAAGAACAAATAAACTTCTCTGATTTATTGGAGGAAGAAATAAATGTTGTGGGATGGCATGGATCGAATGTTTTTGCTGGGTTTTTTTTCCTATGATTTATGTGGGAGAATATTTAGTGGTCACATCAACTTTTTCTTGCTGACATAAGCAAAATCTTTTCTTGAAAATGCTGGTCTCTCTTTCTCTCTCTATCCTCTCTCTCCACTCATCGTAATATCTTTCTCTAATTAATGCTTGTCCCCTCTTTTGTCTCCTACTTTTACCGACATAAATCCCAGGAAAAGAAAAAAACCCGGCAACCAAACAGAGCAAGGGGTGCAACTTGGGTCGGGTTGAGCCCGAATTTGGGTTGGGTTGGGTTGGGTTAAGTTTTTTTTAAAATCGGGTTGGGTTGGGTTGGGAAAAACCAACCCGATTTCCAATTCCATTATGTATAAAAATTTTACTTTTATGTTTGTTTTGTTTTTGTATAACTCAAATCTAGAAAGAAATAAAAAACTTGGTGAAAGTTGTCCTAATTAGCCCTCTTGTTGGGGAGCATCTAATGACTATGATGAGATGGAAATACAAAAATAAAATGGAGAAATCAAACAAATGGTGAAATCGGGTTGGGTCGGGTTGGGTTGGAAAAATGGGTTCCTCGGGTTGGGTCGGGTTGGCCTGAAACTGAGTTGCACCCCTAGAATGTTTGCCTGAAACTGAGTTTTTTCAGGGGCTCCCTTCAATTCAGCATTTTTCTTGAAAGAAAGGAGATATTTTTTTTCAAAGAGGAGAGAGTGTTTGAGAGGCAGAGAGATAAGACTGTAAACGTATCAAATACATATCACAAACCTAAGCAAATCTGCATCAAGTTTCGAATCTATAAAAAATCAAATCATAATGATAGTTCTAGCAGAACCTAATTCTATCATTTCAGCAACCTATCAACATGCAATTCTCCAATTGCCAGCTTCCACCACCGAACAAGATCTCGCTATCTAGCGGTTTCTAAGAACCAAAAAACAAAAAGCATTATAAAAATCTCCAAACCCTATTTCAAAACATCAGCAGAACACGCACAACTCTCCCCGAAGCTTTTGATCCATCGGAGAGACTGGGCTCTTAGTAACAATTTTACCTACTAAGATTGATAAAAATAAAATGTAAATCAAGTTAGAATGGATACTATACAGTCTATATGGATTTTCTTTTGAAAACCATAGGCACCTGATCAGGATTTTCGACTGAGAAATAAAAAAATAATCAGAAATAAGAATTCCTACAAATAACATGGCAAATGGCAGGGACATTGCAGCAGTGAAATGACTAAAGTACCCTAGAAATCCGACTTAGTGGAAACTTTTGAAGGCAAAGGCCCCGTGCGATGCACGGGCCGACAAAAAATTGTACAGACCACATCATAGGTTGATCCAAACTGTCCATGTGATGGAATACAACATAAATAGGTTGTGCCCATAAAATCATTTCCATAGGCCAATCCTAGCCCTCCAATCTATAGAGGTTTCCATAACTGTTGTTCCTCTTAAGGTGCCTGAATTTGTCAATATTTTTACAAGTGTCCTGCATTCGTAATATCAAACTTTCCGTAATTTGACCCTCACATAGTGAATAAGGAAAATTAGTTTTTTCGTCATCGTTAGGGGTGTAACTCGGGTCGGGTTGAGGCCAACCCGACCCAACCCGATGTCCAACTTGGGTGGGTTCAACCCGACCCAACCCGATTTGCAATTTCCTCAACCCGACCCAACCCGATTTCCAATTCGGGCTGGGTTGGGTAGGGTTGACCCGATTTGATATGGTACCAATTGTTGACCACGTCAACTCAAGCCGGGTTGTTTTGGATTTTGGGAACCAATAGTGTGTCACCAATAATCAGTTTTTAACTCACAATCGGGTTTCAAAATCCAAAACAAACACGGACTAACAATTAACAAAGGAAAATGTTATCCCTACTACTATATTTTGCTGATCACAGTCCTGACTTGATTAAAGTACGATATGGCCCGCACCATAGGATTATCCAAACCGTTCATTGTGGACTGTGGAGACTATTTCAATGTTGAAAAAGAAAAACACATATACAGAACTTCTTTAGATGGAACCCAAATTTGGGTTTCGGACCGGGTCGGGTTGCCCGACACCCCAACCCGATTTCCAATTCGGGTTGATTTTTCCCAACCCAACCCAACCCAACCCGATTTGTGAAAAATCTTAACCCGACCCAACCCAAATTCGGGTTGAACCCGACCTGCGTGGGAACATCCAAGAACATTGATGGTTTCAAATTATATATAGTGCTAATGTCCTCACTGCCATATTTTATAATGGCATTACTCACCGTATTTTGATGATCGCACTCCTCACTTTATTAAAATGTACAGTATGGCCCGTACCATAGGATGATCCAAACCGTCCATTAGATGGGCCACTGCCTAAATAGGTTGTGCCCTAAAAATAATTTTCATAGGTTGATCCTAACCCTCCGATCTATAGAGGGTTATAGGTTGATCCAAACTGTCCATGTGATGGAACACAACATCAATCGGTTGTGCCCATAAAATCATTTCCATAAGCTTATCGTAGCCCTCCAATCGATAGAGGTTTCCATAATTGTTGTCCCTCTTCAGGTGCTCGGCATCCGTCAATATTTTGTAACTTGTCCCGAATGCGTCATATAACGTAGTTTTTTCGTCATTATCATATGTCTATTCCTCTTTTTGGTAGTTTTTTTCCGTAATTGTCATAGACATGTACCATATGTCCGTACTTTTCGTATGCAATTGACGATTGTACCCTTAAATCATATCTCATTCAGAGAAACTTCTAGCATCAAAATGACGTAAATGTCCCCAGCTAATAGGATATAGTAGGAAGTTCCTCTAAAAGAAGGGCATGGAATTATCATATGTAAATTATTTTTTGGGAACACTCAATTTATATTGTGGCCCATTAAATGGACGGTTTGGATCATCCTATGATACAAGGCGTACAATTCTTTTGAAAAATACTTGATTGTACGGACTTACACCATATGTTGTATGCCAAAAATCATTTCCATAGGATGATCCCAACACAGTTACGGGGTTTCCAAAATATGTCATTTATCTATAGATTGTAGGGATGCGATCATCATTTGGGAATGATCAAATGGACGGTTTGGATCATCCTATGATGTAGGATTCACTCCAATTTTTGATAGGTAAGTTGGGGTTTTGTGGGGACCCCTACCGGCCTATTAAAAAATAGTTTACTACATGGGCTTACACCATATATATTGTAACAAGAATTTTGTGACAAAGCTTGCAAACCAAAAACATATTTCTTACACTCCCAATTAAAAAAAAAAGTACTGTATAACTTACACCATAGGATGATCCAAACCGTCCAATTGATGGGCCACAACGTAAATAGGATGTTCCCAAAAAACACATTTCCATGCGATGATCCTAGCCCTGCAATCTATAGAGGAACGACATATTTAGGAAACATTTATTGATTGGAGGGTTGTAATTATCATATGGAAATGAATTTTGGCACACAACCTACTTACATTGTGGCCCATCAAATGGACGGTTTGGATCATCCTAAGATATAAGCCATATAGTACTATTTGAAAAACAATACTCATTGTAAGGACTTACACTATATATAAAAACTCTCATAATCACATCATTTCCCTCTAAATCATGGGGAAACGAGTCAAATGGGCCGGGTCAAAGTGACGTGGAAATTTTTACGGGTCATTGGGCTTGGACCCGTACATGGCCCGTGAGGGCCGGGTCAGCCCATGGGTCAACCGGATTTTTGACGTATGTTTTTAATTTTATTTTTTTTGGTATAGGGATTTGCTAGCCACCTTCGCCGAGCGTACTTGTCTGCTTGTAGCCATCCTTTGCTGCGAAGATTGGTAGAAGTACGATTGGTGCAAAGGTGGCTAGCAATACATAATAGCAATAAATAATAATCATGCGGGTACTAAGTTTTAAATGAAAAATTATGGGAAAATGGAAGCAAAGCAGAAAAATTACCAAAAAAATACCGAACGAAGGTACTAAAATATGACAATTAACGACAAAACTACAAATAAAATTGAAAAATTATGACAATTACGGAAAAAAAGACATAAAAGGAGACAACTGGTGTTTTTTTTTAACTCATGTACAAGGGGAAGCGGAAATGACAAAAAGAAGAAGTGAAAAAGGACATGGGAAGCGGAAATGACAAAAAGAAGTAGTGAAAAAGGACATACGTGGGAGTTTTACGAAAATTAAGGCAGGACGCATAAGGCAATAGCAGGAAAGAAGTAGATGATTTTTCAGGGATTTTCCCTTTTAGTAGTAAAGGATTTCTTGATTATTGTTTAATAGCTATGGTTTGCTCTTCCTGGAGCAAATTAGTTTATGGGGGTGAAGGAACAAGCAACGGATTGAGCTTTAGAAAGCCGTTGGGCATTAGCACAGTAGTTTTCTTGCTAGTTAGCGCCTAGTTTTCTTTCATTTTTGGCTATAGATGAAATGAAAGGTGTATAACTTGAACACTAATGTTCAATCTAGTCAGCACATCATTGTGTTGTCAGTGTATGTGCCATCTACTACCGCACAAACGTGGTTGTGAGTGGATTCACTACTGACGATTTGTGTATAGTTGGCAATGTCATAATCACTATTAGATAGTGCAGCGAATCAGGACTGTGATTGAGTGCATAGCATATACACTATAATTTCAGTGTATACTTCATCCACTACTAAGGTTTCATGGTAAGACAATGGTGAAGAGCAGGGTTGGCAATGAGCGGCTTAACAGGCTATTCAGGCAAAAACTTACCATGTAATTGAGCAGCTTGCTGGAAAGATAAGCTTGACCCTTTGACCACTCGACTGTCATGGAAATTGCTACTTGCATGAAGCTTGTCATTCACCTATTGAGTATTCCTATATTGGAACTTTACGACATTGATTACTTGCTACATTGAGTACTATAGGCCAGTGATGAATCGACCTCCTATGTGTCTTTCTCACTCCTTTGGGTTAGAGAAAGAAAGAGGAGAAAGAAAGACACGTAGGGGGTCAATTTATAACTCCACATACTATATTGGAAATCTAGTCTTTTAGGAGATAATGTTCTTGGTACTTCATATTTTTTTTTTTGGAATTGTAATAGTCATTTACTTTACATATATTAGCGTGTCAGTGTTAGCTTAGGGGAGCTAAGTATCTGTATGAAATGCTAATCTCGATTTGACATGTAGTATATATTTTGGGTAGACTTGGCAAACGGGTGGGCTGGGTTTGATCCGGCCCATACGGGTCCGGGTTACAATGACCTGGAAAAATTTACGGGTCACGGATCTTGGACCCGCACCCGGCCCGTACGGGCCGGGTTGACCCCAGGGTCACCCGTATTGTTTTTAAGAATTTTGGTTGTTTTCTTAAAAAAAAAACCCGGCATGTGTCACATCCTCTAAAAAGTCTTTTCATTCCTCTCTCTCTCTCCCTCTCTCTCTAATAGCTTTCACTCTATTCTTCTTTGTTTTTTTTGTGTGTTATTCTCGATACCCGCACTCTACCGACAATCTTCTTTTCCTTTGTCTTTTGGTTTGTCTTACATAAAAATGGAAAATGAAATTTATTCCTCTTTTGCCTCGGGACAAGGCAGTCCTTATCTGCATGAAATGATGACCACACAGGAAGAAAAAGCATTTGAAAACTGGAATTCAAGTAGATGTGACGAAAATACCCTCTCCCCTAAAAAGTATTATGCATTTTAACGGGCACCCACGGGTCCACCTAGCCCGGACCAGTTTTGACGGGCCGGGTGGACCTGCGGGTCAAACTAAAATGGGTCACTAAATTGCAACCCGGACTTGGAAATTACGGGCGGTCCGGGTCACTCTTTGCCAGGTCTAATTTTGGGCACTGCATCTTCTCCTTTTGTAAGCTATTTTTAGCTATGACAACTTGGGCTTCATTCTTTGTGTATTAATTGGCGTCAAGTTGAATCTTCTCCTTCTCCCTCCATCTAGTTAGTTTCATTCCAGCACAATTGGGCTTGAGCCCATTCATTTTAAACAAAAAAATGTGTAGTGAACTCTGAATTTCACATTTCACAATGATGTGTGATTAATATGAAGATTTTATATGGTGTAGTCCAGTATTTTTCAAAAAGTAATGTACGGCCCACTTCATAGGATGATCTAAACCGTTCGTTTCTTGGGGCACAACTTAAATAGGTTGTACTCCAAAAAAACATTTTCATAGGATGATCCTAACCTCCGATCTATAAAGGGACTGCATATATACAACCTGTTTATGTTGTGGCCTAACAAAGGGACGGTTTGTATCAGCCTATGAAGTGAGCCGTAAGTAATTTTTGAAAATTACTAGACTATACAACCACACACAAAATAAAATCTTGATCAAAACTCGCCATGCATATAGAGTTATTAGTTCAAAAATGAAAACGGGTCAATGTCGTAACCTAAGTCAAAACCTTTTGCCTTGATGTGAAGACTAGGCAAGGCTTATTTGTTATTATGAGTAGTATAGGGTGCACCTGGCACGATATATAAATAGATATATAATTATCTAATGGGTGATTATAATTTCGCACCCCCACTGTTAACGCGATCTGACGTCAAAAAGCGTTAAAGTCTGCTGCAACAATTCACGTTATAAGGGGTGCGAATTATCCTACAGGGGGTGCGAATTTATTATCTCCCTTATCTAAGATACATACTAATCATGTTTCTTTCCATTGTCATTTGTTTTCTTTTCAAGAAATTTTTTTATTGGAAAACCATCTCCATATATAATTTTTAATAGAATTTTTTATATCGTAGGGGTCAACCTCCATTTGAATCTAAGACCATCTGGGTCACGTACTCACACCGGCCATGGAGCCTTAGACATCCCGCAAAACTAGTTATCACATAATCTAATCTTTGCATCCTGGCCTCTTTTTGATAGTTACAACCCTCTTAATTTGAATCTTCTCTCCTTTGGCTGTGCCAGGCTCCCAAGAAGCTGTCACTAGCCAATCGAAGAAGTTTAAATAAAGAGATGGGTGTATCTTTCAAATCAAGGGGCTGTGAATGTGCTCAATAAAAATATCACATTTTGTCCACGAACCATCTCTACCCAACTTGCAAACGAACTAGATTTTTTTCATGGTCACTTCAAGCTTTGGAAGGAAAAGAGAGGGGGAAAAAAATCTCCATTTGTCTTCCATTCTCCACCACCCACTATTCTCATATCACAAGCTCTCTGGGTCCTTGTCTTCTACCTTAGGCTATAATAGCTCAAACACTAAGCATCAATGAGTGCAGTTAAGATTTTCTGATTCTCCTTGATAGGCATCTCTCATTGTTTTATGAAATGTTGGAAGGGAGGGCAGTAATACATGAAACAGACATGCCGGAAATGATGCAAAACTACGCCATGGAGCTAGCTTACCAGGCCCTTGATCTGCACGAAATCTCCGATTGTAAATCCATTGCTCATCATATCAAACAGGTAATCCTGAAACCTTTTTTCGCCACATGATTTTTGGGAAGGCTCTGTTTCTTTCAAAGTAAAATGAGTGCAAAATAAAATTTAAATCCATTTTAAAGTGAAAAATGGGTGTAAAATTAATTTTACGCCGAAAGAAACGGAGCCCAGGCAAAACATTAACTCATATTTTCAATATAAGAAAGAAAATGAGGGGTGCAATACAATCATTTCCTAGGTACTGCTCTCGCCAAAAAAATATATAAGACCACACACACACTACATATTTACGATAAAAAGAGGGGTTGAGATATTAACTACCATGAGGCCAATTTATGTGGGCCTTGGTCAAAGCACCATTTAAATTTTTTTTAAGGTAATTTTGAGATATTAAGCATAATTTCATGCTTCTCTAATTTGATTTTGTTCGAGGTCAACTGGTTAACTTTTTACAATCATCCATCTATTAATTCCGTCGTTGTACTCTACAGAAGTTCGATGAAGCCTATGGCATGGCATGGCATTGTGTAGTTGGTGTCGATTTTGGATCTTGTATTACGCATGTTCATGGAAGCTTCATCTTCTTCCATGTGGAGATGATGGAGTTTTTGATCTTCAAGGATGGCAAAGACATGACTGAGAGCAAAGAAGAGGCTATTGAAGTGCAAAAGAAAGAAGAAGACAGCAATCTAGAGATACAGTAAATGAAGAAATTTTCAGGGTACATGTATCTATATCTAGGTGTTTAATGTATTAGTTACAAGTTTCTTCAAATAATTGAAAATGATAAAATCCGAATTTTGACCCCCATTTCAAAATTTAAATAAGTTAAATAATTAAAGTTCTCACCTTTTTCCAATTAAATGCGGATTTCCAAATTAAACCAAATTTTCTGAATTAAATTGTGAATTTGATGAATAATTCATCTGTTTCACATATATAATTTTTATATCTTGTAAGCATTTCAAAATGAATGAAAAAGTCATTGCCGCTGAAACGGAACTCATATCCTAATCTAGCAATCGTATGCACTTAAACCATCCTTCCTTGTTTTTACTGTCTTATTTATGAAAATAAGTATATATTTATGTTCTAAATTAAAAAAACCCGCCTTTTCCCAATTTAAAACTCTGTGACTGTGATTTGATGTGTGCATGTGAACATGTTCACGCAGTGGCGGAGCCAAGATTTATGCATAAGAGGGCAAGGTCATACATAAGGAGGCAGGCTTCAAATTTTAAAGGGGGCTGGGCCCAATTGAGTTGAGCCTATTAAGGAGTTTGGCCCAACTCAACAGGGGCAGCTGCTCCCCTTATGCTACATGCAGTGGCAGAGCTAGGATTTATACATAAGGGGGCAGGCTTCAAATTTTAAAAGGGGTTGAGCCCAATTGAGTTGGGCGTATTAAGGAGTTTGGGGGGCAGCTGCCCCCTTATGCTACATGTAGCTCTGCCCCTGCCTACATGTAGCTCCACCTGTCTTCACGTAAGTAAATGCACACATAGACGTGTTCATAATGCATGGACATGAATAGTTCAAAAATGTACATGAAAATCCTCGATGATGAAAGTCGAGAGTGATGAATAGAGGAGATGCAGAAATTAATACATTCAAATAAACTTGTATGTAAGATGATTAATCTATATATGTCTTGAACTCTCCATTGTCAGTAAGGAAGAGGTAATCTGCATCATGAGGGTTAGATTTTAGTAATCTAAACCTCAGGATGCAAGGGCTCTCCATTGTCAGTAACGAATATTCCGTGGAAAAAAAATACATGGTTGCCAAACATGGCCTTAGGAATGCATGAATGAATACAATCGCAGGTGGAAATAAGCACAGACATAACTTCTTTGTTAAATAGAGCGTCGAGATTATTGTGTGGCTTTTGAGCACTACATTGAGATAACAATTGCAAATCTCATGCCAAAGGGGCATCAACCCAAGCTGTAAAAAGAATATGTGGAGAGTATGGGACTCGGTAGCTAGTCTAGAGTTTGGTTTGTGGATCTGGGATACTATTTAGTGTTAGAAGGCCCTTCTAGGGGAATTCTACCTTCCATATATATATATAGAAAGGGAGAAGGATGTAAGTTTCTCTTGGTTTGTTTGCATATGCTCAGGGGCGGAGCCAGGTATTTACACTTGAGGAGAGGGGGGAGGAAAGGAGATGGCCACTAAACTAACTAAAGCATGCATGTACATCCAAGCAGTATAGAAGAAATTTTGCAAGTCATGGGGGGCCATGGCCCCCTCATGCTATATGTGCCTCCGCCCCTGCATATGCTTCTTCTTGTGAAAGTTCTCTTGATTCAACTGATTATTGTTTTCAGAGTCATCACACATACCCAAGACAGGTACATGAGAAAATTTCCCATTCTTTTTCTTAAAGATATATGTTTAATTTGTAATAATTTGCTAATAGAGGACTGATATCCGTACAGCCATATTTTGATAATGGTTCTACTCTATTTTACCTTTGTCTGCTTGAATGTTCATAGCATCTTGAGTATCTCTCTAGTGTAATGGAAAGCTCATGGATCTAATATCCTCAATCAATCTCTCTAAATTGTTCCAAGAAGAGCCACCTACGCCGACACTCTGCCTCGCAAATTCTGCAATCTTATTTGAAGATGTCCTCAGCTCCTCCCTCTTCCCTTCCATCACCTCTCTCACCAACTTCTCCACCGTTTCTCTACTGCATGATAAATCCTTCATGTCCAAACCATCCCTCCATACCTCGCTAACAAACCGACTATTAATCTGTTGGTCTGCGAAGAACGGCCAGCAAATCATCGGAACTCCGGCGAAGACACTCTCCACCGTCGAATTCCACCCACTGTGTGTCAGAAATGCGGCGACCGCGGGGTGGGCCAGAACTTCCACTTGTGGGGCCCACTCCACTAAGAACCCCCTCTTCCTCGTTCCCTCCTCCAGCTCCGCCGGGATCTGACCTTCTTCACCTTTTCCGGTGATGGAATCCGGGCGTATGACCCACAAGAAGGATTTCTGGCTATTGACCAGACCATGCCAAAACTCCAACATCTCGTCCCGAGTCACGGTGGCATAACTGCCGAAACTGACATAGATAACTGACTTTGGTGGCTTAGAATCTAGCCATGTCATGCATGTATTGTCCTCTTTCCATAGGGAAGAAGAAGAAGAAGAAGAATTATTATTATTGGAGAGTTTGGATTTGAGGAGGGCGTGGAGGGGTCCGACGGTGTAGATGTTGGGGCAGTGAGAGCGGATTTGAGAGAGAATGGGGCTTTCGAGGTCTTCAAAGGTGTTGAGTATGAGTCCAGCTGAACGAGTCGTGTTTTGTGTCTCCGTCCAGATGAATTGGAGGCTCGGGATGTTGAGTTCTTTGACTCGTAAGAAACTCGGGAGGTCTCGCCGTCGTAGAAAGGTTTCCATGCCCGGCACACCTTTTATCAACCCGTTCATGTCTCCGTCTGCAATTTTTCAGTTAATGTTAAAGTTTAACTGATTAAATGACACCAACTAAAACAGTTTAAGCTTATAAAATAATTGGTTGTTTCACATGGTATTAGATCTATTGCCTAAAGGTAAGTCTAGGTTTGAACTTAACTACGCCTTGATACTAAGAGCAAGTCTGGCCGCAGGGATTTTTTTTTTCATTAAAAAACAGTTTCTCAAAGTGGAGATGAGAGTGAAGTGGCTAAAAGTCAGGATACGAAAAATTAGGAAACTAGTGTCTCCGGAGATGAGAAATGGCAAAAATAAAAATAAAATAGAGGCATGACTGAGTGGCTTAAGGCATTGGTTTTCTAAATCAACATACAAGAAGATTGTATCATGGGTTTGAATCCCATTTCCTCGTGCATAGAAGTGGAACCGCGGGCGAAATGATGTGAGAGACACTATTTCCTTATTTTTTGCCACTCCTCATCCCCCAAGACACTAGTTTCCTGTTTTTTCTATCCAGATTTTCAGCCACCCCACTCTCATAACCACTTGGACACACCAATTTATCATGAAAAGACCAACCCAAAAAAGAAGGGTCACATGTGTTGAAGTGTAAATGATTATAACGATGACATGTGGTTATACACTAAACTTCAGTGTATGTTCTTTTTTCAGTTTCCTCCCCTCCTATCCATCAGGACCAAACAATCATTGGTCAGTAATTTCCCCTCTCTTTGTACAGGACCAAACAATCATTGGTCAGTTACACATCGAACTTCACTGTCTGTTCTTCTTAATACAGAGATGAGAGATTGAAGTTTACCTAGGAAGGGTAGCTCGCCATTTTCAACCAGTCTGGGGATACAGAAATAAGACCAGAAGCTACATGCACTGATCGTACGGAAAGTAAGGATGGGGATCCCCTGCCCATCCGCCACGTCGATGGCAAACATCATGATCCCGTCACGGGGCCTGCCGATTTCTGGCGGTCAGAAATCAGCATCTCCCGGAAGAGCGGTTTCATATGGGTTCTCAACGAGTCGACTACTTCCATGAGCCGGTCAGCCGACCGTGGATGTCCCACCGGGAGTCCATCGGAGATCGTACGGAAACGGAATCTCGGCCAGAGGCTGAAACGGGATTGGATATCTGTGAAACGTAGGAGGCGATCGTGGTTGTGATCGGTGTTTAAGAAGGTGATGTGGAATCCAGCTAAGCAGAGGAGCTGAGCTAAGTTGATCATGGAGTTTATGTGGCCTTGGGCTGGGAAGTGGAGGAGAAGCACGTGGGGGACTTTGTTTTCCATGGTGGACTTTGGAGGATTTTCCTGGATTCCTCCATCTCATGCCGCCTTTATCTATAGAAAAGCTGGGTTGGTATGGATCCCAAAATTAGGATAAGGAATGATAGATGCAAGGGCGCCCTTGTAAAAAGAGCCGGAAAAGGGCCCCTTGATTGGATCCGCTCCATCGCTTACATCGGTATATCCAATCAAAGGCCCTATTCTGGTTCTTTATGAAAGGCGCCCATGCATCTATCATTCTTCAGTTAGGATTGGCTCTAATGTCTTATATGTAAACAAAATGGTTAAATGAAATGACATGGCTAGTGGTGGTGGAGGACAACGACAAAGGCATGGTTCTAGGCTTGTTGCGACAGCATATGCATAGTGTCTAGAGACAGACTTATCAGAGCTACTGCCTTTGGGTGAGCCTCAGCACTCCTTGATATATACCACGGGCACGTCTTGCAGCCAAGAACTTTTTTTCATGATAAATCAGTGATCTCCAAGTGCTGAGAGAGGGGTATGACGCGTGAGTTGCTAACAATCAGGAAACAAAAATAAGGAAACTAGTGTAGAAGTGGCTAAAAATGTATTTTGGCTTGTTCGACATTAGTTTTCTGATTTTTAGCCACTTCACCTACCCCACTCATCTCTCACCACTTGGGGATCACCCATTTATCATGAAACAAAAAAAAATTCCTATGCCTTAAAAATCCAAATGTTCCGGCAAAATGATTGTCACGTGTCATGCCCCCGACCCAACTGTGTAAATATTGTCCTGGTCTTCTACCACTAACCGTGCCCGAACTAAAATGCAGGGAGATGGAAGATCTAGATATATAGCCCAGTAACTTTCCCTCCCTTTCCGATGTGGGATCGTACATGACCTATGGTTAAACATCAAACTTCACTGTATATTCTTTTGAATACGGAGATGAGAGATTGAAGTTTACCTGGGAAGGGTAGCTCACCATTTTCAGCCAGTCCGGGGATACAGAAATAAGACCAGAAGCTACACGCACTAATCGTACGAAAAGTAAGGATGGGGATCCCAACCTCATCCGCCACATCAGTGGCAAACATCATGATTCCGTCGGCGACAATAAATGTCACGGCATCCAATTCCCGGCGGTTGGAAATCAGCATCTCCCGGAAGAGCGGTTTCATGTGGGTTCTCAACGAGTCGACTAATTCCATGAACCGGTCGGCCGACCGTGGATGTCCCACCGGAAGTCCATCGGAGATCGTACGGAAACGGAATCCTGGCCAGGGGCTGAAACGGGATTGTATATCTGTGAAACGGAGGAGGCGATCATGGTTGTGATCGGTGTTTAAGAAGGTGACGTGGAATCCAGCTAAGCAAAGGAGCTGAGCTAAGTTGATCATGGAGTTTATGTGGCCTTGGGCTGGGAAGGGGAGGAGAAGCACGTGGGGGACTTTGTTTTCCATGGTGGACTTTGGAGGATTTTCCTGGATTCCTCCATCTCATGCCGCCTTTATCTATAGAAAAGCTGGGTTGGTATGGATCCCAAAATTAGGATAAGGAATGATAGATGCAAGGGCGCCCTTGTAAAAAGAGCCGGAAAAGGGCCCTTGATTGGATCCGCTCCATCGCTTACATTGGTATATCCAATCAAAGGCCCTATTCTGGTTCTTTATGAAAGGCGCCCTTGCAACTATCATTCTTCAGTTAGGATTGGCTCTAATGTCTTATATGTAAACAAAATGGATAAATGAAATGACATGGCTACTGGTGGTGGAGGATAACGACAAAGGCATGGTTCTAGGCTTGTTGCGACAGCATATGCATAGTGTCTAGAGACAGACTTATCAGAGCTACTGCCTTTGGGTGAGCCTCAGCACTCCTTGATATATACCACGGGCACGTCTTGCAGCCAAGAATTTTTTTTTCATGATAAATCAGTGATCTCCAAGTGCTGAGAGAGGGGTATGACGCGTGAGTTGCTAACAATCAGGAAACAAAAATAAGGAAACTAGTGTAGAAGTGGCTAAAAATGTATTTTGGCTTGTTCGACATTAGTTTTCTGATCGATTTTTAGTCACTTTACCCACCCCACTCATCTCACACCACTTGGGGATCAGCCATTTATCATGAAACAAAAAACAATTCCTATGCCTTAAAAATCCAAATGTTCCGGCAAAATGATTGTCACGTGTCATGCCCCCCGACCCAACTGTGTAAATATTGTCCTGGTCTTCTACCACTAACCGTGCCCGAACTAAAATGCAGGGAGATGGAAGATCTAGATATATAGCCCAGTAACCTTCCCTCCCTTTCCGATGTGGGATCGTACATGACCTATGGTTAAACATCAAACTTCACTGTATATTCTTTTGAATACGGAGATGAGAGATTGAAGTTTACCTGGGAAGGGTAGCTCACCATTTTCAGCCAGTCTGGGGATACAGAAATAAGACCAGAAGCTACACGCACTAATCGTACGAAAAGTAAAGATGGGGATCCCAACCTCATCCGCCACATCAGTGGCAAACATCATGATCCCGTCGGCGACAATAAATGTCACGGCATCCAATTCCCGGCGGTTGGAAATCAGCATCTCCCGGAAGAGCGGTTTCATGTGGGTTCTCAACGAGTCGACTAATTCCATGAACCGGTCGGCCGACCGTGGATGTCCCACCGGAAGTCCATCGGAGATTGTACGGAAACGGAATCCTGGCCAGGGGCTGAAACGGGATTGGATATCTGTGAAACGGAGGAGGCGATCATGGTTGTGATCGGTGTTTAAGAAGGTGATGTGGAATCCAGCTAAGCAAAGGAGCTGAGCTAAGTTGATCATGGAGTTTATGTGGCCTTGGGCTGGGAAGGGGAGGAGAAGCACGTGGGGGACTTTGTTTTCCATGGTGGACTTTGGAGGATTTTCCTGGATTCCTCCATCTCATGCCGCCTTTATCTATAGAAAAGCTGGGTTGGTATGGATCCCAAAATTAGGATAAGGAATGATAGATGCAAGGGCGCCCTTGTAAAAAGAGCCGGAAAAGGGCCCCTTGATTGGATCCGCTCCATCGCTTACATCGGTATATCCAATCAAAGGCCCTATTCTGGTTCTTTATGAAAGGCGCCCATGCAGCTATCATTCTTCAGGTAGGATTGGCTCTAATGTCCTATATGTAAACAAAATGGTTAAATGAAATGACATGGCTAGTGGTGGTGGAGGATAACGACAAAGGCATGGTTCTAGGCTTATTGCGACAGCAAATGCATAGTGTGCAGAGACAGACTAATAAATCCACCGAAGACTTGGTAGCATGATATTCCAATGGAAAAACACGACAAAGGCAACAAGACACTTGTCAAATATATATTCCAATGGTAAGGGTAGAAAGCAGGAAAAAGACGGCAAGGGCAACAAGAAAATTGTCAGAATCAGGAATCTGAATTAGAATGGGAACAAATTTTAAATAAAAAATTAATTAAAAAATAACCTAATAAATGTCGAAGTATAAATGATTAATTAACATGAACTCTTACAGGCTTAAGCTTTTGGAGTAATTGGTTGTTTCATATGGTAATTGTGTATTTGTGTGCCCATGCCACATGGGCACACAAGGAATAAACTAGGGGGAGATATGACAAATAGTAGTAGTTTGAATTTAAATATGCAACCAAATACTACTAGTAGATGGCGTGGCAACCCAAAACCAGTTAAAACACTTAGGCTTAGTTTGTTTTAGATTTTGAGAACCGATTGTGTGCCCAAAACTGATTATTGTACGCAAGTATACATTTAATTTTAAGTCCAATAATCAGTTTTGGAATCACAATCGGTTCTCAAAATCCACAACAAACAGGGGCCTTAGTAAATCCCATAAATTGTGCAACCAAACCTACCCTTAATTACAGGTGAACAGAACGTTGATAAGGTGAGGTTGAAAGAAACAACCTGTGTGAAAAAGAAGTCTCACCAGCTGAAAGCCATACTAATCACCTATTTTATCCCTAAGTGGATCGAAGTTGGTGACTGCTTACGATAATTTTAGATTATATTTGTTTGTCAAATGTAGCAACAGACTAAGCCCTTCACCACTTTATAGGAATCCTTTTCTAACATATCTTACCATCAATACAAAACCAAAAAAATCCTCAGCCTCAGCCTCAGCCTCACTCTTTATTCGTTTGCATCGGCCTCCCTAAGGCTGCCACCTAGTCTTAGTGATGAGCAGATTGTTGATGCCTCTCGATGGTTGCAATCCGTCCGTTAAAAAAGTTATTCTGTTCAGATGAAACCCACTTAATAAGAAAAGACTCATATTTTGTATGGGATGTTAGGGTTAGGTTTCCAAATGCAACTACTTTCCTAATTATACTTGGACTCCTTATTAGATTAATCCTTAATTAACTAAAACCCACTTAAATAAAAGGGATTCGTTAGGGACCATCGCATAAAGCATTTCGCAGGGCGTCTGTCCCATAAGAGAGCAGCCACCTCAGATGAATTAAATGAATAAGACAAAATCTGAGCCTATGTGGCTGCTCTCTCATGATGCAACAGACGCTCTGCAAAATGCCTTCCGCGATGGTCCCTAGCAAATCCGAAATTAAAGTCTTAAATATGATTTAATATTAATTACCTAAGTTGGCATTATGGGCTATCCTTAGACATAGACAGATTGCTCTGAAAAAGAAATCTTACATTAAGAATTGAAGGAAATTAATGGTTTGGATCACTCTACTGGTGGGCCCACTTGTACTTATGTCACCAATGTTTTCTTAAGAAAAATATGAGCTATTGCCTTGCTGAGTCAGGCCTTAGAGTTCAAAACCTACCTCCTTGATATTAAAAATCCACATGTACGGCCAACCGAAAAAAGAGGGGCGACATATGAGGGGAACTTTTGAAGAATAAATGATTAAATAACATCTACTCTAACGGCTTAAGCTTTTGGAGCAATTGGTAGTTTCACGATAAATAAAGGGAGATGATATTTTCACCCCCTGTATTACGCATGCGCTCCCCTTATAGGATGATTTGATGTGAACAGTGATGCAACTTTAACGCTTTTTGAGTCAAATCACCCTGTATGGGGAGCGTATGCGTAATGCAGGAGGGTGAAAATATCACCGCCCTGGATAAAAACAGATTCTGACTTTTCTCACTTTAATTATGCCCCAGCTGATTTTTGAACCAAATGCCAAAAATAGCGAAACACACCTTATTGATATGTCAGGGTCGTATTAATTGTTCTCTATGTCTCTACACCCCGAAGGATGTGGTTTATATTTATTCATTTTTGAACCACATACCTCATGTAGCTAGACATATCAATAGGATCAGTCCAGAAGAAATAAATAAATAAATATTATTTACTTCTTCTCTGGATTGATCTTATTATTTCTTATTTCTTCTTTATTGAACTTATTGATAAACTCCATAATGCTATCTTTCAATCTCCATATATTGTTCTATTTTAACCGTTGCTTGGGTGGGGATCTAAATGACATTTATAGGGTTCCATCAAATACTAAACCTAGGGTTAGGTCCCACTAGTGAATTTTGAATTTCTAAGGGCTAAATCAGTCATCTCATAGCCAGCCAGTAATATAATTACCATTATAACCATCATCATCAAACCTATCAAAAAAAAAAAAAAAAAAAAAAAACCTTCATCAAATCGGTAATTACAATAAAACTAATATGTGGAATTTTTTCTCAGATTGTTTCCCAATTAATTACTTATTAAACGGCATGTAATTGATTGGACAATCTCTTCGAAATCACGTCCTCTCGTTTCTAAATAGAAAACCAAAGAGACACAACGCATCACCCTTCAATCAGACTACGATTAGATTAAATTCTTGAAAAAATATCAAGTTCGTCTTCTTCCTCCTCTACCCATGCCTCTAGCCAGGCACTCTGATACCATTTTATTGAAATCAATGATCATAATCTGATTTGATCACATGCTAAACAGAGGAAGTAGCAAGCACACAATATAACATTAGTGTTTTACATGGCTCCGTAATGGTGCCTACCCTCTACAAAAGAGAAATCACAATCTTCTACTATGAAAGAATATACAAAGATTATAACGACATTAATCCCAATCCTAAACTCAATCCTCTCCTCCCAATCTAAAGATCAAACTAGAAACTGCACCCATCCAAGCAAATCTCCTTCTTCTTCTCGTCCCCCCTCTCTTCTTTCTACCTCTTTTCTCTCTCATAAGGGAGATTTTATATGGTGTAAGGTCTTATAGCCCCGTATTTTTCAAAAAGTACAGTACGGACCACACTATAGGATGATCCAAACCGTCCATGTCATGGGCCATATAAATAGGTTGTGCGCAAATTTTTTTTTCTATAGGATGATCCCAACCCTCCGATCTATAGAGGAACTGCATATTATGGAAAACTCTATAGATCGGAGGGCTAGGATCATCCTATGGAAATATTTTTTTGGGTATAAACTATTTATGTTGTGTTCCATCACATGGACGGTTTGTATGATCAGCCTATGATGTGGTCCGTACAATACTTTTTGAAAATACCGGACTATAAGGGCTTACACCACATAAAGTCTCCTCATAAGGTTTACCAATACCTTTTATAGACTAGGTTAAAACTGAACTATTCCTTTTCCCTCCCCTCTCTTTCTAATTGGATACATGGTTTCCAACTGTCCAAGGCTATATCTACTTATCCTAAGGAGAGTCCCACTACACTTGCGTGGAAACAAGACACCAATCCTAAAATTCTTGTAGAAAACCAGAGTAGATTGTGTTCCACATCCAAGATATAAAAAATTGCACAGTAGGATATTGTTTTTCATAAGATTTTTAATCTAGTAGTATAAATTATACTTTTACATTACAAACCTAATTTCAAAGGCTAAAAACACCTGATTTTCTGCCCTGGATGCATAGCTGTTAGGCTTCCATGTCTAACTTCTCTTTGAGCAACTTATTTTCTGCTATTTCTTCCCTTTTATGTCTTACCCTGATGCTCGTTTTTGTTTTTTTTTTCTCATAGACTCTTGATAGGGATATTTGGATGCTGCTTTACCCACGTCGGGAGATCTACTCCATGATGGCTATCTGTTTTTGCCAAGGTGTTGTTATCAGAAGAAGCTTCTTCAAGCTGTCTCTCTTGCTGAACCTGCACTGACTTCACTGCAACTTCCACATGTTTTTCGCCATCCAACAAAAACCCATGTCGAGCAATGACCGTAGTTTGTACTAGCAAAACCAAGGTGGCTAAGGGAAGAAGAAAACACGGATATTTCATGACTGAACTGCAACAATGAAGAGTAGTTTGGAGGGCTGTGTTGGGGTTTGTGAGAGGTTTAGTGTGGGTATCTCATTTTATAGTGAACTCCTTGGTGGAATTTCTTGTCTTTCCACTCAGCTGAATAGGTTCTCATGGGATAGTTTTAGAAATACTTTGAGATATGTTTGTCTTGTTTTGAGAAAGAATGCTTTCAGTAATCAATGTCACCTTTGAAAAGAATAGTCAATGAGCTAAACATTGTTTAATTGAAATCCTATTAAGCATATTGGCATTCTCCATCAAATTATTGACATTATTACACACAAATATCTGCTTTAGTCCAATAGCAGCCCTGCTGATTTGTACCATATTTAGATATGAACACTTCCTTTCTAAAGTAAACTAAGCATGCTATTGGAAATTATCACTGAAAAATGATATAAAAAAGGAACACGAACGTGGCCTTGGAAGGGCCAACGCTTTCTGGAGAAGTGTCCGAGGTGAATACTTATTAAATCAACTGGGACACGTAGCAAAAAAGCTTTGGATGCCCATGGTTGTGCCCTAATTATTGTGGGACCGACCTTATTTGAAGATCACAACCGTTCATTTATTAGGCCTAGAGAAATTTGGTTGTGCCCCACAAATCATCTCCATAGGATGATTCTAACCCTCTGATTTGAAAAGTTTCTATAATGTGCCATCCTACAGATCGGAGGGTTAGGATTAGGGGTGTAAACAGATCGAATTCGAAGCAGATATGGCTAAATCTGAATTCGATTACAGTATACACTATTCGAATTCGATGGATATTTAATATCTATTACCGAATTCGTATCCGTCGGATATTATTCGAATTCGGATATTATCTGTATTCGTTTATCCGGTAAATTCGAACATTTTTTTACAACACTTCAGTTTCTTTTCCTTCTTATTTCTCGAATGAATTTTCCAAACCTTAAAACCAGACCTCTACCTTCTCTTCACAAAATTAACTCTCAAACCCTAAAATATATGAGATCCTCTTCTTCCTTTTAAAACAAAGGTAGAGAGAGAGAAAGAGGTGGTGGGGATAGATGATGGTGTTGGTAGTGGTCTTTGTTTTTTTTTTTGTACATGATGGAATGGGTTTGGGCTATGTTTAACAGGGGAAGTGGGAGTGCTGATGGTGGAAGATGAAGAGAAATGGGGATGGAGATGAGGATTGGGTTAGAGATGGAGGTGACTGGTGGTGATGGAGGTGGCTGTGAAAAGGTGGAGAGGGGTGGCGGTGGATTTTGGTGGGGTTGGAGGCACTAAGGAATGCCGAAGATGGTGTCTCAACCTCCTCCTTTCTCCTCTCTTCTCTTTGCAAACCTTAGAAGTCCCTTCTTTTAATTGCATTTGGGGTTTTTATATAACCCTAAGTTGAAAAATTGATCTGAGCCGTCCATTTACATATATGGCCTTTTTGCTTTAGAATTCTCTAGAAGCTATGCCATCTTCTTTCAATCACCATCATCCATTTGTCTCTTTCATCCTACAACGCATATTTGTTGCTTCATAAAGAAGCCATGTCAAACTCCAAGAATGCCCTTAAAAGGAGAGATTACTTCATTTCCTACCTAAAACACTTTTTGTTTTTGTCTTTTTTCTAAAAAGAAAATTCACTTTTCTTTTAGAAACAAAAGATAGTGTGCCATTACTAAAAATAAAAATTAATGATATTATTAATAATAAATAAAAAGGATTTACTTCTCGGATTCGGATTTTAAACGGATCGGATATACCATTTACAAGATTCGCATCCGCTAAGAGCCGGATATCTCATAAACGGATTTGGATAATATCCGCTTGAAACGGATTAAGATAATATTCACTTTAAACTGTAGACACCCCATTTTGACCGGACCCAAGTTCGCGTTATTTATTCAAGGCCTCGTCAAATCAGTGAGTTGGGATCCCGAATTGAATCCTGAGGTAGCTTAAGGTTTCCCATAGGTCTCCGTAAAATTTCGAGAAAATTTGTCCAGAAATTACAAATAGGACGACCCAGGAAAGAGGTGTAGTATGAATGTATAAGGAGGGGTGAGTAATCTGCAGAGAGGGATATCCAGGTGAGAAGGGGGGTGAAATTATCCTGCGAAGAGCGCGCCCGGGCCGAATAGGACAAAAGTGGCGGGCGCGCCCTATCATTTTCCGCGCGCCAATCAGGTGGGAGTGCCGATATCATTTTCTTTATTTCCTTATAAAAAGCGAAAAATAAGAAGGATTTGAAAAGGTTTTTTTTCTTTTCTTTCTTTTATATATATATATATATATATATATATATATATATATATATATATAGAGAGAGAGAGAGAGAGAGAGAGAGAGAGAGAGAGAGAGAGAGAGAGAGAGCTCGCCAGCCTTCATTTTCTCCGGCAATCTATGTTGGAATCCGGCATTTAGGTCTTTTCTTCGATCGATTTCTTTGTTCTTCTTTTTCTCTATTTCATTTTTAACCTCAAAATTTTGTTTCAAAATCTCTTTAAATCATAAAACCCTAACCTTCTGTATTTCTTCCCCCGATCAAAATCCGATCATATTCCAGTGGATTCTCGCGAGAAATTCCAGAAAGAGAGAGAAATCTCAGATCTGAGATTTTGGATCTGAGAATGTAAAGAGAGAGAGAGAGAGAGAGAGAGAGAGAGAGGAGGGGTGAGCTCCGATCATCTTCTCCGGCTATAATTTTAGCCAGATTCCGGTTATTTCTTCTTTTTCTTCACCTCTCTGACCTCAAATTTTCATCATCTCCTTCGAGATCTGCCGGAATCCGGCTTTGTTCCTATCCTCATTATTTCTCCGGTTAGATCTAGTTCATCTCCATCATTTCTATGGTCTAAAACTCTAGATCCGGCTGTAGAAACCTAAGATCTGACTTTCTCTTACCTTGTGAGCTATGAATTTGGAAATTTTTGTGGTGATTGGAGCTGGAAATTGAAGAAAGCGGAAGATCAAATACATCATCTGCTTTCGAATAGAAGAGATCTAAAATTCTCTAGCTGGTACGGATTTAACTCTTGTGGGTGCAAATCTCATTTTCGATCATTTCAGGCAAGATTACAAGGTGAGCTTCTCTTTTATTATTTGATATTCTTACTAATGCACTCTGTTCTTGTGATTAGTGTTTTAGTTTGTTTATTTATCCGACCGGTTTGCTTAATTTCCGTGTGTAAATGAGATATTTATCTTTTGAGGATAGCACTATGAGTGATTTTATAATTTGACTACTGTGATTAAATGGTATTTTACTTCTGGGCAAAGATATATGCAATCGCTAATTGATAGTGCTCTGGATCAAGTCAATTTAGAAAGATTATGCAAAAAATTCATATAGAAGTAAATAGCTTTAATTTTCATTGAGGTGATCTCGAAGTAGTGATATGTTGGGGATAAGTGTTCAGCTCTTGATGCAGTTGGTATATCAAAAATAGTTTAATTCCGGTATACAAGAAGGATTTGATATTCTCCATGTTCTAAGCTTGTAGATGAACTGAAAGATTCTCTAATTGAAATAAATGTTTGAGTGCCCTTGCTAATTTTTGAGCTAAATTGATCTTCTTAATTTGTAGCTTCTATGATATCTGGTTTTGTATTACATGTCTCTATCCAATTGGACTTCATTAGCCTCCTTTCATTTTAAAGATTTAGTAATCAGAACCTTCATTTGGCTGGAGTGTTAGTTGTCAAAAGACTACACCTATATTCTGTTTGTTAAATTTCTTCAAAGAAGTCGAATTAATGCAAGAGTGACATGATTTTTATTGGCTTTAGAATGAGACAAGAAGTGCACCCATAGTTTTGAAGTTGAGTTTACATTTAGTTTTTGCAGTCAATGAAAGAGCAGTGTTCTCGTGGAAAACAAGCATTTGAAGCTAGCTGCAAAGCTAGTGAACAATCTTTTCACTAATAATAAAACCCCATTATAGATGTCCTTTGAATTTTTAGCTTCATCGACCACAGCACAACCTTTTCTATGCTATTAAATCAACTTGTAAATCAGCCCTAACATATTTGATGCTAGCAGCCTCTCCACCATCCTTTTTATGCTGTTTGTCACATAAAGATGCTTGTGGAGAAAATTTCAGTGTTTTTATGCCTAAAATTCCAGCCCATGTGTAATGTGTATGTGATTACATGTCTGTGTAAAGATCGTGTGAGCTTGATTGCTTTGAATTTGGGTCATGGATAGGATTGTATGGTTGTAATTGCTGCCCCTATAGGTTGTTTCAACTTACAACTGTGATTTATGTCTGCTTAGAAGCATGTAGCTGCTGCCCTGCACGGTTTTGTACCCTATTGTTGTGTTTTGTAATTGTTCATTGGTGCATAATGGCAGCCCTCATGCACACTTGCTAAGGGCAGCCCTTATACCCTCAATTTTGAAAAATCTTGTACATCTTTTGATAATGGCAGCTCTTATTATTAAAGCATGTGATCTTGGGCTTATACATATAATTTAATAAATCATCGTACTTTGAATAGTATTTTAAGAGGGTTATATCTATAAGTGGTGGTTTATTTTGGGGAATTCGAGGTCTGTTGTGAGGGATCTTGTTGGCCACTTAGGGTGATATATTTGTGTCTTTTAGTGTTTTCTTTGGAGGTCTATTACCTTTTAGGAGACTACCTTTCGTCTCATTAGAGTGTCATTTGAAAAAGGCTTACTAAGTCCTTTAATTGTTTGCCCTGAGTTGTGTTCCTTCTCATTGCAAGGGCGATGAAGGTGCTAGCCCATGCCCATCCTTAGGAGACTTGCTCAGTCCAAATAGAGCTCCCCTCCCTTTGTATAGTAGACTTTAATAGTATTTTAGACACCGATAGAAATTAGACCCCTACTAGGAGATATGCTATGTCTCATTAGGCCATGCTCCTTTGGAGACGAGCCTCATTTAGAGCCTACCCTCAGGGAGTTTGCCTTGATTTTGATAGATAATGTACCCATAGGAGGCATGCCTTGCCTCATTTATAGAGCCCCTATTTGGAGACAAACCTTGTCTCATTTAGAGGATTTCCATTTTTAGAAGGCTTACCCAGCCTTATATTAGAGCAGCTCATTTTAGAGAGTCTTTGACTCATTCCTCCTTTAAGTTGTAGTATTAGAGAGCATTTGGCTCATTTGTCTTCGTTAGTGGTTTCTATTAGAGAGTCGTTGACTCACTCGTCCTTTGGATAGAATTGTTAGAGAGTCGTTGATTCCCTCGTCCTTCAGGTAGTGTTGTTAGAGAGTCTTTGACTCAGTTGTCTTTAGGTGGTTATTAGAGAGTCTCTGACTCATTTGTCCTTAGTAGGGAGTCTTTGACTCGGTTATCTTGCTTAGCAGTATTATCGGAGAGTCTTTGACTCATTCATCTTTTCGTGGTATTATTAAAGAGTCCCTGACTCATTTGCACCCCTCTTTAGTGTTATTAGTTAGGAGTTTCTCCTTTAGAGTTGTTGATTACTTCGCTTTGATTAGAGACTAACTCAGTCTTATTAGAGCTTTGCTTGCTTGGGATCTTGGATCGTTTTCTCTCTTCTTGGGATACTTGTTTGGTTGTTGTGGATCGTCTCTTTGAGACCTTTGTTGTTTGTTTGGGGTTTCCCCTTTTTGCTTTAGGGCTTTGCCCTAGTTTATGGTTATGCTTATTTGTTCTCTGTAACAGTGAAAGCATTTAAAGATCCAAAAGCATTGGAATATTTTAAAAATCCAAAAAATATTAGAAATTTAAAACCTTAAAAATATTAGAAATTTAAAACATCAAAAACATAAAAAACATTTGAAAAACCTTAAAAAAGCCTAAAGTGTGGAGTCTTTTAGAAGTAGTAATTAGAAGAGTTCGGTTCGAACTGTGTTGGCCTGATCCTCTTCCACGAGGTACGGAGTGCAGCTTGGAATTTATATCCCAAGTCCAGCCAAACTTTTGTAAATAGCATTTTAAATCTTTTTGAATAAGCAACATTTAAAACCTCATTTTCAAAAGATCTTCCTCTAGAGTTAGGAGTTTCTCCTAGATAGAGAGTTTTTAGAGTTAGGATTTTCTTTTGATGGGGCGTTTGTTTGTTTGTTTGTTGTGTGCTTGTTTTAGAGTTAGAGGTTTATCCTAGAGTTATAGGAGCGCCTCCGTCCGGTCAGTCGGCGATCCACATCGCCGAGTGATGACTAGAATATGATGCGTTAGTCCACCCTTTGTTTTCCTTAGGAAACACGGCCTAGTTACATATAGGTTGTAAGAACCACCTGCATTAGCTTAGGACTAATCTGCATTTAGTTAGAGCATATAGGATGTCCTAAAATCCACAATTCACTGGAATTTAAATAATCGTACAAGAAACTTTAATAACTGGTCCGGTCTTTTAGATCGAGTCTAGGATAGAGGTCTAGGTGTCTTAGGCATCACAGCTTAGAATAGACGCGAAGAACTACGTTGCCTTGATTCTCGTGGAGGCGGGGATACGTAGGCTTATTTGGATGAATATCGGACCATCCAAGGACTCGGGCTAATGTTTTAGAGTCTTAGGATTGATTGTGTTGTTATTATATATTTTGATGTGTTTTCTTACTTTTTTGTACTGATCCTATACCTTTAGCTGTAGCTTGTATGTGTATGTCCACTAGAACTTAGACACCAGTTAGGCATGTCACTCACAACCTAGTTGTCATTAGGTGACACATCTTTTATCTTACTTTATATTGTGTGTGCTTATTATTTCATCCCCGAGTCATGCATGATTAGGTAGACGTTCACTCGGGGATATTTGTTCCCATTTCACATGATTTTTACCCAAACTTCTTTGGAGTAAATGAAAATGGCATAAGAGACCAAGTGCTTGCGCTCGGACGAATTGGGGGTGCTCTTCAGACCTTCTTCATTCGTAAGCAGGCACGGACCTTTTATATCTCTGGTTATCCGTTGCAGACAGAGCATTTATTTTGGTTCCATGGTGTATCCATGGATGGCGACTCTGAGTTTATTTTAGGTATGTCTTGGTTTCGAGGCTTGGCTCCGGATCGAGACATATCTCTTTCTTTTTATATCGCCACTCGTGCTATGCTATGAGGGTGGCATCCGTTTCGAGAGTTCCTTGGCAGAGCTCTCATTCATGTGGATGATCCAGAGGGTGTTAGGGACTAGTTCCCTCACCGTCCTCGGATCGGGGTCCACATAAACGGATTCGGATGCGGACGGTAATCGAATTTTCGAATATCCATTTACACCCCTAGTTAGGATCATCATGTGGCGATGACTTTTGCTGCACAACTTATTTACATTGGGAACAAATGAATGGTTTGAATCTTCAAACAAGGTGGGCTCCACTGTATCCTTTTTCAAAAATACCCACAGCTGAGTATGGACATAATATAAAAAGTTGAATGATAGAGGCAAGGGCGCCCTTGCATAAAGAGCCTGAAAGCCCTTGCATAGAGCCCGAAAAGGGCCCTTCATTGGATCCACATCATTTTTGGTAGCTTTTTAAAATCAGTTGATAAAGTAATTCAATCAAGGGAGCTTATCCGGCTCTTTAAGCAACGGCGCCCTTGCATCTATCATTCCTCTACAAAGACATCATAATCATATTAAGCAACTATAAGTCTCAAAAGGTGGTGAGTTGGAGTCCAATTCTAAGTAATTTTGCCATTCAAGGTTTATTACCCGTGAGTTTATTCATGACTCTGTTCCACTAACATCCATTATAGACCCTACAGAAAGTCTGTAGGGTGGGTCCTAGATTGTTGGAACCTGCTTTCTAGTGGACATTAGATTTTTAATTTGATTTTATTTAAGTGAAGTTATTACATTGGAAAGAGTATTTAGAACCTCACTTGGACGTCATTGCTGATCAAAATTATGGTGTGCAGGAGCCAGGAACAATGAAGTTACACGGAGCATCAACACTAACTGTTAGAGTATGCAGCGGCCACAAGATCACAAACAGAAAGTAAAAGAAGAAATAAAGCCACAGACAAGAACACAGAGATTTTACGTGGTTTGACAATATAGCTACTCCATGGGGCAGCAATTGAGACATCTTCTTCACTAATCAGAGAGATAATTACAGAGTACACACTCACCTTCTCAAATAGAAAACAGCCCAAGAACAACCCTTTACAAGAGAAGAACCTACCCCTTTGAAGAGAAGACTGTTCTCTCTCTCTCTCTCACGTACAAGGATTTCTCACGTTTGCTCTCAAAAGTACAAGGCAAAACCTATTTTAGAGTTTTGTAGTTGTTCTTATGTAGCGGGTTTTCCATCCGAGAAGAAATAGGATTCACACGCTATCACGTTTTCCAAAAGATAACGTAACAGGAATAGTGGCCCACTACTTCGGTTTGGATAACCGTAATAGCAGAGTCACGAGGAGTTGGTTTTCCAAAACATGAGGCCAATTTATGTGGGTCCAGGCCAAAACATCATTTAATTTTTTTAGGTAATTTTGAGATATTAAGCATAATTTCATGAGTCTTTAATTCGATTTTGTTTGAGCTCAACTGGTGAACTTTTTACAGCAGTCATCCATCTAGTAATTCCGTCGTTGTACTCTACAGAAGTTCGATGAAGCCTACGGCATGGCATGGCATTGTGTAGTTGGTGTCGATTTTGGATCTTGTATTACGCATGGTCATGGAAGCTTCATCTTCTTCCATGTGGAGATGATGGAATTTTTTATCTTCAAGGATGGCAAAGACATGACTGAGAGCAAAGAAGAGGCCATTGGAGTGCAAAAGAAAGAAGAAGAAAGCAATCTAGAGATACAGTAAATGAAGAAATTCTCAGGGTACATGTATCTCTATCTAGGTGTTTAATGTATTAGTTACAAGTTTCTTCAAATAATTGAAAATGATAAAATCCGAATTTTGACCCCCATTTCAAAATTTAAATAAGTTAAATAATTAAAATTCTCACCTTTTTCCAATTAAATGCGGATTTCCAAATTAAACCAAATTTTCTGAATTAAATTGTGAATTTGATGAATAATTCATCTGTTTCACATATATAATTTATATATCTTGTAAGCATTTCAAAATGAATGAAAAAGTCATTGCCGCTGAAACGGAACTCATATCCTAATCTAGCAATCATATGCACTTAACCATCCTTCCTTGTTTTTACTGTCTTATTTATGAAAATAAGTATATATTTATGTTATAAATTAAAAAAACCCGCCTTTTCCCAATTTAAAACTCTGTGATTGTGATTTGATGTGTGCATGTGAACATGTTCACGCAGTGGCGGAGCCAAGATTTATACATAAGAGGGGCAGGGTCATACATAAGGAGGCAGGCTTCAAATTTTAAAGGGGGCTGGGCCCAATTGAGTTGAGTCTATTAAGGAGTTTGGCCCAACTCAACAGGGGCAGCTGCCCCCCTTATGCTACATGCAGTGGCAGAGCTAGGATTTATACGTAAGGGGGGCAGGCTTCAAATTTTAAAAGGGGTTGAGCCCAATTGAGTTGGGCGTATTAAGGGGTTTCGGGGGCAGCTGCCCCCTTATGCTACATGTAGCTCTGCCCCTGCCTACATGTAGCTCCACCCGTCTTCACGTAAGTAAATGAACACATAGACGTGTTCATAATGCATGGACATGAATAGTTCAAAAATGTACATGAAAATCCTCGATGATGAAAGTCGAGAGTGATGAATAGAGGAGATGCAGAAATTAATACATTCAAATAAACTTGTATGTAAGATGATTAATCTATATATGTCTTAAACTCTCCATTGTCAGTAAGGAAGAGGTAATCTGCATCATGAGGGTTAGATTTTAGTAATCTAAACCTCAGGATGCAGATTACCCAATCCTAACCCAAACATTTCTCTGGGAAACTAGACCCATCTGGGTCTAAGAAGATCACATCATGTAGATTTCTAAGAAGCATACCAGAAGAAGAAATTGATGGGCATGTGGGTGATAGTTCAGCAATTTATAATGGGTTCTAAAGCTGTAAGTATAAATCTTGAAAAGTATAAAGCCAAGATAAGGTGCTCTTCGCCAAACAATCATTGGTTTGTTCTGTACCAAAAGTATAGCCTTTCTCAAAAATAAAAAACAATGCATGAGTAGCTTAGTATATAGAAATCCCTGCACATAAAAAACAGTACCCACCTCCTACTAGAGGTTGGGACCATCACTTCAGTGGGTCCTCCTCAAAGATGATTTTCCCCCACCATTAATTGTGATCTAGCAATGACATTCTATTATTCCATGAGAGCTGCCTTATTAGTTTGCCTAGGAAGGGAAGAACAAAGCTGAAAAGAAAATTACAACTAAATCGAAAGAATCCTTCTCATACCCACATGATAATCAGATTGGCGTGATTTGAGCTCTCCTTTTCAGCATGGAACCTCTTGCTTTCTGTATTCTTTTGTTCTTGATAGGTTCTCTACTTCTTCTTTTTCACTTGAGAGTAGGTGAAGTAACTGAAAACAAGAGACTGGTTACAAGATGTCTAAATCAGCTTTCATAAAATATTCTATTCCAAACGAAATTGGAGGGAACCTCATCTTCCGACCACATGAATTTTCACCATTTTTCTACATAATTACACTTATGATTCTAGGGTTTTTGGCTATACTCAGTTTGGTGAGAATTGTCATTAAATTTTAGGACCTCTTTAGATGCCATGAAAATTAGTTGTTATTTAATTTACAAATAAACTCAACTCAACTCAACTAAGCCTTTGTCCCAAACTGGCTGGGGTCGGCCTCTTCGAATGGGTTTTTAAGATTATACTTATTTGTAAATTATAATTTACAAATTAATTTAATTTTATTTTCAAATGGGTTTTTAAGGCCTCTTTCAAAACATTAACTTCAAAACCACATTTAAATAATCTTATTTGTAAATTTTCTAAAATTATGTTTACCATTATTCGAAAAAAAATGATCGTAACTTAAGCCATGTTTGGCAACCATTAATTTTTTTTCCATAAAATATTGCAACCATTAATTTTTTTTGCATGAAATATTATAATATTTCATGGAAAGGTTGGGAGAAAGATGGACTTGAGAGGGCAATATAAGTGAAGAGGGTGAGAATTGATGAAAAAACATGGGGAAAAAATCAGCCGTACCCTCTCCTCAATCACGTTCTCTTAAGTGACTGCCTTTCCCTGCCTCCCTGATAATTGATTAAACTCATATTCCATGGAAAACAAAAATACATGATTCCCAAACATGGCCTTAGGAATGCATGAATGAATACAATCGCAGGCAATCATAATTCTCTTGGTAGATTGGGACCCTCCAAAATACCTCTTAAATTATTTACCTTCCACCCATCATGGAAAGTAGCTAGGTATGGAGATCATGGATGGGTTAGTTATCTCCTAAAAGTTAGCTACTAGCCTATTACATACAGTAATCCACTAGAGTCCTTAGGATAGAGTTTTTCATGTCTAAAACCAAATTTTAAAGGGATACTGATCAAATTTTTTTTTTTAAAAGGGATTTTCTAGCCAATTTTGTGGAAAGCCATTTCACGCTCGCTTTTTCATGTGAGAACAGCCACAGTACAGGTTGACTTTTGGGAACAGTACTGTCTTACCCATTTAATTTGGGAAGTGAAATATCCGCCCCCTTTGACTACTTGGGACACCCAGCAGCACGCAGCAGTGGATCAATGAATCGGCTGATGTACTTCACGTTAGAAGGATTCAATGGGGCTGATTGCCACGTACACTACTAGAAGCAGTCAAAAGGGGCGGATATATCACTTCCCTTTAATTCATCTGAGGTGGCTGTTCTGACATGCAAAAGCCAGCCACGAAATGGTTTTCAGCGAAATTGGCTAGCAAATCTCAATTTTAAAAGTCAGAAACTCAAATATAATGCTAATTAATTGTATGTGGGGCTGGCATGGCAATGTGGGCCACATTACTCTTCCAAACAGAGATGAAATTTAATGTAGAGATTGAGGGCCAATTTGGATACCTCATATTTTGTATTTGGATTTGGAATTGAGTTTTGAATACAAAATGAGTAGATCCGCCAGCTCATGTTGAGGGAGACAGAGAGCGAAGGGGGTAACTTCCTACTAGAGGGGAGAGGTTGAGGACCAAAGAGGGTTAAGGAAACTGCTGTGGATTTCCAATTACTTATTTCCACAACATACTTGGAAATCTGCTTTTTTTTCACTTTTAGTTGCTGGTTTGGAAATCCAAGGATTTGATTCCGATCCAAATCACAACGCAAAAAGGGCTGCAAATGTGAGAAATCCAAATCAACTATTTCAAATTTCCAAGCCAAATCACAGATCCAACAAATTTAATAAGTTTTATGAACTAAACTCCAACAAGGATTTCTCTTATACTAGATCTGGATTGCTTTGTCGAGGATTTAAAGGATCCAAAGAAATACAGTGCAGATCTAGAATTTTCACTTCAGAAAAGTAGTTCTTGCTGGAAATTTTGATTATAATTGGCTTAAGACCATCAAGAAAATGAGAATCTTACTAATTTGATGTACATCAAAGAAATCAGCAACTGATCCTCAAGAAAAATCATTTGAATTTGCATGGTAGGAAACACGAATCGTATCCATGGATAATGCTAACACATGAACGTCAAGAGGTAGCTGCTTCAACGATTTACTCAATTTCCTTCACGATTCGAAGAGTCCTTGCAAACTACAAGGAAGAGAAACAAAGAAGAGAGTCTTCTTATTCGAAAGAGCTTTGAAATCCAGCTCTTAGGTCTTTTATTGTGGAACGGGGCTGCTCTAGCTGAGATTTTCCCCAAAATTGGAAACAAAATCTGTTACAACAAATGAAATTCACATGCAAATGAAATTGAAATTGCTAAACTAAATGCCGTAGCAGGTAGCCTACGTGTTCTAAACCTGTTCTTCTAGCCCTTGGATTGGTCATAGGATGGGCCCATCAACTTGCACTTGCAAAGAGGAGAAGGCACACATGCATCAAAAGCTCATTGATCTAATATCTTCAATCAATCTCTCTAAATTGTTCCAAGAAGACCCACCTACGTCGACACTTTGCCTTGCAAATTCTGCAATCTTATTTGAAGATGTCCTCAGCTCCTCCCTCTTCCCTTCCATCACCTCTCTCACCAACTTCGCTACTGTTTCTCTAATGCACGATAAATCCTTCATGTCCAAACCAACCTCCATACCTCGCTAACAAACCGACTACTAATCTGTTGGTCTGCGAAGAACGGCCGACAAATCATCTGAACTCCAGCAAAGACGCTCTCCATCGTCTAATTCCACCCACTGTGCGTCAAAAATGCGGCCACGGCTGGGTGAGCCAGGACTTCCTCCTGTGGTGCCCACTCCACTAAGAACCCCTCTCGCTCGTTCCCTCCTCCAGCTCCGCCGAGATCTGAACTTCTTCATCTTTTCCGGTGACGAAATCTGGGCGTATGACCCACAAGAAGGACTTTTGGCTATTGACCAGACCATGCCAAAACTCCAACATCTTGTCCCGAGTCACAGTGGCAAGACTGCCAGAACTGACATAGATTACAGACTCTGGTGGCTTAGAATCTAGCCATGTCATGCATGTATTGTCCTCTTTCCATAGGGAAGAAGAAGAAGAAGAAGAATTATTGGTGAGTTTGGATTTGAGGAGGGCGTGGAGGGGTCCGACAGTGTAGATGTTGGGGCTGTGAGAGCGGATTTGAGAGAGAATGGGGCTTTCGAGCTCTTCGAAGGTGTTGAGTATGAGTCCGCCGAACGAGTCGTGTTTTGGGTCTCCGTCCAGATGAATTTGAGGCTCGGGATGTTGAGTTCTTTGACTCGTAAGAAACTGGGGAGGTCTCGCCGCCGTAGAAAGCTCTCCATCCTTGGAACGCCTTTTATCAACCCATCCATGTCTCCATTGTCTGCAATTTTTCGGCTAATGTTTTTTTTTTGAAATGGTAATTTATATATTGAAGGAAGAGAAACCGAGATGGTTCTCTATGATTACATTAAAAGATAAACAACAAAATAAAATGACTCAAGGCGGAAAATAGTCGAACCATTCCAGACCCAACCTAGGCACACCCGATCTAGCTAGAGCATCTGCTTCACCATTAGCAGATCTCCTTACATGATTAAAAGCTATAGAAGATCCAAAGGTTAAGTCTGAGATCTCATCAAAGAAGGAGAGAAACCTCCAAGGAGGGTCAACTTTTCCCGAGAGCCAACTGATCACATTTAAGGAATCACCTTCTACAACCACCTTATTATAGGAATCTTTATTCAGATGCTTGATGCCATGGAAAGCTGCCATAACCTCCGCTTCACTAGAATCACATATGCCAATAGGACCAGAATAGGCCCACATGACCAAATCAGAAGAATCTCTGCATAGACCCCCAACACCTAAAGGACCCGGATTGCCTAAACAAGAACCATCAAAATTTAGTTTAATAAAATCATTAGGAGGGGCTTCCCACTTTTGTACAATCATGGATCTTCTCTCCCTATCATTGCACACTATCCGCCAACCCTCCCAGAGATCAAAAGCCGATACAAATCTAAACAATAATTTTGTACTTCTAGCCCACAATATGGAGACCGCAATAATTTTGATGTAAAGTTTATACGGAGATTTAGCCACCCCATCAAACACCCTAGAATTCCTTTCTTTCCACATAACCCACCAAGAGGCCAAAAGACAAATCTTCCATAAAACGTTCCCTTCCTTCTTCCAAGGATTCGACTCCCAACTCTTCATCACCTCGGGGATAGATTTCGAAAAAACCCAGCATATTCCAAACCGCAACAGAATAAGGCCCCAAACCTCTCTAGTAACCCTGCAGTGGATAAAAAGATGATCTATAGACTCTCCATCTTCCAAACATAAGGGGCAATGATCCACTAACCACATCCCTCTTTTTCTAAGAAAATCCATAGTTTGAATGCGACCACGACTCACTGCCCAACCAAAAAAGGAAACCCTAGGAGGGCACTGAAATGACCATACCTTGGCTGAAATAGAAGGTAAATCACAGGACACAAGTTGAAAGTAAAAGGATTTAACTGAAAAGAAACCCGATGGATTCCAGATCCAGATTGTTCTATCAGACCCAGACCTCTTGATATAACACCCTTCAATCAACTTTTGCAATTGACCAATAGAGGCCAACTCTCTAACAAAGAAATTCCTTCTGAAACTCGGATTCCAGACCACCCCAAGCTCAGACCGATCAAAACAATCGGCAACCAACGCATCCTTTTGAGAAGCAACCAGAAATAGATCTGGCAGCCGAGCACCACGGGTCCAACCAAAATCTGTTACGATCACCCAAATAAACTTTAAACCGAATATCTTTCTCAAACTCATGACTCAACCTTTGAATATCTCTCCAAATTGTCAACTTTTTATTTTTCAAAACACAAGCAGATTGCCAGTTTTCATTTAGAAAACCATACTTGCTCCCAACCACCTTAACCCACAAAGAGGATTGCTCCACTCCAAAACGCCAAAGCCATTTACCTAGGAGAGCATGATTAAATTCTTTTACTCTTCTAATACCCAAACCCCCACACTTGATCGGAAGACAAACCGATTCCCACTTCACCAGAGGGATGCCTTTCTTTTTATCAGAGCCTCCCCAAAGAAACCTACGCTGGATTTGCTCAATTCTCAACACCACACTCACATGACATTTAAACAAAGAAGGATAATATACAGGTATTAGCCAACACTGCCTTAACCAAAGTCAACCTTCCTCCTTTAGATACTAAATTTCTTTTCCAAGTTTCCAGTCTTCTCTCAATTCTTTGTACTATAGGATCCCATAAAGATTTATGCGGTCTACCAACCCCCAAAGGAAGACCTAAGTAAGAAGAGGGCAGGGAATTCAAAGCACAACCCAAAATCTTTGCAAAGCCACAAGCAACAGATGGGGAGGTGTTAAGAGACAACCTAGACTTTAGAAAGTTGGAGCGTTGGCCAGTTATCATTTCATAACATCTAAGAGTTGCCTTAAGGTTTAGAACTTGACTAATATCAGGAGCACAGAAGAGGAGGGTAGCATCTGCAAACTGTAAGAAGGACACTTCCACTTTATCTTTCCCACTAAAGAATCCTTCAAGCAAACCCATCCTGCTTCCTTTATACATCAATTTACTCAGAGTCTCAGTAACAATAACAAATAGAAAGGGGGAAAGAGGGTCCCCCTGCCTTAAGCCCCTAGATGACTTGAAGAAACCCTTAGGAGAGCCATTAATTAGAATAGAGAACCAAGCTGAAGAGATGTATTTCCTCATCCATCCTCTCCACCAACAACCAAAACCCATTTGCCCAAGTAAGTCATCCAAGCAATTCCAATCCACCCTATCATAGGCTTTCTCCATATCAAGCTTACATAACACCCCACCCTTACCACTATTTAAGTAAGAATCAATAACTTCATTAGCAATTAGGGAGCAATCCAAAATTTATCTCTTACTTACGAAAGCACTCTGACTATCCGAAATAATAGAAGGAAGAACCATCTTAAGACGGTTAGCCAAAATTTTTCTGCTAATGTTAAAAGTATAAATGATTAAATAACGCCAACAATAGCAGCTTAAGCTTATAAAATAATTGGTTGTTTTACATAGTATCAGAGCTACTACCTTTGGGTGAGCCTCAGCACTCCTTGATATATACCACAGGCACGTCTTGCAGCCAAGATTTTTTTTTCATGATAAATCAGTGATCTCCAAGTGCTGAGAGAGGGGTATGACGCGTGAGTTGCTAACAATCAGGAAACAAAAATAAGGAAACTAGTGTAGAAGTGGCTAAAAATGTATTTTGGCTTGTTCGACATTAGTTTTCTGATTTTTAGCCACTTCACCCACCCTACTCAACTCGCACCACTTGGGGATCACCCATTTATCATGAAAATAAATAAATAAATTCCTATGCCTTAAAAATCCAAATGTTCCGGCAAAATGATTGTCACGTGTCATGCCCCCGACACAACTGTGTAAATATTGTCCTGGTCTTCTACCACTAACCGTGCCTGAACTGAAAATGCAGGGAGATGGAAGATCTAGATATATAGCCCAGTAACTTTCCCTCCCTTTCCGATGTGGGATCGTACATGACCTATGGTTAAACATCAAACGTCACTGTATATTCTTTTGAATACGGAGATGAGAGATTGAAGTTTACCTGGGAAGGGTAGCTCACCATTTTCAACCTGGGGATACAGAAATAAGACCAGAAGCTACATGCACTAATCGTACGAAAAGTAAGGATGGGGATCCCGACCTCATCCGCCACATCAATGGCAAACATCATGATCTCGTCGGCGACGATAAATGTCACGGCATCCAATTCCTGGTGGTTGGAAATCAGCATCTCCAGGAAGAGCGGTTTCATGTGGGTTCTCAATGAGTCGACTAATTCCATGAACCGGTCGGCCGACCGTGGATGTCCCACCGGAAGTCCGGAAACGGAACCCCGGAAGGGCTGAAACGGAACCCCGGAAGGGCTGAAACGGGATTGGATATCTGTGAAATGGAGGAGGCGATCATGGTTGTGATCGGAGTTTAACAAGGTGATGTGGAATCCAGTTACGCAGAGGAGCTGAGCTAAGTTGATCATGGAGTTTATGTGGCCTTAGCCTGGGAAGGGGAAGAGAAGCATGTGGGGGACATTGTTTTCCATGGTGGACTTTGGAGGATTTTCATGGATTCCTCCATCTCGTGCCACCTTTATCTATAGAAAAGTTGGGTTGGTATGGTCCGTATGGATCCCAAAATTAGGATGGGGAATGATAGAGAGCCGAAAAAGGGCCCTTGATTGGATCCGCGTCATCGCTTACATTACATCGGTGTATCTAATCAAAGGCCCTGTTCTGGTTCTTTATGAAAGGCGCCGTTGCATCTATCATTCTTCAGTTAGGATTGGCTCTCATGTCTTATATGTGTAAACAAAATGGTTAAATGAAATGACATGGCTAGTGGGGGTGGAGGATAACGACAAAGGCATGGTTCTAGGCTTATTGCGGCAGCAAATGCATAGTGTGCAGAGACAGACTAATAAATCCAGGTAGCATATATATTCCAATGGTAAGGGTAGAAAGCAGGAAAAAGACGACAAGGTTAACAAGACAATTGTCAGAATCAGGAATCTGAATTAGAATGGGAAAAAATTAATTAAAAAAATAATCTAATAAATGCCGAAGTATAAATGATTAAATAACATGAACTCTTACTGGCTAAAGCGTTTGGAGTAATTGGTTGTTTCATATTCTGAGTTAGGCCTTAGAGTTCAAAACCTACCAACTCATTGATATTAAAAATCCACATGTACGGCCAACCCGGGCGACATGTGAGGGGCACTTTTGAAGAATAAATTAATGATTAAATAACATCTACTCTAACGGCTTAAGCTTTTGGAGCAATTGGTAGTTTCACGATAAATGAAAACAGATTCTGACTTTTCTCACTTCAATTATGCCCCAGCTCATTTTTGAACCAAATGCCAAAAATAGCGAGACACACCTTATTCATATGTCATGGTTGTATTAATTGTTCTCTATCTCCTTGTCTCGCTACACGAAGGATGTGGTTTATATTTATTCATTTTTGAACCACATCCCTCATGTAGCGAGACATATCAATAAGATCAATAGGATTGATCTTATTGATATGTCTCGCTACATGAGGGGTGTGGTTTATATCTATTATTTCTCTTCATTGATCTTATTGACAAACTAATACTTGGACAACCACCCCCATAATGCTATCTTTCAATCTCCACATATTGTTCTATTTTAACCGTTGCTTGGGAGGGGATCTAAATGACATTTATATGGTTCCATGAAATACTAAACCTAGGGTTAGGTCCCATTAGTGAATTTTGAATTTCTAAGGGCTAAATCAGTCATCTCATAGCCAGCCAGTTATATAATTACCATTATAACCATCATCATCAAACCTATAAAAAACACCCTCATCAAATCGGTAATTACAATAAAACTAATGTGGGAAAATTTTTCTCAAATTTTTTCCCAATTAGTTACTTACTAAACCCCATTTTGAATTGAGTTTAAACATATTAATTTTAAAAATCAATAATTTAAAATATATTAATTTTAAAAAAAATTTGTTGCTATTATTTTAAAAAATATTCTGATAAAAATTCTAATTTCGCCTAATCGATCATCGAGTATAATAAAGGTAATTGTATAATTTGTATTTAATTATTGAGCATCAGTGGAACCCTCTGAACACAGTCAAATCAAATATAAATTAGTTGAGAATTCCACATATAAGTCTCTTCGGAGACATCTGATAAAATTGGAACGATATAGAATTCCACATAGAATCCTTAACTTTGATCATTGCATTACAATGAGTCCTAGCATGGGCAATCGTCACTTTGTACTGTGTAGTCCTGTATGTCCTGTGCCAAAGGGTTCTCCACAATGACTTCTTTAGTTAAGCACATTTTGTACAAACTATCACAATTTTTTGAAAAATGTTACATGAGCCCAATTCCATTAAATTACTTGTTATCCTATGTTTCCACTCTTTCTTTTCTATAATCTACCGTCTTCCTTATACAATCATCTGATGAGGTATCACTGTACCAGTGTTCCATTGGTCGCAGACCCAAACAGTAGGAGTGAAATGGAAAAAGGAACGAGTTAAATTCTAAGCAAAGTTTTGTGATGATCTAATCTTCTTGGAAGACAGAGAATTGTGACAAAGATTGGTCCCAGCAGCAAAGATCTAATATTCAAAAAAATACATTGTATTTTATTTATTTAATTTATTGATTTTTTTTTCTTTCTTCGATGGGACCCGTGCGACTTCCTGGGCCGATTCCCGTGCTTCTTCTTTGGCCCGCTTGTGGCACGGCACATTCTGCACGAAGTTGTCTCCGTGTTTACGATAGAAGCAATCAGTTCAATCATAGAAGGCTTTCACTCACTAACTAGATGGGTTCAGACATCTACGTTTCTACACACTCTTAATGTTCTATTCATAGTCTCTATCACTGACAGGTCTGGATCCTAGTAGTGTTGAGCCCCTAAGAAAGTCATCGGCTGGGGAGCAAAGCTTCTAGAATGCCGACTACATGGGAACAGATTAAGGATAGGTTGATTCATATTCATGCTGCCCGCTCGATTTCGAGATGTCGGAGTCTAGAAGTCCATGCCTCCCCCCTATTACGTAAGGGGATGGAGGAGGTCACATGGATCGTGTTTCATCCACAGTTCTTCTCGTTGAACAAACTCATGGGCTCAACTTGAGTTGGGATCTATCTCTGAAAGGTCAACAGAATAGCTTCGAGCATCTTTTTTCCCTATTTCGGCTATGGCTTGTGGGCATGCCCACAGATGTTTACATGGACAAAGACCTGGTCATTCAACGTGGATCCAACCCGATCTCTTGCCTTCCCCTTGCTATGTATAAGATAAGAAAAAAGAAAACACACTCTAGTTGTGTTCAGCACTAGAGCTACTACATGTTTGTGTTAACACTCGTCTTGCAAACTTCTGCAGCTTAGAAACTTGACCGCAATGGAACTCCCACCATACGTCTGTACAAGAACCAAGTCGACCCCTAGAACTGCTGGTCCTAAAACCAGAAAAATAGGCCTACTCTTCAATTGAATCAAAACTCTAATTGGAATTCAAACTCAGATTGAGGTTTTGTTCGAAAAAGCGGAGAGATTTGATTGTCGCGTTGTAAGAAAAAAAAAAGAATGAATGGGGAAGCCAGTATGAGATACACCTACACTAGATCCATGTGTTTCCTCAAATGCACAGGGTCATCGATTTTCAAGAGCTGATCCTTTCAAACAAATCCTAGAGGAACATTCCAAGTACCATGCAGGCTAGAATTATATTGTAAGGTCTCGTGGTCATATCATCACTACACAATATTTTTTGTGGACTTGTCTCGACATAACTAGGTCAGTACAGATTCCTGACACCCACGCTCAATGTGGAAATCTATGTCCTAACCAGCTAAGAGGATTTTCCATAATTATATCATTCACATAATATATAATAGAGTACAAACAAGAGAGAATTAGATTATTGAGAATGAAATGGTCTTTCAAGGCTACATAAAATGTCATAAAATCCCAACATCTCTCATTTGGCTTAAAAGACCAATTTCTGTTAACTTCTTAAGACCTACATTCATAGCATGCGTTTCAAACATTTTTTCTCTAATATTCTATTCTTTAGTCTGCAAATATGGCTTTCCTCGCTTGTAAAAAGTCTTTTCCCTTGTAGGGATTGGTCACTCGATAACACCTATAGTTATTATAGCTTGATTATCACAATACAATGTAATAGATTTCACTATTAACTCTACGAATTTTAGTTCGTCTTTTGACCTTTTGTATTTGTTCCACACCTTTATAAATTGGCACATATTTCTTATTACCTTTAAGATATCTATGTACATGTTTCATAACTTTCTAACAAAACGATCCTAGGCTTTGCTAGTTTATTTGATGCATTCCCACTGAAAAGGTCTGGTCACATACATAACATAGTGTACATCAGGCTTCCCATAGTTGCAACATTTAGAATTTTTTCCGTCTAGGCTTTTTCTTCATAAGTTTTAGCACACAACTCAGTACTGAGTCTTTCTGCCTTTGATATAGGCGCGTCCATAGGTTTTTTCCCCTTCCGTTTCACTTTAGTATTGTATCAAAATATTTTTCTGTGAAAGAGCTAGCCCTTCTCTCATAGAACGTATCAAGGTTTTCCCTCCTAGAGCAAATATTAGTAGAACAAGTCAAATCTAGAAGTGAATTTACCATAGAAGAACGTGAAGATATCTCCAACCATCTTGCTTTTCCTATTCATTACTGCCACCCCATATTTTCAGCACCATTGTCTGACTTGTCAGCTTGCTCTGAAAAATCCGACATAATGTGGTCATAACCTTTACAATGATGATATTGAATGCTTTCTCCACAGGCCCTAGATCTCAACCAACAATTTTTATATCCCTGTCACATGGTCTTTCTTTTTAAATCTTTAGCTTGTCATTATTTTCCTTCAATGGCTTTAAGCTTATTGTCATTCTAGGAGTGTCGATCAGTGGTCCACCCACTAATCTTCATGTCTATTAGTGGTCCACCCGCAACTCTTGGAAGTCAATTTAAGGCGTCATTTTGGGTTGAAGGAAGGTACGTGGAACATAAAGTTCTCTCTGGTTTTCTATCTTCTTCAGTGTAATGGTTCTTCTTGTTTTTCCAAGTTTTGGGTCGTTTTAATCTCTGATCAAGGCTGCATAAGCTTGCTCGCTAGGCATCCAGGTAGCGTGAATGCACAGCCCCTAGAGTAGAGTTGTTGTATCCTGAAGACATATGCCAAGAGACCCAATCTACACCACGATTCGTCATATGTGGGGGTGATACTTGTCCCAAGGACAGCGAATGAAGATTTGTGCTTCAACTCACTGATAAGTTTCTCCTCACTGTTTATTTGGTTATTGTTTCATTTTACAGATTAGATATTGCAGATTTCTACATATTGCTGATTATCATTAGATTCATCTTAGCAAAAGGTATAATACAAAATTTCCCCCTATCCCTAAACAATAATCTTGAGACAAGTATCTGATGTAATCAGAGGGGTATTTTGGATTATAAATCATGGCTTCGACTAACGTTGAAAGACCTTAAAAGTTTGATGGATATGATTTTAATTTTTAAGAGATGGCAACAGAAACTGAGATTCTACCTTGCTACTCTAGAACTTGAATATGTGCTGTTTGGTATGGTTAATAATGAAGATCTTGTCTTACTGATAAATGAAAAATGGATGATTATATGTGTAAGGGACACATCTTGAATGCTTTGAGTAATAAGTTATATGATGTTTACTGTGGTATTGAGCATGCTAAGGAACTTTGGGAATCTTAGAGAAGAAATATCCAGTAGAGCCGCACGATCCAAGAAACATGTCATAGGAAAATATCTCCGATTTATGATGGTGGATGGGAGATCCCTAATGGATCAAGTGATTGCGATACAATTGATAATGGCTGAAATCCTATCTAAGGGAATTAAAATAGATGAAGAGTTTCAAGTAGCTGCTATAATTGACAAGCTACCACCGTCATGGGAAAAATATCTCCATCTGTATACCACCATTGCAAATATCCACTAGCCTTCTGCAACTGTCATCTATACAGATCATCAAACGAACTCAGTTCTGACCTCACCTCACTTGATCAACACAGCCAATGCATGTGTATCTTGCCCCAAGTCAACTCGATTACTCAACTTCAGAGAGGGACGTCGAACGGTCCTCTCCACTAATAGGAAGTGTCAGGTTACCTTCGTTTACAACCTAGAAACATGTATATGCACTAAATGTGAAAGAGACCTTCTACACATATGCATACCACTCTATTTACACTCATCTATTGAGGTGCTAGGAACACTACATACTATTATATCCCTACCAGCTGATATAAATTGACATACTTCTCTCATTTCATCAAAATTGTACAGTTGCATGTACTTTTTTGCATCAACCTATAGGGGAATATTTTTTACCCGTGAAATCCAATCGTCTAAGCAACACTAGATTCCTTCGGATCTTTAGTGATGCAGGAGCATCTTGGCAGATCAACGGTCCTCCTCAATTCTTGCCAAGGTTTCAATTTTAAAAAAGTTTCTAAGAGGATTTAGCAAATTTCTAATCATAGCATTTTTGGCAAACTCAAATGTCCAAGAATATCTAAGATTTTATTTTTAGGAATCTTTTCACAAGAATAGCTCCATTCTAAGAAATCCACACGTCCTTTCTTTAGAATGTTTCTTTTATTATTATTTATTTCTTGTTTTTAGATATTCTATAATAGCTACTACTTCTTTACATAGGACTCTATATTAGGTATCACTTTAGTCAGAGCTTATTCTACATTAGCAATTACTTAAGTCAAGGTCTTGTTGCCTATTTTTTTTTTTTTTTTCTTCTTGTGCAAGGACTATAAGAAGGAAGGTATGAATTGTAATGGAGATTGGTTTTGATAATTAAACATTGAATGAAAAGTGTTCTTTTCTTTTGGAGAAAGGTGTTATTTTACACTTCTTTGTAGGAGTTTCCCTCCAACGTGGGTTAGCTTTTGAGCACCACAATTATCTTTTATTTTTTTTTATCAGATCGTCATCACTATTATCAATCGCACGCCCATCCGGCATCATTTAGGACATATACCACATTGCCTAAAAAGATCACCACTTCTTCGAACATTCATCTCATCCCATCCTCAATCTTGTGACATCAAAATTGACCCATCGCCAAGGGACACGACTTGCCCTTCTCTCAAAGAACGTATCAAGGTTTTTCCTCCTAGAGTAAATATGAACAGAACAAACCAAATCTAGAAGTGAATTTACCACTGAAGAACGTGAAGATATCTCCAACCTCCCATACATTGCTGCCACCCCCCATATTTTCAGCACCAATGTCTGACTTGTCAGCTTGCTTCGAAAAATCCCACATAATGTGTTTATAACCTTTACAGTTATGATATTGAATGCATTCTCCACTAGCCCTAGATCTCAACGAACAATTTTAATATCCCTGTCACATGATCTTTCTTTTTTATTCTTTAGCTTGTCATTATTTTCCTTCCATGGCATTAAGCTTAGTGTCATCCTAGGAATGTCGATCAGTGGTCCACCAACTAATCTTCATGTCTATTAGTGGTCCACTTGCTAATCGTCACGCTGATCACAGAGCCCTAACAAAAGTTGACACACAGACCACCAACTTTGTGCTTTAATCACATAAGTCTCTTGTCGATCTAAAAAAATCCCAATCAAAACTTGAGAGTATTAATCACCACTCTAACCTCTCAAATCGTCTGGATAACGTCAATCCACATCAATCAGAACCATTGATCGTAAATAACACGTCGATCGACAATCTCTAACTACCTATTTTCTTGAAACTTGCAAACACAATCCAATTTGTTAATAACTAGATCAAAACCGCCTGCAACTGATTGGAATCACTTCGAAATCACCTCGTCTCGTTTCTAAATAGAAAACCAAAGTGACACAACGCATCACCTTCAATCAGACTACCAATAGATTAAACTCTTGAAAAATTATCAAGTTCGTCTTCTTCCTCCTCTACCCATCCTCTAACCAGGCACTCTGATACCATTTTATTGAAATCAATGATCATAATCTGATTTGATCACATGCAAAACAGAGGAAGTAGCAAGCACACAATATAACATTAGTGTTGTACATGGCTCCGCAATGGTGCCTACCCTCTACAAAAAGAGATGCCTCTCCTCTACAAAAGAGAAATCACAATCTTCTACTATGAAAGAATATACAAAGATTATAATGGCATTAATCCCAATCCTAAACTCAATCCTCTTCTCCCAACCTAAAAATCAAACTAGAAACTGCACCCATCCAAGTAAATCTCCTTCTTCTCGTCCCCGTCCCCCCCCCCCCCCCCCTCTGTGTTTTGAGAAAGTAACTATTTCATTACATCTGTAAAAAATTTACAAATTGACATACGGGACAAGCTGTCCCTGTTACTGTACACAAAAAGCAAGACTATAATCTTATGTAATCCTCGTGATATTGTTAAAAGATATTTCCGTGTCTGATCGGATTGCACCCGCCTATGCTAAAACGTCAGCCCGAAGAGTAATGATTTTGCCTCAACCTCATTTGCATCACACAACCCAACCGACCCTGAGTAAGTCATGATGACTACCCCATTTGCGTCACGTAGCGCGCCCCCTATTCCACCGGGCCTGGATTTCCCAACGAGCTTCCATCAAAATTTTACTTAAAAAATCCGTCAGGAGGTGCGATCCATCGTGGGCCAATAGTTTTTGACACTTTTCTTTCACGAAAAACAATTTGAGGCTTCCGTAAGGTCTGATCAACCGAACAAGGGAGAACCCCTTTGCATTTCGCCCAATGAATAATGGCAATCTGTGGACCCCGATCCGAGGATAGGCGGTGAGGGAACGAGTCCTTACCACCCTCTGGATCATCCACGTGTGAAGGAGAGCTCTACTAAGGAACTCTCAAAACGGATGCCACCCTCATAGCATAGCACGAGTGGCGATATAAAAAGAAAGAGATATGTCTCGATCAGGAGCAAAGGCTCGAAACCAAGACATACCTGAAATAAACTCAGAGTCGCCATCCATGGATATGCCATGGAACCCTAAAATCAAATCCTTTGTGCAATGGATAACCAGAAATATATATGGGTTCGTGCCTGGCTACGAATGGGGAAGGTCTGAGAGCACCCCCAATTCGTCCGAGTGCAAGCACTTGGTCTCTTAAGCCATTTTTATTAACTCCAAAGAAGTTTGGGTAAAAATCATGTGAAATGGGAACAATCCTCAGGAGTCATCTACCTAAGCATGCATTTTCTGAGGATAAAGATAATAAGCACACATAAAATAAAATGAAAGATGTGTCACCTAAGCATAGCTAGGTTATGAGTGACATGCCTAATGGGTGTCTAAGTTCTGATGTGCAAACACATGCAAGCTATAGCTAAAGGTATAGTATCAGTACAAGAAAGTAAGAAAACACATCAAAACATAAAACACAAATCAATCCTATATATATGACAGGACAGAACAAATCCTAACTCTAATGCGACCTGACTCGGACCAAGATGGCCGTCCATCCCAGCTGCTCTACGTATCCCGGCCTCGGGAAGAATCGGAGTCAACATAGTTCGATGACCTATTCTAACTACGATGCCTAACCATCTAGAACCACTAACCTAGACTCGATTCACTAGACTCGACTGATTTTTAAAGCTTTTTGTATAACTGCTTAAATTCATGTGAATTGTAATTTTTAGGACTCTCTATATGTCCTAACTAATGCAAGTTGATTAGCCTTAAGCTAATGCAGTGGGTCCTATAACCTATGTGTATCTAGGCTGTGCAACCTAATGAAAACCATGGGCTGACTATATGCTTCCTAGTCTAGCCATCGGTTCGACTAAATGTCTAACCGATCGACTCGAGGCCTCTTAACTCTAGAGACACTCACACGACAGGACACAACATATCAAACGAATCAGGACAGACTCCTAACTCTAAAACAAACCAAACGGCTAAGACAGACTCCTAACTCTAGAGGAAGATCTCTTTGAAAAAGGTTTTGAAGAAGTTTTTACATTTTTGGAAGGTTTGACAAATTTATTTTTTTAAGGTTTGGCTGGACTTGGGATAAAGATCCCAAGCTGCACTACGTACCTCGTGAAAGAGGATCAAGCCAACGTAGTTCGAAAGGAACTCTCCTAATTACTACTTCTAAAACACTCAACACTTTAGATTTCTTTTGGGATTTTCAAATATTTTTTATGTTTTAAAATTATAATGTTTTTGAGTTTTAAATGTATTCAATGTTTTTGGGTTTTAAAGCTTTTCAAATATTTTTGGATTTTGAATTTCTGATGTTTTTTAGATTTTTAATTTCTGATTTCACCCTTTTGGTCAAAGACCTAAGGGAAAATGCAAAGCAACACCCTAGGGTCAAACCCTAGAGCTAACAGGGGAAACCCCTAAACCGAATAAGCTAACTATAAAAAATAACGAGATGATCTAAGATCACAAACAAGCAAAGCTTTCATAAGACTGTACTAGTCTCTAATAAAGAAGAGTAATAACGATAATATGAAGAAACTCTTAAAAACAACTAAAGGAAAGGGGGAAATGAGTCAAAGACTCTCTAATGACACTAACAAAAGGACGAATGAGTCAAAGACTCCCTAATAAAATCCTTAAAAGGATAAATGAGCCAAAGGCTCTCTAATACTACAACTTAAAGGAGGAAATGAGTCAAAGACTCTCTAAAAGGAGCTGTTCTAATATAAGGCTGGGTAAGCCTTCTAAAAAAGGAAACCTTCTAAATGAGACAAGATTTGTCTCCAAATAGGGGCTCTATAAATGAGGCAAGGCATGCCTCCTATGGGTATACTCCTTACCAAACTAAAGCGACCTCCCTAAGGGTAGGTCCAAAATGAGGCTTGTCTCCACAAGAGAACTACCTCAATGAGACAGAGTGTGTCTCCTAGCATGGAACTCGCTAATAAGACCATAATGGTCTACTAAATGAGGAAGAGAAACTACCACTTAAAAGTTTCTAAAAGACTAGAGAAGTCTCTAAATAAAAGATGAGAAGCTCTACTAAGACTGAGCAAATCCCCTAAAATAATGGGCTTGGGCTAGCGCCTTCATCGCCCCCTCTGCAATGAATAGAGAACCAACATCCAAAGGTACCCAAAAGATTAGGCAATTGCTTCAAATACTCATAGCATACAAAGGAGCGGATTCTATTTAAAGAAAGACATCCTATATCATGCAAACCTAACCAAATTATAATTACAAAGCCTATAAAATGCAGGATAGTAATTACACATTGATGGACAGTAGATATGCCTTTTTAAATCAACTGAAATCACAATTATAAAGTATATAAACTATGAGATAGCAACTGCGCAATTACGGACAGCACATATGCACTTTTAAATCAACTGAAATCACAATTATAAGGTGTAGAAACTGTGGGACAGCAGTTATGTAATGATATTTAGTAGTTATATGCCTTTTAACCCACCAAAATTACAATTGCCGAGCATATGACCATAGAAGACAGCAGCTATGCTTTTCTTTGCTCACAAATTTTAAGAATGAAAACCGACCAAGAATGCATAATTATCAAAACCTGGTTAAACTGATGCGCATTGCAATTTCTCTCTCTCTTTCTTTTTTACTATGAAACAGGTTCATTTATGTCTCAACATCTATAATTTTCCTTGATTAAAATCAGTTACTACAAACTGAGATAAGGAGTAAATCAAATGACTTGAACCATCTTCCAAATTTCCAATTTTATCCCAACAGACACCACCTATCTCATCTAATTTATAGAACTAAATCCTCCTCCAAATCTCTAATGCCTTTACACAGATATAAAAAGAATTTGATCCCTTATAAAACCGATAAATGCTAAGAGAAAGCGAGAAGGGCCATTAACAATATTACCCTTAATCTCAGTGATGGCACTAGAATTAGTTAACTCTTCCCAATAGATCTAAACCCAAAAGATTACCACTATTCTCAAATGAGTACTATGATAGTCATAAACCTGATTAAGAAAGAGCAAGTCTATTGATCATAACTCAATTGCACTAGTATAAAGATAAAATCATTCATAACAAATACTAGGGCAAAAGCAAAGAAAAGATTAAAACATGATTTCAAAGATTTGGAATAAAACTATAATCTCCTGAAAGCTGATGAGATTCAAATTATTAATTGCATTCCTTTTCTCAGGTTAATATGTAAGCTAACATGATCTGAAATTTGAGATGTCAAAATGCCATTGCAATATAAGAGACCGAGGTTATCATAATCTTATGCTTTAATTCAATTTGCAAGTAAGAAATGAACTTAGATTCAAACAACTAGGCAAATATTCGCATATAACTTGCCCTTAAATCATTTTGCCTCCACAGTACAGATAAGCCCAATGATATAATAACAATTCAACTTGCAGAACACACTCAGCAGTATTCATGATCAAAATGAAGAAAGGTATGTGTTGAATTTGTTAAATCAAAAGACCTTTACCAACTTAATAAGTAACCTTAGCTGTTATCATGCACTGTAAGAGGTAGAATAAAACTCTAGATAATCAGAATCTAAAGGCCACAAGTAATTGAGATAAACCAAGATTATGAGAATTTTATGAACTGATTCTTGCTCAGAATTTGCTAGCTATACAAATCAAATGCAATATAATGGAGAAACTTAAGTACTGCCATATCACAGCTACCTGTCCCCAGATGTATTTCTGCCATGGGTTATTTCTAAGTTATGACAGATCTATTTTCTTAAACATTAAAGATTAGAAAGAATTCATATTGAAAAATCAGCTTTGATTCATAATGATGAGTGGAATGAATCCAATTACATAACTCAGACCTTTACTCTTACTAATGAAAACAAAAGTACTCTAAACAAGGAAATGTTTAACAGGGATATGATAGTGCTAGGCTTAAATAAACCAAAACATTACAATAGCAATAGATGACCATACTTATTTAAATAATATAGAGTAACTATCACATGCAATACATCTATAGGATTTCGGTCATGAATGAATATAAATTTGGAGCAGGCCATCAGATACAGCAATTAGAAATCATTGTTTTCTTTGAAGAAATTCAAACAGGAACTCAACAAAACAGGGAATTAGAATCCAAATCATGCGACCCCTAAAGTATGATATTACCATAACCTTGCTGTAATGCCCATAATTGATCTAAGGAAATGATATCAACACTTCAATATTTTAATATTTAATGAGCTAGTAAGAAATTTATAGAAACGATAATGACTTATTGACACCCTTTTAAACACTAAAAGCAATTAAATAGAACTTGAAATCAATGCATTAGAGTGTTGATATCATTTCGCTTCTATTTATCCTGGCTTTGACACTTACAACAAGAGAGAGATTTGAAAATTTTAAATTATGGTTATGAATCAATTCCCTTTAAATCCGTGAACACATATCTTTCCTTTAGACACAGTACATTCAATCAATCAATGAGATGAGAGTCCAATCTCTTCCTCTAAAATCATCTAACAAATCGCAAGCATATACATACATACATATATATATATATATATATATGAGAGAGAACATTTCCTACACACTTGTGTAGGTAAGTTACCTACACACTAGCTTAAAATACAGTGGGGGCCCACATTGTTTGGGTGATCCAAACAATTCATTTAAATGGTCCTCACATTGATAGGGTGTCCACAAAAAATCAGATCCATAGGATCATCTCAACTAGGGTTGCAACTTGGGTCGGGTTTTACCCGGCCCGCATCAGCCCGGCCCAAAAAAAGCATGGGTCGCGTTCAAAGTGGTCGGGCAAAGTGTTGGGCCGGGTTTGATTTTCCAAAGCCCGAGTGATTCTCGGGTCGGGCCGGTTTTAAAGGTGGAAAACCCGGCCCGACCCGAGAACCCGCATTTTACCTTTTTATTATTATAAAATTATACATATAAAGGAGACATGAGTTATAAGTTATAACTTATAATAAAAAGTTAAAAACAGAAATGAAAATTGATCGTGTAAGTGTGTAACCCTAGCTCCCCTTCTCTCTGACTTCCACCTCCGCCCGAGTGATTCTTGGATCGTGGAACCCTAGCACCCCTTTCGCTGGACGGGAACTGAATCGAGGTCACTCTCTCTCTCTCTCTCTAGGAGCAGAAGCGAGATGGGGGTTTTCTTTTTCTTTTTTTTCCAGCCAAAGTTTATGCAAGAACCTGATTAGGAGAAGGGGGTTTTCTTCCTTCTTTTTTTTCAGCCAAAGTTTCTGCAAGAACCTGAACCTAATCACTAATCAGGTTCAAGAACCTTAGATCCAAAATGTATTTTTTGCTTTTGTTTGTTAAAGACCTAAAATCCACGGGGAAGTGAATTAGTGAAGGTATCCTCCAAGAAGAAGATCACAACTGTTAAGGGGCATTAAAGGCAAATTGTCCAATCATGATTCTGTCTTTTATTATGTTTCTAGGTTTTTGCTTTTAGTTAGGTTGAAATGGAAAAAAATGGAAATTGAAATGGAAATGGAAATTGCATTTTCATTTTTTTTAAATGAATTTTCATTTTTTAAAAAATGAATTTTCATGATTTTAAAAATGAATTTTCATTTTTAAAAATGACTTTTCATGAGGATCAGTGCTGTTGTTCTTTTTCTTTTTTTTGAACTGTAAAACTTAACAATAACAGGCTCAGTGTTGTTGTTTGCAATGTGAATCTGTAGGTTCAGAAGTATCCACAATGACTGAAGTCTCGACTGCCATTTTTTGTATTTGGTTTTCTAGGTGAAACTGAGATAAATTAAGGATGTAGTACTATACAGCGTAATGTTATGGAGCCATAATTTTCAGCACCAGGTATCCGGTTTTAGCCCTGTAATTTAATCTCGTTTCTGGTTTTGGCCTTGTAATTTAATCTTAATGTTGTTGCTTGCTACACTACAATTGAAAGTCTGAAAGAACCCATGCAATCAAAACATGGCTGAGGAAGTAAAGGTGTCTGATAGTTTCTATAAATTTAGGAAACAAAAGGGACTCTGTTGTGTTTTCCCTGTGCTTTGTTCTACTAGAAATGGAAATTGCAATGTCTTGAAAAAATGGTCCTCTATTGTTAAAATGGGATGAAGCAGGGTAACTAATATCAATAGAATTTGTATAATTTACAACATCACTGAGTGTGGGTCCTTATTTTCTCTACTTCTCATGTATTGCTTGTATGTATCATAAAATCAGCCCTGTTGTGTGCATCCACATTCATTCTTTTCAGGTGCCCAATACCGCAATTAATGAAAAAAAAATTCAAACAAATACATATAATGGGCAGGAGGGTGTGTTTAATGGCGGTTTTAGGTAGGGAGATGCTTCATTTTTTTAATACATGTTCTGTTTCCTTATTATTTTTTCATAACCAACACGACTGATTGTAAGATTTGAATAATCAATTTCTGATAGTATTTAAATTGCACCTGTGGAGTTTCTTTCAATTAAGAATATATCAAGCTGCTGTTTGTGCTCAAATGTCAGATTTGTTTAATGCTCTTTCATTGCCGTGATTCTCCACCCCTTGAACAGGTTGATGACAAATTGTATATCTACCTCGAATATGTATCTGGTGGTTCAATCCATAAGCTTCTTCAAGAGTATGGGCACTTCGGGGAACTGGCGATTCGGAGCTACACCCAGCAAATCCTTTCGGGCCTCGCATATTTGCATGCTAAGAATACTGTGCATAGGTGGGTGTACTACTGCCAACTCTTATACTCATTTAAAACTAATAGGTGGGATTTAGTAATTCCAAGCATTTAATAATAATATTAATAACCACTTTTGCATGGTTCCTGTATGATTTTCCCGTTTCTAGGCATTCTTCATACTTGTAGCTAAACCATATTTCCTCTTCAGGGACATCAAAGGTGCAAATATCCTTGTAGACCCCAATGGCCGTGTTACGTTGGCAGATTTTGGGATGGCAAAGCATGTAAGAATTCATACTGTGTATGTCATTTATATTTGTAACATGCGGCTAATAAGTTATAGTTTCAAAAAAAAAAGGCGATGTTCCAAAAGGCGATGATATGAAAAAACCCGAAAAAACCCGACCCGGCCCGAGAAACTACCACGGGTAGGGCCGGGTTTAACAATCCTGGGTTTTCCAAAAAAAAACCCAACCCGACCCGACCTGAGATAGTTTCTCGGGTAGGGTAGGGTTTTAGAAAACCCGACCCGCCCGACCCGACTTGCAACCCTAATCCCAACCCTACGATTTGTGGAGGTAAAATGGACGTGTATAAACCTTCACAAATTAGTCCATTTTTTGCCTCCATAGTTTGAATGGTTAGGATGATCCTATGAATCTGATTTTTTGTGGACACCCTATCTATGTGAGGATCATTCAAATGAATGGTTTGGATCACCCAAACAATGTGGGCCCCCACTGTATTTTAAGCTAGTGTGTAGGAAATGCTCTCTCTCTCTCTCTCTCTCTCTCTCTCTATATATATATATATATATATATATATATATATATATATATATATATATATATATATTACACTACATTAGCTTACCCTGCCTCATTTTTCTTTTACACATAAAACATGAATTGAAGTGACCGGACCTTCTCAAGGCACCCTTGTGTTATAGCTTGAACCGACCCAGATGTTGAGTTCACGGAGCAATCACTATGTACAAACAATCAATTCAAACAATGTCTAATTGTGCTTTGAGCCAACAAGCAAGAGGACAGCTCTAGAAGTTATCTTCTAGTTACTGTAGGTGATTATGACTTCTTCCAACTTGAAATTGAAATGACAATATTCCCTCCAGGTCCAAGGGTCATGAATTGACAATTTCAATGCATAATTTTGAGTTGCTTGTAAAGTATCTGCCACCCCATACAGATGGCATTATTCAACTGGAGTTCGGCCATCAAGTAAGCATTTCCACAAACACCTACAATGCATAATTCTTTTCTTTTTTCCGTTGGGCTAGTGTAACTACAGGATATGCTTATTTACAACTTTGGATTCTCAATGAAAATTGGAAAATAGCCTACTGAACCTTCAGTTCAATTATCAAGGCAAATCAATTACTAATTTGGATAGTAAGAAGAGAAATATTAACCAATTTCAATCTGTCCATACAGGAACATCAAAATGACAACTGAGAAGTAATTCTTCTTCAGTCTCGGACTATGCTTTCATCCAATTCAGATCCTCTTTTCTTCATGAAATCCAGCACATATAACATATATATATATATATATATATATATATATATATATATATATAAAATTATCCAAACAGATTTAGAGAAACAAAAACCTTGTAATTAATCATCTAAAAAAAACAAACTATAATCAATCTACAAACTATTTTCACACATAAATTCTGAAAAACTTCACATTCACCCAATATTTTGGAGAAATCTCTGAGATAATTGCATGGAAATGGAATCCAAAGTCGTAAAAGAGAGATTACGAGAAAAAAAATCTAAAGAACATCCACAACACCATGTGAATAACATCATCTAAAGGATCTACATAATAGCCATAAGATCATATCATTTGAAGGAAATTTCTTCTTCAAATGACAACGATTTCATCACAAATTCAAATCTAGTATTTTCATAAGAATTAAAAACTCAAATCAAAGTAGAATAATATCTTTTCTCTTTAGATGTTCCAACACGGCACGATCCAATTTACCTTTTCTTCTCTAAGCTTTAACACCAAATCCGCAACGATGATAATGAACAAATAGCTATGATGATCGGATTTTAGACCAGATCTGATCGGAGAAGAAAAACCCATTTTCTACTCTCTCTCTCTCTCTCTCTCTCTCTCTCTCTCTCTCTCTCTCTCTCTCTCTCTCTCTCTCTCTCTCTCTCTCTCTCTCTCTGCGAGAATCGGAGGTTGGATCTCCGACTAATGATCGGAGTTTTTACGGGAAGATGATCGGAGAAGACGATCGGAGGGGAGGAAAACCCAAATCTCTCTCTATCTCTCTCTGCTTTTCACGAGAAAATGAACAGTGCCCCCTTTTTTCTTTTGATTTTGTTTTTATATATCAAACATAAAAGCTGATATTCGCACCCCCACTTGATGAGGTGCGCCCGCCAGATTTGTCTTATTCGGCTCGGGCGCGCCCATCGCAGGATAATTCACTCCCCTTCTCATATGGACATCCCCTTCAGCAGATAATTCACCCCCCTTTTGGTCTGCATTGTACCCACTGTCTTGACCTGTTTACTAAGCAAACAAGCTCGGATTTTAACGAAATTTTATGGGGATCTACGGGGGACCTTAAGCTATGCCGGGGTTAAATTTGGGGCACCAGCTCACTTATTTGACGAGGCTTCGCCCAAGCAACGCGAACTCGGGTCCGGTCAAAATGGGGTGTCTACACAATCTTAATGGATGGTGAGGGAGATATGAGGAGCTGCCCTAGATTTACCATTAAAGATTCTATAGTCCCCCCCCCCCCCCCCCCCCCCCCTCTCTTATCCACCTCTTTTCTTTCTCATGAGGGAGATTTTATATGGCGTAAGCTGTTATAGTCCCATATTTTTCAAAAAGTACTATACAGACCACACTATAGGATGATGCAAACCGCCCATGTGATGGGCCATATTGTAAATAGGTTGTGCCAAAAAAATTATTTCTGTAGGATGATCCCAACCCTCCGATCCATAGAGGAACTGCATATTATGGAAAACTCTATAGATCGGAGGGCTAGGATCATCCTATGGAAATGGAAATGGAAATGATTATTTGGGTATAAACGATTTACGTTGTGTTCCATCACATGGACGTACAGTACTTTTTGAAAATTTGGGACTATAAGGGCTTGCACCATATAAAATCTCCTCATAAGGTATACCAATACCTTTTATAGACTAGGTTAAAACTTAAGTCTTCCTTTTCCCTCCCCTCTCTTTCAAATTGGATACATGGTTTCCAACTGTCCAAGGCTCTATCTACTTATCCTAAGTAGAGTCCCACTACACTTTAGTGGAAACAAGACACCAAAGCAAAAATCCTTGTAGAAAACCAAAGTAGATTGTGTTCCACATCCAAGATATAAAAAATCGCACAGTAGGATATTGTTTTTCATAAGATTTTTAATCTAGTAGTATAAATTATTCTTTTACATTACAAACGTAATTTCAAAGGCTATAAACACCTGATTTTCTGCCCTGGATGCATAGCTGTTGGGCTTTCATATCTTTGAGCAACTTATTTTCTGCTATTTCCTACCTTTTATGTCAAACCCTGCTGCTCCTTTTTTTTTTTTCATAGACTCTTAATAGGATTTTTTGGATGCTGCTTTTCCCACGTCGGAAGGTCTATTCCATGATGGCTATCTGTTTGTGCCAAGGTGTTGTTATCAGAGGAAGCTTCTTCAAGCTGTCTCTCTTGCTGAACCTGCCCTGACTTCACTGCAACTTCCACATGTTTTTCACCATCCAACAAAAAACCGTGTCGATCCATGACCGTAGTTTGTACTAGCAAAACCAAGGTGGCTAAGGGAAGAAGAAAACACAGAGATTTCATGACTGAACTGCAACAATGAAGAGTAGTTTGGAGAGCTGTGTTGGGGTTTGTGAGAGGTTTAGTGTGGGTATCATTTTATAGTGAACTCCTTGGTGGAATTTCTTGTCTTTCCACTCAGCTGAATAGGTTCTCATGGGATAGTTTTAGAAATGCTTTGAGATATGTTTGTTTTGTTTTTAGAATGAGTGCTACTGGTAATCAATGTCACCTTTGAAAAGAGTAGTCAATGAGCTAAACATTGTTTAATTGAAATATAGAGCAGCCATGCTGATATTTACCATATTTAGATATGAACTCCTTTCTAAAGTAAACTAAGCATGCTATTGGACATTAATTATCACTGAAAATGAGAAAAAAAGGAACGCCGACGTGGCCTTGGAAGGGCAAATGCTTTCTGGACAAAGTGTCCCAGGTGCATGCTCATTAAATCAACTGGGACACGTAACCAAAAAGCATTGGATGCCCCATGGTTCTGCCCTAATTATTGTGGGACCCACTTTGTTTGAAGATCAAAACCATTCATTTATTTGGCCCAAGCGAAAATTGGTTGTGCCCCAAAAATCATCTCCATAGGATGATTCTAACCCTCTGATCTGAAAAGTTTCTATAATGTGCCATCCTACAGATCGGAGGGTTAGGATCATTTTGTGGCGATGATTTTTGCAGCACAACCTATTTACATTGGGCTGAACAAATGAATGATTTGAATCTTCAGACAAGGTGGGCTCCACTGTATCCTTTTCCAAAAATATCCACAGCTAAGTGTGGACATAATATAAAAAGGGGAATGATAGAGGCAAGGGCGCCCTTGCATAAAGTGCCTGGAAACCCTTGCACAGAGCCCGAAAAGCGCCTTGATTGGATCCACATAATTTTCGGTAACTTTTTAAAATCGGTTGATAAAGTAAAATCAGTTGCACTTAATGATGTGGATTCAATCAAGGGACCTTTTCCGGCTCTTTAAGCAAGGGCGCCCTTGCATCTATCTTTCCTCTATAAAAACATCATAAGCATATTAAGCAACTAAAAATCTCAAAAGGTGGTGAGTTGGAGTCCAATTCTAAGTAATTTTGCCATCCAAGGTTTATTACAAGTGAGTTTAGTCATGACTGTTCCACTAACATCCATTATAGACCCTGACAGAAAGTTTGTAGGGTAGGTCCTAGCATGTTGGCACCTGCTTTCTAGTGGACATTAGGATTTTAAGTTGATTTTAATTGAGTGATGTTATTACATTGGAAAACGTATTTAGAACCTCACTTGGACGTCATTGCTGATCAAAATTATGGTGTGCAGGAACAGTGAAGTTACACAGAGCATCAACACTAACGACAATCATTATTGTGGTTTTTGCAGCTTTTGCTTAAATCTCAAATTGCAGATTACTTTTTCTCATAGGGGTTTAAAGAAATGTATACATCATAGGCTAAAAAGAAACTCAAAACTTTTCTTCTCTTGAATTCTGACAAAACTAACTCAGAGGGATTGAATATAAGAGGATCACTTCACCCTCTACGGAGGGTTAGGATCAACCTATGGAAATGATTTTTGGGGCACAACCTATTTAGGCTATGGCCCATCTAATGTACGGTTTGGATCATCCTATGGTGCGGGCCATACCGTACTTTTTAATAATGTGAGGAGTGCAATCATCAAAATACGGTAGTGGTGATATCATTTCCATAAAATACTTTTAAGTCGCACATGCATTTTTTACCATTGTAGACCATCATGTAGTGACCCACGTATGATAAAACTTTCCCTCCCTTTCCGATGTGGGATCATACATGACGTATTATTAAATTCACCGTATGTTCTTCTTAATACGGAGATGAGAGATTGAAGTTTACCTGGGAAGGGTAGCCCGCCATTTTCAATCAGTCTGGGGATACAGAAATAAGACCAGAAGCTACATGCACTGATCGTACGAAAAGTAACAATGGGGATCCCGTCAGCGACGATAAATGTCACGGGGCCAGCCGATTCCCAGTGGTCGGAAATCAGCATCTCCCGGAAGAGTGCTTTCATGTGGGTTCTCAACGAGTCGACTAATACCGGTCGGCCGACCGGGGATGTCCCTCCGGGAGTCCGTCGGAGATTGTACGGAAACGGAATCCCGGCCAGGGGCTGAAATGGGATTGTATATCTTTGAAATGGAGGAGGCGCTCGTGGTTGTGATCGGAGTTTAGGAAGGTGACGTGGAATCCAGCTAAGCAGAGGAGCTGAACTAAGTTGATCATGGAGTTTTTGTGGCCTTGGGCTGGGAAGGGGAGGAGAAGCACGTGGGGGACTTTGTTTTCCATGGTGGACTTTGGAGGATTTTCCTGGATTCCTCCATCTCATGCCACCTTTATCTATAGAAAAGCTGGGTTGGTATGGATCCCAAAGTTAGGATAAAGAATGATAGATGCAAGGGCGCCCTTGTATAAAGAGCCAAAAAAAGGGCCCTTGATTGGATCCGTGTTATTGGTGGATCCAATCAAAGGCCCTTTTCTGGCTCTTTATGAAAGGCACCCTTGCATCTATCATTCTTCAGTTAGGATTGACACCTTCTCATATATGTAAACAAAATGGTTAAATGAAATAAAATGGCTAGTTGTGGTGGAGGATAACGAAAAAGGAATGGCTTCGACTAACGTTGAAAGACCTGAAAAGTTTGATGGAAATGATTTTAATAGATGGAAACAAAAACTGAGATTCTTTCTTGCTACCCTAGAGCTTGAATATGTGCTGTCTGGTATGGTTAATAATGAAGATCTCATCTTACTGATAAATGAAAAAATGATGATTAGATGTGTAAGGGACACATCTTGAATGCTTTGAGTAATAAGTTATATGATGTTTACTGTGGTATGTGTTGAGTCTGCTAAGGAACTTTGGGAATCTTAGAGAAGGAATATCTAGTAGAGGCCGCATGATCCAAGAAACATGTCATAGGAAAATATCTTCAATTTATGATGGTGGATGGGAGATCCGTAATGGATCAAGTGATTGAGATACAATTGATAATGGCTGAAATCCTATCTAAGGGAATTAAAATAGATGAAGAGTTTCAAGTAGCCGGTATAATTGACAAGCTACCACCGTCATGGGAAAAATATCTCCATCTGTATACCGCCATTGCAAATATCTCCATCTTCTCACTTCCATGTCAGTGGTAAATTCACTTCAAAATTGACCCATCATCAAGGGACACGACTTGCCCTTCTCTCAAAGAACGTATCAAGGTTTTTCCTCCTAGAGCAAATATGAAGAGAACAAACCAAATCTAGAAGTGAATTTACCACTGAAGAACGTGAAGATATCTCCAACCTCCCATTCATTACTGCCACCCCTAATATTTTCACCACCATTGTCTGACTTGTCAGCTTGCTTCGAAAATCCCATATAATGTGGTCATAACCTTTACAATGATGATATTGAATGCATTCTCCACTGGCCCTATATCTCAACCAATAATTTTTATTTCCCTGTGACATGATCTTTCTTTTTTATTCTTTAGCTTGTCTTTATTTTCCTTCCATGGCATTAAGCTTAATTAGTGTCATCCTAGGAGTGTCGATCAGTGGTCCACCCACTAATCTTCATGTCTATTAATGGTCCATCCGCTAATCGTCACGCCGATCACAGAACCCTAACACAAGTTGACACACAGACCACCAACTTTGTGCTTTAATCACATAAGTCTCTTGTCGATCTAAAATAATCCCAATCAAAACTTGAGAGTATTAATCACCACTCTAATTGGTGATTGATAACGTCAATCCGCATCAATCAGAACCATTGATCGTAAATAACACGTCAATGGACAATCTCTAACTACCTATTTTCTTGAAACTTGCAAACATAATCTAATTTGTTAATAACTAGATCAAAACCACCTGTAACTGATTGGAATCACTTCGAAATCACCTCCTCTCGTTTCTAAATAGAAAACCAAAGAGACACAACTCATCGCCTTCAATCAGACTACCAATAGATTAAATTCTTGAAAAAAATTTCAAGTTCGTCTTCTTCCTCCTCTACCCATGCCTCTAGCCAGGCACTCTGATACCATTTTATTGAAATCAATGATCATAATCTGATTTGATCACATGCAAAACAGAGGAAGTAGCAAGCACACAATATAACATTAGTGTTTTACATGGCTCCGCATTGGTGCCTACCCTCTACAAAAAGAGACGCCTCCCCTCTACAAAAGAGAAATCACAATCTTCTACTATGAAAGAATATACAGAGATTATAACGGCATTAATCCCAATCCTAAACTCATTCATCTCCTCCCAACCTAAAGATCAAATTAGAAACTGCACCCATCCAAGCAAATCTCCTTCTTCTTCTTGTCCCCCCCTCTGTTTTCTACCTCTTTGCTCTCTGATAGGGTAGATTTTATATGGCGTAAGCTGTTATAGTCCCGTATTTTTCAAAAGGTACTGTACGGACCACACTATAGGATGATCCAAACCACACTATAGGATGATCCAAACCATCCATGTGATGGGCCATATTATAAATAGGTTGTGCCCAAAATATTATTTCTATAGGATGATCCCAACCCTCCGATCTATAGAGGAACTGCATATTATGGAAAACTCTATAGATCGGAGGGCTAAGATCATCCTATCGAAATGACTTTTTTGGGTATAAACTGTTTACGTTGTGTTCCATCACATGGACGTACAGTACTTTTTGAAAATACAGGACTGTAAGGGCTTACACCATATAAAATCTCCTCATAAGGTATACCAATACCTTTTATAGACTAGGTTAAAACTTAAGTCTTCCTTTTCCCTCCCCTCTCTTTCTAATTGGATACATGGTTTCCAACTGTCCAAGTCTCTTTCTACGTATCCTAAGTAGAGTCCCACTCCACTTGCATGAAAACCAATCCTAAAATTCTTGTAGAAAACCAAAGTAGATTGTGTTCCACATTCAAGATATAAAAAATTGCACAGTAGGATATTGTTTTTCATAAGATTTTTAATCTAGAAATATAAATTATTCTTTTACATTACAAACCTAATTTCAAAGGCTATAAACACCTGAATTTCTACGCTGGATGCATAGCTCTTCCATGTCTAACTTCTCTTTGAGCAACTTATTTTCTGCTATTTCCTACCTTTTATGTCAAACCCTGCTGCTCCTTTTTTTTTCATGGACTCTTAATAAGATTTTTTGGATGCTGCTTTACCCACGTCGGGAGATCTACTCCATGATGGCTATCTGTTTGTGCCAAGGTGTTGTTATCAGAAGAAGCTTCTTCAAGCTGTCTCTCTTGCTGAACTTGCACTGACTTCACTGCAACTTCCACATGTTTTTCACCATCCAACAAAAGCCCGTGTCGATCCATAACCGTAGTTTGTACTAGCAAAACCAACGTGGCTAGAGGAAGAAGAAAACACAGTGATTTCATGACTGAACTGCAACAATGAAGAGAAGATTGGAGGGCTGTGTTGGGGTTTGTGAGAGGTTTAGAGTGGGTATCATTTTATAGCGAACTCCTTGGTGTAATTTCTAGTCTTTCCACTCAGCTGAATAGGTTCTCACGGTATAGTTTTAGAAATGCTCTGAGATATGTTTGTCTTGTTTTGAGAAAGAATGCTTTCAGTAATCAATGTCAATGAGCTAAACATTGTTTAATTGAAATCCTCATAAGCATATTGGCATTCTCTAACAAATTATTGACATTATTACACACAAATTATCTGCTTTAGTCCAATAGAAGCCATGCTGATATGTAACATATTTAGATATGAACTCCTCCTTTCTAAAGTAAACTAAGCATGCTACTGGAAATTATCACTGAAAAATGATATAAAAAAGGAACACGAACGTGGCCTTGGAAGGGCCAACGCTTTCTGGACAAGTGTCTCAGGCGAATACTTATTAAATCAACTGGGACACGTAGCATAAAAGCATTGGATGCCCCATGGTTGTGCCCTAATTATTGTGGGACCCACCCTATTTGAAGATCAAAACCGTTCATTTATTGGGCCCTAGAGAAAATTGGTTGTGCCCCCACAAATCATCTCCATAGGATGATTCTAACCCTCTGATCTGAAAAGTTTCTACAATGTGCCATCCTACAGATCAGAGGGTTAGGGTCATCATGTGGCGATGAGTTTTGCGGCACAACTTTTTTACATTGGGCTGAACAAATGAATTGTTTGAATCTTCAAAGAAGGTGGGCTCCACTGTATCATTTTTCAAAAATACCCACAGCTAAGTGTACATAATATAGAAAAAGAGGACTGATAGAGGCAAGGGGGCCCTTGCATAAAGAGCCTGAAAGCCCTTGCATAGAGCCCGAGAAGGGCCTTTGATTGGATCCATATCATTTTTGGTAACTTCTTAAAGTAGGTTGATAAAGTAAAATCGGTTGCACTTAATGATGCCGATTCAATCAACCTTTTCCGGCTCTTTAAGGAAGGGCGCCCTTGCATCTATCATTCCTCTATAGAAACATCATAAGCATATTAAGCAACTAAAAGTCTCAAAATTAAGGTGGTGAGTTGGAGTCCAATTCTAAGTAATTTTGCCCTTCAAGGTTTATTACAAGTGAGTTTTGTCATGACTCTGTTCCCCTAACATCAATTAGAGACCCTGACAGAAAGTTTGTAGGGTGGGTCCTGGCTTGTTGGTACCTGCTTTCTAGTGGACATTAGATTTTTAATTTGATTTCAATTTGAGTGAAGTTATTACATTGGAAAGAGTATTTAGAACCTCACCTGGACGTCATTGCTGATCAAAATTATGGTTTGCAGGAACAGTGAAGTTACGCAGAGCATCAACACTAACAACAATCATTATTGTGGTTTTTGCAGCTTTTGCTTCAATCTCAAATTGTAGAGTACTTTTTCTCACAGGGGTTTAAAGAAATCCATACACTTTAGGCTAAAAAGAAACTCAAATTTTCTTCTGTTGAATTGTGACAAAACTAACTTAGACTGAATATTAGAGGATTGATCTTAACCCTCTATAGATCGGAGGGTTAGCATCAACCTATGGAAATGATTTTTGGGGCACGCTGTGGCCCATCTAATGGACGGTTTGGATCATCCTATGGTGCGGGCCATACCTTACTTTTTAATAATGTGAGGAGTGAGATCATCAAAATACGGTGATATCATTTCCCTTATTAAATTATGTCATAAAATAATTTAAGTCGCACGTGCATTGTTACTAGTAAAAAGAAATTAAATTAAAAACCCTATTCTTCCTCGGGCCATCCCTCTGAGCACTAATCTCTATTTTGAGAAATCATATGGTGCGAGCCCCTAAAGTCGATTATTTTTCAAACAAGTGTCATACGGGCCACCCATAGGATGATCTAAACAGTCCATTTGATGGGCCGCTAAATAGGTTGTGGCCTAAAAAACATTTCTATTGGATGATCCTAGCCCCCCAAAATCCTAGATGAGTCGAGAGGTAGACCTACTTTATGGATGACGAACCGGGGTGCAAGTTGTATCGGTCGGATGATCCATACTCAATATGTAGCCTAAAAATGTACAGTTATTGCGAAGATGTCCATTGATCAAGTGATTAGGCGGACACTAACCGGATCAATTCTAGGACATATATGTGTTATCGAGACCGTTTACCATTGTAGGCCATCATGTAGTCACCCACTGATCTTGATCTCATGCCGAAGAAACATCTCATCCATAAGATAAAGGATTAAAAATCAACTGTTTAGATTATTTGGAAGAACACTAAACAAGGCTTGATGGATCATCCAATCGAGGTGGGGTCATGAACTATAAGTTGAACTTGTCAACAGAACAGATTTGATCACATCCACATGGCAAACATGGGACCAAATAAGGAATGGAACTGGGGTCGCCCACATGATATCTAAGTACAAGATCAGAGTCGCTCTCAAGTAGGCCCTACAGAGATGCCATAGTCTGAAAACCATACTCATTGGAGAATGTTAACCATCCGATTGCAGGACCTGGATGTGTAACAATTATCAAATTATGTTTGTTTTTAGACCAAAGATGGACGGCTGAGACCATGAAACATCATCTAGGTGGGCCAGCCGTAATGCTTGCCATTGTATCTTACATAATATCTTCTCATAGAACCCCATGACATCTGTTTAATCCCCTCCTTTATTTGGTGCTGGCCATACGTACTTTTTAATAAAGTGAGGAGTGCCATCATCAAAATTCGGAAGTGGTGATATCATTTCCCTAGAAGTATTTTGAATTTTTTATCATACTATATGAAATAGGGGTATTTTGGCCGTTCTAAAATGGAGAATGGGAGGCCACTGTCTTATGTTAGATGGATTCTTCTGAATGAGCAATGTACGCGTTACATGGATTCTTCTGAATGAGCAATGTTTTTTTAGTCCACAATCCCATGTTACATGGATTCTTCTGAATGAGCGACGTACCCGTATCCGATTCCAATACTTTAAGATGTCCATAACTATCCGATTCCAATACTTTAAGATGTCCATGCCCATGTCGGATTCCAACATTCATAACTATACCGATCGGTGCAACATAGCCACTATCAAAATAAGAGAGTGTTTTCACCTCCCCACAAGAAACTGCAGTAAACTATACAATAATATGGTTGATATTTGATTTATATTTCTACTTTCTTTCCTACAGAAATGGGGGACAGAAGTTACTGAGCATCCTGATTGCTATTGGTGGGGCAGTTTTGTATGGGATGTATGGTAGTGTCAGTCAAGTTGGAGCAGGGAATGCTATTCTCATAATTCTTCAGCTTTCTTTTGGCTCTTTCATAGTCATTATTTTGGATGAGCTTCTCCAAAAGGGATGTGGATGTGGTATTAGGTCTTCTATGAATCTATTTGTTGCTACCAATATTTGGTGAGTTAATTAGTTTTCTTCTCTGTTTTTTTTCTACCAATTCACTTCTAGACATTAGCTCCCTTAACATTCTCATTCTGTGATGCCTTGCAGCAAAAATATAGTTTTCAAATTTGCAGGTTTTGTTATTGCCTTGTTCCATCTTTTGTTAACTCGAACAGACATGGTCCTTGCTCTTCGCGAGGCTTTCGTCCAACAATGGTGATGGTGTATATCTTGTTCATTTCCTCTTTCTAACGTTTTATTCTACTTTTTTTTTTTTCATACTGTGCTTATGTTTTTCATATTTTTTGTTTGTTCAGCTTAGCAGATATTGCTGCCAATCCATTCCAAGCGCTATTTTATCTTGTTTTTACGCTGTCTGTTTGTGCATCGCTCTCAAAATCTTGGTTTTATGCGCGTGGAGCCAAGGTTTGACATTTAGTTTCCATCTCTTCCACATGCTACATGCTACATGCTTCATTCTATTTACTACTTGATGATATACTTCGAGGGACAAATTAGGTCTGTATGAGTAAACTTTCAAGCATATCAGAATTCCTTAATTATAATTTTTGTTTTGTCATTGTCTGATATGTTTTTTAGGTTTTCATGCTAAAATCAGTTTTTATTTGAGTGGTCATGTTTTTCCTGGTTCTAAAAATACAGCCTAGACCCCCAAACCCTTACGGCATAGTAAAAAAAAGGCGGCCCAGTGCACGAGGCTCCCGCCATTGCGGTGTCTAGGGAGGGTTAGATGTACGCAGCCTTACCTCTGCTTTGCAAAGAGGCTGTTTCCGTGACTCGAACCCGTGACCACCAGGTCACAGTGGAGCAACCTTACCGTTGCACCAAGGCTCACCCTCTCCTTAGGGCAAAATCTATTTCAAAAAAAAAAAAAAAACATGGTCTGATTTGATTCATATGCAAATAATGGACATAAATAGTTTATGTGTTACTACTTGATGATATACTTCAAGGGACAAATTAGGTCTGCTTGAAGAAACTTTCCAAACCCTTAAATGATGAAGGGTGGAGTCAAATCAAATGCTGATATTTTAGCATATTAGGATTCCTTAATTATAACTTCTTTTATCATTGTCTGATATGCTAAAATCAGTTTTTATTTGAGTGGTCTTGTATTTTCCTTCTTGTTGTACGCAATGCAACTTTCCTTTCAGTACCATTTCCAATTCATCACCTTGATTGGAATTTCTTTTGAATTGAATCATCATCCATTTGTTTACAATTTTCGAATTGACATTAATAAGATTTAGATGTCTCAGCAGCCTGAGTTTCTTGCATTCTAGTTTTAAGTATTGTAGATCTGGTGCATGACCAGAATGTGCATAAATTTCTACTCGAATTCGGTAATGATGGAATTTCCCTATTATCTCATCTGAGAAGTCACAATCCATTGTGGCCTGGTGGTCACGGGTTCGAGTCTCGGAAACAGCCTCTCTGTAAAGCAGGGGTAAGGACTGCGTACATCTAGCCCTCCCCAGACCCCGCAATGGTGGGAGCCTCTTGCACTGGGCCGCCCTCATTTGAGAAGTCACAATCCAGTTGAAATTCTCTGGTTCTGGAAAGAATTCTGTAGGTTGAAGCAACAAACTGCTAGCTTAGATCAGATCTGAGTATACCCGGCTGAATTCCACAACATGTGTTGGTCAGTTTTCCCTGATCTTGCTTAACAGATTTTTTTTAGATTTAATTCCAAAATTGTTATAGTAGTTGAACCTGCTTACTGAATAAATCTTATTTGCAAATAATTGTTTGAGCCTACCCCCACCATTGAATTTTTTTATGCATTTGACCCTGTTTGTAGGCACTGCTTTTGCCTTCGTAGATTTTGGAGTTTTTTTAAGAAATCTTGCATTATCGTGCATGAATTTCTCATCTTTTTCTAATTCATTACAAATATTTTTTTGGTCTTTGTTTTGTGTCCTTCAGGAGGAACAAACAGTGGCCAGACGTAGAGAATCAGATCTAATGAAGAAGAGACTGAAGGGGTACATACCTATTGTGGCCATCTGGGGGGCTATGTACATTGGTGCATTGATAATGCTACCAGATTACAGGCGTGCGATTGGTTCTGGGACAGGGATTGTTATTTGTGATTTATACATATATCAGTTCTTGAGAGTTGTGTTCGACAAGAGGGAGAGATACAATTAACTGCTTCCATCTCTGAGCTAATAAACTTAAGATATTTACATTTTTTTTTTTAATGGCAGATATATACAAATCTGTGTGGCATTATTAATCATCCATTTTTTCTTATTATCTCTCGTGTCTGTTTTAGCCTCTGTGTACATCTAGCCCTCCCCAGACCCCGCAATGGCGGGAGCCTCGTGCACTGGGCTGCCCTTTAAATCTGTGTCTCCAAGTGGAGATGAGGGTGAAGTCCCTAAAATCAGGAAACAAAATCCAGATGTGGCTAAAAATCGGGAAAAGGTCGATCCGATTTTGAGTAGAGTTTTTGTGTTTTCTAACAATATACATAGGGCATTAACCATCATTCTGTGAGACACTCTTGTATTCCCAACTCTAAAACTATAAGAGGATGGAACACAACCATGCTACGAGGGTCTCCAAGTGGAGATAAGGTGAAGTGGCTAAAAATCATGATACAGAAAACAGAAAACTAGTGTCTCCGGTGATGATAAGTGGCAAAAAATCAGGAAACAGCAGATAAAAAATCAGGAAACCACAGATGTTCGCAGGAGACACTAGTTTCCTGATTTTTGTATCCTGACTTTTAGGCACTTCACCGTCAGCCAGACGTGCCCTCAGGTTTGTTAACTACTTGTTGGGGAATAAATTTGTGAACACCAGAATTTGATTTGTTCTTTTCATTTCTGTGTTTCTCCTTCAGTAGTAACTCTCCTCTTCCTAACCTTTTAAAGCTTGGGCACTGTTTTCTTCCATTCCATAGAATTAACTTAAGAATTCAAAGTCATGGTCACTTTGCAAACAAAATAAGAGTACTATATATAGGAGATGATATCTTCACTCTCTTTGTTTCTTTGTTTTGGTAATGGCAGTTCCCATTTTGGCATATTATTAACTACAAAAGTTGTATATACTATATAGAGCAGTGCAATTATTAACACAAGAGCTTGCATTAAGCTCTCCTAGTTCGCAACTTTTGCTTCTGTGTAGAGGAAATTTACAGGGGGAAATGGTTTTGGATGTTATACCGGGTGAGTATCTATGATTTTATTCTTCGGTGTGGCGTGAGGAGTGAGATTGACAGGTTGGTAATAGTGGGCGAGAAAGAGGTAAACAAATAATTTTGAACTTGTTGGAACCAGTGTTGTAGTTTGAACTTGATGTAGAACCAGACTCAACCAGTATTGTGCTAAAATGAGAAGGGGATAAGTTTAGTAAAATTATAGTAGAGATACATGTGAAGTGTATTTGTGGACAAAACCAGGTTACTATGAGACACAATAAGGTTGGAATTGATGTAGAACCAGTGTTGTGCTAAAATGAGAAAGGGATAAGTTTAGTAAAATTATAGTAGAAATACATGTGAAGTGTATTAGTGGACAAAACCAGGTTACTATGAGACAAAGTAAGGTTGCAACTTGAGTTGGATTTTACCCGCACCGAAAATAACCTCGGTCGGGTTTAGAAATCATGGGTCTAGGACTGTGTTGGGATTCAGGTTGAAAACCTGGACCCAATCTCAGGTCCGGTCGGGTTTAAAGAAAAAAACCCTAAAACCTGACACAACTACTATGACTTTCTTAAATATCTCTTTAATACCATGGAAAAATTATTTTTCAGTAAAATTATATGATTTTTCAATGAAGTGATCAAATTGGTGATGTGAAAAAGTAATTCTCTTTTTAAATTTATGCACTTTATGACTTAAATTGATTTAGAGATTTTTGGTGTGAGGAAATTATGTTTTCTATAATCTTTGAAATTGAGCTAAATATTAAAAACCCAACCTGACCCAAGAAACTATCTCGAGTAGGGTCGGGTTTATGAATCTCGGATTTTCCCATAAAAAACTTATCCCGACCAAACCTAAGATAATTTCCGGGGTAGTGTAGGGTTCCGGAAAACCCGACCCATATGACCAGAGTTGCAAACCTAGATTGAAGCACTAACTCTCATTTCTATTTTTTATTTTTATTTAAATAACCGAGCAATTTATTGTTAGAAATTATTATTTTTTATTCAAATATATTCAAAAAAATAAAAATTAGCAGAAGACGTCTAAAGCATCACAAGGCAACCCACATGGTTCTGTTCCGAAGCCACATGAACATCCCATCTCTGAGATTTAGAACTGCAAAAAACGAATCCTTCATCTTCTCTTGGGAACAAGGCCTAATAAATAGGATTAAACTCTTCTCTGCAAAACTCAAAAAGGATATCTTTGGATCAAGGTACTAAGTTCTTCTAATCAGAACAAGACTAGTAGAAATGTTATGGACTCAAGAATCAATAGAACAATGAAGTGAATGGAAAGAGAGGAAACCTCAGTCGTGTGGACACCCTATTTTTTTTCCAAGATTGGACTGATGATAGTTTGGCGCAATGATGATTCCAATGACGAATCCATGTCTAGGGAGTAATGTGTATCCTTGTGTTATTATATCTCTAGCATGAGAACCAAGGAGTTTCGGCATTCCCTGAATAGTAGAATTACGATCTATTATAGGCACAGAAAGTGGAAGAATTCTCAGTTTAAAACCATTGTTGATCCCAAATATCATCCAAACTCAGCGCAAATTTGACCCAAACAAGTTTGCAATTATAACCTGAGAGTGCATACCTGAGATCCCTGAGATCGAGCCCAAAAATCAGCAAAACAACAGAAAGCTAGCCAATTTCTGAGCCCAGTTAACATTTGTTGGAATTTTCGTACATTTTATTAATCTACAAAAATAATTTCGTACATATTTACAATGTATGAAATTTCAGAAGTTTGATGGAATTAGTTCTGTACGAAATTTGTATTCGTACACCCCCAAAGTGTACAAAATATCTGTAAGAAATCCCAATCGTACGGAAACCACATCAGTAACCACTTTTTGAAATTTGTGCGGGAATTTTCCCCCCATTTGTGCCTATAAATAGGCCCTAGTTCTATTCATTCGAGGACTTTTGGATTTTTCAAGACTAAATTTTTTTGAAAGGGAAGACTCTTAGATTTTACACTCAATTTTCTAAATTTGGGAAGTTCATCCCTTTTGCGAGAAAAGAGAGGAGTATCTTGTCGGAACTTGTCGGAATCAGACCAGAAAATTTGTTGGAGAGATTTCAGAGGGAGATCAAGGTTCCTTGTCTGATCCCCTCATTTGAATTCTCCGTTGAATTGGCCGAGAAGATTGAACAAGGAGTTGGAGCACCACCAAAAGCTCGTCGGAATTCTCGCCAGAGCACAACACTAGTTTACGAAATTCTTCAAACAGGTTTTTCATTAAATTTCAGTCTCATTTAGTTTTTCATTTTGAAGTAAGTAAGATAGAGGGAAAGCCTAAGGAATTAGGGTTTTCAACCCTAATTTTCAAGGTTTTCTCTCATATTTACCTTAGGATTTCTACAATTTAGGTAGATTTAAGCTTAAGTTTCAAATGTCAATTAAATCTATGGAAAGAATTTGAGGATTATGGGAAATTTTTCATAATTCTCAAGATTTCTCAATGGAACCCACTGTAATTTAAAATTTAAAGAGATCCGGTATGTAATCTTGTAGAATTAGGTTCTCAGTAACCCTTAACAATATCATTAGATCTCGGATCTCGAAATTTTGAGAGAATTGCACAAAAATTCTCAGAATCTGGAATTTTGTACGAATAAACTATTAATTTTTGTATGATTAATTTCATACAAAAATTTCAAATTCGTACAAAAATTCAGTTTCCAATGAAAATTTTCAAATTCAAAATTGCATGAAGAGTTGTACAAAATGATGTTCTGTTTTGTATGAAACTACAGCAGGATCAATCCTGTATGAAATTTCAGAATACAATATAAATAATGAGAAATTTTAGTAGATTCTTTCAAAAGTTGTAGATATGATCCATAGGACCAGGGTTCCCTGGGTGTCAGCGGTGCATAACACCTTCCACTCACGTAACCTAGCCAAGCTCGTGCTTTGGTTAGATCTAAGCCTTTTACAGAGTCAATTAAAGGTCCTAGGCTCATTCCTAGGTGGCGACTCTACAATCCTTGTCAGATTTGGTTCTTATGAGGATCTTAATTTGATTTTCTAAAAAGTTTTCACAAAAGTTTGGGATTTTTCCTGATTGAGTTCGAGCAATGAGTAAACGAACATTGAGACATGATAGTGCAACACGGTACATGAATAAAACATATCAGTAAAGCATTGAAATCCTTACATTATTCAAACTAAAGCAAGCAATAACAACACCTCTGATCACCAAACTAGGTAATACATATGCACAAGGCCAACCAATGGGCCCAGTTGTTTAACATGTGTGAAGAACATATCGATAAATCATAGAAACTCCTTGCTTTGCCAAGGCCGACGAAGCAAGTGGCAACAGCACATCCGACCGTCCACCATGCAATAGACACATACATGTCTAACTCAGGTACTCGAACTATATATCATGTGAACACGCTACCTTAACCCATAGTACAAGGGCTCCCTTCTTGGGGCCATTTTCCTATCTTTCAACCACCTAGTCATTTCCTATTTTTCAACCATTTTACATAGTGGTTGGGGATACCATAGTATCAAGTATTACCTATCTTTCAACCATTTTACCAAGTGGTTGGGGATACCGTAATATCTAGTAACAACAATCTTTCAACCATTTTAACCTGTGGCTGTGGATACCATGGCATCAAATCTTTCCCATCTTTCAAACATTTTACCAAGTGGTTGGGTATGCTGTAGCATCAACCATTTCTTTTCTTTCAACCATTTTACCCATTGGTTGGCGATACCTTGTTGGATTTTAATAAAAAAAATTTAAGTTTCAAATATTCCATAATTGGGCTAAGGCTTTAAGGTGGCTTTTCATATTCCTTGGTCTCCAAAAGTCATGCACAAAAGGACAAAAGAGTGAGCATTTCTTTGTGACTCTTTGTATTCCATTTATGGTGGCTCTTTGGTTTTCTCCTTTAGTTGAATGCCTTTAGTTCTCTCATTAAGGGTGATTCCATAAGAATGGAGACTCTTGGCTAGCTTCTAAGAAGAGAAAAAAAAGGAGAAAAGGAAAAAGTTCTACACCATTGTTGTGGTGTGTGAAAGGAAAGCCAACCAAGGGTGTGTCCCATATTTTGGTGTGAGATTAAGATCTTCACAAGAAGCCTCAAAGTGTTTTGTAGAGCCCGATTTGTTTAACTAGAGAGACTCAAAGCTTTGCCTTCAAAGTGTTTGGTAGGTGCACACCAACACTTAGTTGCTGTTCTTGGAGACGGTACGGTCGTCAGATACTTGCACCGGAATAGGGCCGAATAACGTCTTAAGCGAAGCGTTCGAGGACGTACAGCAGCTCTACAGATATTTTGGATTATCTATTCTCTGTTTGGTATTTTCATCACCAACATACCTTAGTGTCAAGTATTTCCTATCTTTCAACCATTTTACCTTGTGGTTGGGGACACCATAGTGTCAAGCGTTTCTTATCTTTAATCAGTTTACCCAGTGGTTGGGGATATCGTAGTATCAATTCAATTTCTATCTTTTAACTACTTTACCTTGTAGTGGTGAATAGCGAAGTATTGGTAGTTCAAGTCAATACAATCAACTTTTCTTTCAAATATTCTCATAAACCCGTAGAAGATGTGTGATAATAAGGAAATTTCAAGCATAAATGGACACATACAATATGACTTAGATCTCATGGGTGAAAGTGCACGACAACACCCAATCAAGTCTAATACAATTCAGAACGACAAACTCAATCATTGGGGTTGTGGACGAAGAACTCCTCTTTCAACATGGTTGCAACATTTTTATCGGAGGACCCCTAGACAAAAATGTTCAAGCTATCCAATTAATCAATTTATGGACTAACATACTCATAAATAACTTGAAACTCACAAACACATTGACTAGCTTATGAACCAACAGATACGATCCACTAAAACATTCATAACTCTCCAACACTTGTCTGAGTTCTTAGTTAGTGCCTAGACCGGTTGAAAAGATCTCAAAAAGATCCACAACTTACTAGTTTACCACTTTTCTAGATTTTTCCATCTCGGAGTCCAAAATTCGTGCCAAAAAATGGACTACATTATTATAACGAGAATGCACCTACATCATTCTTCATTTCTATTTGTTCAATGCTATAAACATTCAATTGCAAAGCAACATAAATCAAATATTTTGAAATAATCATGCATTAAACCCAGTAACTCATTTACTTCATATGTGTACATAAAAATATACACGAAATCACGGTCGAACATGGCATGCCAAACATATTTGTCAAAACCATTTTCATGAGATTCTTAAAAAAAATATGATTGCAATAGTATAACTCCACTCTGTTCATTTTAGGGTACAAAACCACTAAAAGTCTATCATTTCCCATGCCTTTAATCTTTCCTTGGTATCTTCAATGTTCCGAAAAATCGGCCAAAGAAGGTCCATTTCCAATCTCTTTGGGACTCAGAATCAAGCACCTAGCATCGAATAAACTTTCATAATCATGAACACATCCAAAAATGGTTTGCGCGACATCCAAGAGATACGAGACACTCAATGATGCCTAACCGGGAAGAGAGCGGCGGCCATCCTAGTGTTCTCATTAGATTTATGAAATAATGGAATTAGAGAGTCGTCAAATAGTGTTGGATCCATTTTATGATAGAAAGTAGAGTTATTAAGATTTTTTGAGAGTACAAGAACTCCAAAATCGATCGAGAATTGATCAAGATATGAATTTCCAAAGTTTCCAAAACCCAAATCGGTGAGAAAATGGTGCTCCGGTGTGGCCTTCCGAATTTTCCAAACCTACTGACTTTTTTAAAAAGTCGACAGAGGGGCTTCAGTCGGCCAATCACCCCCTTCGTCATGCCAAAGATTAATTTATGGGGTTTTCCGATTTTGCGAAATCCTCCCCTTTTCTCCATCTTCAACTTGCGATATCTTACTTGTCTCTCGTCTGAATCGAGCGACACTACTCCCGTTGCAAATCTTACAATGAGGCTGTTCCAACGAGGCCAACAAGATTGCTAGAATCATGAAGAACAACGAAGCCAAAATGGAAAAACCCCAACTTTCTTTCCAAAATAATTCATGTTCTTTAGTTTAATGCGGGAAGATAAACATAACTATGCAACTGCTCGAACATTTACCTTAATCTAAATTTTATAGCGATGGTTCTCCCTCGGATGGTTTTCTTCGGTGTTGATATGATCTTTGGCGCCTTCTCTCTTTTCTTCTCTTTCTCTTTCTCTTCTGTCTTCTTCCTCTCTAGTTCTTTCTCTTTTCTTCTCTCCTTCTCCCTTTGCCAAAACCATTAAGGCTAAGAAAACTCTCCAAAATTGTTTTGAAAATTTCCAAAATTCCTCTTATTTAATATTATCAAATGAAGAAATCCCTATCCCTATTGGTTAGAAATTCAAGGGAAGTTACCTAAATCAAACCAACGAATATTAGAAGTTATCTACAAGTTCCAAAATCTCAATACGCTTCTTGTCCCACTTTCATAATGACACCCCTTACCATTTTAAATTAAATTTAGGCTTAACTTTTGATAAAGAAACCCTCAAATTCCATTTTGGGACCAGGTATTACATCCTCCCCCCTAAAAAGAATTTTATTCTCGAAATTCACACTCTTAATGTCTTCCTTCTTATGAAAGATCACACTACCGATTCTTAACCCATGAATCGTATGCCTTCCCAGACTAGATCATTTATACTTTTGTTGTGCCACTCCGATCACTTTTACCTTCTTCCCTCATTCTACATTGGATTTTACTATTCTCAATGTCCTGAAGAAAATAGTTTTAAATGCAAAACATATTGCGTTCCCAGGGAGACCTCTAGCGCCCAACTTGCGGACCTCGTCCGCAAGCCACTCACTTCCAGTGGGTGTACTGGCATGTAGTTCTAATCTCAAATGCATTCACAGAAAGTAATGTTTTATATGCAGGTGCAGGTAAATATAGAAGAATATGTGACTTTAAGATCAAATAATATGCTTACAGAAACAAATTCACTGGGAGTATTCCTGGTACTATCTCCATCGAAGCCCAAATGTCAGTATGGAAACGTGTCACCCCTTGAAATCTACAATCACATAGTATCTTCCCTATCAGGACGATTGCTAAACTAATTCTTAATACACAACATGGTGTGAAAGAGCCCCTCATGAGATCGGTATCGGGTGTGAAAGAGCCAACACCATCATACTCTCCCAGTCTGGTCAGATCAATAGAGCATGTACTCGGATCAATGGAACATTCAATGAAAATGGTATAGCTGGAAATCATCATGGTATGACACTGATACGCATGCCCAAAACTCATGAAACTCTTGCTTTCTCGAACCGAGCGAAACAAGCAAAACACTACAACGAACAACCGTGCATCACACCACTTAAGTACCTAAGGTACATACCTCACTGAACTCCAAGATCGGTGACACAACTATTAGCACTGGCAGCTCTGGGATATTGACTGTTATTCGCAACGGAAATCCGGGGATATACCCTACCACTATCACTGCTATTGCACCCACAGCTCGGGGTCACCGCCCATTGAAGGGAATGGTTCAGGTCTCAGTCTTTATGAAATACAAGTCATAATGAATATCCATATACTGGGAATATTGAGCCCATTCCAACCATGGCATGATTATGTAACCCAAGCATCACACAGTACATGCACCCCCTCAGCATGATATGAAAACCCATGTGCAATGTAGCATTGACTATACAGCAAAACCTCAAACAGAGCTATTCGATTTCCAATTTAGACGGACGGTCGGTCGGTCTAGCTCTACTCACAATCCTCTGAGCCCGAAACATTTTCGGCATCTCACACCCTCTTTGGCCACCACTTTCTCATCACTTTTTTTCCTTCTTAGAATAAAATTATGTTGTATCCAAACTTTTATCGGAACCGAGGACCATCCCCAAAGGACATCTTTCTTTTATCACCGTTCTTCGTCAAAGCTGGTAACTCATCTTCTAGGCACAAGCAACATCCAAGAACTTTGCTAACCCTATTTTATTTCTTAATAAGGAATTGAGAACACCCAATCTTTGAACTACCATTTCGTACCCTTGAGGTGCCCAAAACCAACCCAAAAGCCCCTTCTCGCCATGTCTCCCAAAACTACTCAATCCCATTTCATATACGACTGATAACTCTCCATTACTCCTTTGGGCTTTACTCCTCCCTGACGAAGATAACTCCTCCTTGAAGAAGATGACTCCTCTTTGAATAGAATCCAAAATTAAGGGGAGCCTACCTTTGATTGTACCCACCTTTGCATGATAAGCCATTAAATTGAGAACAACAAGATTCTAGTCCACCACATTCTGAAAGAGCCTTTCTTTATGGCTCCTTACCACCTCCAAATTGGGTGGGATCCATTTTTTATCACATTTGATAGCCCATGTTTGAAACCCAAGACCTCACACAAACTGATCTCTTTAATTGAAATCCCTTTCCAAACAAATCTTCATAGAAAGTTGATTCCAAAAATCTCTCAACAACCCTTATTAAATAGTAACAATTAAGATTATTGGGGAATTCCTTTCCATGTAGGCAACACCCAAATCGTTTGGCTTCTATCACTTGACAATTAAATTAGTAACCCAAGATCTTACCATGCATGCCTATCCAAACTCTCATTTGAATGACCTATCAAAAAAAAAAAAACTCTCATTTTAAAATTCAAATTTAGAAGCCGTGTGAACTACACCACCTTCTTCGTATTAGCTTGGTGAGATCCTTCAAAACAAAATCTCACCACCCTCTAATTCTCGAAACGCACAAGCTGAGATAAATGGTTTGGATTCCTAAAAAAAATTATCTACCTCACACCTGTACAACTATTTCATATGTTAAACCCAATGTTCCTAGTGCATGCGAGCTCACCGTACAACCGTACCAGCTAGCTCTCACGCTAAACCAAATGCTCCTAGTCCATATGAGCTGACTATTCTGTCACGCCCCGAACCCATAATTCTAGGTAAGGCGCACGTGACAGCCGCCGCACGCCCATAGGGTCGCCCCCACAAGCATGCAAGGCTCCTTTTTCGATCAACTATTCTCAACAATCAGAGTAACTAATAAATGCGGAAATTTTAGTCTCATAATGAAATACAAATATAGATTAGGTCCATAAGTCTAAATCCAACAATAATTATTTCAAGACAATCACCTTAATAAAATATCAAAGGTTTCTAAATTGGAACAATGAAATAAAGAACAAATCTCCTAGGCTCCAATCCAAGTGCCTGATCTCAGCAAATCTACTGCCGCTCCTCTGTATCTGAAATTTGTTAAACCACATAATGAGCTAACAGCCCAGCCGGTTTTCCAAATCCAAGCCAGCTAATAGGAAAACAAAAACAAACTTGTGCGGAAAAGACGTAGCATGCCATAAAATTTAGCCAATGCAGAAATTGATAAGAATTAAAAAGATCATTTCTACATAAGCTATATAAGAAAAATACATGTTTTTACAAAACAGTTCCAACCACTCGGTTATGCAGTTTTTCACTTGGAAATCAATGACAAGAATATATATTTTCAAACACTTGATTTTGCATTTTTCCACTTGGAAATCAAATACTTAACAGTAATATATTTTCAAACATAACAGTCTTCTCTGTGGCCAATTTCCAACCTTATTGGCAAGTAGCGTAACCCAAGGCGAACACTCGTTCGCAGGACTCACAGGTCCAAAAGTGCGCAATGTCACAATATCAATAGCCAGAGGACTCCCTACTGGCCGCCCGAGATCAACCTTACGGGTAGATAAAATTTGACCGGTCTACGTGATCACGTCCAGTGTACTCACCCACTGGTAGGTTGGGCACTAGATCCCCACCAGAGATCAACCTTACTGGCGGAATCCATTCCATACCAAGACTGTATGCAATTATAGAGAGAAGCAATTTTAATGTTTGCAATACCATGCCATAAATTTGTAACGCTTCAAGCCATAGGGAACTTCCCTCATTTCAAATCTACGAAAACATATCGTAAACAAAGTGCTTTTCAAATTGTTGCTTCATGAATTCTAGTTTTCTAAATCATGTTCTTCATAAAGCTTTTTATGTATAGGGATGAGAACATGTCAAGACTAAAGGATACCATGCATAATGATATTCAACTATGTAGAATGACATACTAAAAAAAACGTTCAGTAAAAATCTTCTCCAAAAGAAGTTCCAAGTCAAAGTAGATATGCAAAAATTGAAATAGAAAGCTTTCAACTTAGCTAATGTAATTATTTGATAATACACTGACATAGGGTAGGATCACCTACCTCTTGCACGAATTTCTGACTTTGTTTTGTTTTCTCTAGGACGACGTTGACGTTGACAAAAACTCCTCTTTTTCCCCTTCACATTAGTAAGTAAACCAAGGTCATTTAACTATCCTAATGTGTAACAGTCCCTATTAAATAAGATTTCATATTTGATTGTGCCTCTAAAAAGAAAAGAAATTAGGACGGCTCTAAAAACTCATTTCTAACACATCGCACCTAAACTCCAATCCCATTTGCTCAACCAAATTTATTCGCACCTAAACTCCAATCCCATTTGCTCAACCAAATTTATTTAATTAAGACTACTCTTTTCCTCCTTTTTGTTCTTGTCAAGGAAGGGAATTTGCAAAGCTGAAACTAGAAGGTGACTGAGTAAGAATATGAACTTACAGAATTTTGGCAATTATTCGTGATGAATATCCACCCAACCGTAGTTGATCTCAAGACAAGAATATGAACTTACAGAATTTTGGCAATTATTCGTGATGAAGATCCACCCAACCGTAGTTGATCTCAAGACATATGTGATGGAATATGAGGTCTTGTAGGCCTTGATTCTTGGACACAAGGTTATGGCAACAAGATGGTGGAAAGTAGTTTATTTACCGGCAGCAATAGCAATTTGCAGAGGTTTCTAGGACTGTTTTGCAATGGCTTCTAGGACTGTTTTGCAATGGCTTCTAGGACTGTTTTGCAATGGTTCTAAAGTGGTGTAGAACTTGGTCTTGTAGGAGAGTTACAAGCATCCCAATGTAGGAGAGTTACAAGCATCTCAATGGCCTCAAACACCACCTATATTCCCTCTTTCTAAAGCCCACAACAACTACATCCAACACCTATATTTCTTCTTTCTAAAGCCCACAACAACTACATCCAACACCTATATTTCTTCTTTCTAAAGCCCACAACAACTAACCTTCATCAACACCACCCCTTTCTAAAGCCCACAACAACTAATCTTCATCAACACCACCCCTTTCTAAAGCCCACAACTACTAACCTTCATCAACACCACCCCTTTCTAAATCCCACAACAACTAACCTTCATCCAATGAGAGAAGAGAGTGGAGAGAAAAAGTTGTAGGCAAGAGAGTGGAGAGAAAAGGTTGTGGTGAGAAAGTTGTAGAGAAGAGAGTGGAGAGAAAAGGTTGTAGAGTGGAGAGAAAAGGTTGTAGCCTCGCAAGGTTCCAAACATCCCACACATTTCTTTCTTTTTCAATATTGAAATGATTGCTACCTTAAGATAAAATATTGAAAATGATTGCATATTTGATTCCTAATTTAACCAACTAACCTTCATCCAATGAGAGGAAGAGAGTGGAGAGAAAAAAAAAAGAAGAAGAAGGTTGTAGTCTCGTAAGGTTCCAAACATCCCACACATTTCTTTCTTTTTCAATATTGAAATGATTGCTATCTTAAGATAGAATATTGAAAATGATTGCATATTTGATTCCTAATTTAACTTTAGTCATTGATGATAATAGCACATGATTGTTACCTTATGATTGAATATTGAAAATGATTGCATATTTGATTCCTAATTTAACTTTAGTCCATTTGATATTATTACCCATATCAAAGAAAATTCACAACTTTTATTTGATACTAACACCCATTTCTAACAATTAATCTTGGCTTAATTTTTTTATAATGACACCCATTATAAAAAAAAATCATATGTTCACTTTGATAAGGATAATTACCCAAATACTTGGGACCGGGTATTACATCATACCCCCCTAAAAAGAATTTCGTCCTCGAATTTCACATACCTGGTGCTTGAAAAAGCTGGGGGTACTTTTCCTGCATCTCCTCCTCAAGCTCCCAAGTTGCCTCTCGCTCAGAGTGATTTCTCCACTGTACCTTGACATAGGGAATGGTGCGTTTTCTAAGAACTTGGTCCTTTCGATCAACGATACGCACCGGGTGTTCCTCATATGACATATCCTCTCTGAGTTGCAAAGGGGCCAATTCTACTACACGGTCCGGGTCCGGAACATACTTCCTCAGCATAGAGACATGGAAGACATTATGCACCCCAGCCAAACTGGGTGGTAGTGCAAGGCGATAGGCAACTGTCCCGACCCTTTTAAGAATTTCGTATGGCCCAACATACTTGGGATTCAACTTTCCTCTAATGCCAAATCTGACCACTCCTTTAGTGGGAGACACCCTCAAGAAAACACGATCTCCAACTTCAAATTCAAGCTCACGCCTCCTGACATCAGCGTAGCTCTTCTGCCTGCTTTGTGCTGCTCGGAGACGCTCTCTGATCAATTGAACCTTTTCTTCTGCCTGATGCACTAGCTCCGGGCCCAAAATCTGCCTCTCACCAACCTCATCCCAATGGATGGGAGACCTGCACTTTCTACCATAGAGGGCCTCATAAGGGGCCATCTGAATGCTGGATTGGTAGCTATTGTTGTATGCGAACTCCACCAAAGGTAACTGCCGATCCCAAGAACCTCTAAAATCCAAGGCACATGCTCTCAGCATGTCTTCC